>NC_045573.1:7662884-8278076 GCF_009819795.1 Aythya fuligula
AGAATCTCTGATGTGTGTATAGCTGTCCAAATGTTAAAATTTGCATCCTCGGGTATTTGTGTGCTGGTACATGTTGGCTTCTTGTAGTTGCAGCCTCAGAATTAGCTTGAATCCTTGATTTTAAACAAACAAGCAAACAAAAAACCTGGGTGAATAGTCCCATCAACAAGTCCATTGATTTTAAGGTTAGCATGCCTGCCAAAAGCAGAGTTTGTTTTTGTTTTTAGGCATGATGTTTGGCTGCAACCTGACACTGTCACTGCTAAGCACTTGATACTGTTTAGCCTCTGTAAAGAGGTACTGAATGTGAGAGGCGGTTGTGAATGAAGATACTACTGCTATTGACAGAGCCTGGGTTGTGGCTTTCAAATGTACTTAAGCCCATGGCTATTTTATTACTTACTGCAGTTTGTGCTCTAACATCAGTATAAATGTGCTTCTCTCTTCAGGGCTTGCAACTGGTTAAGTCCTGTCTGCACACTGTGCATTTCCTTGTACAAAGCTAATGCTGGAGTAATCTGCTCTTTTCTTTCCAGTGCGACTTCAGCTACAGTTGATCTTTGTAGACCATTTTTTCTCATCTCTTTAAAGTTACTTTTATCTAGTGGAGTTGTCCTTTAAGTAAAGAAGGGTGGTAACTTGCAGATTTTGTTGTCAACTCTTGCTGATATGTTCGGTGCTAATAATGTAAAACAAGGACTAGTTCCAATTATTCTACATCGTAACTGCTCTCTTGAATAATATGAATCTTATTTAATTAACTCTAGTGCTTTTTTTAGTAAATTTGTCTTAATTCATAGTTTTCCTTAATTCACTGCTCACTAACTCTTAAAATTAGGCTTTCTACTCGGTTTCAAGACCCAAGATGTGCATGAACTTGCCAGTTGTAGACAGCTCTAGTAGAAATGCCAGAACTACCTGTCTTCTATTGTAAAGAAGCAACATAAATTTGTTTTTCTCCAATATTTAAACATTTTTAGGATATTAGGAGAACTTCAGGTTTGCTTAAAATCTTAACTAAAAAAAAAAGTATGGTGGAGCAGAAACAATATCCTAAAAGATCACTCAGTGTGCGGCAGCAGAATTGTAGAGGAAAATATTGTTCCTCTCCTGTGCTGAAGGGACAGAGTGCACGTCTGTCTTCAGCCTGCTAAAATAACTGTGGCTTTCTAATAGTCTGTGGAAGAATTCTATATCCATCTAAACACACTTGTTAGAAAGTCTCTTCTGTACAGGCATGTATAACTGACAAAGGTCTGAAATACCTTCCGTTATTCAGATCGTATGTTTTTTACAGCAGAAAATGAAACGAAGATAGGGTGGTAAGTCTTGAACTTCTTGTGATGCAGTCTTTGGATCTTAGACTTATGCAATAAGTAAGCTTCATCATCACTTAAAGGACAAACCCCACAAAATCAATGAATGTTTTGGGGAAAAAAAAAAGGGAGAACAGTGGAACTAAAGAAGCCTGACTTCTGCAGGATCTGTATTCCGCCTCCCCCTTCTTTCATTGTGCTATTTAAAAATCACCCCCGCATGCACGTCTTTCCCTGTACGTGCACATGAGCCATGTTCTGGGTGAGGTAGATGCAGGCACTGCCTTTAGTGGGACCACACATGCATTTCTTGATTAGCCAGGCAGCAGTCCAACAGCTGGTAACTTCACAGTAAGAACTTTGCTGCAGTGGGGGTGTTCATTTGTATCTTTTCTCCTGTATTAATTTTTCTTAAAATATACAGGAATTTCACACTTTCTCCCAGATATATTTGAAGTTTATGAATATTCCTGGGTATCTGTGGGAGGGAAGAGGTTGGGAGAGATTATTGGGATAATCTTGTTTCTTTGAGAGACCAAACGAAAAAGGAAATTAGCTAGGAGGTTGCTTTTTATGTGGGGTTTGCTCTTGCAAGTCTTCTTGGACAATGCAGACAAACATCTACAAGCTTAAGGGGAAGTCTGGTGGCCTGGTTTGTGTGCAGGTAGTTGGTTGTGCTGAGTTACAGGGTGACACATTTTGGAGAAAAAGTCTTGTATTTGTGAGCACAGATCGCTGGTTCAGAGAACATTTTTCTCTTAAATCCATTTTGGGAGTAACTTTATCTCATGCTGTTATTAGGTTGGAGGAACCAATGGTAAGAATCTATCTTCCAGTCTGACAGATCAACCTATTGCCGTATGTAAAACTTTAAGTAAACTTCAGTCCCTAGTTCTGTACATCTTGTCTTGCTTACGATAGTGATAAATTGGCCCCTATTTTATAACAAACTACTTTTCTTGGAACTAATTGCTAGATCTGAGAACTTTGTTGCATTTCTTATGAGTTGCTAAAGACTAAAGCTTTTCTCAGAAATGAATAGTGTTTCCTCCTATTTGTTAAGATTGGTAGTGTGCAAGACACCTGAAACCTTGAAATAATTCCTCCAGGTCACTGATTTTTTTGATCTCTGGAGATAGCAAAGGAGAGAGTCTGCATAACATAAATTCAATCACCACAAACTGCACATTTGGAAAACAGAAGTAGTGGCCATAGTATCACATATTTGATGTTGTTCCTTTCTTCTTTGGGGACGCTGCTACGGAAACTTCCTGGGGTGATGCATGAACAACTGGGTTGCAAGTGCTTAGCAATGCAGATGTCAGATGCTGACCTAACAAAATGCCTTGAAATGCAGCACAATCAACTAACATTCTGAAATGCCTGATTCTTTAACACATTTGATACTGGAGTAAGTATGGATGCAGAGGTAGGCTGGGAAAAGTTGGGCTTGCTTGAGATGTGTTTACTGAGTTTTGGGTCATACAGCAAGACTTAAGAATGATCTTCATCTGGTTAGGTAGAGAAAACTGATGTGGTTATTCCAAATGCTTGTATATGATTATTATTGTTTAATGTATACTGTACAGCAGCTAGTGTGAAGATTTATGTAATATTTTTACCTGATCTTATTTATAATCTTTTGTTGCTGTCAACTGACAGATGGGATGTGCAAGATCCCCCAAAACATCAACTCTTCTGTCTGTGCTTTTTAATAATTTAGAAATGGAAGAAAGGAGCTAGTGTGATGCTTAGAGGTTTTTTATGCCCTCCTCAATCCTACTTTGGTTCTAGAGAAATTGTGGAGTGTTTTTGCAGTGATGGTGGTAGTGACAGTTCTAACAGATTCTTCTGCATTGGGCATGGAAGCAATAATTGTGGAAACTGGTGTACATTTTTTCTATTTTTGCGGTTCCATGCTCTGTACTTTGCCTTTGCAATTAAAGATTACTTTAGAGTAGCACATTGATAAATACATTCATTTTTGCAGAAATTGGTGTGAATGGTAACACTTTGCAGCAACCTAAGCCGAGGAGTTGGCATGTCTTAAGGCTTAAATTGCTCAGAGTTCTGCAAAGAGCCATCCATCCCTGGTTTAGAAGCCAGTCTGACTCTTCGTTTGCTGTATCTTTAAGGATTTGAAGTGTTTTTCATTGAATGTTAGTAAGAGAAGGAGTGACATTTAGGGAAAAAAGTTTGCAGTGCAATGATATTAGAGTTTAGTTGCTGGCTACTGCAATAGCTGATTATAACTTGAATACAATCTGTTTGTTGTTTCCCTCCCCACCTCTTTGCCTCTGCTTGTAGCTGCCTGGGAATGGATTTCCCATGGGGAAAAGGACCTCGAATTGTGTTTTTGAGCTGTGTTGTTGACCTTGCCTTTTGCAAGTGTGATACGGATGGCAGCGTGATGGAGATGGTGGTGATACTGGTCTTGGTCTCTTCATGGTGATATTTTTTTTTTCAAATGGTTGCTCTGTCAGGCTAACTTCTGAAAACTTGTTTTGTAGGATGTCTTCTTAATCTGCTTTTCCCTTGTGAGTCCCGCTTCTTTTGAAAATGTCCGTGCTAAGGTAAGTATAAGTTGCTACCACTTTATTTCAATATAATGTTCATGTCACAGCAGTTTCAAGAAAACATTAGGTGACTTTTTGGCGGGCAATTTAAATGTAGTTTGAGAAGGCAGAAATCCATTTCCCTAACTTCTAAGTCGTGGAAGTTCAGGGCACCTGCAGCACTGTAGGTGTGAGTTGCTTCTTGATGCAATAAGACAGAAGAAGATTGAGTTTTCAGCCAACAAGATGTTAAGATCACAAACAGGAAATCTAATTTTAATGCAATTTAAAGAAAAATATGTATATATAAAAAAGTAAAAATTGGGTTGATGCCATTTGTTTTATGGATGGGATGGCATTTAAGTACATGCTGTGCTACTGTTGCAGTTTTTTCATGCCTCTGGACAAGCTTGTCTATGGCAGTGTGGCCATAAAAGAGAGCTGGTTGCCACGGGTGGGAGAAATGCAGATCAGGGGTCTGCCACAAAACAAAGGGGCGAAAATACAGCCTTTAATAGGATGAACTTTTAAAGTATATGGAAATACTTGTTGGCATTGTTTAAAAATGTTCTGCAATTGTGTATTTTTTTAATACTACCTTAACAGCTCTTACATGTTCCCTTTAACTCTCCCCTGCTTGAAAGAGTCAGGAAAGGCTCTGAGCCTTTCATTTGTCATGTTGCATGTTGCAGAGCCTGCATGGAGATCTGCCCCCACACAGTTATTTTGTCTTTGCAGTGGTATCCTGAGGTGCGGCACCATTGCCCCAACACCCCCATCATTTTAGTGGGTACCAAACTTGATCTCCGAGATGATAAAGACACTATTGAAAAGCTGAAGGAGAAGAAGCTGACGCCCATCACCTACCCACAGGGCCTTGCCATGGCAAAAGAGATTGGTATGACTGCAGCTGGGTTACTGGTGGCTTAGTCAAATTCTGTGGAAGAAACTGCAACTTTATTAAAATAAATGTCTCTTTTTTTGTGGTGCTAACTAAGCAGCAGTGCTGTTTGTAATTGCCCTTTCACTTCCCACAGGTGCAGTGAAATACCTAGAATGCTCAGCACTTACACAGCGAGGCCTCAAGACAGTGTTTGATGAAGCTATCCGAGCAGTTCTTTGCCCCCCTCCTGTAAAGAAGAGGAAGAGAAAATGTCTGCTGCTGTAAAGGTTACCTTCCCTGCCCCACTCTCCAACCCTGTGCTTTGCTCAGAACGATGGAGCAGTCACATTCAATGCCAAGTCTTTCTGTTATAAATTAGTTCTCTTCCATAAATTTTGAACCAATCAACAATTTCATGGTTTCATTTGTTTGACGTACGAAAGTTACTTTTCATTCTACTAAAAGCAGAATCCTGAAAAGACAAACTTATATAAAGCCTTATTTTTAAAATCCTATTCTTGCTCAATTAATTAAGTGTTGCCAAACTATCTGCTGAACTAAGTTGCATTGTTGTGCTACGAACACTAAGCACTAAACTGTTTTTTAAAGATTCTTCTTGAAGATGACTCTAATTTCTGTTAGGAAATGCAGAAACACTTTCTAGTTTTTCACAGTAACAGTACCGTATAATTAGCAAAACACTGCAGCCTGATGTGTTTTATTATTAAAAGTTTTCTCAACCAGGGTCATTGCATAGCATTGTATATCAAACCTAAGTCATTGATGACTGACACCCTTGAGTCACAGTGTAAAATGCTTTATCATTGGTAAGGGCTTGGTTGCAATCTAGTTCTTGCTGCTGTGATTTAAAAAAATAAATAAATAACTATTCTTACTGAAGTGTATCTAGTCCTTTTGACAGCATTGTGTTGTGATGGATAAATGAAATATTGGATTGGATCACCTGATAGTGCCAGACAGTATTTTGACACTGTACAGATCAACTTACACTACACTGCCAGAGTAGTTGAAACTGAAGTGACTTTATTTAAGGTTAAAATTGGTGACCGTTTTCCCAGTCATGCAGTAGTGGAAGAGAGGTTGGTGTTCATAGGTAAATTCCTTTGAATTTCAAGTAGGGCATTCATTTAGGTACAACTTTGATCAGTCATTCCCACAATAGTTGTGTAGTAAATGCTTTTCTTGTAGAATTTCTTCTTACTGAGCAATATAACTTGTATTTTAAAACCTTTCTGATGGTAGAAATTTGCTTTTCTTTTTCTTTCTTTTTTTTTTTTTTTTAATAGAGTAGAATGTTCAAGCATAGCCTCCTTATTTTCCTGGTATTTCTGACCCAGTAAGTTATACGCTTTCTGAGAAGCTTTTAGTCTATTAACTAGGTGTAAAAATCATGTGAAGCAGCTTTACATGTTTTAGTAATTTTTATATTTTAGACCTCTATAAACTATGAACCTTCTCAAATATCACTATTTGCCAGCTGTCCCCAACACTGTAACATTACTAATGCAGACAAGTGTTTTTTGTCACCTACATGTCCATGTGCAGCATAGATTGAGTAATGGTAACTTGGGTCTGTGAGGTTCTGTAAATTAGTGCTAATGTTCTGTACAGCCTGAACTGGCAGGAATACGATGTTCAACTACACCCTTTCAACCACTAAAGCAAAACTTAAAAGTTGCAAAATTGTGAAGTTTTTACATTGATCTTTTGCTAATGCAATTAGCAGTATGTTTTGCATGTATGACTTAATAAATCCTTGAATCACACATGTGGTAGTGTTTGAGTTTCTGAGCAATGTTCTCATTCCTGCAGCACGGTGACCCAGCAGGCTGCCTGGGCCAATGGCAGCTTGGGGTACCATCTCCTCAGGGCTGTGTGCACTAACCACAGCCTCTTTTGATGCTGTGTAAGAGAATTAAATGCAGGCCTTCACAACAGCTCTTCACAGGCCATGCAGCATCAGTAGTGTTGTCACTAGCTCCCATAATGTTCTAAAGAGTCTGATAACCAGAAAAAATGCATGTAGCACACACATACATCATTCAGCTTATTGAATGCAAGTAAAAGCGATGATTACTTACTTTCTTCTAAATCTTACAGGCTTTGAAAGTGATGGCTCTGGTGCAAGCTACTTTGTTTAGCCTTTTAGCTGTAAATGGAGCCATGCTGTATGTGTCAGTGCTCCAGCCCCACCCACCGGGAGCTCATGATGCACCAGGGGAGGGGAGGGGTGAAGCTGCAGCAGACTGACAGCAGCACCACCACTGCTGCCACCTGTGCACTGGTCAAGGTGCTGGACCTGCGCTACTGCTGGTGACTTACCTGAGTGAAGGGCATCAAGCCGTATAACCACTTAGAAACCTTTAGTCTGGGGCTTATACCCAGAATACCTGAACATAAGAAACAAGTTTTTAGCATGTATTTTATTTTTTATCTACATTAAGCATCACAGCAAGAACACAGCTATTCTCAACCATGTCATATGGTTACTTACTTTTAGCAACTTCTTTTAATAAGAAAGAAATGTTGCCTTAAAAAAAAATTGTTCAAGTAGTACATACTAGAAACAAGGAAGATTTTTTTTTTTAAATCAGTTCCACCATACAAATATATATATTTTTTAAATTTTTGGCAGAATTACAAATTGATCTTTTCATTAATCAGAGCTAGAGCCTAACATGATAAACACAGAGCAAGAACATTTTTTTTTTTCCTCATTAGGTAATTATAGTATTAGTTTAGTTGCAAACTAATAAAAGTAGTCCTGTGTATAGACAAATACAAAAAACAGGTAGATCAAAGAATATTGCACATGTATGTCCAAGCAGCACTTAAACACAACCCCACCACCACCATGAGGGATTATCACAATCTGTAAGAAAAGTAGTGCAACCAGAACTGCTTGAGTTTAAAAAAACACAAACAAAACCAAAACTAAATTAAAAAGGCAGTATGGGCCTGCCTTCACCACCCACCTTATCGCTTGGTTACAAGTGGTTCCTTACTTACCTGCCTCCAGCACAAACACGCAGCCAGCTCACACTGCAGCGCTGCGTTACAGCACCTGCTCTACCACAAGCTCCAGGCTCTGCAGGGGCAGGTAACGGGACACCACTGCGCACCGACTTCCACGCAGCACTGGATGTGTTTGTTTTTTTTTTTTTAAGGTCTGACAGGGCACTGCTCTGCAGGGCAGGCTGAGCTGGCCTCGTGCCTTCATGTCAGTCAAGCAGCCAGTTGATCGCGCAGCTCTCTTGTGACAGTTTACAGCAGCTGGGCTAGACCTTGTCCTACTGGTCCATGGTTGGAAAAGCGCAAGCTTCAGTTTAAGAGTGCAATACGCGCTTCAACCATCAACATTGCTTGAGATCACTGCAGAGACAAGGCCACTGAGACCTCTGGTTTATTATACACAGTATGAGAAAAGTACTGCAATCCACTGCTATATGAAAGTGGAATATATCGTGAATACTTGAAACCTGCATTTAAGAACCAAAAGCATACCTCTCTCTATGCAGCTATGGCTATACGACATTGGTGTTAAGTTCCCGTGTCTGACAAGAAATACAAGATCCATGTTCCTGAGACAAACTGTTCAGCGCATTGAGCACAACATCTGGCATGTGGTCTGTTATCATCTTGGGACTTATTAAAATGCTGCTGAAGACTGTTTCGTTTGACCAGCTTGCCGTGTATTTAATATCTGAAGAGCACAACCTAAAAAACACAAAGACTGGACTGTCACAGGTGATAATCCCAAACTGGGATGAGGCTTCCTGAAGCTCTGAACAGCCTGGAGAGGGCTTAGGGAGCAATGAGACCCTTCTCACTGCAGGAAAACGGGCTTCCAAAGAGCAACAGGGCTGGCCCTTGGGAAACAGATGGAAACACTGCTATTGACCAGCCCTGAGGACAGAGCCATACAGTTTCTTTCACCATTAAGGCACAATCCCTGTTAAGGTGCAATCAAATAATCCTGCTCACAAAGTGCAGAACACTGAGCAAAGAGTGAGGAGGGATTAAGCAACGCATTCACAGAGATACCAGCGAATTTGGGGCAGAAAGCATACAGTGGGATCAGTACAAGGTCAGACACCAGATTTAATGCTGCCTATACTACCTACTTAGGATTTTATTTTACAGAACAGTACACAATGGGGCTCTCATGTGCTAGTCTAGTCAAGAACAAAAAAAAAAAAACAACACGATTAACTGCTGTGCTGTGGAGTAAACGAAGGAGAAAAAAGAGAACTCACTAAAGTAAAGCAGAACAGCTGCCATCAAGAAAATCTGCCAGGTCTTAGGTGTTGAAGTATCTAACTTATAAAGCCAGTATTAAAATCTTTAAGCATTAAAAATTTTATGAAACTTAAATGAAATACTTACTGATGTATTGAATGGGAGGGGAAAAAAAATTTCCCCATCCCTTTTCTTCCCTCTTTTGGGAAGTCAGAGAAATTTAAGTTAGAGATTTTTTTTGTGCTCTGTAAGATGGTCTTGTGCTTTACAGATGCTCTTATTCCTGCTTCAGAATAAGAAGGGACAGAAGAAGCAGAAAGAAGCAGGGAGGTGCAGAGCAAGGAAACAAACAAACAAAACCACCACAAAAGCTGGCTAACATACAATAAACAAACATGGTTGTTGGAGATGCAGAACTGGAAATGTACTTTGAAAGTAAGAAACAGCTTGAAATAAGTTTTAGGAAGACAGCACAGTGAATATTAATGAACATATACATGAACGAATATATACATTTATATATATATATGAATAAAGAACATATAATAACAAATGCCATTATTGAATGAACATATACGAATATATATAAAAATAGATAATTAATATTTAATAATGAATGTAATGAATCCCATTATTCCACTTACCTCTTGGAGCTGCATTCTTCTACAATATGGATAATCTTCCCTGGAAGATACAGATGCGGATACTGTGGCGGTGAATGTAAGTGCGATTCACCATCAAGGGCATTGTATGAAGGGGACCGATGAACCATTAAACTCTCCTCAGCTAGAAGAGGCTGGGTCAGGGCATCTTGGTTTCTACCATCCAGCTCAGTTGGGAAGTTATCTGGATCTCCTCCAAACACTTCGTACCAACACCCACGCAACAAAATCTGGTACTGAATTCAGAAAGAAAAACAGCTGAACTGAGGCTTGGTGTCTCTTTGAATAACTGATTCTAGTTGTGTGCTTGCATGCACATGATCTGAAACTACAATAAAAGATTAAAAATGATTGCATGCACACACTCCCCAAACTTTCCTGTTTGGTAAAATCTCCTTACTGAATTTTCCCCACAGTAATATATACATCTATTTCACCAGTACCCAGCCCAAGACAACAGTAATGCTGTGTAAAACATTACAGTCTTTACCACGTGAATTATTCTGTGTGGATTCTACTGTGCAGATTTAAGTCCTCTTGCACATTTATTTTCTAACTGTCCATTAATTTATTCTAAATTCATAATGTCATCCAAATAGTGCATTACTTCTAATCCTGGGACTACAAGGAAATCTGGTGGACACAGCACATTTAGCTTCACATATACAGAGATGGCTGTTTTAAATCTTTAAACCTTTGCTCCATACCTTCAGTGTCATTTCACCTGACAACACTGTTCCAACACTTTCAGAACTGTGTTTCTAACCAACAGTAAAGATAAGAGGTAAGCAATTAACACTTTAATGGAGAATTATTTGCCTTCCAAATTAATTCTGAAGGGAAAATTTAAACAAAGCCTCTAATTTCTTTACTTCCTGATACTAAATGGTTATTAATGAAAGCAATCCTATTGATTTTTTTTAATTAGTTTCTTTTAACAGCAAAACTAGCAAACTGATCATTTCAGGTCTTGGATATTGTGCATTATTATCTTTCAGGTCTTGAACCTTGATGTCCAACAAGATAGACTTCTAGGTAAGACACTATCACAAATGTCACTGAATTAAAAAGGCAATTTGTTCCAAGACACAATCAACTCCCATCATTAAAACAAAAATACACACACCACCTGCCACTTCATTAAAGCTGGGGCTTAAAACAGCTGATGATTCCACTGACTTTTAACCATTACCTGCTTTTAGTTACCTTAGGTCTGTTGCAGTTTGCCACAATTCTCACTATTCTCCTCTTTAAATCCTCCATGTTGGGCATGCTTAATCTGTTCAAACACATATAGAACAAAGTAAAGCCTCCTATTTTATGTAATCTAACTCGTCTCTGAAAGAACAATTTAAAAATATTTCCATCTCACCTTGCAACAAGGTCCTTTCCAAGAATGACTGAAACAATGAAGTGCTTAGTGTAATCTGCAAGTGTTTTGCTAAAAGAAAAGACACGCTTTAGATACCTTGAAGAGATATGCACAATTTAGTTTTATTGTGGTCACTACTATTCAATAATAATACCACTATGTGGCAAGAAGGACAGCAGCATTTGCAGTCGGTTCTTCAGTAGGCCTTCAGCCTTCAGACCTACTCGCATTTAGGACAGAGGAATTTTGATGCTGATTATAACACTAACAGAGCATTTTACTTCTGAAACATTTATACATTCCCCAAAGAACTCAACTGTAACTAAGAATGAAGCAAATACAATTCTACTGGGGAATGTACAGAAAAACAATACAGTCAAGCTCATCATCATCATCTAACATATCTGTCAACTATCTTGAAGTTCTTGACATCTTAGATATAGAACCAAATAACATAAGTCTTGTACTTACCTCAAAAGTCCTCCTGGAGGAGAAAAGGCATAACATTTTAATGTTGGGAAAGAGTTCCTTAGCATGATTGCCAATATAGAAGCTGTTCCACCACCCAAACTGTGACCAACTATCACAAGTTTGTACTCCTACAGAAAGAAATAGAAGATTGAAAAATGGATACAGAAAAAGCTTGGTGTAACTATTCTGGCAAAACAAATCATTTGGAAGGCAACTTACTGGAGCAATTGTGAAAGCCTGGTTTAAAATTCCATCATTTATTAGCTTTTGATAGATGTAATTTGCAGCTTGAGTTATTCCCTGCAAGACAGCATTTAAAGTTAGAAGGATAACAATCTAAAGTGTGATACATGTATACTTTAAAAGCAATGCTATACAAAACCAACCTTCTCTTTTAACACGCTCCTAACAGCAAACTGTAACTAAGTGGTCTTGGGCAGAATGGCTAAAAAGCTTTCAGAATACTCAGTAAGGGCATGAGGTTGGTCAACAGGATTACAAGTTCTACCTTGCAGTGCCAGAGACAGTATTTGATGCAACAAGCAAGCCACTGAAATAATTTGTGCAATCCATCTCATTAAGAGAATGCTCTTCTAGTTTAACTACAGGATCCCAAGTATTTCATTTTCTTACCGCAGAGATCAATTCTAAACAACCACAGACTGCACACACCTTATGTACAAAGCCATTCTCTAGAACATCCTCCAGTGTCAAGTCTTCACAGTCTGCTGACAGATCAGTGAGAATGTCCTGTAAACAAAGCAGCTTTTGTCAGACCTCTCTGCAGGGCTTCATGGCTCACAGGTCACGCTGTACTGCTTAACGTTCTCATAGGAACAATCACCACGCTGACTTCCCAGTTTGTAAGCAGCCAAACACAACTGACACCAGAACAACACCCAAGCAATCATATACAGCAATCACAATCGTGATTTCAGCAACTATTTCCAAGCTGCAAACACGTGTTGCAAATGCACCTTCGCTCACAGTAAAAAAGAACAACCAAAGTCCTCCCTCCACACTCCTTTCCAGAGGCACAGGGAAAATCACCCACCCAAGGACAGGAGCCTTAAGCCTGGAAGACCCATACTTGTGAGTGGGTTGTTTTTAAATGTGCCAGTGTCAAACAATTTTCTCTAGATCTTAGGAGTTAACCCAGTCCTATAAAACCAATTGCATATATCAGATGGATGATACCTCAAAAGACAAGGTTCCTCTCACAGCAACCACAATAGCTTCTTTTTTGTGATCCAAAGCAACAAAAAATGGGATCTCATAGATCTGGAGGGAAAAACTGTATTCAGTAAACATACCAACTTTTTATAAAAGTAAGCATTTGTTCTCACCTTCTGTAAGCTCCCTTATTGAACTCTTTATTCTATTATGGAAAGAAGCTGAATTGTTTTTTTATCAAGTTACTATTAAATGCCCTTATTGCAACACTGAGACAGATTTATGTCAATGGTTTTGTGACTGTTCCTTTAGACTGAAAAAAAAGAACTGAAGAACATGTTTCAGGGCCTGTTTTAATTTGATTTTGCATCTTGTACTTTATAAATTTTGAAGGCAAACTAGAAACTTCACCCCCTGCTTTCACTAATTTAAATCATTAACCTTTTTTTGGAGAATGCCTGTCCAGATTGTTTACCTTGTTATGAAAACTGATATGAATGAAGTCTCTGTACTGCAGTCCTGTTATTTTTAGGATGGATCCAAAGTGAAAGTTATGACGATCACTGCCCGTTATATCAGAATCTGTTGGTCTACTTCCGCAACTAACAAACACAGAAGAGAAAAACTTTCATGGTCAAATTTTTTAGGTTTCCTTTCAGGAATCAAATTCATTACATTTGCAGAATGATTTCTGCCAGGAATCAAAAGCTCTTTTTTTTTTTTTCCCCTCCCCCCCAGTACTACTATTAGTCTGTAAAGGATGCTACCTCTGCCCACAAACCTAGTTTTGCCTGAGCAGCATGCCATACATTTTCAGCTAAAGGACTGGCAAATACACCATTGTTACAGGACTACCAGCAGAGCAAACAAGGCAGTTAAAAAAGAATTCTTAAGACTAGGGGCCAATGATAGAAAATAGAAACAAGCAAAAGGAAATTTCAAACAAATTCTCTACAGCAGGCTTCTCTGATGTTTATCCGTTGCATTATGTGATTTTTTTCCAAGGGATTTATTATTTCAGAAGATTAAACAATTTCATCTTACTAATTAATAAAACCATGATTGCAGTCATAAACCTCAGCGGTCAATTAACTATGTGGTAATCCTACTAGTATCATGCACACTTCAACACTGACCGCAAAAGATTTTTTGAGTAAAGGGGTCAGAGGGAATAAAACAGAAGCTAGAGGTACAGGGAACTTTCCCTAATTCCTTTTTGGATTGGAAAAACTGCTGACACATTTATTTCTACACATACTTACCCAACAGACAGCTCTATAAAGCCTCATTTTAAAACATGGTTTAACTCTAGTACTTCTTTGGTTTAATTCCAATCAGCTCCAATTCCTGTGTCATTTTGCTAAATTAATTTTATCTCAATCACAAACTATTCTTAAGAAACAAAAGCTAATCGGTTTCTGAGGACAGAGAGATGTTGAATTTTTTTTTTCCCTATTGAATTTATGAAGGATAACTCTACCAGTCAAGCTCATCTACTCCCATGAGTGACATAATGAAACAAAAAAAAATGCTATTCAAACAGTTTTGTTTCTGCTAACACTAATTAAATAAAAGAAAGCTATCTGCTTTTATGGAATGTTACGTGTTTGTGATCCAACCTACCAGTCACCATTGAGCTTACAGAGTGCAGTAAATGGGTTGGTGTATACGTAGTAGGGCCAGCCATAAGCAGCTGCAGCAAACAGCATATAGTGAGCAGCATTCTCCAGCTCAAAGTCCAAACCATCAGTCTGCGAGGACAGGGGGAAAGAAGGAGGAGGAGGGAGAGGAAGAAGGGTGTGTTAGGCAACCCCAGTATAAAACCTGAACACAGACTACTGAAAATTAAGGCATGATGAAATACTTTTCAAAAGGAATACCTCAGGGTCTAAAAGGAACTTAGAATAACCACTCGTATTCCAGGAAAATAATCTGTTTATTTACACAGCTATAGAGCTCAAGAATCTTGAAAATCTCTCATTGAAATATTTTTCTTCCAATACTTATTATACACCGATAAGCTCAATACTGATAAGCTCAAAGGAATGGCTAAAGAGCAGGTCTCTCTGGAAGGGATGTTTTAAGCATGACCACATTGCCTAGTTTCAAAAGTAACTTGATAGGAATGCTTTGATTGAAGTAGAATTATATACTTCAGTGCAACACAGACCAAAAGAAGATAAAATAATTTACAAAGACGTTTTACCATAGCAAAAATCACTTAGCAAACTGTAACCCATCATCTCTACGCATTTAAAGAATGCTGGGTTTCCTTCTCATCTGCTTTGGCCATTTGTGTCAGACAGAACACTATACTAAGAGACTACTGAACCATTTTCTCTCTGTTCTTTTTCTCACATCTCTTCAGCAATGACCAACTGTCTTAAATGATTCCTTTTTGTACTTAATTCCCTCCGTTCATACATTCCGTGAAACAGAGGCACTATTAGTATAAGTGAATACACATTGAAAGCTGGAGTTTTCAAAGAGCCAAGACAACTTGTATCTCTTTTCAAATACTGCAGGAACATAAGCCTTTGAAAAATCCTACTCTTAACGTCTTCAAAAGCTGTGTCAGTTTGGATTCATAATCAATTTCCAACCACTCACTTTTAAGTTGTATTTATACAAAAAGCAGACAAATGTTTTGACTGAAAATTCATCATGATGTTTTCGGTGTGTTTATTAACAAGTTGAATTGTGAATTTTTATAGTAGTGTTTAATTTCGTAAAAAAAAAAAAGAAAAAAAAAAAAAGGTGCACCAGGTGCTACAACAATCCTATCTTACCACAAGAGATGATGGAGAATGACAGAGGACTTCTTCAGGCTCTTTTGGGCAACTTTCCATTTTATCTTGCTCTTGATGGAGTAGAATCAGACCAGCTGCTATGTCACTTGGCACCAGATCAGTGTCCTGTTTAAAGAAATGAAAGAATGGTTAAAACCATCCCATACCTCAACATGTCAAAACAATTTTGCAAGAAAATGCACCTCAAATTCTATTCTTTTCAGTTTATATGAAAACTAACTACCCTCTCCCTACCTTTAGTACAAAATGAATGTTTTCTTCAGTAAGACTGATGAGGACTTTACACAAAATTTTTATCATTTAACAACATAACCTACAAAGGACTTGCTCAGCCAGATAACAAATAATGACCCCGATGTTACTGACCATTCTATGTCACTACATGAAAAACTTGTTTCTTTATACAGCTATTCCTACTCATTGAATACTGAGAACAAGAAAGAAGGATTTTACACAGGAGAGGACTCAAGGGCTTTTATTCAATTACCTGGGACAGTCACCTCTCCATAAGACTCACACCCTTTGCCCTACAAACCACTGGGCGTGCTGTAGCTGTAAATCAGCCTGCACTAGTACCGCTTAATAAACAAGAACTACTTGTCTTGAAATCATGAACACAGCTCAGAGTCCACTGAATCACGATTGTTTGAGCAGTAGGTGACCTAAGTTTGAGCTAAAATACTATGTCTGTGTAGTCTTGCAGTCTACATTCTGTTTCCAAAAAGCAGCTTCCTGCTCGTGCACAGCCTAGTCTGGTGTTTGCTCAGAAGTCATTCAGACCAGGAAGACTGCCTTAATATACTGCAGGGCTCTTTGTTTAAATAGTCAGAAAGGAGTCCGATTTTCTGCTATGGTTATGACTCCTTACTTGCAGTCAGGAGGTAAAATGCCCAGATCTTCACATACTGAGGAAAAGAAAACCGTTCTTGCTCTCCTGACTAGACACCTACGGAGAAAATACTGTTTTCTCACAGCCCTCACATTTGTGATGGGAGAGACAAATCAGAGTTGTATACACTGTGTGAGAATCACCTTTAAATTTGCAATTAGCATGTTCAAAACCTGATTTCAGTCAGAGACCTCTGGCTGAACAAAGGCACACGTAGCAACATCTGGAAATTCAGTTAGTCAAGAAAGAACACTAAAAAAGCTTTCCATCTTACTGAAAAGTAGTTGCGGAAAAGCTCTGCGATACTTGTAAAAGCCACTCGATGGTCATCATCTTGCACAATACAACAACACATTAACCTGATTCGTTTTTCCCAGACTCTGGTGGCAGTGTTCTTCACATTAAATAGCAATTGCCCTGACTGGCTGCTTTCCAAGTTCCGATTCACACCATCAGTGAGGTAAAACGTCTTTTTTCCTCCAAGTGGATCAAAGACGATTAGCACTCCAATGATGGTAAAGATGATGATAACCCAGCTGCAAAACAGGAGGAAGCAGGATAAAAGGGCTGTGAAACCAGGTATTTCTGACACATATGCAAGAAAATAGAACTATAGGTCTTGACAGACAGAAAAAAAGGTTAGGTACGAAATATCACACAAACATAATCTGTTACTGTCAGAAGAGTGCATGCTTTATTGTCGAGCCTTCAATTCACTAGGTGTAAGGACAAGGCTGTTTGCTCATTTCACCAGGGCACCAAACTCAGAATCACAGCCCTTCTCGCTTTGGAAACAGAAACTCTGGTACACAAAGGCTTCATTTTTCACTACCAGTTAAGCAATCTAGTCACTCCTCTCTTCACCTTTATCTGGTTTTCTACATTCCCATCTATCCTTCTTACACATTCTGATTGCCACCTCCTTTCTTTCACCCTTGAATGCACTCTTGCAGGGCAGGAAACTCAAGCCTGTTTATGTAGGGAAGGGCACAAACTCATTCCACTTGTCTAGACTAAAAAGCTTCTCTCCATTCACAAAGAAAATGTGAAGAAACCAAAATAATTCATAAGAAATATTAAAGCCCTCATCTACTGGTAAAGCGTTCACTGAACACATACCAAACAAGTAGAAGCAATATTTTCTGTTTCACGTGAAGTGGAAAACTTAATTTGTGGGTAGCAGAGTGGAGGACACCTTTACCTTGCAATAACTGTCCCCAGGATGGCGTTTATCACAGTCTTCTCGCAGTGCACACTGCTGTCTGACACCCACACAGCTCCTACAATAGCCCAGATGAATTCAGGCAAATAGAGAAGTAGGCGAGTATAAAGTAGCTTGGGAAGTGATTTTCTTGGGCCTGGATTAGAAATTGTTCCTGAAAAAAATGGGGATAATTTAGAACAAGAACAGTTTACAAATGCATCTTAAGTACATAAAATCCTACACAAATAACTTTCTGAGCTGTAGAGAAAGTAAGAAACTTAATTGAAACTACAAATTTCAAACTAGTGGAAAGCTATCAGTGAAGCTGAGGAAAGAAAACTTCTTTCCACTTGAATAATTTAAATACTCTTCTAATTAGAGCGTGTTGTGAGAACCAATATATTAGGAATTGTGAGGTCTCCTCTATCACTCCAGAGACCACATGCAGATTTCAGATTAATCTTCATGTCATTACTTTATATTGAAGTGCCTCACCAAGAAAAAAGTACTTTTCTAGCATTTTTAAAATCCAAAATGAAGTATTTCTACAAATGACCAGAAGTTGCACTAAAGTTCTGCTTAGCCACGCACTTCAAGCTTTAACTCCTGTTCTACTTAACATTATTTGCTGGGTTAATTTTATTGCAACATTTATAGGGATCACTTTCCTATGTATTTCTGCCACAAGCAATCCTTTGCAGCTAATGAACTTTTGCAAGATATGACTAAATATGCCTACGCAAGGCAAAGTTTACATCACACTTCAGGTAAGGAATGGATTTGGGATAAATTCCCACAAACTCCTGTCAGAGACACTGAGCAGTGTTCCATCCAGCTCTGGGGCCCCCAGCACAGGAAGGACATGGATCTGTGCAAGTGGGTCCACAGAAGGGTCATGAGGATGATGAAGGGGCTGAAGCACCTCTCCTGTGACAACAGACTGAGGGAGCTGGGGGTGTTCAGCCTGAAGAGGAGAAGGCTCTGGGCTGACATTACTGCAGCTTTTCAATACTTACAGGGGACTTATAAAAAATGTGGAGAACATCTGTTTACACAGGCAGACAGCGATTGGACAAGTGGGGATGGTTTTAAACTAAAAGAGGGGAGGCTTAGATTCGAGGCTGGGAGGAAATTCTTCATTCAGAGGTGGTGAGGCACTGACAAAGGCTGTCCAGAGAAGCTGCGGATGCCCCATCCCTGGATGCCCCATCCCTGGAGGTGTTTGAGGCCAGGCTGGATGGGGCTTTGGGCAGCCTGGTCTGATGGGTGGCAAGGGGGTGGAACTGGATGAGCTTTAAGGTCCCTTCCAACCCAATCATTCTGTGATTCCATGGTTCTAGGTCACGTGCTAATGGTGAACGTAGAGGAGATTTTTAAGATGCTCTGGTGGCAATGAACGTATCATTTAGCCATACCAAATTATTGTGCTCATTAATTATTTTAGATTTCTGACTAACAGAATAAATACTATTGACAAATATATATATATATGCTAGCATTATATTAGCATATAAATTAATGCTGACGGTTACTTAAGTTTGACTACCATTAAAGTACTTGAACTTTTATGATTTGTTTTGTTCTTTCCCTAAAATATCAACACTGGAAGAAAAGAACACAAACATATTCAAATGCTACTAGGTATGTATAAGACATTGTTATTAACTCTTTACCTTGCATACTGACGTACACAAGAGCAGATAACGCACATATTATAGCAGCCAGGAGGACGAGGAGGACGAGCAGGTAGCTGTGCAGTAATCCTCCCCCGGGACAGTTGAACTGCCCTTTGTGAACGGCGTAAAGCACGAGGATGCCGATCCACCTACGGGAAAGTACGATAAGGAAACCTGTAGCTGGGAGCGAAAAGCGAGCGCTGAGGAGACTGCGTGCCACGAGGCTTCCATCCCAGTGACAGCAGAGTAACGGAACGGACGCGTTGTGCGGGGCTGCGGGGCCGTTAACACGAACACGCGGCACCGATTACCCGAAGCCGAGCAGCGCGGCGCGGACCCCGCCGGGAGCCGACCCGCGGCCGCCCTACACCTCGGGCAGCGGCACGGCCCCGTCAGCACGGCCCCGTCAGACCGGGCACCGCCGAGCGGGGCCGGGCCGGGCCGGGCCGCAGCCGGCGCTCACCCGAACGCGCCCACCGCGCACCGCCCGCAGGCCGCGGGGCACCGGGGGTCGGTGCCGGCGCCTCACCACAGCACGCGGAGGGACAGCTCGAAGGCCCCCGGGAGGACGAAGTCGTCGCTGCCGATGGCCCAGCGCCTCCCGAACACCACCAGCCCCGGCATCGCGCACGGCCCGGCCCGGCCCGGCCCCCTCGGCCCGGCCCCGCTCCCCTCAGGCAGAGCCCGCCCCGCCGAGGCGGCGCGATCCCGACCCGCAGCGTCATGACGCAGCACGCGGCGCACGCGCCCTTCCCGCCCTCGGCGCGCGGCTGGTGGGGGGTGGGGGGGGCCTGGGCTCTGCCCGCGTGCATGCGTTGAAGACGCCAGGACTGAGGCGCGTGCGCGGGGCCTGCTGCCCCCACCCCCCACCCCCATCCCCGCCCCGCTCCCCTCACGGAGCCGCGGCTGGGTCAAAGCCAGGCTGAGAGCAGGGAAAGCTGCCCCGGGAGGGTTAGCACCGTAACACCTCTAACCGGGGGAACAGGCGTGGTAAACTAAGAGAAGCCAAACGATTTCCTAAAGATTTCCTGAGCAAAACCATAAAAGAACCAAACATTACAGCAAATTCCTCCATTTTAAACCCCGTCACAGCAGGCTGAAGATGGTGCTCGTACAGAACAGAACCAAGGCACCACGGCTCCCTTCCGTGACAACACCTCTCCAATCCTTGAAGAGAAGCTTGTATCAATAAAGCAAACAATGACATCAAATGGCGTGTTCTTGCCACAACTCTTCTTCCAGGCTCAGACTAAAGGAAAATTTTAATCCAGGAGTAATAAAAGAAACGCTTTCACCATTTCATAAAGTGTTTATTGAGGATGGTAACACAGGATAAATCATGCAACAGCTCAGTAAAAAAAGGGAATCATTTAAAGGATAAAGAATGGTAACTGGTGCTGCTGATTTTGGAAAGTCTATAAAAAAAAAGTAATTGTCCAAAAGTGACATCAAAAACCACTTGAAGCTGAACATGGATGTTGCTTATAAAGCATTCATTAAAAAGAAAATGTAGACATTGGTTAAAATGATCACCTACAGATTACTGTAATCAACAACTTACAAGTCTCCCATTTCTATGGCTGCAATGGTGTAGCAGGGCTGTACATCCAAGATAATTAACCTTCTTTTCCAGAACAAAGAATACAGTTACAAACATTTGCCACTAAGCAACAGAATCACAACTCCCACCCTTCACAGCCTGCGATGCCAAGCGCTGTCATTGTTGGGATTACCTTCCCAACCATCGTGGCAGAACAGGAAGGGGCACATTCTTGTGGCCACAAGAGATTTCCTGACTGTCCTCTTGCCATCAGCCTGTTTTAGAAGGGGGACAACTACAGAACGTGACTGTTCCCCTTCTGGCACCAACATACATTTTAAATAAGGAACTCCACGTCAGCAGATGGCACAAAGACTGGGCACCAGCACATCACATCAAACATAGGTGGTTTCAGATTTAAGTTGACGTATATTCACCTTTTGGAAAAAATAAATATAGTGGAATGAAAATTGAATCAAAGGGAAAGAACAGATGACTACCATCCATCAAGGATGCACATATTTGTGCACTGAAAAAAAAAGAAAAAAAATCAGTCATTTCAAAGAAATTCTTGAAAATTAAAAAAAAAAAAAAAAGTTTGCACTTTTTCCTGGTCATAAACAATCTCACAAAAATCTCACTTTTGGAACTATTCCAATTGAAACCATACACTGAATTTATTAATACAGTATAAGTTTCTTTATGTAAAAAATCTTTATACATAGTAATAAAAAAGATAAAGGCAAGATGCATCAAACAGAAATCTGCTGGTTGTTTTTCCTCCGTTCTTACAGAGCCGCTGATGACTACCTGCACTATAAAGAGCTGTGTTTCTGACTTTCTGTCTCAAGCATCTTCACCTTTGCTTGTGATAAGGATTGTTCTGTCCAAGCATCCAAAAGGACAGATGCTGGTGATGTTTTTTTTGGCACTTACGCTGGCAAGCTGAGCTTCTTTCCCTTGAGTACTGTAAGGAAAAATATGAAAGAAAACGGTTAGCAATATGAAGCACACAACTGTCAAAACTTCAAAGGAACCAAAACCTATTGTAGAGTCACTTTGTTACAAAAGGGATATGCTGCCATCAGCTCTCCCCAACTTAATACAGACCAGTAAAACTGCACTGAAGTAACAATTCCAGCTCTGCCCTCTTGTGACACCCTGGTATTCTTACTTTTCAGCCTCATCTGACATATTAGCCTGTGATTGTGGTTTCTTAAGAGTTTTGCCTAACACAGCCACATTAGCATAGTTTTGCGGTTATATGATGGATGCTGGAATACCAGTAAGTGCAGAATTACTAATAGATCCAGCAGGAACAACGGCTTCTATGCTTAGTGTATTCAGAAACAACCAAAACCTTTTGGACTCCTCAGGTATTCAGAACAGAGAAAGTTGTCTTTAAGTGTACAACCTAAACTAAAAGTTGTTTGACAGTAAAAACATGAGGATCATGCTTGTTGACAGAAGAAAACTGCAACATGTATTTAGCCATACTTATTTTCAAAATTGCCAGTTAAGTTTATCAGATCATTTATACATTCACAATTTTATCTGTACTCAAAACAGTCCTCAGAAACACCCCAAACTAGCAGAAAGTGTACTTGATTAAAGCTATCAAGGAGATCACAGTGATACCTTGCACAGAGAATTAACAACTTTGTTATGTCTATACAGTAGATCCTTATGAATCTGTTAATTGCTACATTCTACTACCTGAAGCTGTAAGTTATTCCAATACTCACCTTTTGTAACATACAAATAGAAGAAGTCACAGTACAGAACGGTCTGGACCACACCAGCAACGACAGCTATGAGGTCAAAAAATCCCTCAAAATAGTAGCGCCAAATCCAGTTGACTAAGTACAAGGCACGGTACAGACCCAAGAAGAAAAGATAGTGAGTAGTGATGGTCTCTGCTTCCCCGGTTTTGCTGATCATAAACAGTTGAGGGAGAATAGCAACTGATTCAAGGTAGATGGAGAAAGTCCACAATATCTGAAAAGAAACAACCATGGATTATTCAGCTGTTTTACTGATAACAGAAGCAGAGAAAGCATTTTAATTGCCTTGTCTTTTCACTCTGTATCAATGTTAGCAACAGGTACAGTATTTTGGCAAACTATTGTTGGTACAGGAAAAACTAAGTCAGCCCTGGGATGGTACAAGGAAACAACTTTCAGACAACGCTCTCCAAATCAGCTGTCTGGTGAGCTTGCCAATACAGGTTTACTCATGAGGAAAGCTGGCACACATCTGTCAGCTCAGGATACACAATGCCATGAAACAGCGTACAGAGCTGATGCTCTGAAAAGCTGCATGGAAGATGAAGTCCTTTTTCTTTCATGTTCTTCCAACTTTTTCAATCAATTGGTTTAAAGAACAATTTAACAGAACAAAGTTTAAAACAAAATCTCAAAATACTGCAATTAAAATTATTTTCCTAATTATATCATGTAACTCCATTGAATATAAAAAAGGCCTGCCCACTTAATATGAGCATCTAAAGTTATCTTAATTTAGTGTAAAAACGTACCTGTTTGAAATTACATTTTACACATATTTTATTCTGATAGGGAAACACAGCTACATTTAAGAAGTATTATCATTTCTTTTGTTTTCAGCAGGTGGCACCAACTACTCACAAGTCGCATTCTGGGGTATTTCTTTAGCAAACATAAGAAAAGGAAGGATTCTTTTGAATTAATGTGACAATCAGAGTGCACTGGGAAAGAAGGCAGTCTTCCACTTAACAGAACACTCAATGTTAATTAATAATGCTAGGCTCCTAAAGAGCCTTCAACTTGCAGAGACATCTATAACATAGAGATGCATTACAGAAACAGCATTAGCCCGAACCTACTAAATACAGCCGTCCTTCTAAACATTCCGCATTAAGCTAAAGAATGTTTACCTTCATGAACTACATATTTTAGAGGAAAAGTGTAGCCTCCTGCCCATAACCAACTCACCTCCAGAGGAGAGAAGTCATGATTGACAAGAAACGAGAGGCCGCCAACGGGAACTATCAGAAACTCCACCCTGAATGTATCATGGTTTCCATCATAGGTGGCCTTAAATTTCATGTAGATCAGGTACACGGTGGCATACGAGCAAGCAATGTAGATAAGCTACAGATTAAGGAAAGAAAAGAAAAAAAAAAAACACAGAGGTTGCAGGATTACACCAAACTCACTGAACGAAGATATTCCCAGACACTAAAAGGAGTAAGCTCTGCCTTTTTTAGTTGTTTGTATACATTATTTGTTTACATGCCTCTGCAAATTCATGCTACCTGGTGGCATTTAGCTTTTCTCAGCAGATTAATAATTCAAAACCAATGACCCAATGATGTTTTCAAATGTCACCTTGCCTCTGGCTGAAGTGATTGTCAGAAGTTTCTTTGGAGATTCTTCCCTGCGTAGACAGAACTACAGAACAGACTGGAGATGGAAGACTACTTCTGCAACTGCAGAGCCCAAAACATTTGAATTAAAAATGTACATGCATATACATACAATAATTATGGGAGAGGTCTTTTTGAATTCAAAAAGCCTGGGGGTGGTGTGGCTCATGTGGCAATTAAAAATCTATTGAACAAGCCCCACACAGACCCGTCCATTTAATGTCTAACAAATTAGCTGATTTGATTCAGACCTTTAAACATCTCTTAAATCAGAAGAGTGGCCAGTGTCTTCCACCAACCTGCAGGCAATAAAACTTAAAGCTAGAAGACTGCCAGAAGCATTGAACCTGTCAGTTTTAATTTCAGTTCATCTCAAACCTTACTATTGCTCACTGTTATGGCACAGTAGACTTCACACCTATTCCCCGAGGAACGGGTAAATAGCTGTATTTTACAGATGAATAACAGAGTCAGAGAATACATGACTTTCTGAAGGTCAATCTACCACCATCAGGACACAGCTCACAGTGCCCTGAAGAAAACATGGTACAGTAGACTAAACTGGACAATTAATTTAGCATCTGCCTCAGTTTCATCAGAAAGGTTAAATATTCCAGTTTATTACATTAAACTTAGGTTCTTCACAACTGAAAAGTAACAAATTTAAAACAAAAACCTCTGTTTGCAGATTCTATTCACCACTAAAAGCAGTGCTCACAAATACAAAATTCTACAAATAAAACGTTAGGGAGCTCAGAATCCGAAGACTTATTACACTAGCACCCTGACTGGTCGTAGATAAAGGACCATGTGACAAGATAATAGATTTAAGAAATGCATACTGCAGCTGTAAGCTAGTCATAATTGGTACCATCACGTAAAGCACTAAGGGATGTGAATGAACCCCAACTCCTTACTGGGAGTTTCTTCATGAGAATTACAGTGTATTTGGGGAAATCACAAAGTTTTTATTTTCATTTTCAAAGGTACCAAAATAAAAGAAATGCATCCAATACTCAGATACAGGTGCTATCCAAAAATCAACTGTACGATGCACAATGCTAAAAATCACAAAATTCTAGTCTACAGATCAGTAAAGGCAGTTAGTAACAATTGCATATTTACACACACACACATATATATATATATACAGACACGCACACACTCCTGTAGCACAGGAAAAATACGCATTTTCTTAAATATCTGATGATCGCTGCCAGACGAATACATCTCAATTTGGCACCTACAGTTTAATTTATATATATATATTTTAAATGAAGTTAATCCTAACTATGTGGAAACTAACGGCTTTTTTTTTTTTTTTTGGCCACTGATTACAGTACCTTCCTCTGACTAGAAAACTCATCTAGCAATGCTCCAGGTCAACTTATTTGTATAGTAGCTACTGTTCTCTACCCCAACTGTGTAACGTTAGATAATTCTGAATAAATGCAGAGAGAAGAAGCTGTGCTAAGGGCACTCAAGCAGCTTGTCTTGGCACTACAAGAACAGGCTGAAAAGCCAGTTACATCTAACAAAGTGTGTCTAAGTAGAATCTTTGAAACTCTAACTGTAGTTATATATAAGCCTGTAACTACAGGCTTTCATTTTGCATGTTAGTACTGGATCTGAGTGGAGGACCGCTCTCCCATTGCTAGAAAGACAGTTCAGTACACGCAAGTATCACGTGTGATTTCACACATTCATTCATTCATTTTCTGGGTACAAGGGCTGTAGAAGACGCTCGGCCATGACTTAATCATGACCATTAAACAAACAACTAGCTGCTCCTTTAGGGCATCCAACACTAGCTTTCAATAGTCTTAGAAATCCCCTATGAAAAACAGCTTGTGTGTCAAGGAAGTTGTACTTAACCCAGAGCTCTTCATCTAGAATGTTGATGTTAAAACATAATCATATGCATATTTGACTTGTTAGAAGACAGCAGCCTGAGCAGGTTTAAGATCTAAAATTTTATTTTACAGTATTATTCCCTTAATTATTCAGTACATTTCGTGTTACAGACTGCCTAGTCTTCCCTCTTGGCAAAGTTACATTCTTGTCTGAAATACAACTGGCAGGCATCAAGAAACCCAAGAACAAAGGAACTGGATTAAGAAGGTGTCTGCTCCAGTGCCATAAATGCCGAACAAGCTGCACTCTTCCAGTCTGATGCTTTATTTTCTTGTACTCATCATCAGAAACGGCACAATCAGAACTAACAAAACCAAATTTGAGCTCACTAACATTCAGTGGACAAACAAAAGGGGTATAATCAGATGGAAGCTATGCTCCTAAAGCATTCTCCAACAAACTTCTGATCAGCCTCAGATAAGACATTAGCTGCAATTCTGGCTACAGAATATTCTGAATACCAATTTACCTTGTAGCGTGCAGAAAGATTTTTTTTAAGCTCTTCTCTCCCCAATGAGAAATATAATTTATGTGAAACATTTTTGCCACAGGCTTTTATTTCCAATAACCAAACTGGCATTTGTTCTAAGTGTCACAGTACCCATTACAAACAGTTTTTAGATAATTACATGTAGAGTGTAGAAAGAGTAGGGTTTTAAGTCCATTTTCCATGTTCTTTATCCAAAGCCCTTCCAGAATTTGTTCTGCACTAACTGTGCAGTGGGCCAATTAAAGAGGCCTTGATTAATGAAATTATGCGCTCTGCATGCAACAATACTAGCTTTTCTAACTCTTCAGTATACTCTACCTTCATAGATGTGTTATACAATGAAATGAATGAAGTGAAGAGGTCCAGATAACGGGTAGTGAAGACCAGTGCAAACAGAAGCTGGCTTTTCCCAGAAATACCTAAAGCAATAAAGGAAATAATTAATTATTCAGAAAGTGATGATGTTCTTTAAAACACTTGATGCACAGAAGTAAGGGGTATATTCTTTCTCAGCCT
This sequence comes from Aythya fuligula, assembly GCF_009819795.1. Taxonomy (NCBI): domain Eukaryota; kingdom Metazoa; phylum Chordata; class Aves; order Anseriformes; family Anatidae; genus Aythya; species Aythya fuligula. The sequence goes on from NC_045573.1 coordinate 7,690,022, forward strand.
TGGCAAGCTGATTACAAAATGAGGACAAAAACTAGGCTTACAGAACAAAGCTATACAATCAGAACAGTTAGATAGCTGTTATCTCAGCAGCGTGAACGTACACTACCTACACACTGCTGTACTGGAAAAGGTGCAAGCACTACTTAGAAGTCACTCACAGTAGTTAGTATAATCTCCAAAAATACCACCCGTGAGCTATCTGTTCTGCATTATCATTATCAAGGCTGCATTAGCTTTCAAGTCTCAGTGTCGTCATGCACTACCTTTAGATGAATACCTGGAAAGGTGTAATGGCAATAGTTACTACAGATAGTTATCCAGAGATAATCAGGAAGTGTGTGAGCACCGATGGCAGGATTTTAAAGGAATTAAGTGATTTTAAGGCTCAAGGAAATTCAATAATCAAACTTACGGAACAATGATGAAAAATAATTTTATCACTCAAAAAGAAATCTTACTACATAATACTATTTACGAAAATAGAGTAGTGAGCTAAAGTAACAGACATCTACATAGAATCTTCAAAGTAACTTTCAACTTTAGGCCAAAGCTCAGACATCAAAATCTTTGTTCTTCGGCCACCAGAGTTTCTGAAGGCAGATATACCACTAAACACAGCATTCACTGCTGAAATGCTGCATTAAAGCTTTGCACGGTCACTAAAAGCTTCTGAAGATTCAAGTGACGCATCACGCCATAACACTGATGTGGCGGCGTTACAGCAGGGGCATAAAACCACCAAGCCTTTATCTTGTTATTACAATTATTCTTGTTTTCAGTCATCCAGTGGGAAAATAGCTTAATTTGTTTAGCTAAGCATGCAAACATTGTTCAGAAAAACAAGATGGGAAATTATTTGCTAGAAAAGGGTTACGATGCAAGGCTGAAAATCCTCGTCCCTTTACACCAGCACTCTGACAACAGCTTTCATTAACAGTGCCATAAACCAATTAGAAGGCAGGCTGTGTGCTATGGTCATTGAACTCCTTTTCTGTTTAGGCTTAGGAAACACTGAACTGCCCCAAATGAAGGGACTTTAGATTCACAGATGAAGCACAGGAATGGCTGAAATTGTAACAATTAAAAGGTTTTTGTTTGCAACATTTGTACCTGAAATGTTTGCCATTCAGGTAAACCTAAGGTGGTAGCCACAGAAGCACCCAACTGCCAATTACCAAGCGTAGTTCAGTGAACGGTAAGCACCTCAACACTTTGTTGTGCAGACTGTAAAACTGCAAGGCAAAAGCCCCACTAAAAAAAATAAACAAAGACATGGCTTTCCAAAGTTAACAGAAGAGTATACTTGACGTTCCTTGGACCCAGCTGCAGCCATGCCTTGCAGTCTGAGCCTGCAGACACAGAAAGCCACGTGGATCAGAGCATGGCATCACGCCACTGCGTGTAACGATGCTCGGTTACTTCGTGTGCTATGTTCTTTTAGGAAAGAATTGCAAACAGCAAGAAAAAAAGCATACTGAATACATGAATTATTGATCAGCGATTTATTGTAGTCAAAAGTTCAAGTTGCTGAAACACATCTTAAAGCCAAGGCTAAACTGATTTTCAAGTTAAGTTGGCCAGACTAGGCAAGGTTCAAAGTTTAAACCAAAGGCCTGCGGGGAGACAGGCAAACTGGGAGAAAGCTAAGATCTATTCCCTAGCAGAACAACAGGGAAGACCCTGGCACAAACTCTGCTGGAAGGACTTGATTCACTTCTAGCCCTTAGAAAGGTGTCAGTACACCTGCACAGTGCTGCCCAGGGCTCGTGGCTGACATCTGGGACAGAGCAGCCACGCTGCTGTTATTCTGCTCCACCTCCCTCACGCATTACTTATCTCTTGAGCTAAACACACGTTTTTATTTCTTCATCTTGCAAAGCTCTGGGCTCAAGTTTTCAGGAGGCAAAGCTCTCATTTTTGTTTCATCCTCATGCATGGAGAAGCTCCTTCAACTTCTGCTTGGCTAAAAGCAAGAGGATGAGATTCTTCCAAAGCTCTGTTGATTTTCACAAAGAGGACAGCAGCGCTGAAACTGGAATACTTTCTCATCAACCACAGCTGCTGGTGTGATTTCGGTGGTGTGACAGACTGCACAGCACAAGCATTCAGGCAGCCTGGCTACGGAGTCTGTGCACCACTTACCTGAGCACGAGCTGCACATCACAGCTGTGAGATCTGCAGAAAGCCAGTCTGTACACAGTCATGGAAACCTCACAGGCTTTTTGTAGAATTTAATGAAAACTTGTTTAGCATGAAGTCCACATCAGTCGCAGAACCACAACTTCATTGGTTCTGCTAATAAAATGCTGACATCAAAAAATCAACCAAACTCTAAACTCAGATTTATCAACTAAAAGGCAAAGTTCTCCTTCAAAAAGTGAAATGAAATTCCAAACCTACCTAAAGCAGTATTTTCTGAGAAAACACAGACGAATTGGCAACAACCTATGGCAATGCACTTTCTAAAGTCTTCAACACAGTATACAGTCTGGTCCATAGCAGGTGAGATGGCTACACTACCTAGCAAAAGTGTTACACACTCACTACCTATGCAGTTGTTTTTTTTTTTTAATTTAAAAAAGAGAGACTATTCAGCATATAATTTGACAGCCTCACAACTGCAGGTCACCTTTAACACTTGACAAATGACACTGAGAAAAGCAAATCAATTTTCAGGTAGTAATTCACAGCACAAACAATCTAATTTGACTTAGGATAGATTAGAAAATACAGTCTGAACATGACAATGTTTGAAAGCAGAGGATTCTTCAAGTCTCATGAATTTCCTAATCATGACAGGAGAGTCAATAACAGAGTTACCTGCAGCATTCTCCACAGCTTCTGGTAATTATTTCTGAGTTGTTACTTGGAGTGGCGAACATTTTTTCAAATTCTAAATGTGGAAACTCAAATAACCACTCATGCAAAAAATTGTTGCCCTGCCAGCACTGAAATCATGACTTGATTTGCTTTCCCCTTCTTATCTTTTTAGCATATTGACTAAATTAGGAAAAAAAGAAGTAGATTAAGCTCATCAAACACTGAAAACACAGACTGCTTCATAACGCAGATTATCCTGGCCTCATCAGTTTTCCTCAATTAGAGGATTTGCTTCTTAGGAAAGGGAACAGGGACTGACACATCTCTTCAGAAAGCAGGAGCTCGCAGCAGAGGTACGCGGGCTGCCTCCCGCTCAGCTCCAGCTGCTTTTACAGGCCTCCTAGCTCCTCCTGGAACAAAGGCCTCAGACACACACAGATGCAACTAGATGAGAGGAGTCGGCACCATGTGGTTTGCCAGCTCTTCATGGATCACAGCCTGCAGTTTAGCAATCATTTAGAAGCCTCTATTTATTTTCTAAGCTTCTACTGCTTCAGAAGGACACAGTTAAACCAGCTGCTGGTTTGCTCGGTTTCCTTAGTCACCAACAACCATGGGGCATACATTTATTTAATTTATAATCTGCTCTGCTGACCATGCAGTCTAAAGGAATTGCGTGAAGCCCTCTAATAACGGCATTGAGCAGCTGCTGAACAGTTACTGGCAACTAGTTAGGGGTTATTGCCATGAACTTTATAAATATATTTTATGAGAATTTGTATTTATGAAACTTTTATCCTCAGAAACTGCAACCAACAACAAACCACTACAGGAAGGAGCCCCCCAAAATAGAACCCCATGCTCCTCTGGGGCGCTGTTCTCCTAGCCAACTCATCAGGCCTCTGACACAAATACCGGAGATACAATGGGTCTGGACTTACTCCTAAAGACACAGAGCAGAAATTGAAGACACCATGAAACAATCCCGTGCAAAAGGGATTTCAGCCTTTTCCTGAGGAAAATGCACGAAGCAGGCTTTTCAACTGAACGAGCGCATGCAGGTGCACTTGTGCTGGAGGACACTGGCTGATTTGGTGATGGGAAGAGCTGAGGGTGATACAGGCCTCTTTACTTCTCTCTGTTGGAGAAGGCAGTACCAAAAACGACTGCTATGATTCTTCCTCCCTATAAGTAAAATCCTAATAACAGAGATCCTCAGTCATAACCGAACCAAGGAAAACAACAGATCACTTTTTAAACAGAAAGATGGGACTGGGTTATGCTGTACTACACTGTGTCAATAACCTCGTGTCCAAAGGTCAATTACGAATCTCCTGGATAAAATGCTATTAGAATTTTAGTCTTGCACCGGAACTTCTCATTGTCCTTCTTCAGACAATAAGACATGATTATTTTTCAGCTCGTTAACGCTTTAGTCGTTTTTAGCCTTGACAGCATTTCTCAAGTATGACGGAGGAAGAGAAAACTCCAGAGAAGAGTTGGGGGCCAGATCCTCTCCTGACAGATCTAGACAGAATGCCTGATCCACCAGAGCTCGAGCCAGGAATGTTCATTTAGGGCAGAGCTTCTGGGCTCCCTGGCCTCAGATATGACAGTTCTGCACTATCACTGTATTTCAACTGGGAAGTCATTTACTCAACACCTTCATGTATAAAGAAACGACTGTTCTAAACCAATGCTCTTTATTTACTATGATTTTTCTTTTGCGCTACCAAGTGATTTGCAAAAACCGACCTGACCTGAAAACAGAGAATCTGTACTTCCTCTTACCTGTAAGCTGAATGAGATTTAACTTCCCCATGCTCAGTTCTTCCAGGTTGAAGCCTAAACTAATTCCTCACATTCTTAACCAAATACTTCACAGACACATCTGCTCCAGAGCGTACTTGCACGTTATTCCACGTCAACGCCCGGCCAACCGACCTGAGGCATAATCACCCTTCCTAGCAGCAGCACTCCCAGGCCTGCCAGCCTGCTCCACCTAACTCACACAGGGTGCAGAAATGCTCCTTCGGAACCCAGCTCCTGGCTGCGTGTTGGCTGGAGCCGTGCAGCAGTGCAGGGACCTGCCTGCCCCCCCCCCCCCCCCCCCCCCCCCCCCCCCAGGCCGCAGCAACCCCTGCGAGCAGGCGGAGGGCACGGGGCGGGGAAGGGAGGCCGAGGCCGGCTCTCCCCAGCCGTGCCGGAGACCGGGGCGCTGCTCGGTGGCCGCGGGGCTTCTCCCGGCCCCGAGCCCGGAGGGCGGCCGAGCCCCGGGGCCTCCCCGCCCCACCTTCCGCGGTGCCACGTCAGAGCAGGCCGGGGAAGGCTGCCGGCCCCGGCCCGGCCTCGCTCCCTTCCAGCCGGCAGCATCGAGGCTGCGGGAGGCGGCGGCACGGCCCGGAGGGGGAACGGGCTCGGAGCGGGGCTGGGAGCATAAAGAAACAAAGGGGAGAAGGGCGCGGGGCCAGCCCGCCGGGAGCGCTGAGCAGCTCCGGGGGAAGGGAAGGGAAAGGAGGGAGGGAAAGTTCAGGAGCTGCAGCCTGCGAGCCAGCCGCTCCCAGCACCACGGCGCCTGCAGAGCGGCGCTGCCAGAGACGAGCGAGCGAGCCCCGAGCCCGGCGCCCGCCCCCCCGGCCCCATTCATTCGGCAGCGGCGGGGGCTCGGGGCTGCCCAGGATTAAAGCACGAAGCAAACGCGGCCGCTGAAGCCGCGGAGCAAGGGCAGCCGCCACGGCGCCCCCCGGCCGGGGATGGGGGCGCCCAGCCGGGGGTGCTCCCCGCTGCCGGCTGCGGGGCACCGAGGGGGGGCGCTGAGGGGAGCGATCGCCCCTGGGCACCCGCCCGGCCTCTCCCGGGGGGCCTTGAGGGGGCGCCTCAGGCAGGCGCGACCCCCCCCCCCCGGCACCACCTCCGCCTGTTTTACCGCCCTGCTCGGGCAACGGGCGGCCCCCGAGGGGCTCCCCTCAGCCGCCGCCCGGGTCCCGCCGCCCTCCCGCCGGGGCCTGCCTCCCCCACACGCACCGGCGCAGGAGCGGCTCTTCCAGATCTTGAGCAGCAGGATGATGATGGCCGCCAGGTGGGACAAGTCCCCGGTGAGGCGGAAGATGTTCATGGCGGCGGAGCGGCGAGACGAAGGAGGAGGAGGAGGAGGCGCAGCCCGGGAGCCGGGGAGCGAAGATGGCGCAAGCTCAGCGGGCACCGAGCGACGTGGCCCGGGGACGTGGCCAGGCAGCGCCGCGCCCGCTGCACCCTGGGAAACGGGCGGGAGCGGCGCCGCCTCCCCCGGCCCGGCCCAGGCCGCGGGGCCGCCCTCAGCCCGCTGAGGGGGGAGCCCCCGAGCAGCTCCCGCTCCCGGCTCTTTGAGCTTTGTGACTGAGAGGATGGGAGGTTTTTCATCAGGCAGGAGAGGTGCCTGGGCTGATGGCGCTCCCGGGGCAAGCGTAATAGTGATAGCTATTGGCGTAGTGGTAGCTTTTGGAGCTAATCCTCCAAGAAAAAAAAAAATAATAAATTGCTCCTAGCACCAGTGATGTGTCTGTAAGTCAGCGTGCTGCACCTTTGCAGCCCAGAATCCCTGAACCTGAAGGAGGGCATCACCCTAACAGTGTCCAGTATCCAGTCCAAAGACCATCCCCTCTCTCCACTGTTGCCTGCAAGAAAAAATAACAAAGAAAGCTAGGTATAGTTTTTGTTGCTGTGAGGACAGGAATGGGATGTCCAAGTATTGTGGAAAATACATAAAAAGTTACTCCATGTAGACATAGGTACTTTACTTTTTATAGCATCCCCAAAGAGTAAGCTATTTCTTAAAAATCTCATTTGACATTATTACACACCCTGTAGCACACAAACCATGCTGTATAAAGTCCACAGAAAATTTCCATCAGAACAGCGTATATAGTTTGAAAACTTATCCTAGTCATAAGATGAGATAAAGACAGGGAGATCACTTACCAATTTCCATCACAGGCAAAGCACTCAACTTGGGGAAAGTTAATTTAATGTATTGCCCATTCTTCTCCCTTCCCTCTTTTTCCCAGGCTCAACTTCACTCCCCCCAAACCTGGACACCTTAATGCTCGACTGTAAGTCCCGCATCTGAAAGACAAAAGGATGTCACTCCCTGTCGTGGTATTTAGCCTCTAACTGAGGGAGGCCGGAGCCTGTCCACAGCTCAACCTACCCTGCGGCATCTGCACTGACCTGGCTCCTGCCTTCCAGAAGAGCTGGCAGCACTGCAGGTCGGCTCTAACTTCTGTGCAGCGGGCAGATGAGGACAGAGCTCCCTGTGTTAACAGCACAAGGTAGACCTCAGGCAAGTCCAGTTTGGCCACAAGTTTTACCCACAGGTTTAACATGAGAGCTCCCTTGTTTTACCAGTGATCCTACAGTTAACTGAAAAAAAGGGCAGACATGAGAAGTACACAAGAGAATTAGGAAAAAAATCTTTGCTTAGTTTTAATCTTCATCTCCATGTTTTTCTTTGGGCTTCTTTTTCTTCTTCCCCTTCTTGGATTTCCAGTCCTTGGGAATGAACTTTTGCTCATTTTCTGTCTTTCTCCTTTTCATTTCTAGTTTGCTTTCACTCCTCTCTTCTCAGATCTATTTTCTCTCTTTCTTCATTTTCCTGGGGAAAGCCAGCAAAGCTCCTTTTCCATCCACTAGTATTAGATGGGTCAGCTGTGCTCCCTGGCAGCCTCAGGACAGGCTTGCCACCCCCAGGTAAGCTCAGCTTTCCCTGTCCCTTGCTGTCCACATGTCCCCTTGAACAGCTCTGCCTGTTCTGGTACCCTGAGTTGCAGCTGTGCTCCCTGAGTGGGACAACAGGAAACTTCTGCAGAATCTCACTCCACTTGCCTAGGATACCTTGCACTCATCAACAGCAAGTGAAAGATCAGTTATCACCTTTCCTTGGCCCTTGACCAAAATCTCCAGGATCCTGACATTCAATGTCAGTGACTAGGCAAGAGGGAAAAAAAAAAAAAAAAAAAAAAAGTGGAAGGTGAGAAGCACATCTGATGCTCTGCTGGAGAGCTAGTGCTTCTCAAAGGCACTCTGGCAATAGAGCTCAGGGTACTCAAAGTACTGCAAAAGACACCACAGAACTGGACAAGGATTTTCCTAGGATGCAGTAAGGTACTGAAGTCCTATTTGTGCTGCCTGAAACCAATGCCCCATGAGAGGGGGACGCTGTGCAGTATAACGCCTTTGCTCTGCCTTGCTTTAAAGGATTAAGAACACTTTCATCATGGATGAAAGAAAATACCACCTGACAAAGACAGGTATTAGAGCATGAAATACCACATGGGACAAATATGCTGTCCTGGACAGTGGCATTAAGTGTATATTTCTGACTGTATATTTCTTAACCAGATGAAAGACTTCTTCAACGTCTTTTCACAGTGGTTTCAGGAAGAGAATCCTTGTGAAGTTGTCCATGGACATCAGCTCAGACACTGACAGGCGTTAATATTGTACTGTGTATTCTTCTGACCAGCTGAAATATATGCTACATTCCATGGATCTCTTCCAAAATACACTTCAAATTTCTAAAACTGACCTACCCAGCTTGACAAGGGCCCAGTACAGAAATAAAGTACTTAGTCTTAATGATCACTGTTCAGAAGAGAGCCTGAAAAGAGGGTGCATCTTCCCTGAAACAGCTGAACATACTTATTTCACAGAAAAACTTGTGATTAACCCAAGCTATGGAAACAATTACATGGTAGGAAGTAGGGTCCAATTCAGATAAACTACCTTGCATATCAGCTTTCTTGATGACCTGGTAGAGAAATGATGTTTCATCTTTTTCAAAAGCTATGGAATCAATAATATGATGACTAGAATAAACAACTCTTATCTCAGTTTATGCAGGATATATTCAGAGCTTATTTGTCATCTAAGTTGTTTTCTGACATCTGATTAAATATTGAAACATATCAGGTCTCACTTGAAGATGACCTAGGGCATCAAACCAGCACGTGATTTTAACTAGAGCAAAGACTATTATTTGGTAAATTAAAACAATTCTTTTCTATACAACTGTTAAAAGTTCTTGGGGGAAAGTATACCAGAAAAAATACCCTGCTAAATTTGAGATGAATTAGTATTTTCAACAATATTCTTTTCTCTTCTAGGAATTTACTCCTGTACTCTCTTCCTTTTTTTTTTTTTTTTTTCAGTAAAGATTTCAGATACTATGAGAGACACTGTTAAGTGTTTCCAAGGGTAATTAATATCAGCTAAAATATTAGGAGATAAATGTTACGCTGTTGCCTGCAAAGCAAGAAATTCAGCAATCACAATTCCTCCATTTAATACTGCAATGTATAGTCACCCAGATTGTAAGCTCTGAACACACCTTCTGTTCCTATATCATGAGGGCACGAAAATCCTTATTAATCCAGATCAGAAAAGCAGAATGATGCTGAACAGGAAGGGGCAGGGAGAGACAGATGGACATTGGCTGATTTGTACTCTTAGCAGAAAAAAATGTAATGCTTTCCCAGACTGTGTACTTCCAGGTACAATTAATAAGATGCTAATTCAAACAAAAATGTTTTATGGTACAAAACTACTACAGTCCTGATACTAGACGAGGACAGGTGGAGTGTATGAGCTAGTCTTATAATTTCTCTGTTTAGAAACTGAGTAGATAGGATGGAAATATACTAAACATTTTACCAAAATCTATGAAAATACATACCTGGATGATACATTGATTTGTTTGACAGGTTTGTCTTTTATCTGCACATTTTAAAGCACGCTGTAAAACTAAGTACAAAATACTATTTCTGAGGAATACTTTTAGATGTTCTAGGGTATTGATAAGAGAAATTTAACTTACATTAGGAATTTGCATTTATGCTTTGCAGACTTGTCTTTTCTATCCAGTTTCCTTCCTGCCTTATTGGGTAGGGAAGCCAGAGCCTGTCCGCAACAGCAGTGGAGTAAGCAGTCCACAGCATTGTGCCACATCGTATGATACAGGAGAGAATATTTTACTAATCAAGACAATAAGGATCTTAGTCCTTCTGAGACGGTAGGCTCATGTATCGAAAGCTCATTTAAAAAAAAAATAAACATTATCAAAATGTTATCAAAAACATTATCATTGAGATAAAGATATCACATTGCTTCCAGCTGCATATTAGCCTAAAATATCAAGTTTGTGTAGTTTTCTGTTTGTTTTGTTTTTGTTTTTTGAAGGGGAAAAAAGGGGAAGACATTATTTGATTTCTACTTTTCTCTAAGGATGGCAGCCTATCATAAGGGAACACAGTACTGCAATTTAACAAGTTACTGTTCCTCAATTGATCTTCCATAACTGGCATACTCTGAAGCAGAACGAGGCATCTACGACCACCACAACGCAGTAAGAGCCAGAACACCAGCATGTGAGCTACGGTCAGTGGGGATTATCTACTCACATGACTCATTCCAGGCAACTGTTTGATTCCTTGCCTATTTGTCAGTAGCAAAATAAGTGAGTTAGGAGGATCTCCCCGCTAACCCTAGATACATTTGGCTGGTACACCTGGAAGGAGTGGCTCACAACTGCTGCAGCATGGGTGAACAGAATGGGACTTCTAACAAAGCCCCAGTTGAACAGGATGGGACTTGCAATCTGTGGTGATGATCCTAAAACAGGCACAGCAGTCAAGTGGTAAATTAAATCTGCCATAATGCAGTGTGTAATTGCCCCTGGAGTATTTGAGCATATTATACAGAAGCATAAATGGCGTTTTAATTTTAAAATTAAAGAAGGATGACTTTTTTTTTTTTTCTTTAAAGTGGTCTCTTTAGAGCCTCACACTGATAGGTGTTGGTTAGTCCTGATGTGACAGATTGAGATCACTGGGAGTCAAGCATTCCAAGTACTGCACAAAAACGACAGCCATAATGTCTGCTTTAGAGGGACATCTTTCAGACACTGTGGATATGTAGTTGTTTCCTTATCTTCAGGGATTTAAAGATACCAGAAATGTGGGATTTCCCCAATGCCAGGTGTTAGGGATAATTTTTCCACTAGGGACCCCAAACAAGTAGCCCTTTTTTCATTTCTAAACATGATTCTGGACACAAAGGTGGCAGGCACCGAAATAACAAGCCAACAGAGTATTTCTTTCTGTCTGACCCTTAACAATCCTACTTCCCATCAAATAAATTACATGAAATACCTCCTCTGACATCCTGCTGGACACAGCCACTTGTCACGTGTTTCATAACACTCGGAGGAGCTTGGCCTACACCAGAGTCATGTCAGACTGTCAACAGTCAGACGTATATCCTGCAGGATGTACAGCAATGCCTAGCAACCATCAGAGTAGGCACACGTGGAGAGGAGAGCTGCAATATTCAGAGTATGCAGAAAATTACTGTCGTGACATATTCAACAGCAGATTTCTGCATTAGTCTGATTTTGATTTGAGAAAAGCATAAAAAGAGTGTTAAAACTAAAAGGGGATGGGGAAAATTAAGCTTGGTGTAAACAAATGTTACCCACATCTAAAACAAACAGCAACATTTCTTTAAGGATCAAAGAAAACTTTATACAGCATTTCTCTGGCAAAAGCCTTGGCAGTATGAAAAAAGGGGGAGTGTGAGACATCTTTCCCACGAACACATGCCAGAGAATGGGTATTTTGTATATAATACACAGCAGCACTGGTGACAGGCGCTTGTGGCTAGCAGTATCATATGGCACGGATGCCTGCAGTAAGCAATTCTGTGGTTTATAGGAGCAAAAAGGAAAGTGTATGTGTTTCAGTTTCTTCTTAGCAATGGAATCATGACAGATTTTGAATGGACAGCTGATTACTTACATGGACAGCAGACTAGATGCTGTGCACACTACTGCTCTCTAACTCTCTCCTCCCCACCCATTCTCTTCACAGATGATCATTTTCAAGAGTTTTGAGGAAGGCATCTCACGAACCACAGTTTTTGCAGAATGAACCATTATATCAGTTATCTTTGTAAGAGGTGCACTAGAAAAAGTAAAATAGCATTTCTCCAATACTCACCATCCAAGATGCTCACACCATCGCACAAACCAAAAAGGGCTTGTCCTCTCACCATGAACCAAGTATGACATTAAGTAGGTGCTCTGCATTTACTTTTCTACGCTACTCTTGTAAGAAATAGATGTCTTTGACTAAGTGTAAATGCAATGCCAGATATTAACATAATTATTAATTTAATAAAATAAATAAATAATCAAGGAGTTCAGCTATTTAAGAGCACTTGTGCTTGAAAAAAATCACAGCACAGATGGCACAAAACAAAGAGCTCGCTCCTGCTCCAATTAAAAGCTGAACTCTGACTCACATAATTGCAGACAGAATCACTACCAGGTACATTGACAGAAGATCATTTTCAGCTCATATGGATTTTTGAAGTGCTTGATATAGCTAAGTCACGTATCTGACTTACGCAGCTGAACTGGAAACGCTGACTCTCGTCTTGACTATGAAAATATTCTCCTGCATCTTCACTGAAATACACACAGAATTCAGGTCAAGTAATTTCTAGAAATTAAACAACCTTTTAGTACTTTCACATCTAAATGAGGCATGACTTTTTAAGATGAGAAAACAGATAAATCTTCATAATGTATTTGATCGATTAAAGCATTTTTGGTTTTTGGTGGGTGTTTGCATGTACTTGCTGGGATCATACAAATTTCTTTCTATTTAAGTAAATGCTGCAATCTACTGTTTACACGCAGAAAAGAAAATGCACTGGGAACACGCTAGAATTTTATCACTGGCACTAGAGAAAAGGGTGCAAGGCAATTTGCAACAATAATAGTTCTTTGCTTATAAAATACAGCGTAGTAGTACTTGTAACATCACGTCATATTTGCTAGGGTTAAAGATAGGCAAATGCAGTTCAGAGAGAAACAGATTGCTAAAGGGCAAGAGGGAACAGGAGGGGGTGAAAAATGGCCATGCTCTTACTGCTTCCTTTGCCAATAACAAAGCCCTGAAAATCAGGCTGGCTTCTGCTGCTGCAGGAATTACAGACTATCTGGGGATGGGGTGGGAGCTGTTATTCCCAGCAGCAACAGCAAACACTTGCTCTTCCCCAGCAGAAGCTGGGAGCCTCTTCCTTCCAGCCCTGATCCTATTCCTTCCCCACCCACAGGAAAATTAAATCTGCTTTCAGTACTAAGAAGCTAGGTCTGATGTTTGCCACAAAGAAATACAAATAAAAGTTTGAAAGGTATTTCACACAGGACCACTTCTTAGCTGAGCAGGATTTAAACCAGCATCCCAGAGATGAAATTATTTTATTGCAACAGCAGTAACTTTCAGCATGGTTTCTACTATGTCACACAGAAAGACAGCCTCTGTCCTGAGGAATGATTCAAAGTATAAAAAGAAAACCGAACAGATGGATAAAATAGTGTAATCAAATTAATCAACATAAAAAGGACTGCATAAGTTTTTTTCTCATGACACACATAAGGCATTTCCAGTTTTTAAATGTGTTCTGAAGCACTTGGAGGGAACTCCTGTGTTACTCATTAATGGTAAAGCAAGGAAAAGGGGATACTTCACATCACAATGATGGATGAAGGTGTTGCTTTTAAGAAATTAATCAGGTTGTACTCAGGCATTTGAAAACCTCTTAATTCTACTATTTGTGCTGAGCTGCATCTCTTTAGTATCTGCTTTGTAAGCTCCAGGACACTGAAAATCAAAAAGCAAAGAAAAAAAAATGAAATCTCTTGACATACCTTGGTTTGCAGTCTTTAAATGCTCTGGTGTTACACTCAGCGTTTCTTTGCTTAACTAGCATTTATAACATAAGCCCACCAGTGCTCTTGTTAAATTTTATTCTGTCAAAATTGTAATATCCCCTCAACAGTTAATGGCAACATTCATTTAGCTGGAGATTATCACAGCAGTTGTGGAATAAAATCTTATCAATGGACTGGAACAAGCGAAATACAGCTTAATACTGACAACACGTTCCAAATAAAATGCACTAATGGATTGGTGTTGCATGGAATTTTAAATATACTTTTTTTTTTTTTTAAGGCTGGCCTTACAGTAAACACGAGATAAAATGTTTTCCCCTTGATTAGAGTCAAAGATAGTCTAAGAGAGGTACATAAAATACAAAAAAGTTATTCAGAAATTGTTATCTCTGTATTCAAAGCAGGAAGGGGATCTCTCAGTCCTTCACACTGTTGTGTAAGTGTTAAGCCATCACTATTGCAGATGAACTGTGTCTCTATTATAAAGATACTTCCAACTGAAATAAAACTTACCACGAGCTTAGCAATGATAGATTCAGGAAAGCATGCACAGCATGAACATGGCACACAACCACATGCTGAAGCCACTCAAACAGGGAGCACCTAAAAAACAGAAAGCTTTATGCCTTAGTGTTGTGACACAGTTCAGAATAGTGCAGTTTTACCTAAGCCAGCATAGAGAGGAGCAGCAAAATCCAAAATTTCAATCCTCCCAATGAGATTCAGCAGCTCTAAAAATGATACAATTCAGAATGGTCAACTTCAGTTTAACACACACAGTTCTGAAAAGAAGCATTCCATAGGGGTAGTACAGAATGAGAAGTATACTCGGAATAATGAATGAGGAGCTTAAGAACCCAGGTGATCTTTACCCAGGAAACTCCTCCTTTTGGCATATCTACAGGGGAAACGTGTCATGTGCATGAGAGATCTGGGCTGAGAGCACAGTTCAGCTGCTTCCAGGAAGACCTGCTCTAATTCCTGCAAGGGCATCAGAGTAATTTAGCCACCTTTACTGCTATTTTAGCACCTCGGCATCCCTGTCTTTTCTTCACAGCTTCTCTCTCACTGGCGGCAGTGGAAAGAACAATATTTGCTGTCTGACAGCAATAACTTCTCAAAACTGGCTTGACTGTGTAAAATACCACTAAATGTAAAATGTCCATTAATATACTTGCCAACATAACTTGCCCAGTATAAACTGCAATATGGAGAAGTAGTAAGTTAAACTGAGAAGCCTAGGTACTAATAGGCTTTCATTCCAAATGGGATGGGAACAGAAGAAAAAAATACTCCAGGGGCCCAAGGTCAAGTCTGGGTAAAGGTGCTAATCCACCCCAGTGCTACCTCCTTTCCCACTTGCAGCTCTGCAAACCAGGTTCTGCTGCAGATAAAGGTTGTGATCTGAAGGTCCAGAGGTGGAGGAACCTGCTCTAAATTATTTAGGCAAAGAATATGGGAACAAAGAAGAGGGGAAAGATCACTGCTTTGGACTACATTCTACATAAGCTGGTGCTTAGCACAATGTGATGTGCTAGACAGCTGATTTATCTTCCTCCATTATCTCTTGCTGTGGATAAATCCAATACCATCCTTGCTGCTCCTCTTGGCCAGGTGCATGATTGGAAGCCTGAGTTAAAAAGTTGATTAGAAAATTCACTCTAGTCTACCCTCAGAAGATGTGAATGATCCTGGTGGGTGCTGAGATACCTGTCCCACTTGTGCACCAGTGGCCTCCCTTCTAAGCAGGAGAGGGGAGTGGCTGCACTCACCGCCTGGAGCTGGGGTCTGCCCCACTGGGGGTGCACAAGCTGTGCTGGGTGCCTCTGGGGTGCTTGTCCTGGCTCCATCCAGTGCCAGCTGAAGGCTCTGAAGCTGTGATACAGTCAGATGCTTACGCTGAGATCCTGTAACCATGGCAGCATTTTCAGGGCCCAGGTTTGCTATTTGTTCTGGGGACAATGCCTGGGAGGAAAAAGTCAGAAAGTCATTTAAGCTGCTGATAGACTAGTGGCTCCAACACTGGTAAGGAATCACTATTTTGCCTTTGGAATGAGGGGAAACAGCCTTCAACATTGTATTTCTATAGAAATACAGAGCTTAGAAATACCTTTTTGTTCATTTACTTCACTGGCTACTCGCCTATCTTACGCCCTTGTCTTGGCTGCTTGGGTCTGAAAGCTTGAGAGGCTTTCTGTGCCAACACTATATTGGACACTGCTTCAACACATAACTGGAGTTTTTTTGATATGTTATTTTCTGATATGTTCAAAGACTGATGATGCTGTGCATCCTCTTGTGTTTTCATTTGTTTCCTCTTATATCTGTTCCCAAGCGAACTCTCTTAAACCTATGTTTGACCTTTGATTTGAGTTATCAGTAGAGCAGTGAGATAAAAAAGTAATATGTTTCAATCTCATTATTCATTTTCCTCTTTTAGACTGTAAATCTTCCAGCTTTGGTCATATTAAAACTTGTGTTTAAAAAGGAACACGAAAATCATAATTTTACAGTATTTGTATCACACAGAAATTAATCAGTCATTAAAGCCTGCATGTATTGGCCATGCTGGATGGCTTGGATTCCAGCTAACGATCTGCAGTCAGCAGAATTGCAGCCCTCCTGTACAACATGCTGTCTGTGCTGCAACAGTTCTGCATCCAGGTTCTACTTTATCTTTGTAAGGGACTATATTCCCCTTCCAAGTAGGTCAGACAATGGAGTAAACCCTTCCCAGTTTTTCATTATCTAGCAAATGGTGTACTATTTTAAAACTAGTAAGCTCAAATAAATGCCTGTCAGTCCAGAAATGTTGAGATAAGCCACTTTTAAACTAAATTAGGGTCCATAATACCATGTAATTTTTCATAAATCAAAAGCTGAATAATGTATGCAGCCCTATACAAGACCTGTGTAAACACAAATTCTGCTTTGAATCTTTCAAAGGCAGAAAACTGTTCTGGGAAGCTTGCTTGTTATTTGTTAAGCACCTTTTGTAGTATCATTACTATTCTTACTAACAAAAATGTATGTTATTTGAAAGAAATTTTACATGATGTAGACCCTCAGCTTTGCCCGTTTTCCAGAGAGATAGTTTGACTAAGGACATCTCAAGCTTATCTAAACTGTTGGTGGTACTGTGCAGAACAGTGTTCAAGGAGTTTTTCTCATTTATGGAACCTGACACAGTTAACTATCTGTTTAGCTCATCTGTCCAGAAGTATATTGCCTGCCCAGGCATCTGACAGAGACCAGCCTAGGCAGAATATTAATCTTGTCACTAAGTCAAATAATGTCTGGGGCAATGATCTCAAGATCCATGTTCTAATTTCTGGTCCACATTCAGAACAGGTTTAATTAGATGTAATTCCTTTCTGATCTGTATCTGCTTGTACAATCTGTTTCTCAGGGCCAACTCCGGAGAATGGTGCCAGATTTTAAGATAATAAAAAGGCTCTTAGGTAGTCAAGCAGAGAAATGTGTAGCTGTGATAGCATCTCTGCAAATGTTAATAAACAGAAGAAAGCTCAGATCTGAATACAGTGTCAGAAGAAAGAGTCCTTTCTGTGCTTTCTGACCCTAGATCTTTTATTTTCCCTTGGGATGCATTTGAAGGAGAAAAAAAAAAAAAAAAAGCTTGTTTAACATATTTTATGTTCATCACAAATACAGATGATATAGTTGAAAGTTAATGTTTCAGATCTTTGACTGTCTCTCACTTAACAGACCGCAGAAAAAATTTTGCTGAAACCCCAAGCCAAACCATAAATCAGTGCTGCAGTTCATTCATAAGAGAGTAGAAATTACATACGTTTGGTTTCTTCTTCACTAATAAAGCTCTTACTTGGAAAATTTCACCAGGTATGTGGCTTATTGCTATTGGCTGGAAATATGGCATCAGGTTTTTATCAAAAGCTTTTAATTCATCCTCATTCAAACCACCTGCAAAGGTAATATGTTTTTTATTAGACTGACTTTTAAGCTAACACAAATTTTAAGCTCTTGCACAAAATATCTAATAAATGTATTTCTTCAGTGTTTCATAAAAAAATACCAGTTCTTTTTTTTTGTCGCCTCTTTCATTATATTCAAATATTAGAAATAATCCGACCTTAGCTATCGGTACGGAACCTGTACTACCCAAGGGACCATTAAATAACTCTTTTGCTTCTAAAAGAGACAGTTGAGGGGAGATGTGTTTAAATCTACAAAAATACAAGCAGTGTTATTCAGGAATGCTGCTTCACAGCTTCTTCTGATACAAGAAGTCTTAGGAAGCATTAAGTGAAATTAATGGAAAGTTTAAAAAAAGCACAATGGGAGGCACCTTATGGAGGCTACCACGACTTTTCCTTAGCACTACAGAAATTGCTGAACATCCATCCCTGCAGATGACTCCTCCCTGGAAGAAATATTTTGCCAGTCTAGAAAAATGCATTACTACATGAACCTGTCTCCTAATGCTCAATAATACTTCTTCACAACTATTACCATCTCTAGTCTGAAGTTTGTTACCTGCTATAGTGCCAATCTCCTGTAATACAGAGCCATTCCAGCTGGTTGCAGTTCCAAACACAGACTCTGCCATCTTCTTAAACTGCCTCAGAACAGGAGTGCTACACAGCAACAGGCCAATTCTTGCAACAGCAGCACTGCAAAAGGCAACAAGGTTAATATGACATGCTGCAATCACATGCAATATTAAAAGTGCTTGGAACATACTTAGTCTGCAGTAGCAAGACTGTAAACCTCTTTTCAAGTTAAAAATATATGTACA
Source organism: Aythya fuligula (assembly GCF_009819795.1). Classification (NCBI taxonomy): domain Eukaryota; kingdom Metazoa; phylum Chordata; class Aves; order Anseriformes; family Anatidae; genus Aythya; species Aythya fuligula. The sequence goes on from NC_045573.1 coordinate 7,708,390, forward strand.
AATGCTGCACAGAAATGTTTAATGCTTTGAGCAAAAGCCCAAGTTTCTCAGTGCAATATTTGACTGGTGAGATATAAATGGTAGAGAAAATCTAAAATGGATTATATTTTAAACAGCTACTGTATGCTTTCCATCACATCTATTGCCTTTCTTAAAACATATAAAGTGCAAACTAAAAGAGGCCTTTAGGCTCTGGAAATCTCAAAGGAAAACAAACTGCATTTTGTCAATAGAGATACTAGTACATATTTCATAAGTATCAAATGCAGTACCTGAATTCAACGCTCCTTATGGACATGGTTTCTGTGGAGTTCAAAACACAGAGAATAGCTCCTAATCCAACTAAATCAAAGCTTTTTAAAGTACTCATTGTCTGACCAGAGTCTTCTAGAAAACTGTGCAAAATAGATCTTGCCTGCAAAAATAGTAAGATACTAGGCATGAACAGAGTGAACATAATTGAAGGCTTTGGTATTAGAAGCTCAAAGTCTTACTGGAAACTATGGAGTGTTACAATGGAGCCACCCCAACATAATTAAATGGAGTTTTGTATGGCCTTTAGAACAGGCACCACCTCTGTGAGGCATCTAAGCAGAGCATGGTTACAACATGGCCACTTCTGAAATGAAAACAAGTTAAAAGAATTCAGTGTGTCTTGTGCTGGGTCACAATGGACCACTTCCCCAGAAGAAATGTGCATTGAAATGCCTAACAGAACTGCCCAATTCAATTAAATTGTTCAAAAGAAATGCCAATTACTCAAAGGGATCAACATGAAATTTTTAGGTTTTCTAAAATAAGGCAGGACAACCTGATATAAGTGTCACATATAGATGGTGACCTGTGTTTAGGACTAAGATTCAGATGTGAATGGGATGTAGGTGCCAAAATGTCTTTGCAAACCTAAATCACTTAGGATGGTGCTCATCCTAAACCGACCATTTACAAACTGCATGTCTAGCTTAAATAGGCCACCAAAGTCAGTGGAAGAAACTAGTCTTCCAAGGGATCCTAATGTATCTGAGATGGTGAGCTGCAATGACTAGCTTAAACTAGCTGCCTGTCTTTTAGACAGTTGAAGTTGGGTGAGATTAATCTCTTTTAAGTTGCTACTCTTACTGACAGCAAGAAATCTCAAAAGCCAACTATTATTGTATAAAATCCTCCCAAGTGCTTCCTTCTGATAATGCTCCTCAGAAACTGAATCTATTAAGCAGACTTGTGATACCCTGCCAAAGCTGGATGCCACCATGCCAGCATCTGTGCAACTGAGTGGTAAATCAGAAATATGCCACCAATTACATAGACAAATAAAAACCTATAACTTTCTCTCATTTTAATATCAAAGCCCATTGACATAACTAGAAGTTATTCAAGGAGAGGGATATGAGAAGAGCATAGTATCCAAATGGCATATTTGCTAATAACTGCTGACCCTCTTCTATTACTTGGTGGGCAAGTGTTAAAGAACAGGTTGGTCATCACTACAATTAATACTTATTGATGTCCTCTTGGCCATCTCACCAGAGAAGCCAACAGCCAGGCAGACATCAGTGCTGACCTACCAGCCCTTGTTTGCAGGGGCCAAGGCTGAAGACAACCAGCAGGGAGTGGTGGGGGTGGCTGTATCAGTTTCCTGGGTGATTCTAGGACTTGAGTCCCAAAAAGGGGTCCTCTAGGACTCAAGTCCTAGAATTTACTACGAATCCAGTAGTAAATTCAATAATGTACTTACTTGGGTAGGAGTCCATTCTGTTTGCTGACTCAGTACAGAAATGGTGTCAATCAGATGTAAATCCAGCTCTTCAATTTCATCTTCAGTGAGTGCTAGAGCAATGCGCCCCAGAGAAACAATATGGTAACTCTTCCAGCCTGACAGTGATCCCCAAACCTTTAGAACAGATTCATTAATGTACAGCATCTGTTAGATCATTGTGAATCTTACTTTAGGTAAACCATTCCCAAAACTTTGGTTTTAAAAGTCCCAGTACCTGATGTAGGCTTCTTTGCACACAGAATGCAGAGACCGGATATTGTGAAGGTTTTGAAGGTTCTGCATTAACAATAGTTAGTTTATCTAAAATATCGATACCAACGTATTTAAATTGAGTTCTGCTTCTAGTTTTATCTGTGATATAGTTACAGTCACTAAGAAGCTATTACAGACCAGCCCCAAGGAAATTTTGATTACAGGAAAAGATCTGTCTGGATAAGGAATAACAAAAGGGCATCAAGAGCTGGATTTGCAGAACCTGGAGCTGTCAATAATATTTGGCTGATAGTTGGTGGGCAGTATCTCTCAGGACGTGCAGGATGTGGCCAACTGCCTTTGTAAAAAAAAAAACAACAAAAAAAACAAAGTATGCTAGGTTCTGGCTAAAGGGAGTAACTTGAACAAGACAGGTATAAGAAAAAAAATTCCCTTTAAAGGTCTCAGATACTTCAGCAACGTTGCAATATGTTAGTTGGTACAGGGAAATTTTCGAGTACATGATTGTGCTGCTAACTTCATCTAGAGAAATAAATGTAAAAAGCCAGACCTGGGCTAAGCTGACCATTCCATGGAAAAACTTCTTCTCTTTTCAGGATTGCCACGATCTAACTTTTGTTCAAAAAGCTGGAAGGGTGAATGCTAGTGAGGACTCACTGAAGGAATCTCTCTGTACTTGCCTACTAAATAGTGTTTGCACCGTAAGATACATGTGGTGCTGTACAACCCACAAAGGGCCAGACCTCTGGAATAAAATAATCCTCACCCAGAGTTGCTGACTATGTGCTGTTCATACCAATGTGCACATCTGAGACAGAGCAGCCGCAAGGCTGCTGAGGTGTTTCTTCTCAACTATGACCCTTGGGTTAAAGATTTGCTTAAGAGGGGCTTTTGCTGGACCTGTATCTCCTGACTGAGTTTCCACTGGATCTTTTATGCTGGTTTTACGATATCATAAAGAAACAGAACAGGGGCTTAAGCCTGGGAAATTTCAGTCTTTTCCAAGGAAAAGAGACAGTAAAAAACATTATCCTGATTTTAAAGCTCCTAATTCTCTAGTTTAAGAGGTACACAAAACACATACAGTTAAAAATGTTGTGTGTCTGTTTCCTGATCTAGGTCATAAAATACGGGGTTTGAGCTGTTTCATAAATAGCATCATCTGACAGCGCTGGATGAAATCTCAGACATAATGGTATAAATAACACAACACATGAAAACTGAACCACTCCTTTGTCCTCATTCACCTAGAGAATGCAAATCCATACATCTGTTACTATCACAGAGCCTGGAGACCTTCCACTTCCAAGTGAGCTAAGCTGCTTACTTTCATTAAGACCCAATCTGATAACTAGGTTTTTTGAATTAGTTTGGGACCATGGGTAGTATGTAGTTTATTTTGGAGTAAATAAATCAATTTAGGAGAAATTAAAGCTGGTTTAATCAAACATTTAATCAAAGATGCCCTTTAGTTAATAATATAACAGCATCTTATAATGTCAGAGAGCTGTAGTCTTTGCCTGTACTATCTGATTTCTCATGCTTGGTATTCAGTGTAACACTAAGGTCTGTTCCACAAATTAATATATAGGAAGTCTGTCCTTGTCCAGCAGCAGTCTGTCTTACCACAAAGACCCAATATACAAAATTCAGTGCACTACAGATCTGTGTATCTTTCAGTGTCATTGCATTGAATACAGCTAGGCTAGGAGCATATTAACCTTGTAGACAATTTCTCTAGAGAAGCTATCACTCTGTAAGCATGCTGTTACATTGCACTGCTGTAAAACACTTTAGTTTCCACCATCTCAGATAATAAAAGTAGCATTCACCTTCTAGGATTTTTTTTCCCTTTTCCTACCCACACATCTCCATGTTGACAGAGGAAGGCTGTCTTGGGATGAAAGAATTTGACACGGGGGGCTGTTGTCCTACCCCAGCACGGCAGCAGAAACAGAACTGCAGTCACTGTCAGCTTTCAGAAATCTAACCAGTGCTCTCTCCCTTCGAGCACCTGTAGTTTAAGAGTTTTAAAAGCTGAGCTGCACTTCTAAAAATTGCACTTTCAGCCTTATTTACCCAAAGGTCATGGTCAGAGCCACTGCTCTGACTGCAACTCGTGATTACAAAGATACTGCCCAGGCCCACCTTGACCCTTGTCCCAGCCCTTAGATCTCCAAGCATCTGCACTGATCCTAGTGGCAGCCAACTGGACTTGTAGATGCTTCCTACCCTTGTTCTGTCAGAGCGAACCATAAAAACAACTTGTTAAGGGTTGGATCATTTTGGTAGAATGGGATTCAGAAGTAGCTAGCCATGAAGAGATGGAGACAGAGAGCAGACAGCCTCCATCAGATGCTGGTGACATACAGCTGAAGACATACTGGGCTCGGTAACCTCTTCACCTCTGGGTCTTCTGCAGCCAAAACAAATGGTTTCACTACACCCAAAGGCTTTTTTTGGCTGAATCAAAAGTCTGTTTGTGACAATACCAGGAAGCAGTAAAAGGAGATCACCTCCAGGAGCTCACCAGTGCCAGGGATGGGGTGAGGTGTGGCTTCCAGGAGTCCACAGCTGGCCAAGGCAGCAGTGATCAGCACCCAGGCAGCCTGCTGATGGTGGCCCCGGACACAGGGCACAGAGCTGGCATCACACAACTATGGCCTGTGCTCTGGCAAACACCATGGGCATCGGGTATAGCCTGTGCCCAGGGCAGAGACCTGTTACTTACCCAGCTAAATACCCTCTTGGTCCACTTGGTTTTATGCCACCATAAACTGTATTTAACGTAGATGTAGACACTTGAACACTCTAAGCTGAATTCTCAGCAGGCCAACCAAAATCCCATAGGACAGCTTGCTGGTTTTTCATTTATAAAAGAAAAGCAAGGAGCAAGCAACCAAAAAGCCATTGGAAAGCAAAAGCACTCAAGTTTTTCATCAGCCAATAGCTCAGAACAACTTGCCTGTTGACTCTAAAGCAAGACAATAGCCTTCTATCACAATCTCACATTATTTTTCCAATAAGCAATAGATATTCCTGCAGTAATAGTAACATTGCTATAACACAGTTATTTTAGAACTGCATAGTTCAATAACAGCAAGTCAAATTATGGATTTAATTTTCTTTCACAGACATTACAGTTACCTGCTTGGCTTTTTCCTTCAACACCATAAGCTGTGAGCTGTTAAAACCAGAGACAGTCCCAAGACGTTCCACATTTTTGTCAAAAGTCCTTGCATCCATGCATTTCAGTTCCTGAACTGACCAATAGACATTTGCTTCTCCTAATTTAATAATTTCATCTGAAGAAGGGGCTCTGGTTCCCAGGCAATCTGGAAAAAAAAAGTGAAATACTAAGAATTTTCCTCAAGGAGACTGCAAAAAAGAAATTCACCAATAGGAAAATTTAAGAGGCTGACAGACTGAATTAACTGCAGCCAATGTGATATTGATTAACTAATTATCTTACAATGAAATTATTTCTTTAAATATTTACATCATTGATGTAGTGGATACAAAAGCAGAATTTGCCTAATTTGCAAAAAATCAGGTACATTCTTTGTCCTCCAAAGGCAGCGCATGCTGGAAAAGAAAAGAGGAGTAGCTGTGTTTCAGAACAGTTACAATATACAATGCCAGGGGAAAAAAAACAAACACTAAAAACACTAAAAACTGAATGTGCACAGTGCTAAGAGCAACCAAGATGTTCCAAATTTCTTTCAAGTCCAGTTCTGTAAAGGAAGCAAAACCCAGACAAGGGCTTAGTCTGCGGTAAAAGCACTGCTCACTGGGGGCCATGCTGCAGTAGGACTGAAACACAGATCTCTGCAACAGCCTCAGTGGAAGCCTCCTTCCAGTGGAAACCCCTGATCTCCCAGAAAAGCTGCAGTTGAATGAACTTCACATTCAACCAGCACATATATGAACCCAGCTCCATAAGAAAGTAACAACCACAAGGGGCCCCTTCATGCTAAAGTACTGTGACAGAGATGTATGGCTTGTAAGACTTGCCTGACATTTAAACAAGGTGAAGACAGAAACTGGATGTGTCAGAGGAGCACGGTGCTTGTTCTCTGTATCAAGCAGGTTGTTAAAATGTCAAGAATGAGAAAGAGTGGCTCACTTAGAGCACAACTGTTTGGACAGACAACCTGCATTTAAAAATCTGATTTATGGGCAGGTTCTGGACCCATGCATGATCAAATGAAACATTTTCCAGTGTGACTTTTAACAAAACCTGGTCTTTGTAATCTACATCTAATATTGATGGAAAGCAGAAACTGGAATCCTAATGTTCTCACTTACTTCTCTTTCTCCTGTCACTAATTTAGGAAAACCTTATTAAATAATGACCTAAACCAAATAATCTTTACATGTCTTCAGATATGGTCATTACCAGTAAAAATCAAGAGTTTCACAGATGCTATGTCTGAGCTAAGCTCCCACAGATAAATAAAGCGAGGATGTACAAAGTAGATTTGTACTTTGAAAGGAGGCAGAGGAGGGATTTATTTGCATCAAAGGAAGCTGCAATAGTGGGTAGAACACTGAAAAGATTGAATCTGTTGAGCAAACGAAAATGTTGTTCAGCTTGCAGTGTACCAGCTGATGTTCTGCTCTCTCTGTATGTGCTCTCCTGTGAAGCTGCATTGTTTCACTTTCCCATGCTGCAAAAAGGTCAGCTTTTCTCATGTAAATACTGGCATCCAGACACAATGCAGTTCCCTTCCCCAAGTCGTGAAAACCTATTATTTTTTGTTCATGGAAAAAAATATTGATTTTATTATTTGCAACACACCAGATACTTTGGCACTATTACAGAGGGAAATACTAATTAGTCTCCTGGCTTTACTTCCTGTATCTGATGCTATTTCATTCTTCCTTCTACTATATAATCATATTTAGTTTGATGAACATATTATAATATGGTAAAAGGTAATATATTATAACATCTCAGTGCTGTGAAGTAAGCAACTTGAATTCTTTTTCCACCACTGCTGCTCCATTCTGGTAGCATTTTGGACAGATGATTCCTTGTATGCTCCAACTTGCCTTAAACAAATGAGTTTTGCCCTCATATGCTCCAATCTGCTTTAAGCATCACCTGTGCTTTTTCTTTGGCGTAGGCATAGATGTAAGAACTGTCACTGTAATTATTACTTTTGTTACGATTCGCTCACAACCAGACAGTAGGAAATGTTAAATAGCAGGTTGGTAGCATGGAGAGCCATCCATGTCATTCTAGAGCCACTTTCCTAGTAGTCAATTTTCTAGTGATATAGAAGTCAGATAGAAAACTTCATTCCTTACTGAAACTACTGTGTGAGCTCTGTGGAGTTGATAAGATTATGATTGGTAACAGAACTTCAATACTACACTTGGACTGCAGAATTTCTTGGACCAGAACAAACAATCCCTCCATTTCTCATCTTCCACTATTGCCCCCAGCTAAGCCAGCACACCCTGAGTGAAGAGTGAGCAGCCATGGAACCCTGTTATCCTTTGACAAAGATCATTAGTTTCACTAGCAAGTTTATGTTGGTCTTGCAGTGCAAGTAAGCTCTGCAACTGCACTGGACAGAAGTTTGATTAGAGAAGCCTTTGGGATTTGTATGTTGTGATCCAGAGTTCTAAAAAATCGTCTGTGAGGACAGAAATGTGCTGAAACATCCGATGCTGAACCTTTAATCCTGTGGCCCAGGCCTACACATTTCTTAATTAATTTCTTAACAGTTAATGATCTGGTGGTTTATTTGTTCAGGGAAGAGTGAATTTGATCCATTCAGCTTGACTCTGCTACTCTACCAGCTTGATCCTGCATTTTTTAAGCATGCAAAATGTGTAATGACTTCTCTGCTCAACAGAGGTCATAGTTTTGTTCAGGCAATGCAAAAATACAGCTCTGTATAACACTTTCTACCTCCCTCTGTGCATGAATACAGCATTGTAAGGGACACCAGTCATCATTCAGAATTGCTGTTATACAAGTGGGGGCATTTCCATGCAGGCACAGGGCTAGGTGAGAGCTTGGACGTGCATTCTGTTGGACAGAACTGATGGGGAGGTTTTCAAAGGCATAAAGATAGTACCAACCACCCTGAAACTGTTGGGCTCTAAATTCTAAGCAGTGTATTCAAAAGCCTCCCCTACAGCATTGTTGTTCTCCACAGCACAGGATAGCATGGCCTAAAAATTCTGCCTAGGTGAATTTAAGATAAAAGAAGGAATTGTTGTAATAGAATATAGTCAGAGTATACATTTTTTACAAAGAAAATGATCCATTTGTCACTAGAGATTCTAGTAGGCTGATTGCTAATTAAGATATATTTCAGATTATAACAAACTTTGCCCATTTGGACAGACAAAACACCGTGCTACCACTGATGTCAGATTTCAGAACAGCTGAGTCAACACACAATCATGTGTGGCAAAGGATTAACTACGTGTAATCTTTTGGCACAACAGTAACTTGTCACCTCCACTGTTTCTTAATTCAAGGAGTTTCATTTCTGTTACAAAGGAAGCCAAAAAAAGCCAAAATAAACAGGAAACTGTAATACAAGTCATTAATCTTTTCTTTCGTGCACTCACAGACATGCCAGGAGATGTCAACCCTGCAATCATGTACGGAGATCAAGGTTTTCAGCAATTGGTCAGTGCATCAGATGGCTACACACTCACTGTTTTAGCTAGAAGACTCATCCTTGGTAAGTTACTTTAAGTTGCTTTAATTTTTACTGTCCTGCTCTTGGAATGCATTTAATGACTAAGTCAAAATGAAAAGTCAGTTTAAACTATACCACCAGAGCACCAAATGCAAATCTGGCACTTTGACACCACATAGACACCAGGTGAAACACTCACCTGGTCTGATGAGAGGTGGTCCAGTGTTGGCAGTGGCATTGGAGACGGATTCAAATACAGTTGATAGAAGCTCTTTGGCTGAAGAAATTGGCCTGACTGTCTTTGCTATTTGCAAAATGATATCTTGGAACTTCAAAAGGAAAGCAAAACAATGAATAAAACATCTTTCCCCCTTTTAAAACAAATTGCTTTGGAGAGAGACTCCTGCAGACCTCAGTGAAGTAGGGGTTAGTAACAGCTCAGCCTCCTTCCAATTTGTGCAGATGTTTCACAAGAGAAGGAGAATAAACTGGCTGCTTCTGAAACGTTAGTGGAAGATCTTTAAAGAAAAACAATGTTAGAAACAAAACAAATTCAGGGCAATTCTTCCTCTTGTATGTCCTCTCAGCTTCTGGCAACATGTGAGAACTGCCTGACTGCAGACTGTCTCCAGACCTTACTGTAGCAACGAGCTCCTCTGTTGCATGATATAGAGTATGGAAAATATTTTGTTTCACATTTGTCAGATAAATATAAGAATTAAGGATATGTACCCAATTAAATTATGAGGAATATTTTTTACCTGTTCACCTTTTCTTTTAGGCTTTTGTGACGTTTTGACCTCTTTCCTCCACCCTGCTAGACACCTCCCTTTCAGTTGAGAAGTCCTATTCTATTCGGGCAATTATATGCATTATCTCCTGAGGAAAAATTGCTGACTGTGCTCACATATTTCTGCAGAATAATGAAACCTCATTCCAGTATAGTTTACCCCTATGCATAAAAAAATGTAAAATTATATGAACTAAAGAGGGCAAAGAAACTACAAAGTGCAATGCTGAGGATATCAGTTACTGCTGTGTGTGCTACGTTATACCTTGGGCAAAGGGCCACATATTCAGGTTACATAATTTCAACTGTGAAACCCAAATTCTAACATTATCTCTTACAAAATTAAAAGTTAAAATAAAAACATACCTTTTCAGCAAGTACATTTAATTCTCCTTTTGACAACTGAGCTATGAATGGTCCAATATCTAATGTTGTTTCAGCTGTCCAGTTCTTTGGGGAGCTGAAGAAACATTTTGGAAAAGTATATTGATCAAGAATGTTTGCAATCAAAATTATACTAAAACTTCAGAGTTTTTATTATGCTGTATTATACAGAAAAGACAGATACTCCTATGCCAGTGTGATGAATCATATGTATTAGCATCAGACTGTACTTTCTCATCTCTCTCTGACATATGGGGCATTAGTGGAATTCAATACGTTCAGAGAAAGCCTTCAAACATTGCAGTCATGGAGCTTTGTTCTCTCTGTCTCTCAATGCTCACAGCGTTCTTAGCATGACAGTGTTCAAGCGAGGAGAAACAGACCTTTAAAAAAATAATCCCATTTTCTCTCAGATTCATGCTGCAATAGTATCCTGCTAAATGGCATCAAAAGAGAAGCAGAAACCTCGCAGCCAAACCTGAAACCATCTTTTTTCCAAATAGCATATCCTAAGGATCAACTTGGTTAATACTCAGGTAAGCAATATTTACCAGTACTTGCTTAAAAATCTGAACAAACAAACAAGCCTATTCCAATATTAAATCATTTGCAGTTTTTCACAGGCTGGTTTTCATTGCTGTTGGGCAACTGCAGCTTTCTCTGATGCCAACAGGAGCTGTGGGTGCTCATCATTTCTAAAAAACAGGCCCACGCACACCTCACAAGAGTGGACAGTTTCCCCCTGGTTCTGAAAAGATCAAATTCACAAAACAATTCAGGAAAGTAACTCAAACTTTTTGAAACTAAGGGATGGGAACATGAAATGTAGGTGATGAAACAGAAAACTTAAATACCTATCTTATTGGCTTCATATTTTTTACTCTCAGTACTATTTTCTTCATCTGTAATGTCAAGAGTAGTGAAAGGCAGCTCTAACACCTTGGAGAGTCACATCTAATGACACCTAAGCCATTTCTGTATTAGAGATTTTCTCTCTGATAGGTACCATACCTTCTGAAATAACATGCTAAATTATTTGTAGGAATAGGAATGAAATTCAGCTCTGAGTGGTGCTGGAAGTTTCAAAATACATGTTGCTTAGCACTATGCCTATTTGGGCTGTGTGACACAAATCTGACAAACCCACTCAGGAGTTGATTTAAGACACAAATCTGACACGTTTGCCAACCCACTTGGGAGTTGATTAAGAGAGCACTTGGATAAATAAATTTCATCCTGCAAGCCCCTGCAAAAGGTGGTAGTCCAACCACTCTGTTTGTGTTCTCATAGAAAACTGTGGAGTTTGTTGCCCCATTATGAGGGCATTGGACTAGACAAGTATTTTCTTAATAATAAAATGAAGTATTACTTAGCACAGTGTATCATGATTCATTCAGATTTATGCAGGGATGGTTTCTGGTGGAAAATATACATGTATCTACTCCATTGCCAGAAAAAATGCTCACAACTAGGAGGAAACTGAATGAGCAACTAAAATGCCTAGAAGCACTGAGTGACAGACTTCGGGACTGAAGGCGTGGTCAGAAACCGGGTGTTCAGTCTCCATCTTCAAATGCAAGATACCTCTAAGAGAAAATGTAAGAGAGAGATGGTAAAAAACTTTGCTTTTTGCATGACCGATACAGCAGCGTGGTTCGAACCAGCCTCCTAATCTGAGTCATTAATGACATCCAACATGCTTTCCGCTCTGTTGCTTCACCTGGTTGAACTTTACATCCCTCTGCTTCCTCCTCTGGCTCTCTCCCTTTGCCACAGGTTGTCTTTATTTCTCTTCTCACACCAGTGCACTGAGTGTGAGAATTCTTTGCATTCCTGTGCCATGCCTTGCCAGTATCACCCTTGCTCTTGCCATGACAGATTCTCTTTGCCTGCCCCTCCCTCAACTGTTACGCTTTCTCTCCTTTTTCTCTGGGATTTAACTCATTCAGAGTGTCCCTGGGGCTGTAGTTTGTTCCACAGCTATCACATTACACACCAGAACAGAAATGTCATTCTAGTGAGCAAAGAGCACTGCCTTAATACCTTGCATGCCTTAACCTTCAGCAGAAGCAGGGTGGTATACCTAATACCTTACCCATATAACTCAAGGAGTTTGTATTTAATTTCAGTCTTCTGCTCATGGCTGAGCTGTTGGCAGAGTTTGAATTGATGAAGGGCTGCTGCCATTGCCTTGAGGGACATTCTGTCGTGTAGAAAGGTTGGAGGTAAGTGGCAGATTAGGTTTCCAAGTAGGTCAACATCATATTCATCAGCAATGGAACCATTCTGAAACAAGAAGCGTTTACCTTGTTGGCAGAGCTAATCTTGGCTCTTGCCCTGTATCACTCGGCTGCATCAAAACACATTTAAGCTTTGTGATCCTCTAAGGAACAAAGACACAACAGTTTGCACTGGCAACTTAATCTATAGTTTCTGTTGAAGCCACTTTATACTTCTTGCTCTTACCAACAAAATTGGTGATATTTAATATGCATTTGATATTTAATAAGCATTCTTTGTTTATTTCATATTGAACTACACTTAAAAAATAATTAAAACTAAATCTCCTGCCACAATCTCCAGGTGACCACCTAGCAAGTGCAGGAGCTGTGCAATTCTGCTAGATAGGAGAGTCCTCACATGGCCCTGCATGGCAAAGGGGCCACAAGTTCTTGCTATAACAAAGCTTCACTCTGTGGGATTTCTCTAGCCAAAACACAAGGGATTATACATCTGGTTTGTATGTACAAGGACATGAATAATCACAGCTACATCAAGAACTAGTTTTCCCTAAAAAATGGTAAATGCTGCAGCTCTTTGGTGGCAGAAGCCACAAAATATGCCAGGTACACAAACACAGAGCTGAAAACATCAACCAAAGGCACAGGCTCTATCTACAGAAGAACACAAGCATCTGCGTGCCGACTGGAGAGTACAAGCAGGCGGTATGACTGTGATGCACCATATGACAATAAAGGGAGACAAAGCTAATCAGCAGCTCTCACTGAGTTTGGAACCATCAGTGGCTAATCACAGACGACTTCTGTGCAGCTCCCCCTCTGCCACTGACTGCCCCCCCCCCCCTCCCCAAACCATGCCTACCAAGCACTCCTGCACTTTCTGCAGGACAGCATCTTTTTTGTGAAGGCTTGGATTCAAGAGGTCCACCTCAGTTTTCCCAAGGCTTTCAATGAAAGGGACACACAGGGGGCCTGAAACATACTCCAGGTATTCAACCCTGCCAAAAGAATTAAAATGGTATCGGAATGCAAACCTGACCCTCAGGTGCCCAAAACCACATCCATAAAATCTGTGGAGACTGAAAAAATTCAGAGGCAATCCTGAACTTGAAAAATGATAAACTAGGCAGGCCAGAAAAGTTGCAATTAATCCTTGACACATTTTAAATAAAATTAATGCCTTTTTAAATAGAACCATTTTATTTTCTCACTTCTGATCAGGTTTTTCTTAAATTAGTTAAAAATATTCTTGCAAAATAATAGTTCTCATACCATTTTATCTCTTTCAGCAGGTGTGAAAAAAGAAAGAGAAAAAGGAGAATTCACATGTGAGGAGTTACAGCTCAGCAGTTCCTATCAAGGTAAGATTGTTAGTTTTTTTCTGAGGAAGAAAAGCTTGACTACTTACATCATGCAAAATTTTTCTAACTAACAAAAAATGTTTCTAAACACACTGAAATGTTTCTAATGACACAGAACAGTACTCTCGGGCAGCAACGTGATGGCTTTATCTTGCATCTCTGCTTTCAAAAAAAAAAAACACCATAAAAAAAAGTAAGTGGAACTAAGTGGAATATTAAAAAAAAAATAATCAAGCAACCCCCCCCCCCCAAAAAAAAAAGCCTCACAGTATAGGAAAAAAAAAAAAACACAACAAAAATGCAAAGAAAAAAATCCAGTGTAAACTATATTTAAGCTCGTTTTTTGATTCTCAACAAGACACTCATGACAACCTACTCAATTATCCCCTTTATTTCAGCAGTTATCAGAAACACTGTAAACTGTTTTATAGCATAACAAACTTTTCCATTGCTGCTGTATCGCTGTGATTCACTCTGCACAGAACATGCTTCAAGGGGGTCTGATTTCAAGGATGCAAAGGAATTCACAATTGGGACAAAAATAGGGTATGCTAAAAGACACCAGGCGTTACCAGCTTTCACTTGACGTAGACTTTGGCTGCAGTCAGCAATCACTTTTTACATATTATCTTTTATCTGACTTACTGGCTTTCCCAGGACTGAAGAGGTCATTAAAAAAGTGCTCACAAGGACTACTGCGAATGTTCTACTATGGATGCGCTAACTTACGATACAGTAAAATGTAACTTACGGCAGCACAAGCAAGAGGAAGGGAGGAATGGATGTATTGGAGGCTTTCCAAAATTTCCAAGCCAAACAATTAACCTAAAAGTAACAAAAAATTAAGATCTTAAGTATTTGTTATTTTTGAGGAAGAACTGAAATATGACTTGTAAATTAGCATATAGAAGACTGCATGTTATCTTCACAGAGAACGTTTTTCTTTTTACAGAGGATTTTACTTTTTGCAGACATGAGAGATAAAACACCCTATATTTGGGTGCATAGGAGTGTTTGCATCTTTCCAAAAGTTATATATATATATATATATATATATATATTCAGACAGATTATTCATGGATTAGCAAGTTGGAATGACTGTAGAAACTTCTTGCAATTCCTAAGTGAAAAATGAAATTGCTTTTTTTGGTCTTACCTGATATGGAGAAAGCAGATGAAGGTTCTTTTCAAAGAATTTAAAATGGCTTAAAAAAAAGTCTGTGCCCATACTTTCAATCAACTGGCAAGTCACTCCTTTCACAAGCTGTCCTGTGCTGATAGGGAAAGCAAAGTTCAAATTTTTCAGTATTTTTAGCAGAATTCAGTCCTTACTCACCACAACAATGACCTAAGGTTTAGTTTCTACAACCACCTTCCTTCTCTTCCTTGTAATCTGAAGGCTGTCAAAAGAAAACAACAACAAAACAATACCTCTGCAGTGCAGTGATTTGGATTTGGAGACCCTTTTTAAGGAAGAAGATAAGTTATCTTGTGGTACCAAGGAATGAATAAACAAAACAGTACAAAATAACCACAGCGTTTACCTCAAAGTTGTTTTGATCACAGATCTAGACTTAAACCCTTTCCAAAAAGAGACTATCATCCATACCTTAGGAGATCAACAGGAGAGCTTTTCTTAGACAATAACTTGTACAGATATAAAGCCTGAAATAAAAACCACCACACGAAGTTAAACATTGGCAATGCAGTTGCAAGATACAATAACTACTGCAAGGTTTTTGTTTACTTAATGCTCTTATGTACCCTAAAGGCATTTCTGCGGTCCAGCCTGGCCAACAACAAAGTTTGGCAGACATCCAGTGGTGAACCTGTTCTTCATAAGATATCAGTGACTGGCACTGTGGGATGATGTTAAACATGTTTGTGGAACATGACCACAGAATAAAATTTAAGTTTAAAGGGACATCTGGAGGTCATCTGGTCCAACCCTCCGTCTCTGGAAAGAGCCAAAGGACTGGTCGTACATGCAAGCATCTAGTATACACAGCACCAGAAAGAGAATTTATGGCAGAAACTTTAAGATACTAAAACTCAGAACATGAATGCTTTTCTTTCCACTATATTGACTTAGAATACTGCCAGGCTGTAAGTGACCACTAGCTGCTTACACGAAAACGCATGTGCGGCTGTTCCTTCCTTTTGCTTACATTCCTTTAACACATATCTATTACAACACTTTTCCTGTTCTCCCATCATACTAAATCGCAGTGGAATGGAAAGCTCATAATGCTTTTTACCTGGCTTCTTCTTAGTTCTTTTTCTTTCATCACTGAAGAATTATATCCATTCTCTTTCCATAAATCAGGAAGAGATATTTCTCTAAAGAAAGCCCCTTGTATATCTGTGACTGGTGAAGAAAAATCTCTAGATGAAGCCATCTAAAAAGCGGAAGAGACAAACACATGACATTTCAGAACTTATGCTTAGAATTACAGGATCTGACTTTCTATTCTGTATAATATTTCTCTAAAGAGGATAAAAGAAAAACTTGCCAATATTAAGAAAAGCCATAGACTAAGCTAGAGAGAGCCTTCAAAACAGACTTCTTATCCAGAAAAAAAAAACACAACACTAGAAAGATTAACCATTGAGTTAAACCCACATCTCAGTGATAAGATTTTAAATCATGCTCTGCATATTATGCTTTATTATGCTTTTGCACAAAGAGAACCTGCTACACAGGTACCTTCCTGAGGATCCCTTGTTGTTGTGCAGGTGATAAGTCTGGTGAGTGTTGGGATATTGTGCCTCGAATGACCTGAGAAAGCTCCTTTGGGTTCATCCTGTAGAATGACTGGGTGCTAATACCAGTTACCAATGCACCCATTTGACTAACATTATAAAATAAAACCTGCAGACATAACAGAGGAAACAAAGTTATCTGGGTTGTGTACAGCAGACACATTAAAAGTGAAAGTTAATAAATCAAAACTACTTTTCTTGAATATTTAATGTCTTTCTTGCCTAGGGATGTACTTTCCTCTGATATTTTTCAATCCAGACAAGACTGTCCACAGAACAAATGCAACCATTTTCCAGAGGCTCCTTTATTTTGAAAGGGAGCAGCCTGATTCCTTCCATTATGGTACATTTGAATATATAGTCTGAGATCTTTGATCATGCAAGTTCTGCTGCATGCGGCAGCAATACAAACAAAATAATATATACAACTGCCAAATGCAAATAGGCATTCTCCATGTCACTAGGAAATTACTTTAGGCTACAGTTTTGAATGTTGTTACTTGATTTAAATAAAAACTTCTAACCACTAACAGTACTACAAAAAGTGTCATACTGATACTAAACTTCTCAAAATCTACAATTATTGTTAAGAAAAAAGACATTTCACTAATTAAAACGAGAAGATGGGAAAGCTATATCAGAGATACCTTTTCATAAGAGAGGTATTTACTGGATAAAATCATAACTTGGCTTTTTGCCCATCCAGAGACTTGGTTTAGTGTCGCAATAGCATTATGAACAGCCTCAGGTGACAAAGATTCCAGTTGACCTGAAGTCAGTCCAACCACAGCGTCTGACAGCGATCCAAGGATATCATTCAAAGTCTGGTTCTGTATAGCAATATTCAGGAGCTGAGATTTGAGCTAAAGCAAGCAAACAAACAAAAAAACAGATGGGAAACAAAAGTCTGCCAAGAACAAATTTCCAATTATCACCCAAAACTTTAACTAGAGTTTTTGGAATAGACATTGGCAAGCATTTAGTGACCATACAGTCCATAAAAATCCAAAACTAGAACCACAGTTGTCAAAGAAATATGGAAGAAACGGAACAAGAAAAGAATGAACACTGTGTGGGAAAAAAAAAAAAAAAAGAAAAGACTTTTATTCTTTGCATCATGCACTCAAGAACCACTTTTTTTTTTCTTAGATCCCAGTAATTTTTCCACTCTCTCTTTGTGTTTTTTTTTTTTGTTGTTTTTGTTTTTGTTTTGTTTTTTGTTTTGTTTTTTTGTTCTGTTTTGTTCTGAATTCAAGAAGTCCCTCCTCCTGTTTTCAGGACTAGGAGAAACGCATGAACATGTTACCCACCTTCTGAACCTCGGCCTGGAAACCTCTCAATTGATTGCATTTAATCATTTGATGAAGCAAAGCCCGGGCCACAGCGGCATCCATCTGTTCCATGTCATCATAAAAGCAAACCAACAAACCTAGCCTATATGGAAGAAATACATTAGCTAGCTTCTGAAATAAAAGCTGTCACTCTCAGGAACGTGAAATATGGTATGTCCTGCTTGTGCTCCAAAGTTAAGTCATTTGTTTGTCACTAACACTTTAAGAAATGATCTTTAAAACTCTACTTGGCCTGAAATGTGGATATGAGAGACTTGCACTATTCTCTGTAGTTAGCTAAACTCTACTCATGTTTGTGCTGTCAAACATTTAAGTTTCCCTGTTCCATTTGTCCATTCCTGGATTTTTCCAGTTACTAGACTCCACTGCCCTTGGCAGAATTGGCAGTATGATCTCCACTTTGAAAAGGATGGAGGGCTATTAATAAGTCTTGAAGTGGCTTGCTGAGTTCTTATCTGGATTGAGTGTACACTTTGAACTCTACTTCAAATCCTGCTTGGATTTCACAAGTAACACAACTCATTCATGTGGTGGCACAGCAGCTAGAGCATTGCATAGCCTCTCTGTTGTCTTAGGTTGAAAGGAAGCCTACTGTACTTCTCACCAAACATATTTCTTTATCCCTATGACAGGCCCTTGGATGGATTCAATGTGCTGTGGTTCATCGCCTCAGTTGTACCAGCACAGTAAGGCTGTGTTGTGAACCAGATGAGGAGCTCATTTGTCTCCACACTACCTCTACTATTTCTTGGCATTTTCATTAACCTCTGTAAAGTACAACCACGGCTGTAGTCAGTGGGCAGATATCTTCACACCACCAAGGGCTAGCACCTGCTGTACATGGCCTCCTGACTTGTGCCTTGGGAATATTTGTTGCTGTTTCCTACAGCCCTGCACTGAAGGGGCTCTGAATTGTGCATCACTCTCTCTGGACTTGAAACTTTAAAGCAGTGGTAATGAATTAGTTTGTAAGAAGCCTGAATCACTCCCTTGTCCCTGAAAACTCCTGGCCTTTGCTTTCATAACTTATACAAGACAAGAACTTGCAAAGATAAGGGCAAAGCACAACTCACATGCTGCAGTCTGTGTTTTTTCCAATTCAAGGATGCAGGTGTAGGCAGAGTTCAAATGCCCACAACCTAGATCAACAGTGGACAATGCTGCAGCCACAAAGTTTGTAAAAACAACAACAAAAAAAAATCTGCTGTGTACAAAGTCTCAGCTTTTAGTTCCCCATGTCCCTCAACAACAACCAGCCTAGTGATATAACAAACTACTGCTTCTGCAGCCCATCTGAATTCATGGGACATCATCAAACTAACATATAAATCAAAGAAACATTATAACTGCACTTTTATAACAAATAATTACTTTCTGATGCATTATTGCATAACCACCAAGAGTTCTTTGTCTCCTTTGGGATTGGCAGTAATGAATAATGCTACTTCTTAAAAGTAAAAGTGCATTTAAATCATCAGTATGGTTAAAATGAGTAACATAAAATAAGTGTGTTGGGAAAATGGAATATATTAAGGATTATGGAGCATGGTATTTCTCTCATTGGTGACGATCTGGCACCTCTCATGGGTGATAAAATCACTTTAAAAATTTCTGACATGAAATCTAGACAGTGGGTATAATTCTTTTGTCGCTTACATCCCTGACAACCAACAACACTTCTTGGAAGTCAATGAGTTACATTGCAATAAAGACAGGAGCTCTGAAGTCATAAAGCGTATTCTCCATTATTTTATACCTCTAAGGTATTCCCCAAGGAGACTACAAATAACTCCAGAAAGTGGTGTCTTGGGACTAAATACATCCACTTACATGACAGCGCAAATGTAAATGCAGAGCACAGCACTCTCCTGCAGGTAGCTCATGCTCACTGCGTATTTATGAATAAAAGCTGGCTTTTTTTTTATTGTTAAAGTAAATTTAAAAAAAAAGTGCTAATTTGAGAGCCCTAAAAGTGCAGTTTCCTGCTTGCACACATAAAAGTTGCAAACATCTAACCATTGCTCATCTCTGCTCAATAGGATCACTTGCAAAGTGGACAAGGATGGGCAACCCTTCTGGTGACACCACCAAGTGGACACCACCTGCAGCCGTGGCTGGTGTGAGCTAAGATTTCCTCCTCAAATCCTAACTGTAACACAATTTCCACAAAATATCTGCTGTGATATGAACACCCAAGGCAGCTTGTGTCCTGTCATCCCAATTTGTTTTATTGCTGTACCATACAACAGTTTTGACTCAGTCCCCCAGACACTGCTGTGGTCCTCTTACTGATACTACAGACAACTCCTCGCTGCAGAGCTGGAAACAGAGCATCAGCTAATTAGGCTCATATCCAAAATTCATAAAATAGCAGTTCTTCACTGTTGCTAACCAGGGTTGGATTTCAGCCTAGATTTTTCTGCTAGAAAGAAAAAGCTATGCCACATCAACAAACTCATCAGCTATTTACTTCTTTCTTTTCTTCTCACTTATTCTTTCCATACACAGCCAGAAAAAAAATAAAAAATCAGTCTTGCCTGTAGATAGTTGAAGTGTTTCTCATATCAAATCCTGATGAGTTTATTCTTTCCAGGAAAGCTTGTGCAAGCTCTGGTGTGATATCATACACTGTGTCCAACTGCTTTGTTGCATTGTCGTAGCTAATGAATAGTCTTATCTGATCAATGCAAACAAAATCATGCATGAGGATTAGGAAGTGATTGCATCTAATAAGATGTTTGACACTATAAATTAATTGATCCCATTTATGTTTTACAGAAAGGAGGATAGATTTGGATAACAGTTTTTGAAGGCAACACTGAATGAATGATTCTCCGTTGAACTGTCAAATATCACTGGTCCCACATCTTCCGGTATAAGTCACAGAAGCCCAATGCGGATAAATAATTACATATCAATGATAGTCCTTTTGAATTACAAAAGAGAGGAATATTTGGTTGACAATGAATTTGAATTCCCATTATATTTATTTTAATAATCATATTTAAGAAATTCAAGTATATAAATTTCTTGTTCATGTTTAAGTTTACATTTATTTATACTGTTTGTAGCTGACGTAACTGGACAAAGATAGATCCAACCATATCTTTTTTTTTTACTTACTTCATTGAGACTAATTTTCAGAATTTCTTCTAAAGGCAGATGAACCATGTATCGTCCCATAATCCACAAATTTTCTGCACTGACCCATGAAGCTGATTCATTGAACTCTGTTTTGTACAAATAAATACTCACTAAAATGTTTGGCAAGTCATCGTTTTTTTCAAATGTATTGTACCCAGTATTGGGTACAATTATCAGTAAACAAAGAAAAATACTTGCAAATCAGAAAAATGCTTAGCAGAGAGTCAGGTTCCCTCCATTGGCTAGTTTTTAGCACCACATTTTTATGAAATAATACTTTTTTTATGGAAACGAAATAGCATTGCAAATGTTTCTAATTTTCTCATATGAAAATGATCAATGTTTTATGTTGTTGAAACAGAAATGGATAAAGTATGGGACTAGAAAAATTACACCACTAGCATTAAGTATGGAGCAGCATTTTTTAAACTTGGTTTTCCTAATCAAATATATTATTGAAGAACACCAGGAAGGCATGATACTTTTTAACACCTGATATATGTTATTAGTGATGATACCACGTATTTAAGCAATATGCAATAGCGATAACAGAAAATTAAAAATCATTCATTCATATACTTATATGGAAAAAGTTTGGCAAAAATACAAAATACTGCCTAACAGTTAAGAAATGTGATTCATTTAGTAATGTTCTCTCAAAGTATTTAAAATGAAAACAGGATTCCTAAGAATAAAGCATTTACAGACTAGCTGGGTACTCTGAGCTTCAAAGATGGTGTTGTCTCCAAAAGTGTCTTAACTTGGATGCTCAACATTATGCTGTACCTTCACCATACCTGCTCTGCTTTGCATGTGAAAGACCAAGCAGGACTTAAGAGAGGCATGGTAATTCTCAGTCCCTTCTGAGCTGAGAGATCTTTTATTACCTTCAGGCATGAACCATGATGTCTGATGCTGTGGGATTTTCACAGGACTACTGAGTACCATCGGGCAAGTCCTGCGTCTTTGCTTAGCACACGATGGCATGCATCATCACAGTGTTGTGAACTTCTCCTCCACAACTTTATGCTTTACACTGATATTTTGAAATAGCCATGCTCTCAGAAGCCAGATTTTGCTCCACTGAAGCAAGTGGGAATTTTGAATTTGATTTCCAGAGGGACAGGAAGAATATACACTGCGATGTT
This sequence comes from Aythya fuligula, assembly GCF_009819795.1. Taxonomy (NCBI): domain Eukaryota; kingdom Metazoa; phylum Chordata; class Aves; order Anseriformes; family Anatidae; genus Aythya; species Aythya fuligula. The sequence goes on from NC_045573.1 coordinate 7,730,230, forward strand.
TGGTGAATTTGGTGAAACCCAAGTGCTCGCTTTGACATGTCAGTGGTACTGTATTACAGCTCTCTCATGGAACACTCCCAGCACTGTCCCTGCTGTGGCAAATCTAATTAAGAGACATAAGCCAGGTGAACAAAGGTAAGAAAATGCATAAAACTGGATTGAATCCACTTTGGTTTCATCTTTGTCCCTTTTCTGTGCAAGGCAGTGTCACGTGCAGTAGAATTTTTGCATTTTGCAGCTTCCTGCACACACACACATATATATACACACACATATTAAATTGTGTGTTGGCTAATGTGCTCCCAGACAGACTCTAGTCTGAGCACAAGTTCAGAAGTGAGCAGCACACCTGTGCAAAGTGCCTGATGACTGTATCCTATTTAAGTCTTAGAAAAAGCAACTTGGAACAGGAACTTGGTACACAGCTCTGTGCAGAAGAGGTGAAGAACAAGTGTCTTTGGAGAGCTATTTGTTGCGAACAATACAGTATGTTTATTGTATTCTGCAGCAAAAGTATTCAAGACAGCTACTCTTTAACAGTCCTATGCTAAATTCGGGAACCAATACAATGGAGAGGCCTTTTGTTGACTTATTTTCTTATGATAAGCAAGAAAACACTTTGTACATAACATACCACTCGTGTTATAGGATTTTTGTAGAATCTCCCTCATCCAGCCATACAGAGCTTTCTGTGTGTTTGCTGAGGTTTTGTCATAGAGGTCCTTGAATACTGTTGATCTAAGTGACACAATGGCATATTAATTCACTAATTAGTAAACTTTTTTAAAAAAGCAACACATGACCAAATGTTTTTAGAAACAACAAGATAAAAGCAGAAAGCTATAGCTGACAAAAGCGAGACCAAATAGAAATCTCTTTTTACAGTCAGCAAATGCTACATAGTACTAATTGTGATGACTGGAAAAATAAATGGCTTACAAGTTTCTGAAAGCATCCTCCTGCAGAACTTTTGGGAGGTTCCCAATGACATCAGGTTGGAGATAGTTCACTGCTGACATGTGCAAAATCTGGCTTAGGATAGCCACACAGTCCATAGCCCTCAGGGCCAGAAAGCATTTCTCCAGCGTTATAAGAAACAAGGTCCTGTTCACTCCTGGGCTTTGGAAAATTCTCTCCCTAGTGTTTTTCCAATCAAGAACAACATTTCCCACTTCCTGCAAGCAACACAGGGTTAAAATGAACCTAGAAAAATGAAAGGATACTAGAATGGTATGGGTATTATTTCATATACAATTTAGTATGTTGGCATCTCCAGAACAGATCTTTTCCCGTGCAGTATTTCTTGCAGCTGTTACTACAAAGAGTCCCTCCAAGAGGATCAGGCACATGAAGAAACAAGCCCAGGTAATAAAGCCAAGCTGGCTGGGAATGGATCACTTTTTTTTTTTCCTCCTCACAGACTGGTGTGTCTATGACAGCATGGTCAGAGCTGATAGTCCAAGGGCTGGTGACTTGTCACTGCTATTAGTGGTCTTGGAACAACAGCGTGCACCATTTGAGAAGACAAAATTCACAGCGTACTGACAGGGCTCATGCTCTGCTGCTCTGGCTCCCATCCGTGTGCTTAGCCAGCAAGAGCTGCACCTCCACTGCTTGAGTAGTGGAGCATCCAGCTCTTGTCCTGGGCAGTCACCTCACACATCCAGAGAAATGCTCTGCCTTTGTCCCACGTTAGTCTGCAGCCCTGCAGTGACACCCATGCTGGAGGCCCACAGGGAGGATGCCAGGTGCTGTCACCTGCAAGGCCACTATCCTACCCCAGGGGTGGTGAGCCCCTCTGCAGGCCACCTCTCTGGGGGGTGCTCGCTGGTTTTGCATTTGTTGAAGATGGGTCACCCACAGAACACACCAGAGGGGCAAGCAAAACGTGTTACACTGCTTCCCCTCCAAATTGCCTCATGATTTGCTTGTATGGTGCTATAACAAGATAACTAATTTCACCTTCGTTAGTCATCTTGCCTCTCTTTCTAGCCTACGTAGAGAAGCAGACGCTCTCAGAGAACAACTTGTCCTACTCTCCCAGTAATATCTGTGCAGGAAGGTAGGTCATTCTCTGGGGATGCACCTTTCTCCACTGGGTTTAGAGCAAATGTACACTTGGATTTGGCACCAAACCTTTAGACACTGACCTAAGGAGAGGGGCTACTGCAACCTGCTCCAATCCTGCCAAGTAACAGCACAACGTACACAGTAAGACCCCTGGTCCGGTCCCTTCCCCTTTATCTAAGCCTTTGACAGCAGCTTTTGTTTCTCAGGTAGTGACTTACAAGATGGTCCTTTCTGCTGTTGAAGAGGCACTTCATTGCAGTCTGGAACTGCTGCTGATCAAGCTGCTGAAACGCAGACAGCAGCTGCCTAGGCTGGTATAAAAGGTTCTGCAAGTAACTTTGTATGGACATCTGAAGTGTAAAAAAAAATATGCACAATAAACATAAAGCTCACAGTATTCTACTAGGGGCATCTTTTAATCCCTGAAAATCTACACTTGAGGAATAAGTGTTTAGCTTTCTGTATTGTCCACGTTGTCAATGACTAGAGTAACCATCCTCAACACAAAACGTAAACTGAAAACTGCATCTAAATGCAATGCTGAAAACCATTTTTAAAGGCTATTCCCGGTGTATTAACAAGTGCTCTGCAGTGAGCTATTTAACAAAAATGTCTGTTTCTCCCTTCATAAAAACAAGGGTAATAATGCTTTTCTGCAAATGAACCTTTTAAAGATCTCAGAACATGTGGTACTGTGTGCATATTATTACTACTTAAAAAAGGAAGGAAATGTGCAATTAAATGGGAGGCAAAGCTTGTACCAGGTCATAAGGCGAGAATCTCCCCTCTCACATCAAACTGCATTACCAGCTAACAACCTTGTGCCTGTTTTAAAACTCTAAGGGGAATTATAGCATAGAAACAGAAAACACTGTAAGGCTCATTAGCACCAGACTGGAGAAAATCTCTTCTAATTCCCACCAGAGTTATTTCAGAATTGGTTAGGAATTTGAGTCAATGCTGTCCTCCTTTGCTGTCTTAGCATGGCCACCACCACGTATTAATACAGCTAGGACCTTGTTTGGCTGGAGAGTTCAGGGCTGATTACAGCCTTAAACTGATAATAAAATTCATCTGTATAAGTGAATTTTAAAGACATCAAGAGGAAATATGAAGAGGTGGTGTCAGTGTCGTGCAGGTTTGTAAGAGCAGCAGCAGTGAAACAAGACTTAGGAGTAGATTTTGGTGCTGCAGAACTGCAGAGCTGTGGGCTTTGGGTACGAAGCCCAAGGTTGCACATTTGGCATTTTCATTTTTCAGAGTGTGTGTGTGGAGGGAGGAGAAAAGCTCCATGTCTGGGATAGCAGGCTACGGGTCCACTTAACCTGGTGAAGTTGGGGGATTTGGCCCCTAACCAATCATTATGACACAGGATAAAGAAAAACAAATTTTTACCTACGTCACTGACAGCTTACAGAAAACAGAGCTCAGAAAAGCCTCACAAGATGGAAGTGTTTTGTAGGATGCTCTGGAGGTTCTCATTCCATAAGAAGCAATGCAAATTACAGCCACAGTCAAAATCTGTGAGAAACCTTCAATTTTTTGGAGGAAAAAAAAGCACGTGCATACACACAATTCAGAAACAAACATGGCCTGAAAACTCCAAATTTCTGCTTTCCATCAGAGCTGATACAAGAAGATCTTCTTGTGATTTAGTCCTGCTGCAATCTTGGGGGGGAGCTATTCCTATTTCCTGTTTCTCTGCTACGCTACAGTCATATTAATTATCTCTATTAACAAACTAGCTTTGGCTGTGGAGATAAGTTGCTTATTAATTAAAAAATCCTTTCAAAATAAGAATTTGGATGTATTTTAAATGTCACAAACCTGCAGGCTGCTAAGAGTAAATACAACATCTTGGGCATGAAAATATGCCATAACTTTTGTAAGCGTATCTGCTGTCCAGGCATTAGAACTGCAACAGAAAACAGGACCAAAAATGCCAGTAAAATAATACAACATGTAAAATGGCTGATTACAAGACAAAACAAAAACAGGAGAAGCAAACAGTGTCACTATCAACATAATGACACAAGTATTCAGCTTTTTGGCCTAACCAGATTAATAGCCAATATATTTAATGCAATAAAAATTAATAGCTGGATGAGAAATCAATTAAGTTTTTCTTTATCTAACTCCACTTGCCCCACAATAATCTCAGTTTTCTGACTTGTTGCCATTAATACCATCTCCAGTGGCTATTTGGGAGCTCTAGAAGTACTCCTGGCACCTTGTTCTGCCTGCCCTGATCTGCTTATAGAAAGAAAGTATGGGGACTCATTTTTACTGCCTTTCCCCCAGCAGCATCTTCAACGTTTTTCTTCTTTACCCAGCCATTGAGTTTCAGAAAGGTAGAATTGTCTTTGAGGCTTTTATTGCTCTTTCAAATTTAGACAAAATTAGAAAATAATTCAAAAATTGCCAGAAGCTGGAGGAAAAGGAATGGATATGGGATGGAGTGGGACTGAAAGATGGACAAAAAGCTGGAACTGCACCTAATTTCCTTAGAAAGCCATTCTGAAACATATGAACAAAATTGATTATCAAAGTTTTTGAAAAGTGTAGCGTGTATCTATATTCTCAGCCTCATTCAATGCAAGGTTTTTTGTTTTATCATGAAAAATGGCTTTTCCCTCATTAGGACAAAATACTCCTCACAGGAGATCTAAATCAAAGTAATCACAAGCCCATTTTATTCCATCCATAATGTTCCAGCGTTTGTGGAAATGAAACACATTGTGTATGAAGTGCAAGATGATACCTAAAATCAAAATGGTGAGAGTAATACATTACCTCTGAAAATGAAGTATATCGAGGAGAGCTATACATGAAAAATTGAACAGAAACAGTTATAGTGACATATTGAGTTTTAATTCCTTTTAGAAACAGAAGTGGGAACAATTTTGCATTTTACCATTCAGATATTTCCCAGTTATTACTTCCTCCTAAGGAAAAAAAGATAAATATATGTGACTGGGTATTATTTTTAGATTATGTGACAAAATGTTATTAGAAAGATCAAATAAAAATACTAACCACAGCTTTTTGTAATAACGGAGGCAAATCTGTAAAAGATTATCCCATTACTAAAAGTTGATTTAACATTTTACCATTCAATTGCCACACAAAAATGTTTGTCATGCAGATATCAAACTATATATACACACCTATAACTTACTTTCACACATGCAATGCAGCTTTGATTAAAAGTATTTCTAGAAAAACACTGAAAATAAAGGGCTACTGTTTAATAAGCAATCTTGGCTAAATTCTTTGCTGGCATAGCTCCACGAAGCCAAGAGAGCAGAGAATACGGTCCTACTTACTAAATAGCACTGCATCTATTTTACTACATACAGCTTTTTCCATCCACACAGAATTCATCCCTCAGACAGGATTTCTGGTCTTACCTTCAGAGCTCTGACTGTGCGTAGTCTCAGCAGGACTCATTAATATCAATAAGAAACATATCTTCAGAAGTCTGGGCATTTCTTCTAGTGTTTATTAGAATCAGAAGATATTTGGAGTGAAAAGGAAAATTAAAAGAACAAAGTCAAAACGCAGTATTCAACCCAAACTTCCATAGCTATCAAGTAGAGCCAGCATAACCTATGGAGTGCAGACTGAGATCAGAATGATCTAAAAGTGCTTGCTCCCAAGCTATCCATTTAGACCTTTTTCCAGGATAGAGATATGCTTTATACAAGCCTACTAGGTGTATGTGTGCAGCCAGGTTTCGTTCCCTCTTACCAAACAGCTCTTCTACTTTTCTTCTTAGCAGCACTGTTTCCTTACTAAGCCACATTCCAACTAAATATGACTTAAATGCAATTTAGTTAGAAAAAAAAAATCATATAAAAAGAAATAGAACGAAAAAAGAAATTGAACTCCAAACAATCCCAAAGCCTTCCCTAGCTTGTGGAATTGCCTGTATGACCACTGCAGAGCAGCCCTGGGACCTTCCACTGGCAGAGCTCCGATCCGTACCATGGCCTGGCCTCCCACATCAGTGCCAAGTGCTCCACGCCTCCCTCATATCATCACTCTGCAGAGAGCCCCACAAATACACCTGTGCCCTTCCGAAGCAGTAGAAAGGCAACACATGGGTTCACGACCACGCCACTTCATTTAGACTGCTCAAACCTCTGGTCTTTGTACTCACAAGAAGTACACCATCAATTTTTCCAGCATTGGCCAGGTCGTAGTTTCTAGGGAAATACGTGGTTTAGTAGCTTCTGTTATCCCTGCTGCCTTGTGCTGTGCAGCATGAAGGTCACCAAAAGCTAAATGAACTGGAAGGAAGAGCAGTAATGGGACTCCCAGAGCTTTGCACCAGGCCGTCACTGATTCTTGTCAGAAATGGCTGACAGTCTCAGCTGTCCTATACAACGTGATTTCTTTTTTTTTTTCCATTTGGTCTACATCCTGAAGGACAAGGATACATAGCACAAAGCTGCTTGGCCTGACACACAGCCAGGATTGAAAAGAAGTGGGGACCAAGCAGGTCTCCCTCCCAGAGGCATTTCTGCAGCCACGCTCCCTCCCCTGCACCAGGGCCATCACCTGCTGCAGCAGATCCCTGCAGGGAGGGTTTCCTGCCTCTGCCCAACCACTGTTCCCACAAGGGAAGCAACAAATTAATTCAGATATTAGGCGATGCTCTGCAGATTGCAGCTTCTTGCACTGGAATTACTCCATGATTTTTAACAAATGATACAGAGGGCCCCATGAGCCAGCTTCGCTCCAACCACAAGATCACTTTGTTAGGCTTCCTCTCCCTTTCCTTCCTTTCAAAGGCTTATCTGCTGCTACGCTTAATTTCCCCGTTTCTTTTTGATGCTGAATTTGGATGTGGTTTTTTTGGTTTTTTTTTTTTTTGGTTGTTGTTGTTCTCTGTCATAGATTGAATTACAGATTTGAACATCTGATAATTAGAAACACCTTTTTCAGACTATTTAAACTCACGTATTGACAGCGTACTCTTATAAGAACGTCTGTCAACAGCCTCTAGCAATGCTTCAGTCTAACACAAATACGTAACTCTGGTAACAGGAGCGACTCAAACTGATGGATGATGAAAAAATTAATCATTAAGCTTCAAGAAGCTAGCACCTCTGTACTTTTCTTACACACACTGAAACCCTTTTCAACAATTCTTTTGGGAGTGCCACACTGCAGTCTCTCATTCAGATGTATCTGGTTTCCTGGACAATGAACTTTCTTGTGTTTGTTTCTGCCATTGCCCTATTAGTTTTGCAGTAAGTTTTTACTAATCTGTAGGGTTTAAATCATGCTACTAATGTCAACCTTGATTTGTTTATTCCAACACACTCACTTTGATCAGGGAGCGTATTTTAATTAAAGCATACCAAATTAATATAAAAGGAGTTGTAATATAAGGAAATATATAAGGAGGGTAGTGCTGTTTTATCCCAACTAATTTCAATGGACAATTAGCAGGTGCAGAAGAGATCTGCTGTGAAATAGCCCTGCTTGATAAAACAATCTGTGGGATGAAGTATTTTCCTTTGTCAGTTAAACTAGTCCATTTACAGAAGTTGCCTAGAGTGCTCACAATCCCAAATCAGCCTGTGGCTCTGCAGATCCCATCTGGCACCTCCCTGCAAAGCTTTCTCTGCACCACCGCAGGGTATGCTGTGACCAGATCTCTAAGACTTCCCTTGCAGGACTCTCAGGTTATGGGGAACTCACAGCCTGCCCGTCCCCTTGCTCCCCAAACACACGCTCCTCCATGTAAAGAAATCCTAGACATTTTATCACCCACCTCCTCAATGCAGCCAGAGTCTTATCTGAAGCCTGATAACCAGAAAGCTAACCTCATAATCAGAAGTCTTGCCGATAACCTCATGCGCCACTGGTGCCCGTCCTCCCCCTCACAGCCAGGCTCTCAGCACCTCCGCGAAAAAGCCCTACACGCAGCAGCGTATAAACCCTATAGAAGAATGCTCAGGAGGTTCAGGCTGCAGAGGGAGGGAAGGAAGGGGAGGGCTGTGAAAAGAGATGCTGGGTTCCTGTGGCATGTATAGAGACCCAGGGCCCCGCAGCACTTTACCTGCCTCTGCTGTGTGCGCCTCCTTCCCCGCGCTCTGCAGTGCAAGAAGCAGGCGGCTGCAGCCAGGACCCCTGCAGCAGGGCAGGGCAGGGCCCGGGGCCAGCACCGCCTCACAGCTCCAGGTGCCTGCCCAGCAGCACCCAGCGGGGAGGGAAAGGTCTCTGCTGGGGGGAATCAGCTGAGGGACTCCCACAGTGCCTCTTCTCATACCTGAGATGAAGAGAGCTCAACGAACTGTATGGGGGCAACAAACGGGGCCAGGCTGGTATTGCCCAGGGTCCCCCAGCCTCTGCACCCCGAGCAGAGGCAGGTGGCTCTGGGCTTCTGGGAGCAGGAGGGGAGCTGACTGTACCTGAGGCCACCCTGCCAAAGGGGGATGTGCCTTCTGGGAGATGAAACTCATCCAAATTTCTGCTGAAAGTTCCCAACTAAACCATGCCCTTGCACGGCATCTTTTTTCCTGCGATGCTACATATCCAGTACCACCTCAACAAAACAGATAATTTAGTTACTTTCCAGGGCAAAATACAGCACATTACACCACACACTGTGACTTACAAGTCGCAAGTTCCATAGGCCTAAGCAGGCTTTTGAGGATAATCATGAGATACACTAAACACTTATGCTTTCCCCTAAAACACAGTTGCGTAGATTTTCTGCCCAGACTATTATCTTTACAGGACAAAGCTAAGTAATTTTTTTCTTCTGTATGACTGTATATATCTGTACATAGCAGATATATTATAGAAAGGGAAACTAGGCAAAACTAGCAGAATATTAAGAACAGGACTGCAGTGTTTTGATTAGTACCTACACTCATATTCGTGGCCCTTTTAACTTGCTTGCACTTAATTATGCATCACCTTAATAACAAAGATAATGTGATTAGACAAGCATGTGACAAGTGCCTTGTGTCACCCATGATAGTTATGAAGCGAGGAAGCTGTCACACAGCAGTTTCCTGTGCTGTGAGTGGTCCCCCCAGCACCCCACTCCCCAAGAAAACCCCAGAGGACTAATTACAGACTTCTGAAGACCAACACTCTTGCAAGACTCGGTCCCTTAGAACTCGAGCTTACTCTGGTCACAGCTTTTCCCTGTTATTGCTCATGTTTTAGGTAAGTGTTTTAATTTCATACCTCAAGTGTAAGAATACTTGTTTAAGTAAAGGGAACAAAATAGGAAATTATAAGAAAAAAATTACTTGTACATTGCATCTTCTGTCCCAAAACATGTCAAAACTGTTACAAACTAACATCCTAAATGACAAGACTAAAAGATGTGAAAGATGTGAAACGTAGTCTTTCGTGTGATTGTAACCTGTGGAGTACAACTTTTAAGTACCATTGAAGAATTTTGTCTTAATATACATTTACTACATGAAGCTAAATTCATTACACAAGAACCATATTTTCCTATTAATATAGGTCCAAATAAAGTAACAAAGAATAAACTCACTCCAAAACATACCCAGCTCATTTTTTCCAGACAAATATGACTGTTTTCTGTGCCAAAATTCAGTAACAGATGCTGAAATAATTCTGAGCCTGAATTACTGTTGGAGGAAAAAAAACACAACCAAAAAACACTAATCAGGCCTCTCTCTCCTTACTACACAACACAATCTTACACAAAGACAACTGAGAATAAAAGGCTATTAACTTTGCAAGAGAAATCACTAAACATCAGTCAAAGGAAGTCCAGGATAAACCTAAAAAGACAAGCTAAAACATCCTACCTGGTGTAAGATCACCAATTGCTAAATAAATAACTTTATACTTCAAAAGCATAAGACAAATCAGTTCTTGCTTTACTTACCAGTTGATACACAAGCTAAGGTTCTTCTGCTCTCACAACACTTACATCCCAAGCAACAAGACACATGCCTGTCAGTTCTCTACTCTTTACTGATGATGCCGCTTGTCGTTTTAAAGGAAGGTTTTATCTCAACTGCCAGAAATTAGCTATTTTAAACAAGATTTTTAAAATAAGACATGTTAAAATAAATAGCATTTATTCTGTAGTCATGGAAAAACAAACAACTGTTCCAAGCTGTTTAAACCTTCAAAATCAGGTCCCTATAGCCTAAGCCTCAGAGGCAGTTTGACTCGCAAAAAGTTTGCAAGAAAGTGCCTACAGGTTCTTTAAGACATTAGCTTTTAGGAACAACTCGCTTAGGAGGTTTGTTATCAAACCCATCAAGTTAAAGTGCAGTTTTGTAAAGTTCTACCATAGCCCCTTTAGCTGGAAAATGGCATATGCAAAAGCAATGAGAATTTGTGAGGCATTGAGAGGAATATGAAAGAAACCCAACCAAAAGCGATACGTTTTTTGTGGACTGTTATCCCTTTAAACAATACTTAAATGCTGTTTAAATAAACTCAACTTTGTGCTGCTACTGGGAGTTCAATTCTCAAACAGCAGCTGCTGTGGACAAGCGTGGCTATGGTTACAAAAAAGAACACGAAAGTTAATGCAAAAAGTCATCTCAAAAAAGTTTATTAGCATGAATAAAAACATGAAGAATGACAGTAAGAGATAAAGTAACTTAGCATGGAAGAATATCCATTTCAACAGTTTATAATCAACAAGGTTTGAACCGAATGGATAACTTTATTGCCAGATTTCAGTTGATTTCTTTAACAACAATTCACATTGTATCAGTTTCCTCATTATCAGGACTATTGCTTTAGTTTGGATCTGATCCCTGTTGCAGGTAAGTGTAAAAAAAGTATCCCCCATTGCTGCTGGATTGTAGAATGCATTGTTGGTTTAAGAGCTGGTTAAAAAAAAAGATTCTCAACTGAAGAATCTGTTTAATAAAACAAAACCCTTTTTTTTCCTAAATACTACAAAGAAATACATTAGTATTTTGGCCTTTAAAATTCTTACATGGTATTTATTTAGCACAGCAATACCCCAAATTCCCTCCCTTTACATAACCGTAAATCAAAACTCTCTTTCAGAGGCTGCTTCTTGGGACCGATTCTGGAGATTTACTTCATATACGCTTACACTGGCTTCAGGACAAAGACAGCATCATCTAGTACATAGTAGTCATTATACATATCACCTTCACATAGGTATGGCAGTCTGGTGAAAGCCTCTATGGCAAAACCAGCTTTACTGAAAACTTCTGGCAGGCTATTAACCTGTTCTTCCCAAGTATGCCCTTTGATTTCCAAAACTTCTGAGGGTTTTTCCCACTTGCCACCTACTGAGAAAATAAAAGAGTATTGTTTCAGTTATAAAACAGACTTTTTTTTTCCAGAAATTATATTACACATTATATTCCATTCCACTCCAAATATGAGGTTGACAAGCCATTTGTAGAATTGTTGATAGATCAGGTTTTTTTTCTCCCAAGTTCCTCCCCCAGCCCCCCCTCCCCAAGAGTTCAGAAGAGGCTCCTTCTTAAGGTTATCTTTGGCTACGTTTTTAACTAGCAGCTCCAAAACTGGCTGAAAAGTAACTTCCTTTATTGAGGCTGGTGTTCAGCAGACATGGACGGACAGACAATTTAATATAGATATTTTCCAGCATTATCATTTTTTTCTTTATGCCTACTGTCTGGCTAAAGATGGCTTCAGGTAGTTACAGTAAATAGAGACAGCAAGTTGAAAATTATCATTTGCTGTTACTTTTCTAGGAAACCACCACATTAGTTAGATAAGGGATGACTACAGAATCTGTTGCTGTCATGGCCACTTACTAGCTGATGCAGTAAAAACAGTCTAAGGCCAGATAAAATTACAAAGCTGAATATATGCATTATGTTGGGAAACATGTTATTTGTAATATCCAAAAAAGTAACCTGGCACAACTTGCAAGTTTAAAAGTAAGAAGCGTTCACTCACTTTCAAAGTAATGTCATCCACAAACCACAGAAATGTTTTCTGGTTTGGTCTGTACCTTTAACAAGTTTGCCAAATACAACAGTAAAAGCCCTTCTCAACAGGAAGCTCTAAATCGCGTGGTACAGAGCATTCTGCAACTCCAAAAATTTCATAAGTTCCTCTTCCTTCAAGCAGAATCATTTCCAGACAGATACAAGAAATGGCATCTTTCAACAGCTTCCAGAAAATTCTAATGCTGGCATTTAACTGGATTCTGTACAGTGCTGGTAAGACATTAAGCTTCTTGTATTTTCTCATCTAATAGAAATTACAGGATTGAAAATGTTGTGGTTATGATCTGCAACATAGCTGTAAGTATAGTAAAAAGTTTTGCTGCGAATTGAGCTAATTTTTGCTGTCTTCATGCAACTTCCAAACGAAATGACTTAGTAAATGCTTTTTATTCCATAATTCTGAAATGTAATCTATGATTTCTGGGTGAAACCCTATGGCACTCTCCTGTAAAGAGTGCCCCAGCAGCAACAGCATGGTTTCAGTGCAGCTGTGCTTGTTTGGTAGGAAGGTTTAGGAAGTCCAGCAGACAATATCTGTATGAACTGAAGCTACGGTGTTCTGCTCTGCAAGGTCAACCATAGCACAAGTTAACTGGAAAGGAGAAGGTGATCAATTGCAAGAGCACAACCTACTGTCTTTCACAGTTACGCTACTAGAGCCTTCAGGTTGCTGTAGCTGCTATGGAATGGCTCTGACGTTCATCCGATGGAGAAAGAATTTAACTTTATTCCCGCAGAAGTCACAGACACTGAATCTGCTTGGATTTGGTCCATAAAATATTTGGTGAGAAAAACCACGAAGGGACAGCATTGACTGTCTGCAGTAGACAGGCTTATCAATTGTGTATCAGCAACAGATTAAGAAAGATTTCAGTTTATTTTTATTCTAACTTTTTACTTTCTAGAAAGGACGAAAGGATGCTAGTAAGCTACTACCTTCATTTTCACTGCATAATCCTCATTCAATTGTTTAAATAACTAAGCTATGTGCATAAAACTAGACACATCAAAAGTATCTAAATTATAGATTTCAGTAAGGACTTTAAAACATATAACTCTCCCAGACAAGTCATATTAAACATTTCAGTTCCTTAATTAGAATTCTCTTCCCTGATTGAACTTCCTGTTTTCTCTACACAAATTTTTAAATGTCAGAACTAACAAGCAATATTGTTATCCTTAGAAACCCAGAGTCAGTATGTACCACGAAGTGAAGGCATATGCAGGAACTATTATGAATTCTAATCAATGTTATGAAATTGCTAAGTTTTAAATGTCTCCATTTACGACTCTTCCACCACCTGCAATCAGGCTGTCTCACTTTACTCCCAAATCAGGAAGAGTAGAGGAGAAACAAACCTTTGGGGAGACATACCGTTGAACATCTAGATTTACATCACCCACCTTGTCTATCCATCCTTAAAAAAAAAAAATCAAAGTTTGAAAAACATTTTTTCCCCTTTCCACCTACCTTTTCTAGCATGAACCATAAGCAGCTTATTTTCTTTCTAGATTATGCCTTGCTTATCTAACTAGCCCTCATTGTTTATTCTCAACAGGTGCAGCAGATAAATGCCAAGTCACTGTAAGACAACCCAGATATCAGAAAGCTGAATATTCCACCCAAACAGTGTCCCTACCGTGTGATTTCTCTGCCCCTGAATGCTCCCCGTCCAAGCTTCAAGTTCTATGGTTTCGTTTTTTCACTAACAAGCATGAGGATTTGTGCACTCCTACATGCACAAATAATCAGAAGTTCAAAGTACAAATATCAGACAATAGCACTTCACTTCAGATCAATGATCTGACTGTAAATGACAGTGCTGTTTATTTTTGTGGAATAGCATTTTCAGATTCAAGTTCACCCCATTCTAAGCAAACAGGAGGTGGAACCATTCTAACAAAAAGAGGTCAGTTGTTTATTCATCCTTAATGAATCATCATAAAAGAAAATTCTTTCCCAAATACTCTATTATACTCTCAAAAATGGCATTTAAGACTGAAATACCAACAAAGCAATTAGGAGTAGTATGAGTTTCTTAAACTGTTAATTGTAAAACTATGGAGGGATTCTACGAATAACCATCTTAATGCCATTTGCTGGTTAGACTGCTCTTGTCATTACTTTAGAATTCTAGAACAGAAAGAAATGTTGTGCTCTGTACTATCTATAAAGGGTGTAGAGTATTGTTATAGACCTTAATGGCTGTCAGAAAGGAAGTATCATCAGAAAATGAGAAGCAAAGAAACAGTCATTTAGTAGAAATACATTCAACAGAGTGCAGGGTTTCAGAACTGGAGATTCACTGTGCCAACTTGAGCAAACTGTTTTAGTTCTCTACTTCTGTAGTGTTTGCCTTCTAACTAAAATATAATGAGGCTACATTAATTACATTTCAGTTTCACATGGCTAAAATAGAAAAAAAAATAGGGAAAACAATCCAGCTGTATTAATTCATTCTCCCTGTCTAACTGTATTCCTGAACAAAAGCCTGTAATTCCATAAACAAAAATAAGAAGTCTTCATTGCCCTGACAAACATTCAGAGAAACAGAAGTGATCTTGCTAGGGAATTCAGACTGAAGTTAAATCAAAAAGTATTGATGCGTATGAAGTTTTTTTTAATTCCTCAACGGAAGGGGGCTGAAATTCAGAGTCTTTAGAAAATTACATGAATCAGAATTGTCCATTATTCTAATACTTACTCTTACTTAATGACCAGAGAGGCATAGCACTGAAGAATTTAACTGCATGATTGTCATCTCAACCTTACTGCTTCTATACTGCACTGCTGTATTCACAATCCTTATAGTCTACAAGGTAGGTTCAAACTGATTTTGTTCATTATTTAACTTTAAGCAATCTTAGCATCTCTGTAAAGAGAATAAAAGAGAGTCCTAGTTCCATAACTTCTACAGTTAAGTCGTAAAGAGATGCTTGGTTGAAGTTCATATGGTGCACGCACCTGCAGACACATACCTGTACTCTAAATAGCAACCACATTTTAAGTAACTTGTCTAAAATAACAGTATTATAAAACTAAAATTATACCAAGTGTATTAATCAGCAGCTTGGATACTGGATCTGTCAAGGCACACTCAAAAAGCAAAGTTATAAATTACCATTGCAGTCATAAACTTTGTGGATTAGCTTCCATTAAAAGTAAAATAATTTAATGTCAAAATATTTATAAGATGCAAAGTTACTGCAATCTGACTTTGCTTGTATAATGAAACTGTATTCATATACTGTACATGTACAGAAGATAGACAGTGGTAAAAGATTTAGAAGTATCAGAGACTTGGAGAAATTTTATGGATATAGGAAACAAACAATAGAATGCACGCAGTTAAAATTATATAAATACCAGATTTTTATTTTTTTCTAGAACAAAATTGTATTTAGTTAAAAACAAACACCCCAAGCTGCAACTGGAATCTTTAAATAACTACTTTGACATGAGAATAAGGACTTGCAGTCCTGTGTGGTATGACACGGTAAATGGCTCTTTGCTGCAGTGATAGCTGTCTAAATATAAAGACAAGACACTCATTTTTGATGTTGTTTTGTTTTCTTTAAGCTACCCGAAGTCATATAGTAGAAAGAATTAATCATGCCTTTTTTCAGGAGAAAACCTGGTATTTACGATGTAAATTGGTTTATTTTTGACAACTAGGTAGCTTCAGGCAAGTTCTATTGTACTCAAAGCAAAGATATGGATATGCGCAACATCTACTACCAGAAGATGAAAAAGGCCTTAAATGCCTGATTTTTTTTCCAATGGTATAAGCTGACCTAGTATCTACTTATCTACAGACTCTTTTCCACTGTAACAGGGCAAGACTAAACTATTCTGCTACTTTAGCTGTTGCTATATCATGTTGTTTCAAACTTTTTTTCCCTTCCTCCTTCTAGTTAAAACCAAAGCTGCTAAGTAAAAGTGGAAATGAAGACCAGAGGACAGAGAACTGCGTACGTTATCACTTTGCTGTATCTGTAATTCAGAACCTTCTTTTTTTTTTTTTTTTTAAAGTATATATCTGATACCAATTTTGTGATTAATTGATGACTCAGTTAAAGGGACACATACAGCTGTTAAGGCTTCGGTTCAGATTTGTACAGAGCTGGTTAATGATTTTACATTTACCTCATGTTTAACTAATCAGTTAATTTGTAACTATCTGGATACAGGATAAAGTCAAATCTACCTAAGGATCGTCCTTTACACGCAGTTTCCTTTAGGTTTTGCTTGCAAGAAAATTTTGTTTGAACTCTTTTTTAGAATAACTCTTCAATATTGATTTTTTTTTTTTATTATTATTTGTTCAAATGGGGCATTCAGGTAAACCCCTAGTTTAAAAGTCTATTTAGACCATTTATTGCCATAATTCCTTAAATTAAAGAAAAATATCCATAGTATTTAAATATCTATTAAAGAAGGTATATACGTTAAGAGATGTAATATTAATGCAACTTAAACCCTTCTGACTGACTAACTATATGGTCCTAAAGCATTATTCAGTAAATTTCCCACAGACATACATAAGCAAAAAAAAAAAAAAAAAAAAGATCAGAATTACAAAAAGATTCTAAAAAAGATGCTTCTCCCAACCTCAAACGTAATACTAAGCTAACATATTTTACATAATTTGCAGAAAATCACTAGCGGACGAAAAATTTTTCAAGCAATTGCCCAAGAACTTCAAAAGCAGAGGTACGCTGAGCACTCCCGACAGCCTGTAAGTTTCTACTGGTATGGGTTAAAAAATGGGGGAAGAGAGGAACTCACAGTTTTTAAGAATTTACCATTTGTTTCCTCTGGAACTAGATTTTTTTTTCTTATTTAAAGTTGATAAAGGTCTTAAAAAAAAAAAAGTATTCTGCACAATAGTCACAGATTCTACATGATCAAGAATAGATCACGACAGTTTACAGGAACTTTTTTCCTGGGACAGATACACATCTTCACATTATGCAGAAACACACTCACGTGATCTGTAATATAAGAGCACAGATGATGATATTCCCGTATATGTAGTGTCTGCAAGTTCAGAAAAAGAAAGCTTCTATTTTCTAAGCTATCCAACATTTCTTAGTTCCAATAAGGCTAGAACCAGGACCAGTATGTTGTCTGGGAATAAAAATTCTTTTCCTCCCAGATGGACACAAAGTTTCATGTCATGAAAGGCCTACAGTACCAGCACTCAAGTTAGGCATCCTTTCTAGGGAAAAATAAAATATAAAGCAAGACGGTTTTGTATCAGAGATGCTCACGATGCCAATACGTTATATGCTCTTACATATATATATACACAATCAAATGAATGTATATACACACTGTACTTTTCATATATGTTAAAAAATGTGTGTATGTACACTTCACAAAGCCCCTTTAAGTTTGTATTTGGCCAAGAAGAGGTTTCAGCATGTTGTTCTGGACTGTTTGATAAAACACAAACCTATTAGAGCTCATTCATGAAAATATTTCAATTGTAGTTCCTCTCGTTCCCGTAGTCCAGAAGAGTACGATGACAGAAGCATAACAAAACATTTTCAGCAAACTCTACAACATTCTTACAGTTATTTCCCCACACACACAAACTTCTGTAGCTAAGTATTCAACACACTGGATAAAACCACACAGCTTATTTCATCGTTGCAACCTTAGGCCAGTAAATCTTCAGTAACTATTTGACAGGAATTTTGCATATGCCAGGTAAGTTACAGAAAATTTTAGAAATCATGTGTATGTGCAAGCAGTGAAAAGAGCTTCAAAATCATCCTTCAAAAAAAAAAATCTGTTTCTCTAGAGAAACATTAAAAATTCTTTCACATTCTAAGCTTATGCTGCACTATTTCAGAGATGTGATGAGAAAGAAAAAGAAACAGAATACAAAGTCAAACACTCCTCCTCTAAACATTTTTAGTTTATTCACCTCTGTACTGCCAACTGATTTCCTCTATAATTATCCCTTTAAAGGCTTCAAGTCCCTGCTGACCTGGTCCTTGGTTTAAGTGACAGATAAAAACATAGTGAAAATAAGAGGTATTGTTTTACTGCCTCTGTGCTCTTTGAAGATTAGGAGAAGCCAAAAGGAAAGGAAACATGTTTGGAATCCTGCAGGTGCCACACAGACAAATGGAATTAGATAAGTAGGGAGGGAAGGAGTATATTGAAACTATAAAGAGACGGAATTTGCCTCAAAAAAGTATTGCCTTTAAAAATGATAACAACAAACATTTGCATCAATGAGTAAACATTTCCACATTTCTTTTTCCCCCTAGGATCATCTGGACGATGACACTGTGTACCAGAACAGATGAGTATGTGCTGCATTTCCAATTTGTTGGACATTTTTAGTGTAACCAAAGAGGCAGATGAAGAAGTTAAGCTTCTTCACAGACTTACTGTGCTTTAAAAAGAAAGGAGAAAACCTTACAGGACAGTGTTCTTCACAGCGTTTTCTAAAGAGACAATGTTCAATGCACTTGATGTTGATGACCTATGTTACACATTATTTCCCATTCAGCATGAATTTACATGTATTTCTTGTATGCAAATTAAAACAGTTGTGTAAGATGTACATTAATCAACACCATTAGAAAATAAACTTGGTGAAATTCTGTTTTCAGTCATGTTAGTTATAATGGATATATAGATCAAGACTTATGGAGTCTTACAGCAGCTTAAACAGCAAAACATACATATTCTATGGATAGGCAAGAAGAAAAAAAGATTATATAAATGCATGTACTCTCATTGTAATGCTCATTTGGGTTGGGAACCTCATCCTAGCCTACTGAGGAAAGCAAAGTGGTGGTCATGAAAAGGTTACTCCTGCAACATTAAAATTCAACTGCTAGACAGAAAACCCCTTTCTTCCAATCCTACCATCCAAAGTCAGGGTTACTTGTAGCACCAACTTTTGCTTTTGTGTGCCTGATCAAAATGGATACAGGCACAAAACCGGAAGTACACTGAGAAGTTATTACCTAGCCAATCTACAAATCAGCACTTTCAGAAGAGACCTGTTGGTATCAGGCATTCTCCCTGCTAAGGAACAGTTAAATCTTTTGTCATCCTTTAAATAAAGCAAGGCTTTGTTTAGCAACTGAAGCCACATTTTGCATTTCAGTGACATGAGAACTGAAAAAATCAGGCAAAGTAAGGGTCCATCTAGTACTGTTTCCAGCTCAATTTACTACTAAATACTTCAGGATGATGAAAAATGCACCTTCCTCTTCTTATACATGTTATTCAATCATAGAAACATTAATATGCTCAAAAAGAAAATGTCACAATCCAGACTGATTATCTAATATTGCCTTCATATACATACACACGCACAGACACACACTGTCTATATTAGGAAATATAAAATATTTTATAATCACCTAGGGGGTGCCCATAACATGTTTTATTATGATACCACATGATTTGTATGGCTTGACAAATTTAGAAATGCACAGGAAGTGCATTTACTTGTTGTTCTATACAGTGAAAACAAAGCTCCTCTGGAGAGCTTAATTTGTGATTAGGCTACTTTGGACTCTAGGTGTCACTGTAATTCCAGGAACACAGAAACAAATTATACCTCCTACTCCACCTTGCTTTGTTCTCTTAGAGCAGGCTTTATACTGATCACACTGAGGGTTTCTACAATTACCTTCCCACTAAATTAGATGTTTTGATTTAAATTTATCTTTAGGTCTCCAGTTCTAAAAACTGATCTATACACCGATCAAACACCTTACCTTCCTAATTCCTTCTCCATTTATTGCCCTCTCTAAAATTCAGAAGTTTCACCAGGCAGGTCCAGACTTTTTAATTAGCTGATATAAGGAGTTATAAGACAGTCTGGCAGCTCACTATTTCTTTAGAGTATAACTGAAAAGATCTTAAGCAGGAAAGCTTTAGTGGAATGACACTAACTTGTGCATGTGGTAACTCGCACTGTCTAGAGATGTTTATATGGGCCCATATCCACATCAGTAATAAACAGACAAACTGAGTATGTTTGAAGTTACAGTAGATATTTACTAACTGGAACAGCCTCAACTGATACAAGCATACTAAAGCTACTGTCATACCCTACAGATCAGAAAAAAAAAAAAAGAAAAAAAGAAAAAAAGAACATCACTGCGCTAGCTGAGACTTACAAAAAGCAAAGGAAACAAAGCTGTCTTAAAGAAAGTGACTAATCGTTTACAGGTCGCCAGCACAAACTAGAGTCTGACTTTGGTTTACAAGACATCTTAGTCATTCCTACTTGTTGGAAGATGAAATCTGTTTTGAGTTCAACAATCAAAGGACAGGTTTCTATTCCGCCGGGATTTTTAAATTTAATATCCTATTCTTTTCCCAGTATGACATAGGCAGTTAGCGACAGATACAAATGGACCTGGAACAGTTTTTTCTTCCTTAATTTCCCCACCTCCTGTTGAGCAAGGAAGTAGCATGTGGCCTATCACATGGTTACCGAACAACACGTAGAAAAGTAGATGCTGTGTGCAACAGTGATTGCAAAACACCATGATACACAGCTTTGAAGTCACACAAATTAAACAGACACCCAGATCACTTCTCAATTTTTGCTTCTAACATGCTGATGAAAGTCAAGCAAGACATGGCTGTTATATGGAATTTTAAAGAAAGGAAATCAAATTGTTCCACATTACAGCAATAGGATGTTGTAACCAAATGTGCTTGGAAATACCATACAGGTGCTTAAGTCAACCCTCCATCTCATTTAAGACATACTACTTTTTAGAATAGCTACAAAATTATATGCTCAAATACTGTATTTTAAGGCATTCTTCAACTGACACCATTCATTTTTACACTTAAAGCTCTTTTTGTGGTGTCCTCCCTCCCTGCCCCCCCCAAAAAATACTATTTGCATATAAAAAGAGAAAAATAGTTTCATTTTGATTGCATTTACAATTTCCAGAATATTAAGGTTATTAGTTTTGTATTTTCTGTGCACATGTGCCTTTCCATTGACAAGTCAAGGACAGGCAGCATCCAAAGAATGACTGATGAACACCAGCCTTCTACAACTCAAATCACCTTTAGGGTGCCTCAACCTGAACCCCCACAATCACAGGCATCTAAAAAAGTTTTTAATCTCTTTTGAGGTTTAGTCATAAGGAAAGATTCATTTGAAAAGTCTCTCATGTATTTCTTTAAAATGCAACTACAGGAAATAGATGAATTTTAGCACTTAATTCGACTTTTTTTTTCCCAGTTACTAATAAAATAATAATAATGGTTGGTATTAGTATTAGTAAGGGTCTATATTTTATTCTGCGATCTCATATTGGACAGTGAACATTATCATCCTATGAATTTTTAGGTGTAGTTCATCTGGAACACTTGAAACAGTTTGAGCTAAGCTGCTCCATTCCGTATTACAGACAGTTCTGATGGATTTGTTCAATGGTCGCTAAAGACAACTGGGGTTACCTATATGAAGGCAGCAGAGGGCCCTAATCAGAGATCAGTTTTCCCATGTTGCTCCAACACAGCTCAAATGTGGCAACCTGCAGAACAGGATATGTAACTTCAATATCTGAGCTTTCTGTTGGTGCCAACAATGTATGGTGGGGAATTAAGAAAACATCTTACCTCGTGTGGCCTATTTACCTATGATTTCATACTTCTGAACATGCACCCTAGAAGCTATTTGTAAGACACATTTACATACGTCAATTATTTACGAAAACATTTAATTCAGGATGCTACAACCTACAAAAGCTTTCTTTACTTGTGTGAATAGCTATTAATCTGTGTACTTACCATTTTCCACATATGGGTGAAATGGCAGAACCAATGCTAGAATGACTCTGCCTCTAGTTGGCTCCAGTACACTCCTAATATCTTTTAATACAGTCAGTGGCTGATCACAACGATCCAGCAAATTCAAACAGCTGATAACATCATACTGAAATCCTGTGTTCTGCCATTCATTTATACCAAGCACCCTACAAACAGAGAGAAAGATACAGAGCTGAGTTTTGAGACCCACCGAGGATAAAAATTCCCTACAGATGTGTTCATAGTGCAAGTAAGGTCAGCCAACTAGGTAATGAGGAAAAGCAGACATGGTTTTTCTAGTCTTCTGGAAAAGAAAAACTAATCAATAGGCATGGTTACATATAAAGGTGTGGATGAATATTGCCTTACAAACTTCAGGCAGTAAGGGTAAAAAAAAAAAAAAAAAAAAAAAAAAAGCCAAGGTATTATAAAAGTGTGATGTTCTAGAGTAAAAGTGAATATACAGCAAGGAAAAACGAAGCTGAAATGTATTAATGGCTTGCAGCATTTTATCCACTCTGACCTTTTTGTGTGCAAACCCAGTTGCTGGGTTTTCCATTCAAGGACGCGTTAAGAAAAGACATCCACAACTCCTTCATTCTTTGGGTTCCAGTCTAGGGAGACAGTACCCCATATACTAGCCATTACTCAACAAGACTGAAAGAACCTCCAGGAGCTGTGACCAGTGCACAAAGTTCTGAAAGTGTTGAGGTTTTTGTTACTAAATATTCTTCAGTCTTAAAAGCAGTAGCTAAGCATAACTAGAATAAAAGATTCTTTACACAGTAATCCATGAGCACTCCTTTCCTAGTCATTAGAGATACCTGAATAATCTGCGTCTATTATCAGGATTCAACTTGCTTTCTTTGCAGTCGCTTTCCTTCCTCTTGCAATTTTGTACTGTTCATTCATCAGTATCTGAATTTTGTCTTCCTAACTGTCTTGATTAAAGCAATTTAAGCAAACTATGAAGAAAGACTTCAACACAGTTGTTGCCGATTCTGCCTTAACTGGTAACAAGGAACAAAAGCATAGCAAAAGTCCTGATAACAAGGAATATCAGATGTGTTCACTCTCCCTGTTTTGTACAGGTCAGTTCTTTCCATAATGATCAAACATAAGAATTGACTGAAAACACTGAACATTCATAAAATATACAAAGATGATTTTGCTGTAATCTCTGAAATACACGATGTAGGAAATATTCAGTACAATACCTGTATTTCTTCTTCTGAAGCTGCCATATCATAGTTTCAGACAACTCTGTGGCATAGATTTCTTCAAAGTGAGGACTCATGACTTTAGTAACTTCTCCATCCCCAGCCCCTAAATCAAGAAGTCTGTGGGATTTCCATTCTGGATTTATTTTAAGCAGTCTTTGAAATTGTTCTGGGGAAAACACAAACATCGAGCCCCTTCCCAGCAGCCTGAAAGGTAAAGATGAGAAATGTCCAATTTCATACAAACTTTAACAAGGACAATGAAGTAATTTAGAATGCGCTTTGGCAGCAATCAGTCACACAAAACAGACAAGGTCAATGCTCAGATAAATTTTAAATCCAGTTCAACTTGCCTTCCACTTGTCAGAGATCCACCACATAGCTACATGCAGTTATAGTGCCTAAGACTTCAAGAGGAATTGGTCAGGAAAGGAAGGGATTGTGGAGTGCAGCGCAAGATGATCACACACACAAAAAAAGCAGAGAGGGGGGAGAGAAAGACAGAAAGAGAAAGGCCAAGCTTTATTTGTCACATTTGCAGATTTGAATCTCTCCCACTTACCTTAAAAAAAAAAAAAAAAAAAAAAAAAAAAGGAGAGAGCAGAGGAAATAAAATGGCTGCAGACAGAAGTATGCACAATAAATGAGGAATGGGATGTGGAACTAGGAGGGAAGCCAGGGAAGAGATTTAAAGAAAGAATGGGGATAACATTGCTGGAGTGGCAAAAGAGATGACTTTTTAATTGTATGTTACAATGGCTTTTGCTGCTATCTGCAGGTCCTTCTGCATTTAACACGAGAGCTGTCGAATAAAAAAATAGACAACTCATTAAGGAATTGGGTAGAGGTGACAGCTGGATTCTTTATGGATCAAGTTAATGACATACCCGCCTGTAACTGTTTGAAGACTACACAGTGACAGATTTCAGCTGTCATAGCAGAAGATGAAAGTTAGCAGAACAAGAAGAGGAAGAAAGAACTGGTCAGTGACAGACTAGAGGTAGATAAAAAAAAAATAAAATCATTTAAACCAATGTTGGATAGCAGGTTAAATTTAAAAAATACAATCTACAGATTTCTTTTATGACCAAGGGGGAAAAAAGGTAAACAGAAAAAGCATGAAAGAATAAAAAATCTGAAAAAATAAGAGGCCTAAGAAAGATCAACTATTAAAAACAAAACCAGCAACTACAAAAAATATTCGAAGTTATATAGAAGAATCTAATGCAAGATGTTAAATATATATAAAAAATAAACAGAATACAGCCAATTTAAGTACAACCCCTTTGCAGCACACTTGTGTCAGACCACACTGTCTAATTGGCTCATGGCTATTATGCCTAACAGCACTACGAGGTGTAACTCAAAGTGCTGGAGAGCCTTTGAAAAAGAAAAAAAAAAAAAAAAAAAAAAAAAACAGGAAGAGAAAGGAAGAAAAGGAGACCAAAGAAACCTTTATATAAAGCTACAAGCAACTAAAAACACCACAGGAAAGCTCACTAAGACATCTGGTTAGAAAATAGAAAGATTATTTTCCTAGCCTTAGCAGCCAGCCACTATCCTCAAATCAGACTGCATCTAAGTATGCAGCAGGTGCAGAGGTGGGGATGGTGGAGAAGTGAGGTAAATGTAACAAAAGGCATTATTCATAGAGTTAAAACTGGTAAACATATGTCTGAATGACCAAAAGAGAAGTAACCAGAAAAGGCAATGACTTCTTGGGAAAACATACAAGATCACTTCTGAACAGCTGAACTCCCCTGCAGCCAATGGCAGATGAGACCAATGAGTAACAGTAGGAGAATCATGTTTTATAACTTCTCTATTCCCACCTTATTGATGTTTCATCAAACATGCCACATCAGAAGCTACCTGTTCAAGTACAGCTTACACACAAACTGGGGGGAAATTTAGTTTTAAAGAATAAGAGAAAGGAGAGAACTCCATTCCACATCAATGTTATAAGACACAACACTCAGCAACTTCTGTACTGTGTAGCAGTCTGCCTAGTTTTGCAGCACATATGGACTCAAACTTTAGGCGTAATACTGAACTGACTGGACACAGCCACCTTCTACAAGGACAATCACAACAGCACATGCTATAGATATGGCAGTAGATAAAGAAAAGAGCAAGGAGGAAGAAAAACAGGGAAGAAGGAAACATCTAACACGAAGAGAATATTCTCAAATTCTTTCTGAGTATTCTCTGGAATAAGACAAGTAATGGTTATAAAATACATATAGAATCCTCTGACTGTTATTAATTGCAAAAACACCCTCTGCCCTGCTCATACTGTAAATGTGGAAATGGCGTTAATTAAGAAGGTTTAAGGGAAGAGCAAAACAGGGCTTTGCAGATCTATTAGACTGGCAAAGTGAAAACTGTAGACATTTAACAAAACCGGCAGATCAAGGAATAGGGATGAACACCTGAAAAAAATTCAAAACATATTTAGTTTACCCAAGATTGACTTTTCACTTACCCATTGATAGATGTTCTAGACATAAAAAGGCTAAAAATTGAGGACACAAAAGAGTGATAGAGCTGGATAAACAGCCAGCCTGATTTTTCAATGCTGTTGTTTAGGAAGATCTGTGTTCCTTGGTCAAGGTAACTCTGGACAAAAATAGGCTGAAGGGATTCAGACAACTGCTCTGTGTTGCAGACATACCACTAGAGAAAGAAACAAAGTATTATTAAAATGTTCAGCAGCAATTTAAAAATAGAAGTGGTTAAAAAGAAACAAAACACACAGAAAACTCATATCAATTTCTGTAAATATCAAAATTTAGTTTTCCCTACAGATTTTTAAACCAGCTTCAGGATTAATTTAACTTAGATTGGAACTATAATCAGTTGAGGACAGATTACTCACTAGAAGTAACACTTATATTTTGTCTTACACAATACCCTGTACTTTGAAGAATTTTACAAAGCAACTACCCTAGAAAGCAAACACAAGTCCTCTAGGGAACACCACGAAATGGGTAAAATAGTATGAATTTGGATAACCTTGTTTTATGTCTTCAAACTCATTCTGAACCTGTCACATCCCCTGAAAAGAAATCAGGAAGTACATTTGCAATATTTTTTCCAGGAAAATAGCTAGATAGAAAATCCAATCTATACTTTAAACAGCTTTTCTGTCATGTATCACTGCTGGACTACATTTCATCACTTACCAGTACCCAACAAGCAGGTCCACAAGTCTTTCAAAACAATTTTGTCTAAGGAGCTTTCTCCCATCAACTCTACTAAAAAAGTAATCAGGTTCACATATTGAAGAAGTCAATAGTATCAGCTGAAGGACAGTTCTATACTTTTAGATTTGTAGAATATGAAGCCCAAGTTAAAATGGGTTCATGGCTCCTTTCACCTCATGCTACTTGGCAATAACCACTCCTATACAAACTACACCAAATCTGAGATGCCAGCTACTATCTAGCTCATTCTGAAGAAAAGGATGCTTCTTGCTATCAAATCTAGCTGGTAAAGTAATAAACAATGTCCTAATAGTCCATGTGTAAGGCACATCTAAACTTTAACATCTGGCTTACATTATTTTAAATGCACGGGACTCGTGCAGAACAAAACAGACCTATAAAAATTCTGAAGTTTAGAACCCTCATGCCCACCTTACGCACTTCCACCTCTAATGCTGCAGCTTTCCAGAATGCCAGCATGGAGTATAAAATTTAAAAGGTTGCTCATTGCTACATTGCAATGCCAAGCTAAAAACCCATTCACTCAATATGCTGAAGTTACAAAAAAGTTTTAAACATAATTTTAATTAAGAACATTGCTATTATTTTACATTCTCTTATACTCATGCAGAGTTATTGACAGCCCTTCTTACATAATTTCTAATGCCATTCTATATTCTAATATCAACAATTATTGCCTATAGCTAATATTTACTACCATCCCCTTAGATCTTGCAATGATGTTCCCAATCTGGCTGCAAGTGTTCATGGTGCAGATAGAGTCACAAGCATCTTAGAAAGGCATGGAGAGTTTCAACAGAATCTTATCAAAATGCATGCAGGACAGCTAATGGTCAGCTGGGGCAAGTGTGCAAAATTAAGTGCCTAAAATCATCTCTACAATCATACTACACAAAATACGCTTATGTCCTGTTCCCTTCACATTTGTTGCACCTTGTTGGGAGGGAACAGTCAGTTAATGCACGTTTATAGTGCTCAGCAGCACAATGGGACTTCCAGTCACTGCTGTAGCATGAATAATAACGGCACAGGTTTCTCAGCCCAGTATCCTGCTGTGTCCCAATACCAGTGCCAGCAAGCAGAGGGGAGCAGGCAGCTGCAAGAAGGCCATTACATGCTGGATTCATTAACAGGGGCTCCATCAAACAGTACCAAAGTAGGAAGGTGTTTCAAGACCCTTCAGCAGAGGAACAAACACACACCTTTTTAGGTCTAGTTTGAAAACCACTTTCACACTGGCCAAGTTTGTTGCAGAATCAGGCCCTCAGCAGTACTTTCAAGCACGCTTGTAGGTAGCACAAGTGTTCATTTCCTCCAAAACCCAGAGTTTGAGCAACCCTGCACCACACGATGGAGCCTGGCACTGAGACCCTCAAGACTGCTGATTTACCAGTTTGGGTCTTTTCTCACTGTGGCACAGTGCTAGTTGAATGAACCAGCACGGACCAGCAAGTCTCGAAAAGGATCCTTAGCAAACTGTTAAAAAGCACTAAAGCAGCAGCCAGAATACTTTGCCCATCCATCTCTAGAAACCAGTTTCAAGAGCTGGCAGAAGTGAACCACAGAGCTGAGGAGCAGGCAGGGATGGGTGTCAGCTGCAGCAGTGATTTGGGAGGCTGCTGCCTAGCTACAGCAGGCACTTGTGGAGTGCCTCCTTGCATTGCCATTTTCAATAGAGAAGAAAATGTATCTAAATATCAGAGCTGCAGTAAACATGGACTTTGACCCATACGCAATACCGCTACACATCTGCCATACTCAAGCTCATAAACCTTGGTTCTGCAATGAACTCTGTTACCTGCAGTCTCACCAAGGAAACCAGCTGCTCTACAATTCCTGTCCTTAAAACTTCCAAACTGTAATATATGTTGACATAAGCAGGGGCATAACAGTGACAACTGTGAGAAGAGAAGCTTATTTCCAGAAATCAGTCATTGTTTGAAGCCCTCCTCTAATTTCTTCTTTATGGTTAAGTCTGCCATTAAGCTTATTGGCTAAAACATGTGCAACTATCTATGTAACACCAGAAAATATTAGAAATGACAGAAACTGTAAGGAAAAAAACACACTGGATAAAAACAATCCAATTTCCAAATAACAGAAGTGGTGAAAAACAGTTTTATTCTGGAACTAATTCCTCAAAACAGAGATTGCTTTTGTTTTTCCCCACATCCAATATACGAAGAGCTCCTTTCATGACACGAGTTTCGTGACAGAAAGTTCATCAATCTGACATAGTGCAACAGTAGAGAAGCTACAGGACTAAGAAATCTGAAGAGAAATCTAAGGATATATAATAAAAAATATTGACAACTCTCGCCTAATATTAGTAAAAAGAAAAAAAAAAGTAACTAACTTATGCAAAACTAACAACATTAGTAAAACTGCAGAGTGCAAGTACCCAGGGCCTCCTAATATAATCCTTACTTATGAGTAATCTCACAAGCTGTCTCGCTAAACTTACTAAAGGATCAATACATTAGAATTAAAATCCAGATCCAGTAAATTACAAGTGTAGACTACACTGCAGACAATTTACCTGTGAATGACAGTCATCTCCATAGCAATATTTTGATTTACTTGTCTTTCTAGTGCAGTCTTTAACAACAGAAAAGATCTGCAAATTTCATTTGTTCAGCAGAAACGTGTTTTCTTCTGTAAATCTAAATTCCATTTCTGTCATTCTACATATGTAGTGAATGATCCAAATGCAGACCATATTCATTAAACCCCAGTAATACGGTCGCTTGGTAGCAAAATTGTCAGTCAGCATCCAACCAGAGCACTAAAAAAAAAAAAACACTTCAGAAGTGGAGAACTTCTCCTCAACTCGGAGAACTTCAACGTATACTTCTATTTTTTTCCTTTGTACAACATTTTTATTAGCTTTCCTAAGCTCCTGCCAGGTTTTCAGCAGCACAGATCAGAACATAGGCAGTCGTATCCCCAAGGCACTGCCCAGCACCTAACAGCTCCACAGAGCACTGCCCCACGTCCCTACGCTGCCCAAGTACAGCACCAACCTCTCGGTGCAGTTGTATCACGCTGCAAACCCGTTTCTAGCCTACCACCTCCTACCATCCCAAGGCCTCTGTGAGCTCAGCAGCTTCCCAGCTGCTCCCTTTTTGCGACCGGTTCAGGTTATTTTCCTCCAGACACACCGGCATTAACCAACCACCCCCGTGCTCATGGTGCCACCCAGGCAGCACCACCTGCAGACCTCGCCCAAGCGCCGTTACCCCCAGAGCACAGCGGGACGAGGAGCAGAGCGGAGGTTTCAGCCCCCGGGGGCAGCCTGACCCCAGCCTGACGCGGTACCGCTCTCGGGACACCGGGCCGGCCTCCCAGCCCCGCCGTGGCCGGCACCGAGCGGCAGCCCGGCCTGCCTCCCCCCGCCTCCCCGGCGCTTCAGGCCGACCCCAACTTTCTCGCCGGGAGGCCCCGGCCGTCGCCTCTCTTTGTCTGGCCCAGGCGGGCGCTGCCCGGCCCGGGGCCCCCTCAGGACGCCCTCAAACCGAGGGAATCGCGGCTGTCCCGGCCGTGGGGAGGGAGGGGGGAAGGGAAGGGGAAGGGAAGGGGGCTGCCTCAGGGGCCGTACCTGGTGGCTCTCCCTGGCGCCCGGGGCGGGCTGCCCGTGGCTGCCCATCACGTTGGCGTACAGAGACCTGGATAAAGGGCTCCTCAGGTACCTGGCAGGGCCAGACCACATCCTCCTCCTCAGCGCCCACAGGAACAGGGTGTAGCAGCACAGCCAGGCCAGCCACAGTCTCATGGAGGGGGCAGGGCCGAGGAGTCACCCCCTCCCGCTGCTGCCGCCGCCTCCCCTCCGCATGGCAGCGGCGGCGGCAGCCCGCGGCCCGCCGAGCTCGGCTCCACGCTGAGGGCGGAACGCGCGGCGCGGGGGCGGCGGGGGCCGGCCGGGACGCTTTGGCTGCGACACGCCGGGGCCCGGCGCGGCCCCGCTCCCTCCCTCGCCCCGGCCAATGTCGGGCCGGGCGGGGCCGTGACGCGCTGCGGGCCGGGCCCCGCCTCCCCCGGTACCGGCACCGCCCCCGCCGCGCACGTGCCTGGTCCCGCCCCACCCCGCCCTGGCACCCCGGGCTGCGCGTGCGCAGAGCGCGAGGTGCGCCTGAGGGGCGGAGGCGGGAAGGGGCTGAGGGGACGGGGCAGCGCCCCCCCCGCCGGGCTGTCCTCCCGCCTTTAGGGCCCCTGGCCCCTCTCCTCCACAGGTGTGCGCAGTCACAGGGCAGAACACAAGGCACAGCTCCTCTTTCACACTCCAAGCTGTCATTTTCAGCTACAGCGTTTCATCAGAGTTCAAATGACAAAATAGTGGGGCTTCTTGGAAACCGCCTGCGCCCCATGTTCCTCTATGGAGGTGTCTTTTGGGGAATAACAAGGGGCTCGGTAACAACCTGGCAAGCGTGAACTTTTCCAGGGAGGCTTCAATAATGACTAAAAACACTGCTGAAGGCCTGCCTGACCACATGCTGCTTAGGTTGTTCACATTGATATTAATGCAGGACCCTTCTGGAATTAGTACCTTTCCTTACCCTGAATAAAGTTCAGAGTTTTGGGGATTAGTTCACCAAATTCAGAAATTCTTGGCTGCTACAACAGTAAATACTTAAAAATGGGTGTGGTACTTCACCTCAACTTGCATTGGGTTTCCACTCTTCAGGTTTTTCCTCTAGACAGACCCTTAAGGTCACTAGCTTGGAGGGGGTGAGATTCCTGAAAAACACAAAATGCAGGCATCTTAAGATAAATAGTGTCTTTACAGAATTTGCCTTTCAAAACTTCTATCTGCAGATGAAAGAGTACAGCTGTTTGAAAGGGAAGATTTGGTTTTAAGTCCTCAAACATTGCATTTCTCTTGTAAATAACTATTTCAGAATGGCTGAGACTAAACCTTACTGATAACGTAGAATTTCTGGAACATGTTTTAAGAGTTTTTTTACAAAGCTTACACTCGGGTCTGTGGCAGGGAAGCATGGGTCACTAAACAGAAGGTTCTTAGGTCTACAATCCAGTTTTTTTCCTGAAGCTGTAGGGTGTGCATACAGAGGACAAAGACATTATGCAGGCAGGAGAACAAGAACTTGAGACTCGTGCACGCTGCTATGTCTGTGTCTGGGAATGCACTGGGTATAGTGGAGGCTAGCAGATCAATAAGTGCCCTGAATGCAATACTCTACAGAGGAAGGATAGGCTGGAAAAACAATCCTTACTAAAGCATTTTAATCTGAGGTAGGTCAGTCTGCAGAAAAACCTTGTGGCTTTTCACACAGGAGCATGTGCCCTTGCTAGGACAATAGCCTTAGTTCTTCTGGGTTTGGGTTAGGTATTATACCACTATAATCATTTATGTTCTAACAAAAATGTTTATTTGTGGTAATAGAAAGCAAGGAATACCATATGCAATTGGCACTGAAAGCTAATCTAGACAAAACCCATCTCATTAGTCAAAATTCCAGCTAAGTTATAAGGGCTACTACTATCTCTAGTCTCTCATAAAATGTTTATTAACAACCACAAAACAGTTGATATTTTTCCTTTTGATCCAATTTGAAAGGCTGGAGTCTAGCACCTTCATTTCCTGGTAAGAGTGATACTGGAAGCCAAACTACCAAGGCACCCTAGGTTCTACCTGAAAGATCTTCTGATCAAGCACTACTCAAATCCAACCTTGCTTATCCTGAGAAATCAACAAAACCAGAGCAACAACAAAATTTCGCCAGAGGATTTTTTTTGTTCAGTTCATTTTCACTGATGTTTAACCTCCTTGAGGAATGTTCTTGACATGAGTGCTTTAGACAGTTCTCCCTGGGAAGATTTTCTTTCTCCAGTAGTTAGATGGGCTAAGGCGCTTTTCAGTCTATTTATTTGGTTTGGGATCAGGACTCTGCTTTATATGTACATTCTTGTTTGTAAAGACAGATTAGCTTATTTTTCCCTTCAGGAATAAAACAACTTTATAATCAAAATCCAAAATGACAAAAGCTACATTTTCTGCTTTTTAAACAGACATCTGCTTGCAATGTGTAAACTAATAAATACAATTGCTTCAGGTTAATTACATGTTCTTCACAAGGAAATATATTTTATCATGTGAAATATAGGCAATGAATTGCATACTGAATAAGAAATACATTAGCTTTCATCTTTGCATTGTTAGTGTCCAACCTAGGTATGTTTTAATAAAGCATTTCAAAGTTCCTATCCAGCGTTACATTTGTCATTAATATTTTGCCGCAGTATTTGTATACTAAACATATTTTTTTTCTGGACAGGCCATAAAGTATGCACTATTCATGCACATTTAGGTAATAATTTTAATATATTGTTATTTACACATACCCTGGTGGAATTGTACCCTATATCAATTGCTGGGCATTCACAGAAAACTATTTGTTATATAAGTGCATGCATGCATATATCGTTCAAAGAAATTAGCATGCTTGGGGAGGATTTCTGAAAGAAAGAAAAAAAAAAAACACATAAAAAACTACTTTTCTACTTTCTCCTCAACAGGAGAAAGGTAGTATTTCTTCTTTCTCTTGGTGGAAAATTTATATTATCTATTTAATAATTAGTGCCCAGAAGGTCTAAAACATACTCAAAGGTTTTGAATACCGACCTAGAAAGGAGTATTTTTAAGACAGTCTGCATTTGCTTTGTGGTGATCACAAGGAGCCTTGTCTTCTGGAACAGGCCACACAGCTACAGGACCGGCTGCACAGCCTCATGTATTCTAGGACTGTAATTTTCCCAATTAAGCACAGCAGTTTAACAACTTTTCCTTTTATTACTATTAGTAGTAAGAAATCAACTACTAGAAAGAGGGTGTAAGATAAACAAATACAGATACCTGCTCTAAAATCCTTTCTCCCAAAAGTAACCTAGGAATCCAGTTCCTTCACACATTCCTCTTGGTATGTTTGGGTCCTTCCAGCTCTTTACGATTGGACACAACTGGACTCCACCAGTCTTGGTTGTATGTTCCTTTACAAAACCAGCTTGAATTCTTTTGATGGCATGTATTACTGAGCTTTTTCCTGAGCTGGTGTAATACTGTAAAAAAGAACTCATAAGTGTTTGTGGAGATGAAACATATCTTAACTGTTCCTTTCCCTTCCTGCTCGTCTTTCCTGACAGCAACCGTTAAGCTACACAACGGTATTCAAATGTAAACATCCTACTAGCCATGTCAACAGAGTGTATTCATGAATTACTGAGCAGTTCCAAAATCAGCACAGCAGGAGACTGAGAAGGTCATTTAGTACAAAATGAGGACAGAGGCAGGCCTGTAACCACCACAAAGTATAAATCTAATTTTTGCCTACTTAAATACTCATCGTCATTTATTCCATCTGTTTTCAGTTTATCACTAACCACATATTATATTACTACTATATAAAATTATACTAAATTTCTTACTATTAGATAATACTGTTTTAAAACTGGTAAACACTTATCTATTGATTTTCACTAAATAAAAATCATTCAGTGTATTAAGGTCCAAATTCTCAGAATTTATACAGAAATTCTATGTAGTAATGGGATTCTCATTCCCTGAAGTTATCAAAACATTTCCTATTTTACATTAGACACACTTAAATCTTCCTTATCAGTTATGAGGCTATTTTAGATATTCTTAAATTATCAAGAGTAAATTGTGGCATTTTTCCAGCAGTGCGATTTCAAGCTCACATACTATGAGCTAATAAGGAGAGAAAGCAGGCAAACCAGCTGTTACAAGACACTGAACTTTTGAATTTGATCATCCTTTACTTGAGTCACAGCCAAAACCAATCATGTAGGTTTAGCAAAGGATAACAAAGTTTAATGAATGTCAGAGAAATGGAGAACAAGCAATGTCAATCATAAAATACTGTCAACCTCCTGTCACTACTTTTTGTGGTTAGACTACCACCTGAATTTAAGCCAGTTTTCCAGTTCTCTTTTAGATTGACTGCTAGTATGATGAAAGATGCTTTCTTTTTCCTGCCCTTATATCAAGAGAAATAGGACAGATGAGAGAATACAAAATTCTAGTAATTTGAAGAATGATTAACATTTTCCTATTCAATTATTTGTATTGTGCTTCTAGGGTTTGTTTTCTCAACTGGGTTACTCAACACAATTAATACCTCATATTTTAAGGTAATCTTACTTTGAAATCTTTGACTATTTACTTCTCCTATCTTAATTCTAAATATACAGAAGTTTAGCAGCTATTCAAGGTGTGCCTTCAGTCGTATCATCCCTTAATCCTTTTTATTTCAGTAATTTAATATACTAGCTTTATCAAAAAAAACTTCCAAGAAAAAAATGAAAAAATTAAACAAAGAAAGAAAGAAAAAAATCTGGCCATTTCAAAGAATTCTTAGTATGATTTTGACACTTATTAATTTTCTTAATTAGTTTGACATCTTATTAGTTTTCCTGTCAGGTAGCACCATGATTTCCCAGTTGTTAACTACTCACTGTAACTAATAATGCTGTATTAGAAGAAATTAATAAACACAGTCATCTAAGAAACACTATTTATGCAACAACATATTCACCTGTCAGAAAATGTGTATGAGATTGGATGAGCATATGAAAATTAGAAAATATGTAAACTGTAAAGAAAAATAAAACTATTGTACGTTATTTATTCCCATTTAAAAAGGAATAATCAGGGAGAAAACAGTTTCATATACTGAATTAAGTATCACATTAACCTAAATTCCTTCAGATTTTTCTCCTTCATCCTTTTAGACAGAAAATTCATACATAGAACACAGCACATCTTTTAAAAATCAGAATTTAAACACACAGTCCATATCTGTTCTGGTATTTTTGCAAGTATTCTGTTTGGATATGTAAATACAACTGACAATTGTATATGAGCATAATGCTATTAGCATGTACTAAGCGAATAAATAACGGTATTTCTGACAGTACAGATAAAAACAGGTAACAAAACTTCATCACGTTTCCTCCTTCTTACATTTTAACATAAACCTTCACATTCATATCAAAGGGTTCACTTGGATTTCTAAATATTTAAAAGATGGTATTACACTTTTTCACTCATTGCTTTGAAAACACTTTGTAAAAGCAAGGAAACAGTTTTGTTCTGTTCACTACTCTGTGAATGTAAAAACTGAGGCATAAAATATTATTTTTTCAAGACTAGTATTTCAGATCTCAAACCTTCTCATTAAACGAGGCTATTGCCCAACAAGAAGCACAGTAAATTCTTACACTCCTTTTGTTTCCAAGATTCCTATCACGATAAATGAGCTGATTTAACACCTTAAAATCTTGATACATGCAATTCATCTTCTTGTACTCTCAAGTCACTGGCGCTCTGTAAGAAAGGTGATTCTAAAATTATGTTTGACCAAGGAAAACAGAATGAAAATGAGGCGGGATTAGATTATACTTAAACTATCTATCCTTATACAATTTGAAAAACATTGTTGCCCACACAGATTTTCTAATGCTAGATATATTGGAGGAAAAAAGAGTATCTATTAAACAGGAGTACTAAAAACATGCTAATGTATCTTATCATTACAACATGTGTGAAATAAAGAGAGGATTCAATCTTTCTGAAATTGTATCAAAAACTTTATTTTATAAAAATCACAGGATCCATTTAAAAGCTGAAAAGATTTTTGTAAGGATTAATCAGAAATTAATTTCAACTGTGAGCACAGCGAATTAATTTGCCAATCTAAAATTACCAAGCAGTTTGATTTAATACGTGTGTTTATATTTGTCCAACTAGTTCAACCCTACTACAACCATATGCTGATGTCTTTCGTAGGAGAATGAAGTGACATTTTGTATCAACTACTAACAATACAGTACCTCAAAACAATTTTCCCATTCAAAAAGCCAGAAAGCAGCATCTACCTACCACCAACTAGAGATACTTGGAAAGCCAATGAGGAAGTATGGAGCTTTTCCCATAACCTGAAACACTTCATTGAACACCATTTTAATCTTCTTATTTAGTCCTGCATAGACTTTTACAGGGTAGTTAATTATTCTTGGTGCTTCCTGTAGCAGCTGGCAGATTTGTCTTGTTAATGGTCTGGTAGATACCATCTATGTTTTTCTCATCATCTCCCTGCCATCCCTGAGGGATGTCTATCTGGGCTTTTCTGGACTATCCCCAGAGATCTCGTATTTTATCAGATATGGCAGAATTAATCCACCATCTTTCAGTAAGCTTAAGACCATACACTATCGTTGAATTCCAGGGATTCCTTTACCTGATCTGCCATATCCAGTCTTCAAAGGAGATAAACAGTGACCAGTATATACCAGAAATTACTTTAATAAGTAATTACGGATAAAACACATCACATTCAAATAGCTGAACTCAAAAAATCCTCTGTACAGGGAATCAGCATTAAGGCTGAATGTGATCTGCGTTATGTTCTACTATACTGAAGAACACAATGTATTGAAATGGCTCAAACATTATTTGGTCTAACAGTCTACTTAAAGCAATTTTGCTTTTTCACATTTAAAACATACCAAGTCCAGTTCAGCAGAAGTTTTAATGACCACCTGTTACATATTTAACGTACAGCAGTTAAATGACTATTCTGGATTGAAAAGCGAGTCCACGTCAGGATCTGCACGACTGCAATGCAAAGCGGAACCAGACAGATCAAATAGAACATGGCATCGTGAAGACCTAAAAACAAACTGGTGAAAAAGATGAAAACACAGATTTCAAGATGAATAAGATAATTTCATGGTCATTTCATAGCAAATTACTTTTAAGCATTCACTTTACATACACATACAAATTACTGGGTACAATAAATTCTAAATAAGGGAATTATTATCTTAGGT
Organism: Aythya fuligula; assembly: GCF_009819795.1. Lineage (NCBI taxonomy): Eukaryota > Metazoa > Chordata > Aves > Anseriformes > Anatidae > Aythya > Aythya fuligula. The sequence goes on from NC_045573.1 coordinate 7,767,413, forward strand.
ATCACTGAGATGTATTCAGTTATATTTTCTGATTTTACATTCAGATTTTACGTTGTTTACTCCTCTCATAATAGCCAGGAGGAAATGAGATAACTACTTTACTACATATCTGTATTATTTAATATAGAAATGAATTTAAAGCAATATAATTCAATTATAAAACAGAGCATCTGAAAAGGTTTAGTGAGACTGAAAGATCTGGAAGATAAAGAAAAGCAGTACTGGAAGCAAACATTTTAACATGAAACTATTTTATTTACGTTAAAATCTGAACTACTAGCTATCCACATAATATACCACTATAGTTGCTGAGGGCTAGGTGGGAGTCATGATTAAGGCACAAAACTCACTATACTGTGTAATAAATAGGCTGCTTCATATACAAAGATTAATTTAATCTTATTGTTTTAAAAGAAGGGATTAAAAGATTATATAAACTACTAAAATAATACTTGTGAAATTAACACTCAGATGCTTATTTATTCTTGTGGATGAATAGTATTTCCTGATCTAAATCTTCTTAAGGAATAAAAGCATCAACAACTACGAATCAGAAAGGAGAACATGAGAGTTAAAAGCCTCCTTCTTTGAACAGCATGGTTTCTGACATCTCAAATTATACATTTTGGTATTCGTCTAGTAGCTAGAATCATTATCTACTGGCATTCTGTTAATTATTGGATTCTAATTACTTAAATATCAGGGAAGTCAACTGAAGCTAAGAAACAGTCCCTAAATTAATTTTCTCTCCAAGAGACAATTTATTATCTATTTTTAATTAGCATTCGGGGTGAGATGGGAGACTCACAGAACAGCTACAAACATGATCCAAAAAACCCCTGAAATCTGTGAAAAAACTCTCATAAACTTGAGTAAGCTTTTGAATGGAATCTAAGAGTTTCTTTATATCACAAAAGAATCAATTCATGTTTCACTGTATTTAACAGAAAAATGCTCACAATCTCGAATATAACTGAGCGCATGCATGTACACGCCCCCATCCCAATCCCAATTTATCTCAAATCCCGTATAAGTTAATGCTACATAAGAAAACAAAAAACCACAGGCTTTCAAGTGAGTTAATCACTCAGGCAATTGCATTTAATAAATGGAAGCTGTTCACTAGCAAGTCACTGGTCCATAGCCAGTGTTTATTGGTAGCAACAATAAACTATTTACATGTTATTTACTGGCCTGTATTCACTTGCATTTTCAGTCCACCTAAAGCAAACAAGGGCCCACATCATGCACACCACCATCACAACCGCCAATAGTTAACTGTAGGAGTAGTGTCAGCAGAGAGGCCACAGACAAACTACTTACCTATCTCACCTATCTGCAGTTGCAGACAGGACTAAGATGCAATTAACAGCACATTGGGGTTTGTACTTTGGCTGTTCTGCACACTGAAGAGGATTGCAGTTCTCAGTACTAAAATCCTTCCACATTTATATAAAAAGGACAAACGTGAAAGAACATCTGTCAAATTACTGACTTTCACTGATGCAATCCTGATTTGGTTTGAGTGAAGCAATGTTGGTTTAAGAAAATAATAATGCCTATTGTTGTGTTGTAAAAGCTCAACTTACGAAAAGTATCTATGGTATGGAGAACAATGAATGGGAAAATATTTCATTAAGGGACCAGAATAAATCAAGAGCAGTGCTCAGATTTCATCATAATCATTAGCTGAACCGGTTATCAAAAACTTCCAAGTCTATAGTCATTTCTTGCACATGAAGGAATAAATCATAGCATCTTCCCCTAGACCTCCCTAATATCTGTCTGAATAGAACGTGATGTAGTCCAGCAATTCAGTACAAATGCATCAACAGATCACAGTGCCTCCATTACATAATGAAGAGTTACTGTCAAGTAACTTACTTCTGAAGAATGAATTTGAAAAGCACACGTTTAAGAAAAGCTAACTGCAGTTGCAGCAAGTCTCCAGAAGAGGGAGTTTTTAAACTAGGTATCTTTTCCAGAGCGAAATATAAAATAAACGATAGTATTTCAAAATATCAAGCCATATGAGACAGGTAACATTTTACTATCATGATGGATCAAAAGAGAAAACAAAACAAAACAAAACAGGACCACTCTATTCTGAAAACTATTGCTCAAATCTTAAGCTATCACATTAAAAATACTTCCTAAGGTATCTTCCACTACAAAAAACTTATGTGTAGCTACCCCATTCCCTAAAAATGCAGTATAATAAGTATATTAATGTATAGTGTATATGGAATCATGTGTAACACACAGAGAATTGTGTATCATATATCAGCCAACTACATGTGTGATATATTGAATGGCAAGAACGCTTCTGGAAGAGAAATACACAGTTCATAGCAGAAAGGTCACACTTCAGAGTTACAAAACCAGAGGGAAAAATGAGATAGAAGTGGATTTCTCCTAAGGAAGAAGACATACTGATGGCTAAGAAGATAATACCATTGGGGCAGAAGTAAATACAGGTAGTGGTAAGTAAGAATTTGGTGATGCTAAAGGTCAGTTCAAGGGTTTAATTACAGAAGAAGAATAGAACAATCTTCCGTATGCCTCGTTTATGACAGTACAGGGATCGCTATCCAGTGATAAGCATTTTATCATTTTTGATTAATCTCAACCATCAGCCTGGAGGTGCTCCAGATGAAACGAGAAGGGAGACTAAAACTTCTTTTCTTCTAGGCCTTCACTCTCCATATAAAACTGTTTCACTGTCTTACCATCTTGGGTGCCCTGCAGAATACAACTGTAACTGAAGCCACCAAGATGATGACAAACTATTGTCTCAAAAGATCTCCAGGGATAAGAATTTGACTCAGAGCATGCCAGAAGCCCTAATAAGCTGGTCAGGAATGTTATTCTTATGCAGACAGAGAATATGTGTGTGCAGACTGTTCAATATCACAATGGCAACAAAAAACAGACAAGCTTAAAAATTGCCAATTTACAGTTGGCTGGTATTCTAATAGAGTTTTATTAACTCTACTGAAACAATAATGAAATACCCTGATCATGAAGAATGTCAAAGAGCCATAGATAGTATCACATAGCTGAAAAATCAAAATGTCACTACTGGAATGCTGATGAGGTATAGGTGAGGTAGTGCCATCTTACAGACTTTTTCCAGAGACATAGAGTCAGAAGACATGATTTGCTCAGCAGATAGCTTTTGATTGACATCTTCCTTCTGATACAGTGCAAGATGAGCACCAAAGACAGAATATTTGTGAAGGACACTTCTGAAGGGAGTATGCTAACAAAATGATTTCAAAATATATAAAACAAATGAAGCGTGGGAGAAAAAGACACACCCTTCTGCCATAAGGTAAGAACCTTTTTTTAGTTGAAGTCATCCAGAAAGTTTGAGCTCCAGCATTCCACGTGGTCTTGCATAAGCAATGTATCAATAAATGAGAAAATGAAATGACATTATTAAACAAAAATAAGAGTGAAGAAACAGAAAAAGGTTATTCCCATAATTTGTCAAGTGTACACTCATTGCTGGAAAAAGCTTTATAGAACAGAATAGAATAGTTCAGTTGGAAGGGACGTACATAGGTCATCAAGTCCAACTGCCTGACCACTTCAGGACTAACCAGAAGTTGAAGCATATAATTAGGGGCATTATCCAAATGCCTCTTGAACAGTAACAGGCATGGGGCATCCACCACCTCGCTAGGCTGCCTACTCCAGCAAAAGCTTGGAAATTTGCTGAGAATACAAAAGCCAATGTTCAAACTTTAGAGCCCAAAAGAGAAGAAAAGTAAGGCGCCTGGAAATTACTTTTCTATGTTCATTCCATAGAACTTTAGCATTCAAAACATGCAAAAGACAAAAACAAACAAAAAACAACAAACACAAATCAAACTAACCAAACAAAACCCACAGTGAATCACATACATCTTACTGAGATTCTTCCACTTTGTGAGAGAATATGTGGAACAAAACTAATGCAACAGACAGTATCTGTACATAAGAAGGAACTGCCCACCTGTAACAGTAACACGCTAACATTTTCACTATAACTAAGTACTGGTACTTTTTTTGTTAGGCTTTAATTTTCAGTTAAAAAAAAAAAAAAGAATAATTTAAAATTCAGCAAATTTTGCTGACTAGTTTATGGTTTTTGCATCTTTTTTCTTTTCTTAGTGAATAACGTTGCTGGAAACTCTTAAGACACATTTATTCAGGGCCCAAACATTTTAGTAATGCAAAATACGGATTCTCTGTGTTATCTTCACAATTCACTACCACTAATATCTAATAAAGTTAAGGCTTTTTAGAGCACCTACTAGATATTGCCAGCATTGGAGAAGGAAGGACATAGCTGAGACTGTATTGGCATGGGTCATAACATTTTGTTACATGTAATTCACATGTTATTTATTTATTATAATATTGTTAACAATTTGAGCATGTTTGAAGTGATCTCCTGTATTCAGTTTCTGTTTGTCCCCAAAAAACAACTCTGTCCTGAGACAATTGTGTATTAGCTGCCTGCCTATGTATGGCTGAAATCACAGATCAGCTGACAGAGTTTGAATATATATAGGTGATTTAGCTCAGTCAATGGTCAGAGTACATCGCCATGGGCAAAGTGACTCCCGAGAAACAATCTTCAGTAGTCTGGTCTTTGTGGACGTGCACACTGTACTCCGCTCACAAAGAAAGCACTTACTGACCAATCCAGAAATTATTTTTTTTTAATATCAGATTTTTATTAATTCTTCTCCAGAGAGGCTGCAGGATTTGTCAGCTAGCTGGAAGAAATGTCAAATGACTAAGATCAGACTCAGATGGTCAATTTTGGAGTTCAAGTCTAATGTGCACATGAACACAGATATATACAGAATGTGTGCAGACTCTTTTATATTTAAGACATTCTTTTTGAGGGGGTGGGCAAGGTATATATGCAGAATATTTTGGGTGCATTTTTGATTAACTGATCTCAACTTTGTACCTTTAAGCTGTTCCTTGCACTAGTAAAATAAATCAACATAAATCAGTTTCAACATGACTCACTTCCAAATACAGGTTTTAGAGATTGAGTAATCAAAGTATTTCAACTCTATATTCAATAAATTTATTGTTGCTATAGTCCAGAGTCTATTTATTGGGAAAAAAAAAATAGAACTACTGTGATTTAAAATCCATTCACAAAGGGATCGTTTCTCTGGTTAGAAGGGAACAGATCTGAACTTTTCTTGCTTGAAATCTGAATTTCTCTGAATCATCAAGATGAATATATTCAAGCTTTCTCATAATTCAACATCCAGTTCAACCTACCACTCTTCTGCAAAAATCACTCATCTTATTTGACATTATAATGAGGTTCACGTCCTTATCACATCATCTCACTGGCTGACTATCCACAGAATGCATTAAAATCAAATCAACTGTTCTCAAGCATAGCCTCAGACATAAGCCTTCTTTGCTTATGTCAAGATACTTTTCTGAAGACTACCTGTTGCACTTTTATGTTGTGCTTTTCCTCATATATATTTTTTTAGAAATTTCCTCATATATAAAATACTCTCTTAGCCTTAGGTAACACGTAACCAGTCTTTTCTCCTTCAAGAGCTATCTCCACAAAAGTTGGTATAGAATAATTATCTTCTATGCATTTTTTAAGCTTTCTAATCAGAATTGAGTAGAGGAGCTATGTAGTATTTAGGATATCCATGTTGTTCTTTCAAACAAATCCTAATCAGACTAATTTTTGCTTTTTAGAGCTGACTTCAATAATTCCATATGTTGTTATTTCCTTTTGTTGGACATAAATAAACAGTTTGACCTTTTCAGTGTACTGAGTCCCTGTTAATTTACTTATTTACTTTTAAAGTCCATGCATTTCCAACATGCTAACTAGCAACCACAGCTTTATGCTGCATATTAAGGTCTCTAGGGAATGCAATGAAATCATTAGCGTTAGAATGGTAAGTAGTGTAGAAGCCAAAATGATACTCCTATTTGAGGTAAATTCCCCTCCCTCCAGTGATTATACTGCTTTCTCTCAAATAAAAAATATATCCTAAAAGCAAACCTATTATGATTATATATTCAAGGAAATAGGCTTGTGAGATAAACAAAACACGGAAGCCAGGACTACATCTATCTTAATAAGAAGTAGTAGGTGACCTCAAACTGTTTTTCTTATTTTTCCACAAAGAAAAGGGAGATGGTCAAATACTGAAATGTATCCTTTTTCCCCAAAAAATTAGGTAGGTGTGCTTAAATGTATTGTTTAATAAAGGATTTATTCCTTTAAAAAAAATCTAGAAAACATTTTACTTCTATACATAAAAAGAAAGCAAATGAAAAATATGTTTAAAGTGCTCATATTTTTGAAGAACAGTTGATGCAAACTGATGGTAGATTAGTTTTCCATTTACTGTCTGAATGACAGGATTATTTCACTCTAAATTCTGTGATTTAAAGCATCCTTTCTGAACTCACCTTGGATCAGGCTGAGCAACTTTATTATTCAAATTCTCATATCCAAATTGATTTAGTATGGTAACCACAAGCATTGGAGCCAAAGATTGGGCAGGCTTGGTAAATAAAGCATTGGTACCAAAAACCATAGAGGAAAGTGGTGATCTAAAATATTTCAGAAAATAAAAACAAACATACAACACCACGTTATTAGTATGTAGAATCAATTACAATAATGATTCTCTAAATCCCGTTAATATGCAAATGTTAACTCACAATAGCTAGCTTTATATTTTATACATATTGATTGCAAACAGATCAGCTATCATAATGAAATCTCATTTTATTTGGAAATTAAAGACAAAAAAAAACCACCTCTGGGCTATATACAGCTTGGCCCCAGTTCTCAAATGACTTGCACACAATTCAACTTTTGCACACTGAGTAATTATTGGAGCTAAGCTAGACTGAACAATGCATGGAAAATTAATTACAATGTAAGGTTACACACATGAAGCCATAAAAGGATTCTTTTTTTTATCCGTGAAAGCAACAGTTCTCACCTTTGAGGGTGAAGTCCTGTAATACCCTTTGACCAAGATTGAATCTGTACTAATACAAACATTGATGTAACCAACAGGAAGTTGCTTGGATTTTTATCAAAGTGCAAAAGACCCATGAGTTGTCATATGCTAGCTCACAGCTGGTTTTATCAATTTTTATTTCAGAGAGATAACAGCAACCACTCAGACTTTGAAGTTTGCACTTTAAGTGCTATAGGTAAAACTTTCTAAACTCCTTTTCCATGTTAGGAAGGTGACAATAGATGTATAGGGTTACAAAATAATTCAATTTAAGCTGACATTAACAAACACTAAAAAAAAAAAAAAAAAAGCCACCTGGAGAACTTGGCTTATACGATGGTGCAATTAAAACTAGAAATTACCCAATAAGCTGTTCAAAGTGCTCTACTGAAGTAATGGCAGGAAACTTCATTAAAGTTCTTATCTTTACTTGTGCTACGTTGTTCTTACAAAAAGTACTTCTGTGTCGAGCACCCATGATCACTCACTGCCTTCCATTGATATAATCTAACTTACTAAATAGTAACATGAGAAATTAGAGCGTATTTCAAGAAAAACAGTTAGGAATGACATACCTCCGCTTGTGCTTTATTAAATCTGCATCAACAATATCTGCCAAGGGCAAATTGAACAAACTAAATGAAGCTTGTACAACTACCCTAAAGAAAGACAAAATAATTAAGATTCTTTTTAAACACACATTTTCAAAATAAAAATGGTTACTGATGCCTAATTCTAGCACATGAACCCAACTACACTGACATTTCTGCAAACACACAAAACTGAGATGTTCATTAAAACATGGTGATGTATGTTTAAAAAGAAGTTCTGAAAGCATTGGTAGGTCTGTTCTTAATTGAGAATTAGAAATTGATATGCAGACCTAACTTTTTTTTACCCTTTTTTTCCTGGACACTGGAGGAAAGAGTCACAAATACTTGCTTGATATTATCAGTAAATGTCATTTAAAGTGACATGAAGAAAAAGAACACACCTTATAGGAACAAAAAAATCAAAATGTCCTCTTGAAATCTGAGATAGACATGGAAAGGACTGGAAAGACCACATGCATGACGAATTTCAAAGTGGAAGAATTAGAAAAGTAAAAAGATTTTATCTGCACTCCTATGTACGTATTCACATTTTGCATGCATATATGCATTTAAATACGTACACGCACAAATCTGACTCTTAAACTGCTAACTGAAACCATAAATTCAAGTATCAGGACTTCAACATTTTGTTAAATTTTAGCTGTGGTTATCTTTTACTTATGAGAGGCTTTGAACAATTACCACTTTAAAGTGTTTAGGTACCTTTTAAGATTTTCCTGTGGAAATCCAAATATATCTTCGTCATTTAAAGTGTGCAGGTAATGAAATGCAATTTATTAGTCACACAATTCATTGTTACTGTAGCCCATGACTGAAATACTGAAAATGAAAATGAAAATAGGGGGAAAAAAAAAAAAAAGAAAGAAAGAAAGAAAGAAAGAAAATAAAGGTAGAAAAGGAAGGTAGGAACATGTAGAAATAAAGCAATGAAATAAAAAATGAAGAGAGAAAAATGAACTGCTGCAACAATGTTCTGATACAAACAGGTCTTTATTTCTAAATAAGTTTTTGCGAACATTCTAATGTGCTTCCTCAATTAAAGAATTACTTCCTGGCATCATACTTCCCCATTGCTATTGAAAATGCAACTTAGTATTGGTTACCTAATAGATACCTGACTTACTGGTACTTATTTTGCAGTGCAGTACACAAGTGTTCATGCAGTACATAATGTGGTCTGAGGCTTCCCTAGCAAACACTCACTGAAGAGTTCGTCTACTGAAATCTTTGTAGTCAGCAAGAGGTTCTGCTCACCTTGAATCTGAATTTGTCTCGTTAAAATAGACATATGGAAGGAAGCTTTTGACTGCAAACCATAGTCACTGATCAACCTTTTTTTTTTTTTTCTTTTAAAGCAGAAATTGAAAGCTGAAGCATACTAAAATGAAAGCTGAAAGAAGTTGTTAGCAGAGTTTTGAGTTTTCTGATGATTGAAATAGAACAGAAAGAAAGCAGTGGCAAAATCTTCAGGCTATTAGAAACAACTGTCCACTCTGTTAGAATTATTTAAGTTGTGTCTATGAAAAAGGAAACATACTTGCTTACATGTTTGTTGTGAGATAAAATGCCAAAAGATAATAATGTTCTGGTCCTAGAAAAAACATGACAGCAGCAGCTACTCCTTCAAAGTAAAAGGAAAACAAGATGATTCTGTAATAACCAAACTTCTTCAATGAAGCGTGACTGAGAAGAACAAGGCACTGAAAAGACAACATATACACATATATGAGGAAAAGACATAGTATAGTATTTCAGCAGTAGGAGAGCTATAAATAACAGAACAGACACAAACAAATCATTACTACCCATTAAAGAAGAAAAAGCCTTTATAAAATGTACAAACCAAATTAAAATATAAGAATTCAACAAAGAAAATATTTACTGGATCATTCTATGCTACCTCTACTGGGTAAGAATGGTTTCCTTTCCCTCAAAACTAGCCAGATAAGAACTGTTACATTCTGAGGAAAATACTTTTCCTCACGTTGCCTCACTATTAATGGTCATGATCTTTGTCTGATACTTCTTAAACAATTAACTTTGCAGCATGTTAACTGTAAACCAAGCATCTTGCCTCTTGAATTTTAATTGCTGATCAGTTCTCTTTCCTGGACAGTGTAATATTCAGATGAAGAACAAGAAGGAAATCTCCTTATACATTTGTTCTCACATTTGGATTCTTTAACACAACGAATAAGACCAGGATGCTACAACGAGACAAAAATTACTATGGCAAATACAATTTCCAAGCTCGTCTTCTACTTAGAACAATGACCAAAGAGGTAAAATAAATCTAGAAAGTTGGTATAGCAACAAAATCTGATTGTAAGAAACTAAACATACTCCTTGTTCCAGGCTATTTTCATTTTTTTCATAAATGGGCTTATACTAGAAATTGTAAGATGTTATTTAATGGATGCTATTGTAAAGAACATGACCTTGTCTCCCTATAATTTAGAAATAACCCTCTCTCAGGAAGCACTTATGATTTAGAAAATTCCTTATTATCTGCATATTTTAAGACAGCATATTTTAAGAAAAAATGCTAACATAATGATGCTTTACATTTAAATTTGCCTTTGTTTCAGCAACAAGTTTTCCCTTGTAGGCAGATTTTATTCTTTGCAGCCACTACTAAAAGGAACCTGAGACTGAAGCTGCAGTCTGTTTGAGCACAGGCTGTCAAAGCACGGTTCATAAGAAGGGGCTTTATTTTACAAGGGCTGGGTGCTTTTCCAGTAAGTGAAGTTCAGGCCATTGCCACCAGAGAATTCTTTTATTATATCTTGAGCTGAAAGGGACAAAACCTGAGAAAAATAAGGTCACAGAAAACTCTCTATGGTTCAGTGACCTCCTAGACAAAGAGTCTCTGGGGACCAGAGAGAAATGCATTTTCTGAAAGATTGTTCGTTTCACACTGTCATGCTGATTGTATCACCAGTGGTGACTGCTATATATTGAGTGTAAGCGTATTTAAGCTTTCCTAACTTCTGTAGTTTCTGATTTATTTCTGAAGTTCATAGCCTATCTGAGTTACAGAAGAAGAAACTATAAAACTTGTGGTAAGGATAAAAGTTGAAATGATTTATATTTAAGTGTTATGGAATAGAAAAGGTATGTTTAGGATCTGGGGGAGAAAAAAAAAGTCACTTCCATGTTATATATGCAAAAGCCAAAAAATCTAACTGACTTTGAACTGTGAATTCCAGGTGCACTTCCATGTTATCCTCTTTTAGATTCTACCTACTGAAAAACGAGTATGTTTACATCCAGTGGGACATAGTTTTGCTGGCTTTCTTGCTCTCACACATTACTGGTTTGGGTTCTCATTTCTTTTACAGTCTGCTGCTCCTCCCACCATCTCTGTCTGGGGTCTTGAAATCTTTCTCCATACCAAGTAAATGTAGCTGACCAAGACAGTAAACAATAAAATAGATGGGAACGAATTATTCTCCAAAACAAGCCATTTAGAGTTTTGTTTGCTTTCATATATTTCAACAATGCTTTTAATACCTAATTAATTTTTCCAGTGTTTTGTGCAGTTTATCTCAGAAACTTCCTGAAGAAGAGATTACTCTTTCATCATATATTACAAATCAAAAACAAAGACAAAATAATTAAGAATTATATAGATTTTGCTTTTAGCAACTTTTTATCTTGAGCGTGCTTTTCATTCCTTTATACTTGGGCATTACAAATCATGTAGGCCACAAAACATTAATTCCTTGCATATTCATATTTCACATACTTGTAAAGTGGTTTTCTACCAGTCTGCCTGCTTGTCCTTTCTCTGGTAAACCTTCCATACCTACTGGTACTTTCTTCTTTCAGGGCATTGTTGAGCTAGATTTGTTTCTTGGTATGTCCAGTCATTTAAGCTGGAGACACCATTTTTTCAACAAACACTGTAAATAGATACCTTAATCTAATAAGAACTACTAAAACACCATATTTTCATATTTTGAAATATGAAAGTGATACTGCCTACCTGAGGACAAATAAAGCCAGCTCCATACATGATACTTCTTATTGAGGAAGAAAGAACATCCTTAGGAATGAGATTATCCGCAAAGATCATCATAAAATTGTTGCAGAATGCTAGGTGAAAGACTTGGAAGAAGTTCATAGTTACAAAAAATAAAAAGTTTTTCTCTGTCATAATCTGTTTGGTCAACGAAATTACAGAGGACCAGGAGAGAACTCTATCACCATTTTCTAGATTAGCAGTCTCTGTAAGCACTTCTCGCTGTTCATACTGACTAGTACTATACTTGCCTGTGTAACACATACAAGCTGTTGCTAATGCTGCAACCAAAACAGCAAAAGCCTGAAAATTGGCAAAATTTTCCATATTATCTGATATTAGACCACAAAAGAGAATGCTTGTAGATCCGATTAACGTTGCTACTTGGTTGTATTTAATAAGCTGAAGCCTACTTTCATGTCTTGTTGAAATTTCTGCAAAGAGCGCGCACTGCGCAAGAAGCACAAAAGTAAGCAAACCATCAAAAGCACATAATGCAACAATAAGGTGAAGACCACTTAGCCAGTCACCTTCTTCATAACGTTTCCAAGGAAACCAAGGAAGCAAAAAGGCTAACGCGTATAAAGGAGCTCCATATAAAATTGAGAACTGGCGTCTTGAGCAGCATGCGAGATTGGAGTTATCTTGGATATATCCGAAAAGAGGATCATTAATGGCATTCCATATCATGAATACAACCTGGGGCAAACAAGCAAGAAACACAACAGAATTTATCATTGGTGTGATTTTCCTGCAGAGGTTATACAAACCCTGAAGTAATACACACAGTATTTATTTAACATTAATTTCTATTAAAGGAATAAAAAAAGATGAAAGGTCAAAACCAAACTTGGGACCAAATTCTTAAAGGTATTTAGAGATTTACATTAATTTTTGAAAGAAACCAAAATGAGTAAGTAGGCAGGTATAAACAACAAGTGAACCTGCACCTCTTAGACTTCACTCCTTCAAACACTTTTATACCCGGGACGTATCTTGCAACCTCTCACAGCAAATAATTCACTGCATGAGCTGGCCTATTACATTCAGGAGTCTATTGACAACAAGAGTTGGACACCTGGATAATGACTTGCAGAATAAGGGCAGTATTTAAGTACCTGAATACCTCAATGGAAAGCACTAAAGTTAAGGATATCTATGGAGCTAAGGTGCAAGATTAGTTTAAAACATTAAGTGAAACTATCAAAGGTAAAAATCTTTCCAGCAATTGAAGTTTGGAGTCTTTTAGTCTAAAGACTGTAACTAATGGGTTTTATGTGTATTTTCACTTGTATATAAATTAACTAAATTTAAAGTTAATGTACCTTATAACGATCTGCAATGCATTCAAAAGAAATTCATTAAAAAAAACAACAACAACAACAACAACAACACTTTGTTATAACACAGACACATAATACACAATGGTAATCAAAATATTCCATTGTACAATACCTGTGCTTGATGAAACGCTACTTCTGAAATTTTGTATCGGTTTAGGAAAAGCTTAACGTAGTAGAAATTAAAGATACTGTTCATCATTCCTGCACCTAATGTAGTCATGGAGTATGCCAGTGCGTTAGGTTGAATTCCCAAAACAAACTTCATCTTCCAAATTGTACGAATCTCTTCTTCCTCAAGTTACAAAAAAAAATTACAAAAGTTGGTAAAATAATTTTCTAAATAAAATGCTATGGGAGATTGGTTTGTTTCAGAGGTGTAGGGATGGACTCTTATAGGAAAACTTCCCCATCCTCACTTTTTCTTCTAAAATTAGCAACACATTTTATTGAGTTATAAGACACTGAGCACAAAACTGAATAGGTACAAAATATTAAGAAGTCAGTGACATTTCTAAATCTAATCAATGCTTACAAATCAATAGAACAAGTAGACAGAAATTGAAAAGAATCCTTTCCAAACTGGTGCATGAAAATCTGCTATTGCGAACACTAATGCTTGTGTAGAGGTTCAAGTAATTGCATAAATTTTAGATCTTTCTTGCTAGCTACGTAGTTTTAGAATTATGAAGCTGTGTAGGAATGAAGTGACTCAATTCATAACCCTACGTATTCCATAGCTATGAATGTCAAATGCAGCATACACTTAGATGAGTATTTCTTTCAAAACAAGTATAGTTTTGTTTTTGCATCTTTAAATGTCAATAGCTAACAAGCATGGAAGCAGTGCTTTTAACTAATAAACAAATGAGATATGAACAGAAGCCATAAAACCATTAAAACACTTTTTAACAGTTTAAACATTTTCCTACTAGAAGAGACCACATGTAAACAAAATCCTGAAAGTAACTGGTATAGGGCAATACAGCACTTAAAGTATTTCCTAGTAACAGAGATACTTTAATATAGTTCTGTAATATATCAAACAGATCTTCAGCCAACATTTTTAAGATGCTGACTTTTTCCACGTATCTAGCAATTAACTGAAGTATGTTTGGTGTAATCTATCCCATGAAAAATAGCTATCTTCAGGAAACCTCAGCCTTCTAAAGTAATGATTACATTTATGGTTCTTGACCAGATTCAGTTCTATGATCCCAATACAAAAATACTTCTACCAGTTACCTCTTTTTAACTGAGTCTTTAGTATTCTTTACATCTATTTGAAAGATACTGTCTGCCAGTAATTTGGAGATACTTCAGGTTCACATTTCAGCCTTATGCACACTAACTCCAGAGCTTCACAACCTGCTGTCAATAGCCCACATTTTGCTCCTCTGCATTATATTTACAATTTTAACCTAAATGCAATTTTCAAATATCCATCAAAATACACAGTTTGAGTATCTGCTTGGTTTGAAAATATGCTTGATAAGCACATCTACAAGCAACTCCCTGAACTCATCATATCAATGATCACAACCATGAAAGACACAGGAAATTTAAAGCAAGGTGGTTTCCAACCTTCTTGCTTCCTGTGGTTCACAAAGTGGCAGAGGACAGGCTGCTGTGAGGGCAGATGGTAACCTCCTGATCACCAGGTGAGGCCAGACAAAAGCTGCAAATCAAGTAGAGGCTGGAGAAGCATCTATTCTGGCTCAGAGGGTGGAAAAGCAGTTTTTCCATCCCCTCCCAAACACAGAAAGTGAACTACTTACAGAGCACATAAAAGGTGGTTGGTTACATTTTTGTGCATATCTTTAAGGTGCTCACACATGAATCTATATGCAAAGAGAAGATAACTTCTCTTGACAGGTAAGAAAAAAAATCAAGCTGACAAACAACTTGAACTAAGTTTTTTCTTTATAAAGACAATTTATTTATGAGAATATGACTGAATTTTTAGATATTTGAGCATGAGTATTTTCAAATTTATTTTTCAGAGAGCTATGGCTGCAAAGGCTCTTTCATTTCCACGTGATGAAATTTTTCATCTTTGTAACACATTTGGTTTCATAAACTGAGAAATCTTAAATGGAATAAGGTTATTGAAAAAATGGAATCTGGAATGTTTGTTTTTAAAAAGATAGGTATTAAAATTGTGAAAGACATTATAGTAAGTGTGTTATTGATAAGCATCACATTTATTTTTTTTTTTAAGAAGAAATGTGTGTTCAAGCCTTCACAAATGTACTTAACAAAGTGATTTATGTAGAAGGTATCATTGGAAAGGTAGATATTTCACCTGCAACCCCGTCTGGGTTTTCAAATGGAAAACCAGAGGCCTCTTCTCTCCCTCAAATTCCACAGGCACCAGGAATAAGCATGCTTGACATTAACATTCATTTCTCAAATCATACTTGACTCAGTTCCTTCCTACACATAAATAGAAAAATGGTTCCCTTAGCTTCAGAAAAATTGAAAGCATTTCTTCTACAAAAACCTTCTAACAATGTGCAACCAGGCCTTCGATGTCATGACTAATTATAATACACAGGATCTGACACAACTCTTTACACTAATTGGTACATCTGCTCCTGTACCTTGTTTATGAAATAGGTTCAATTAGAAGTTGAGGTACCACACTTCCTTTCCCAAAAGATGTGCTCTTTAATTGTACAACAATGAAATCATGCGTGAGTACCCCCCCCTTCCTAAGAGTCAGCCTTTACACTGAGCACATTAAAGCACAGGTGTTGACATTTTGTGACTCACAGAAGGCAATCAGCTGCAGAAATGCCTCGTGGTTGCAACCACGTTAATACAGACGAGCCAAGAGAAGAGGCTGTTTAAAGCAGCGAGACGCAGCATGGTGTTACTCGCAGCTCTCCCAGGGCTGGGTGATGACCTCTAGAAGCAGCTAGAGCACAAACTTGGAGAAGAAAAGTGAATTCCCCAGTGGTAACGAGCTTTGGCTGGACCACACGGGGTGGCAGCAGGCCCCGCTGGGTCCCGCACTGCCGTGTGGTGCTCGTAGCCCTGATAGTCACAAACACCTTCCTCGTCCTCAGCCCCATGAGGGCAGGGCTCAGATTAAACCCTTCCTAGTCCTGAGGGGTACCGCCGAGGGGACAGGCTGCTGAGGGCGGATGAGAGCAGAAAGCACCCGGCGCAGGAGGCACCGGCAGCGCCTTCGAGCCCGCGCAGCTCCTGACGGACTGAGGGGGCGCTGCCCGGGGGCGCCGGCCTGCGAGAAGCGGGCACGCGGAGCTTCCTCCTCAGCAGCCCCAGCCCCGGCTCCCGTCCCTCACAGGGCAGGAGGCCGCCGGAGCCGCCGCCGGAGCCACCCCCGGGCCCGCCCCGTGCCCACCGCCGCTGAGGGGAGCCGGGGGTCCGCGCCCCGCCCCACCTCACGAGCTGCTCCCTCAGCGCCCCGCGGGGGCTGCCGAGCCGGTGGGCGCTCCCCAGGAGCCGCGGCTTCCCCCCGCGCTCAGCCCCGCCTCAGCCGCGGGGAGCCCCCACAGGGCCCGGCCCCCGCCGCGCTCCCCTCAGCCCCCCGCCCTGCCCTGCCCGACCCACCTCCTCCCCCTGCGCCGCCACCGCCTGCCGGGGCGGGGCCGCATTAAGCCGGGCCAACCTTTCCTTCTCTGCCATTGGCTCTCCGCCGCGGATCGGCGCGGTGATTGGTTGGAGCTCCTTTCCATCGGCCGGGCGGGCGGCTCCCCATTGGCTCCCCGCCGCGGAGCTGAGGGTGCCGCGTTTGAATCGCGGGGCGACGGGGGGCGGGCGGCCGGCGCCTGCCACGTTGCTGCCGGCGGCGGCGGCGGCTCCGCGCGGCCCGGCCGGAAGGGGGAGAGGATCGGCGAGGGATCGGCGGCGCCCGGCCATGGCCGGAGGCGGCCGCTGAGGGGAGAGGGGGCGGCTGGCCCGGGCCCCGCCGGGGGAAGGGAGAAGGGAGAAGGGGGCACGATGCTGGCCGGCAGCCTGGTGGAGGAGTTCGAGATCCGCGAGGATGAGCCCTGGTACGACCAGCAGGACCTGCAGCAAGGTGGGGCGGCACGGCGCGGGGCGGCGGGGAGCGGGCAGCCGGGGGGGTGACCCCGGTGCTGTGACCCCCGGCGGGGCGAGCCCCGGAGGGGACAGGGTGGGCTCGGGCTGAAGCCGCCGGTGAGGGGCTGGGGGCGGTGGCAGCCCCGGCTCGCCTCGCCTCGCCCCGCCGCTGCAGCCCGCGGCTGCCTTTGTTCGCTGGGGCGAGGCGGGGAGGCGGCTGCCGGCGGCGGCACCTGAGCTGCGAGCGGCACCGGGAGCGGGGGGAGCTGAGGGCAGCCCGCCCTGCCGAGCCCACCCGAGGCGGTGGCACAGCCGAAAGGCTCCTGCGGACGCGATATGGGAGGAATGCGCGGCTTCCCTGAGAGCCGGCCGGCGTTTACTTCTCGGTACCGGCCCCGTGTGCGTGTTAAAGGGCCGGCTGGGAGCGGTGAGGTGCTGTCCTGCCACCCTGCCTCAGCCCCGCGCGGGTTTTAGGGTTTCACGCCGCCACACGCTGCTCTGCTGTAAGGAAAGGTGCGTGTGGAAGCCGTCCCTGGTTAAGCAGATTTTGTGCTGAGATCAGGCACCTGCCAGCAGGAACTTCTGAGACAGGAATAGGTCCCTAATTGTATGCTTTGGGTTTTAAATAGCTCGCTTCTCAACTATGTTTAGGGATTCTGAGCTCAAAAGAGATGTCTTCGTGGCTGTAGGTTATAAACCAATTAATTTAAGTAAGATCCTGAAACCATCCATGGTTTGCTGTCAAAAGGAAGAGGAGTTGGAAACGAGAAGACATGATTTAACTGTTTTTACAACATCAGCATTTAGGGGAGTAGAAGACTTATAAGGCGAGTTCCTGATGCAGAGTGGCTGACTTCTTGCCTTACTGATGTTTAACTTCAAATTTTTTCATAGTTTAAATGACCATAAAATCACCACTTCGCTCCCTCCTGCGAGCCAGAAGACAGCAGTCCCTTCTAGAGGTCAGTGCGTTTTGAGGGCTGGCTCATGCTCTCCCAGCAGTTGAACAGTCTTTTTCTGAGGATTATCTCTTACAAGCCCGAACGGAAGTCTCTGCTAGCCTTGCCAAAAGGGAAAGGAGGAAAATAATCTGATGGGCAAGTTGAAACGCAAAGTAGTTGCTCCTTCAGGGAGTGTTTGTAAAATGTTCCATTATACTCTATTCCTGCAGTCTGCAAGACACTTTTTATCCCTCTAAAACTAAGCGATACCAGAGTATGTAAACAGAGGAGCAAGATTGCTTATCGAGGTCTCTTTGTACTTTTCACAACCCAAACAATCCGTGCATGTCTAAGAACTGAGGAGCGTGTCTGTGAGAAAACACAGGTTTTTAAGCATTTAAGAAGCATCCTAAAACAAGCCTGTACTTCTTCTCAGGCTGTCTTTGAAACTGAAAATCAGGGTAAGGTTTCAGGCGAACTTCAACAGTCTTTGTATGCATCAAAAGCTTTTGCCTTGACAATGGAGGTGGGCTTCTCTGGCATGCTGCTGCTGAAAACAGAACGTTCGTGGAATTCTTCTAAGGATGGGAACAGCCATTCCTCCTCCTGCAAGATCCGTGTCTTCCTGCAGTGTGCTGACCTTTGGAAAAGAGCTCTTTTATGAGTGTTCTTCTTGCTTCTTGCTGTTACTTGCTTTAATAACACAGAGTAATCTGATCATGGAGGAGAGAATATACATCTCAGTAAGAAAAAGGTTTAATTTTACAGTTAAATAAACTTCAACCAGGCTTACATATACATCTTGCACTACTAATGCCTTCTGCTATTCAAAAGTACAGACTTATTTTTAGATGGAAAATTACCTGAATCATTTTGTTACGTGGGTTATGAAATGTAGAAGATAAGGGTTTTGGTACTGTCTTCGTCTTTTTCTCAATTACTGTAACACTGTCAAAGGAATTTGTGGGGAAGTGCTTGCAAATGAGGGCTTTGTAACACCACTGAAGACCTATCACTGAAATCCTGTTCAGCTTCGAGATTCCTGATGCAGCTGTTAAATGGCATGAGTAAGACTGATCAGGTTTATGAAAATCAGGTTCTTAAGATTTGTGCTTATGCAGTTTGCATTATTTAAAAACCTCTCTGCTTACATCTTCATGTTGAAAAAGGAAAAATGTGTAATTGCCTGTTGCAGGTTTTAACTATTAGTTTACATAAATTTTCCACAGAAAATGTAGTGTGCTTCTAGTATTATACAGTGACTAAGACAAATGTAAACTAACTTCTGTATCAGGAGAACATGTTCTACATCTGACTTAAAATTCCCTCTTAGGGAATATAGGGAGAAAAGGCATTTAATGTGGAAAAACAGATGCAAAGTAAACTCTTAATTTTAGGAGAGGCCAGATTGTTGCTGCCTTTTCTAGGGTAGCAGTTAGTTTCATTGCATGTTACTGAGCTCTTCCACTTGTCTTCTCCCCCTCAAAAACAAATTACCTTAATTACAAAATAGCATGCTTCTCCCCTAGTAACTCATTTGTGCTTCTGCCATGCTAATGAACAGATTGGGTGTATAAGTACAGTGACATGAATTCTATTATTCGCATTGTGTTCAAAGTGCTGTGTGGTATGCACTCCTTGATTTTGTAGATGTGGGGGCATTTAAGAATGAAACTATCTACTCCTAAATGTATTTAAACATCAAAACAAACTTTCACTTTGGGAAGGGAAATGGCAGCAAAATTCCATTATGTATTAAGTCTTTAACATAATCCTAAAATCCTCTCTAAAGCTCTTATTCTACTCTGTTAAAATAAAAGAATGGACTATTTAGTCTTTGCCTTGAACGATGCCAATATTGTTGACGGGCTTTAAAGATTGTGGGTGTTAGTAAAGATTTGTGTAGTATGAGAACTTGTGAATCAGGACTCTGTTTTATATAGGATGAAAGATGACTGGATTTGAAGACTCCAGTATTCTATAGAGTGATAGAACAAACAGCTTGGTGTTTGCTTTAGAAGTTGCTCTGTCCATGGATAAACAATATATGAGCTTTGTTTTAAAATGGGAAAATCTTAAGCAGGATGCCTTAAGGTCTTCTTATCCCAAATACTTTAAACCCTGGGAAAAAGCTCTAAAATCGGCTGTTTCTTAACAAGTGCTGTAACAATGAAAGAGCTACGTGAGGATAAACTGCTCAGTATAAACCAGCATGCAGTGGGGCTCCTAGTTCTATCAGGAACTTGGATGCAATGTGACTTGTTTGAAATAATTTTTGTGGAATTTAAGAATGTGACTTTAAGGTGGGAAACAATGCACTGGAGCTGTAAAGAATGTGTAAAGAATACCACAGCTGCTGTTTGTCCAAACTTGGACATCTACAGCTTACAGAGACAAGTGAACAGGAACATTTGGCTGTTAGGTCTGAATTCAGTCCTTGGTTTATGCATCTAGATCAAGTAATCATTTTGGACAGGCTGCCAAACTGAAGGTTAGCACAAAACAATCTTGGAGCAGCATTCTGTCTACTCCAGTGACTAGCTGATAAGGTAACTGGGAAAGGGCAGGAAAGAGGTAAGATAACATGTTAAAACAAGGCCATCTTAATCAAATGAAAATGGGATGCATTTTCTTGTCTTGCTGCAACTGCTGCTGATGCAGTACATGCTTTTTGTACCTTAATTTAAGACTTCTTGAATAGAATTTTTTTCTTGAATTTCCTTCTGTTTCCTTTCCTTCCCATTGGTGATGCCAGTCCCATCTATGAGCAAACTAACAAGACTGTCATGCGTGCAGGAGACAACATGGTCATGGTCCAGGTGATGGGAAGGAGGTGAAAAATAAGAGACTTTCAAAATCTGTTGGATTTTAAACATGTAATACCCTGCACAGAGTAATTACTATGGTAACCATAACACTAGATTGATTTCATCACATAATGTTGGATTTTAAATTGTGTGTGTCTGTAAAGACAATATTATAGAATATCTAGCAATACATAAGCTGTGGAACAAATATCAAGCCTCCCTTGAGAAAGGAACTGGGCGTTCAGATGATTTATTTCTTAATTCGAAACAACACTAGTCACCGCACCCTGGAGGTGATTGAAGATGACTGAAGTGAAATAGAGATTAAGTGCCTGGGAATAAATGACACTTAAAATGATGTTTTGGAGCACATAAAGCAATTGCTGTCTCCTAGGTTTATGAGCTTGAAAAGCAGAATAGCTACATTTCTTTATTAGTTTTATGTCTTTACATATTCTTGTTTCACCATAAAGTGTCTGCAATTTTAATTCACCGCTTTGATCCTGTGTGACCTGAGCTCCTTGCTGAAGGGGTAATGGGGAAGAACAGCAAAGCAAATGAGAGTGCAGGCAGCTTTGGCCCAGGTCTAGCCTGATAAGTTTGCTTTTACCTTTACTTTTCTAAAACACGACTGTTGTAAACATCGTGAAATGTAGTTAACAGACACCTCAAATAGAGATGCTGGTGCTGTACTGGGCAGGTGGAAGGAAGTGAAGAGAAGATGGCTGGCTGTGTCTGTAACATGTGTACACATGACTTCTTTTGTAGATCTTCACCTTGCTGCTGAGCTTGGGAAGACACTACTGGATCGAAATACCGAATTAGAGGAATCTTTACAGCAAATGTATGCAACAAACCAAGAGCAACTGCAGGAGATAGAGGTAAATATTTAAGGAACCCAAGTGTTAAAGCATGTAACCATGCAACAAAATAGCACATAAGTTAGAAGATCTGAGTTTCTTGACATCTGATTGACACTTTCAAGACAATCACTGAGCAACTTTTAAGTACTTCTGCTACCTCAATAACATAGATAGGCTTTGATCATTGTTAGACCTGTTTGTCTCAGCAATGGAGTCTTTGTGCCACTAAACTTGTTGGATTTGTTTTATATAATGACAAAGGACTTGAGTTTTATACAGGAAAAGTTATTTCAGGTGTCTTATTGCTAAACTTTGCTCGTCTTAATTTCGTATCATTTGACCTCTTATGATAAATTACTGCACTGAAATTTGACTAAAGCATGAAAAGATTTGAGTAAAATTGGAGGATATGTACTTCTGTTAAACTGAGCTGTGGTAAAGGGAACTAAAGTAAAGTTCAATTAAAAATCAGCAAGAACAAACATTTAACTAGTACCTAAATACAGGATGTAATGGGTATGTTTCTGTAGTTACGGGGTAACGGATCAGAACCACCCTCTGGAAACGCTCAGCTTTGTTACTTGATGGAAAAACCTAACCATTTTTGGCAACGTCTTTTTTTAACAGTGCTTATGTTCTTGCAGACATAGCATTTGTCAATGTAACGATTTTCATCTATTAAGAGGGCAATGCATGGTCTCTAATAATTAAATTTATTAAATATTCAGTACTTCTCTAACTGACAATATAATGGAAACGTAGTCCAGCATTTTAGTTTCATTCTAGTGTGAATCACAGGGACCAGCCTGTGACTGGTGTATGCTAAATTCTTACAAAATATGAATTAATCTGTGTAAGTAGAACTTGCGCAGTTACAGAGTGTTTTTGTACAGCTGCAACTTAAGACTTAAACATTTATCGTTGTTATGAAGGTGCTATACAAATACTGCTCTACTTAAGGTATTCAGAAGATGTGCAGATGGGATGCTTAGAGACATGGTGTAGTGGCAGACTTGGCAGTGCTAGGTTAACGGTGGGACTTGGTGATCTTAGAGGTCTTTTCCAACCTGAATGATTCTATAATCAGACATATTGTTGGAAGTGTTTAATACAGTTGCAACATGTTTTGAAATAACGTAACTTTGCAGTCTCTAAGTGCTATATCTGTGCCTCTGTGCTTGATGTTTCCTTATCTTCCTAATTCTTAACTTGCTCGTCTCTGCAAGCAGAAGGTGGTCTTTCAGCTGTTCTTGGAGCTACTTTGATCAGGTTTTGACTAGCTTTTTTTAGTGCAAATAAAGTAATGAAATTCTTTCTAACCCCTGCCTCTATCCTCCCCAATAAATCCACTTCTTACAGGTAGCGAACTCCAGAACTACTTCTTACAATGATTAAAGTCATTCTCAAATATGGCACTACCTTTTCTGAACTGAAAAGGAAGGGTCAAAGGCTTTTGGGATGCTTAAGATTATAGCTGGTATATTATATACTAACATATTAAGTGCTTTACAGCCTTGGATCATTATATCTGACCTCTGTGCTGACATGTATGCCACTAATGAATCACTGTAGATGTAATAAATGCTGGAGTGAAAGGGCAACTTTATTGCTGTCTGAATATTAGTTCTCGGCACTCAGACTTCAGGAATACTGACTCTCCTTTATCATGCAGTGGAACAGAAGTCTCAGCTGCTGCTTCATGTTAGGTGCTCAGTTGCTGGGGAGGTGGAACAAATGCAAACTTCTAAGGTGTTACCACAGCTGTGCTTTGTTTTCATGGCCTGGTTACAGCAGGCCAAATTAATACCAACACTAAAGATATTGGAGGGACAAGGTGGATTAAACTGGTGCTTTACATCTTCCATTCAGCTAAACCTTCTGCAAAACCCCACTGTGAGAAGTGGGAACATCTAATTCTGGTACCAAAACCTTGTTTCTGTGCTTAGTCTTGTATTGCTGAACAAAATATGAAGATCTCTAGCTCCTTCTGAGAGTGACCAATAGGGAAAGTTAATCTGAAGTGGGTCACATTGAGATTCTGCTGCTAATCCATAAACTATTTTTGTGTAAATCCTCTGTCACGTGCGTACAGGCTACAGAAGGATCTAGCCAACTGCTATCGTGTTGATCTTCTAGAAGTCTGTATGTAGCAGTTGCTAGTCCTAGATTAATTTATAATCTGTTCTTAAATTGCCTAAAATGTAAACCCATCAATCTCTCTTAAGGAGGTAAAAGGTTAAGTAGAACATTAGAAGTTTTCAGTATGTGCCTATGTAAAGAGAGGTAGATCTGCCTCAAAGTCCAATGGGTGTTCATACTTACCAGTGAGTAGCATGTAGTAAGAATGTATTGTAAGAAGGAAATTCTATATAACAAAGTATTTCAGAACTAAAGGATTTTTGTTGTTGTTGTTCTCAAGCCTGTTTAAAACAAACTTGTTTCTTTTTTGAACTGTATCAGTCCTACCATATGTGGGACCATATAAGGCACTTGAATTAAGAGTCTTAAGTTATTGTTAACTTCTTATGCTGAGAATTCCAGGCTTTCTGAAAGTATTCTAGACACTTAACAGGCTATTTTGGTAACTGTAAGACTAAAGAGGATTTAAATGAGACCACTTTGTGTGTTTTATTAAAAAACAAAACAAACAAAAAAACACAACCTCTTGGTATTACAGTAACTGGAGTTCCCTATGAGAAATTAAAGAGTGAATCCAAAAGTTTGGTTGTACTTCCTGACACACAGTAGTCCACAAACTCTCTTAAGTGTGACCACAATCTAAATTGTGTTTTGCTGAACAATGCTGCTTCAAAATGGAAAAATATAGGCCAGTTGAAAAAAGATATAGATAGTGCCACCCAATATTTCAGTTTTAATGCTAAGAAAACTGTTGGGTCAACGTCATTACAAAACTTCTGATGGAGCCCACTGCAGCTTTTAGAAAGACTCAATGGATAGTTAAGGGCTGTGTTGAAATTGGGATTTGTGGCTGTATTAGCGATGACTGCACTACAGACAAACCCAGTCAAGAAGGCATGGGTACTGGCTAACAGCTTAGCTGCAGCAAGGATAGATAAAGGAAAAAAAAAACAAAAAACAGCACAAACAAACCAAACTCATCTGGGTGAAAGGCTGACTGATCAGTCTGTGTTGACCTCAGTGACAAAGCAAGCTACCTAGCTGAGCTCTGATGGTACCTTTACAAGTGTATGTTTTCCAAAGGACCCACTGGAATCTCTATATTTCTGAAACGTAGTAGTTCTTTTTATGTGTGAATAGAAGTGTAGAACAGTAGCTCTATCTGTGATTCAAGTGCAGACTAGTAACAGCAGTATTGTCTTGCAGTATCTCACAAAGCAAGTGGAGCTCTTGCGTCAAATGAATGATCAACATGCAAAAGTCTATGAGCAGCTGGATGTGACAGCAAGAGAACTAGAAGACACTAATCAAAAACTAGTTGCGGAGAGCAGAGCTTCACAACAAAAGATACTAAGGTAACAAACTTAGGCTAGATCCTCTTTTCTCCCCTCTGCTCCCAACTGTTAATATGAAAAAGAGTAGACCAAGCATGTTTGTACAGTTACTGAATGGCTGTTTCTGTCTAGTGTTGTTCTACAACACTCTTAAATTGGTAACTTTAAAAGTGTTTTGTGGCCAAAGAGCAGTCTTCAGAGGAGAAATTGCAATATGAGGTAATGAGAACTTTTATCTTGTGTCCTTGACTGAACAGTCAGATGTTTTAACAGCAGTCCTTCACTTTTAGCTTGACAGAGACTATTGAAAATCTGCAAACACACATAGATGACCTTCAAAGACAAGTAGAAGAACTGAAGAAGTCTGGACGAGGCCGGATGAGCCATGAGAGATCTGACCAGCCAAGATCAATGCACAGCTTCTCGTGTTTGAAGGAGCTGTATGACCTTCGCCAGTAAGACTCTTGTCTTGCATACCAAATAAAATACTGAAATTATTTTAAGCAAAGTTTGAAAAACTAGAAACAAGCACAGATGTCAAGGAAGCTAGCAGAAAAGCATCTTATGTTCACAGCTAGCAAAATATCTCTGCAGTCCTGCATTGTGTGGTGTTGCCACTGCAGTGGCATGCTTCTGGTTGAAGACTGTAATAGCCTTTGTGGAAGATGAACTGTACATTCCACTCTCTTATCTTGAAAGGTTCTGCTCCAAAGTTTCTAAGCATATAAAATCATAGCCCAGGAAGTCTACAAGGATTTGAACCTCCTTCTTTTCAGTCAGATAAAGTGCAAACAGATAATTACTAAATAAACATCCTAAACAATCTTTTCTGTAACTTACTCTTTTCTTGGATGTCTGTGGGCATCTTGTCTTCAAGATGGAATAAATGCAGTAGATTTGCTGAATTTAAACTGGTTAAAATGGTGCCTGGAGCTCTGGGCTGCTTCTTAGTTTTGAGCAGTTCTACCCAGCTGAACTGCTTTTGTATGCCGATCAAAAGTCACCTGGGGTAAAAACTCAGTCTAGCTTCAGTCCTAGAAGGTAATGTCAGAAATGAAGCACCTTTACAGACAAGGAAAACAGGCTCTTTTGTCTGCTCTTCCAGTACTACGTGGAAGTAAGACTGCAAAATAAGCAATCTCTGTATCCAAGTGTTATTTCTTGACATTTTGAAAGATAGGCATGTGGCTTCTTTCAAACTGCCAAAGGCTTGTGGCTACAGAATTGCCTTATCTTTTTTTGAAGCTTGTTTCCACACTCAATAGTGACACAAGTTGTAAGAGTGGAAAGCTGTGGGAAAAAGATCTGAAGGGTCAGAAAATATTACATGATACATGAATTTTTTTAAAAACTTAAATTCTAGACCTAGTTATTCAGTAAGCTGATCTGTAACTTGAAACTGTTAAAAAGCTGCCATTCTGCTAGAGGGGGAAGGCTTGATGGCACATGAAGTATTTACAAACTCCCTTTGTGATTATTAAGTGGACTGATAGGTTAGCAAAATGACTGCTATGTATATTCTGAGATATGTTAGCATTCAGTTTAAGTCTGTCATGAGTTACCTAGGACAGGAAAACTTTAGGTGTGGTCAGCTGTATTTCCTAGATTTCATAATACTTTTGTGTTTGTTTCTGCAGGTATTTTGTTTACGATCATGTGTTTGCAGAAAAGATAACTTCAATGGATAGTCAGCTAAGTCCTCTAGAAGAAGAAAATGAGAACTTAAAAAAGGCAGTTACAGTTCTGCAAGCCCAACTTAACCTAGAAAAAGAGAAGAGGATAACCATGGAAGAGGAATATAGTCTTGTGGTAAAAGAAAACTGTGACCTTGAACAGAGGCTTGCTGATATAGACTTGTATCGGGCTCGTGCAGAGGAGTTGGAAGTGGAAGTAGCTGAAATGCGCCAAATACTTCAGTCTGAAAACACATTCCATAATGCAGAGAAATTGGTGCCAGAATCATTTTTCATTTCATTCAAGGAATCCTTAGAAAGGGAGCTTGGTCAGAGCCCAGCAGATGATGGACTTCTGAACGTATGTGAGCTTGACAAGAAGGCACTGAAGCGGAGCAGTAGTGAAACTTTCCTAAGTAGCGCTGCAGGAGGAGACATTCTAAGGGGCCACGAAGAAACGTGTATTAGGAGAGCTGAAGCTGTGAAGCAGCGAGGAATCTCTGTGCTTAATGAAGTTGATGCTCAGTATAATGCTCTGAAAGTGAAGTATGAGGAACTTTTAAAGAAGTGTCAAATCGATGAAGATTCTTTGAAACACAAGGCTGTACAAACACTGAAGCAGTATTCCAAAGACCTTAACGTGGGAAATACCCAGTATGATCTTTCAGCTAGCAATCAAGAATCCACAAATGTGGAGCTAAGTGACTCTCCTGCAAATGCTCCTCCTGAATATAAAGCACTCTTCAAGGAGATCTTTAGCTGTATCAAAAAAACGAAGGAAGAAATAGATGAACACAGATCTAAGTACAAGTCCCTCTCTTCTCAACCCTAACACTGGACTTTCTGATGACCCATTTTCTGTTGATGACTAATCTCTTATTCAAAGAGGGGAAAACCTTTACACAAATGTCAAAAGACCCCTTACACTGTTTCTTTTAGCACTCAAAATGAATGTTTTCAATTGGTTTGTAGACATGTAGTTAACAAGCTGGCTAGACTAGCAGTCTCCTTGTACCTATGTAGCAATAGATTTGATGTTGTTTAGCACTGTCACACAAACCAGTGGTTGGAAAGCAAACATCATAGCTTAATACTACACTACTTCATACTACACGATGTCTGTCCAGAGTAGTAATTGCCACTAGTTTCCCTAGTCCACTTCATATTAACAGAGCTAAGAAACCTGTTCAGTACTTCTCACAAGGAACCAGGCTATAAGCTTTTATTTGCTTGCAGGTGATGATCTAGCCCTGTAACTATGTAAAATGATGTAGAAAATGAACAAAAACAGAGCCCCTGACCAGTATCATGGGCAGCCTCTCCTTGAGTCTTGAGAACGAAGTGAACAGTCTAGCTGAACTTGCTTTGACAGGGAGGTGGAGAGCACGCACAGCAGCTTGCGCTGTGCTTGGTTTAAGTGAATACCACCTTCTCATGTGCACTAAGCTCTCCCACAGGTTGGTATAAATGTCTTACTGAGAAAGGATTTGACAAAGTTTGTGTGGCTTTTAGGTATGGTTTCTTATATAGGGAACTTTGTCTTAAGGCAAGATACTGTGAATTGATTACGTATGTTATTTGGGACCTACTGTTCTTTTTTTGGTGGAATGCCTGCAAAGTGCATACATGTGTGTATTTGGTAAGATAGAAAGTTGCAATTTAGCTGTTTAACTTTAGCAGTAGCATTGACATAGTGGAATAGCTTTTAAGCCTACCTACCACAAGCTCCCAGTGCTTGAAGGAGACAGGTCAGGTAAAACCTTATATGGGTGTGTCTGTTGCTTCCAGTGGACCTATTCCATGCTGCCTGCGGGGTGGATGTAACACTGCCAGAACATATCCTTCTGAAAACAGGGGCCCATGTTCTTGTTCTTCCTCTCCTTCTCCACTCCCTAATAATAAGTTCATAGGTTTTCAAATTCTGGAAAACAAAACATGAAGATGTTCTTTAAAACTGCTTTGAAGTGTCAAGAATGGAAAGCAAAAGCTAAGCAATCAAGGAGAAAGAGGGCACCAGGAGAGGCGACATCCTTCTTATAAAGTGTCTCATAACTTAATTTGTTCAACTGTTCTTGGGAACCACCTACTTATTGCCTTGTCTGAGTTGCTGCAATACACCAAACAGTTGAAAGTGTGTTGACAATTTCTCAGCTCTAGTTCAGCTGCTATTACGGTTCTGTCTGCCTTATGTACCCTGTTAAGCTTGTGTATAGTTGTCCTTCAGTTGCAGTATTAAGACTTCATTCATATTGTGGGAATTTCTCAAAAACATGTTGCATTCTTTAAAATTATTTAAAAATGGGAATCTGAATGTTGTGAATATTTTTCTAAGCAAATAAATAAGCCAGTCAAGCTACGTGTGTAACTAGTAATTCTACTTATCTGTGCCAATCAGGAAACTGCAGATGGCACCTGCACTATCTAGTCTTGCAATCTTTCCATGATAGCTCAGACAGAGTTCCCATTACATTTGCACTAAAAAAAAATAATAATAAATTGCACTTAAAGGAAAAGGATAGGTGTGTCTGGGATAGAAAACCAGAGGCAACTACATGGTTTCTATTTCTTTCCTTGGGGTGATTTGTCAGGGTTCAAAAAAAGGTGTTTGAAGGGTGAAAGACAGGAAAGCTTTTCTTCTGCCATTAGGTTAACTATATTGTTACTGTTTCCCTAATAGTTAGGTCCTCATCTAGAGACCTGCTGCTGGAAAGGAGTACCCTTAAAAGAGAAAGCTGTAATGCTGTTAGTCACAAGCCCTTTCCTGCTGACACTGCTCGCCACTTCAGGGGAAGGGGATCCACACCTGTGAGACCAGCAGTTATATAACAGCAACTTAGAATTTCTGGTTAAATAGATGACCCTTAGTAGTTTAATGGTGTTTTCTAACAGAACACATTCTATATACTTTTGCAGCCTTTAAAAATATTCAAAATGTTCTTAAATTTCCAGGTAACTATTTGATTCTTCTGTAGTATAACTTGCCCTTGCTCACCTGTGCCACTGCTAAAGTGTATCACAGTACAGCCAGTGTTTAACACATTTATTCTGTAATAAACTCCAAGGTTGTCTTCTTTTGTAACTTCACTCATACTAGGGCTTCCCCAGGGAGAGGCTTTATATACACAACTGTAGGTTACTGCTACAGCAACAAGGTCATACTATAGGTAAGTGTCAAGATGTGGATGCACACGGGCAAAGGCTGCAAAAGCTGGCTGAACTTAAGTGCTGCCAAGTTGTATTTAAGTAGCTAATAAACTATGCTAGCATATGAACTCAGGTAGTTTTAGCAGTTTAAAAGTGTTTTCCACAGAAGTGTGAAATGCTGTAACTATGCCAAATGTTAAGCTTGGGCCAATCTTCTTTGGCTTAACTACCTTAATCTGTTTATTTTTGTCAACAACTGAGTCTTTTCTGAGCATAAGTAGATGAAGCTAATAGAATCTACCTGAACTTCTCATGTGATAGAAATTATAGTGAACAAAAATCAGTAAAAAGTAACACTGCTCTAAAACTCTTTCAGTAGGGTACTTTTTTTCATACTGCAGTTAGGCTTAAATGATAAACCTAGAACAGAAAAAAAACTCAGTTACTGTACCTTGTGCACCTGTGTACCTTGTGCAACAGGCTTTCATCTTGACAGCCACCTCTAAGTACCCCTTAAAGAACATGATGCAAGCAGAATAATGTAAAGCAAGTTAAGACATAGTTTACTATCTACCTGTAAGGTTTATTAAAACCATTCCTGACCTTTCTTTCCACTGTAAGCCTTTGGTCTCTAAAAGGAGCAGGGATAGTTTCCATTTCTTCCTGGACAAACAAGGCAGGGTACAGCAATATGCCACAGCTGACCTTCAAGATAAAATTTTATTTTTTAAAAAATTACACAAAATAGAGGTTTTACATTGTTGCCAAGTGTGATAACTACAGCTGGATGCCTTCTATGTGGTGCACTTACCTTGCTGTATTTGCACATAATGCAAAAAATCCCTCCAACAAAACCCCCATCAATACACAAAATCCAGTAGTTGTTCCACATCTGTTTCAAGTGTAAATTCTTTTGCCAGTTCATTTCACAGACAACAGGTGACAACAATTGCTATGTAGTACAGAGTTTAGAGACAGTGATTTTGTCACCCACCCCCCGGCCCTGACCTTTCCATGAACATCACTATCTCCTCTTCACAAAGAGAGCTGCAAGGGCTATGATAATGCTCAGACTAATGTCTGAGCATCTAGATATTTAACAAAAAATGGGATGTTTGTAAACAATTTTATTGGCATTACTTACAAAATAAAATATTAGACCATGATTTTTCCATCATGTCTGTGTCAGTATATGGTTTTATTTTATTATAATGAAAGAGAAGGAGAAGCAAAATACATTAGAAATTCCAGATTAATCAAACTGCAGACAGGGTCCCATGTTGTCTTTCTAGTTGCTCTCTGCGCCTAGGTGGCCATGCAAACATATGTGTGAGTATGTTGTGATGTCAGTGACTGTCTTTCTGCAATGCCCACGTGCCCCAAAGTAGGTCAGATCCTGCCCCACACTCCCAAGGCCATGGCATTACTGTCTGTGCCGCCCACCGCAGGTTTCCTCTTTCATCCTGGAGAACATCTGAAGTAACAGAACTGCTGACACCGCTGTCAAGACTGCACAGTCCCTTTAAGATACCACATTCCGCCGTAGCTCACACAGCAGTCCTGGGGAGGAAAGGGAAAGTCCATCAGCACCCACAGCACTAAG
This sequence comes from Aythya fuligula, assembly GCF_009819795.1. Taxonomy (NCBI): domain Eukaryota; kingdom Metazoa; phylum Chordata; class Aves; order Anseriformes; family Anatidae; genus Aythya; species Aythya fuligula. The sequence continues at coordinate 7,798,973 of NC_045573.1, forward strand.
CTATGCTGCTCAGGGACTACCACAGTTAAGTTGTACCCTGCCTGTTTTGGGAACCATTACTGGCTTTGTGATGGTAAATGTGATCAGTAAGTCCTTTCAGAGCACAAATGAGACCATGAATGCAGAGCTGCAGGTTATCTCTGCCCTGAGGATCATATAACTTAAATTAAGATGACAGACACAGAGGGGGGAAGGCTGAAAGGGCACAGGCAGGATAAACAACGTGATGGCAGCAAGAAGCCATGCTTTTTGGGGGGAGGAAATGGAGGGAATCATGCAGAAGCCAGCTTAAGAAAGGCTGAGGAGAGAGGAACCGAGGGGTTGGCACAGACTGAAGCTCAGGTGAAGACACAGAAGCAGAGGGAAGGGCTGGAGTGCACAGGGAGCACCAAAGCTGGAGCCTTACAAGAAGCAATGTTCTATGATAATGAAGTGTCAAACCTCAGAACCGTACTTTGGTATTCTGACCACGTCTGCTATGCTTACAGCTGGTAAGCACCACAGCAAAGGAGCTCAGTAAGTGGGTTTTCTTGTGGTTCATTTTCTTATTTCTATTAAATGAACACCAAGTCTCTTGAGTTCTAAGCTAATAGCTTCTCTTTCTTCTGCTCCTGCCCTCCCATTTAGGTAATTCAACACAACTTAAGAACTGCTACAGAATGGATATTGTGGAACTTAAATGGAAAAAAAAAGTTCTTAATTCTTGGGATTTAAAGCCAAACACTCTACAAATAAGAAATTAAGTGCAGAGGCTAGAAAGAGTGTTTGCAGTCTTGATCTGCAGATGCAAAAATACAAACCCTGTCTGTCGCTTCTGCTGGGTATTAGAAAAAAAAAAAGGAGCACATGCAGCTAGGGAAATAGGAGTCAATGAAACCAATTTCATTCAAAGTGGAATCCAGTCTCTCATGGTTTAAAGAAGTCAAAAAAGTTTCCTGTTTCATTAAATCATACTTTCAACATTTATTTCAGAAACAAAGAAATTCAAATGCTTCTGTAACAAATGTACTGAAAACAAAGAAGTCTGACACAGCACAAGGCTGGTTGCATGACAACTTACGTTTATATAAATAGTACCCAGTTTGTTGAGGGAAAACATTTTTTTCCCCAAAATAGATTATTTGTTAAATAGCAACATCATTGTGAAAACTAATGCCAGTACATTGTCTAGATGTTTTGGGAGAGCTGATAGTAGAGCTCATCTAGTTGCTTGACAAACCTTCCAGGAGAGGCAAGCCACACAAAATACTGTCTTGATTAGCAGGCAGAAATGTCTGAGCTTATTTTAATACTAAGACCAGGTTCTTTCAAGCAAGACCAGTTTGCTTACTATCACAGCAACAGATGTGTAATTTTTCATACATGCTATTATTCTGCTTACAGATCCCAACGTAATGAAGTACTTCAGCACTTGACTTATTGAAGTGGGTGATGGTGAGGAAGGGCCCAGCAACAGTGATTAAAGCGTTACACTAGTTGGCAGCCTTCTGCTTAGCCACCCTGCATCACTTTTAAGGTTTGTCAATGGCCTGTGCGGTCTGTATACCTTAAGCTTCTTTAGAAAGTAAATAGCTCATCTTCAAAGACAGAGGTGAAAGGTTTCAAATAAACATTCTCTATGAAATGTGTTACCTAGTACTCTGTATGCTTATTTTGGCTATGGTTTTGTTCTCTACACTACTGTAAGTCCTACTATAGAATGAAATGCATTTCCTTCTGAATAGATGGCACTTGTGTTCTTCAGCATTAACCAACAGCAGGCAGCTGGTATGCTTAGAACACTACACTGAACACTCCCACCACCTTAATGTTTAACTCCACATTATTTAACATTCCAGTGCATTTTTTAAAAAAATAACTCTGATGTTAAAAATAACTCTGATGTTTCTTAAAAAATAACTCAGAAATAAGGATTTGCTGCAATAATGCCAAACAACATGGAAGTCACAATCACTACTCTTCAAAGGGAAAGAAGGTAGAATGAGACAAGTGTTAGTTTTAAGAAAACAGGCCGAAAAACAGGCTCTGTCCACATTCCAACAGCAATTGTTATAGCATCACATTCACTTGTCAGCTCAAGGTAAAATATCCCTTGGTCAAACCAAAGCATTAAAAATTCATGCATTAATTGGATCAAAACCACAGGTGAATAGAAACTTACCTTTAACACTCTATCCACCTCCTGCTTGTTTACGTCTTCTCCACATTCTTGACTCAACTGATTCTGAATGACATTTCTGCGCACTCGATAATTTTTCGAAAAGATTTCAAGCAAAACTTGGCGATGCTTCAGAAGAAAAAATATAATTAATATAAAGGGAACAAACATTTTTAGCTTTCTCTACAACAAAACTGCACGTGCATTAGTCTGTACAAAGCATTCACTGAACTGCATTAGAGGATTCTTGCTTCATAATCTTGAAACTTTATTCCGTCCCATTTATATCTGCTGTCTATTAGGTCTGCTCCTATTTTCTTAGGGCACTACAGTGATCTCTCCAGACCCCATCTCTGCCCTGTCTGTCACAGGATCTGCACCTATCCTGTGACCTGTGGCACCTCCAAAGGCACAAAGCATGTTGAAGAAGGAGCTTTGACTTACTCCTCCCAAATGCTTCTCATGTAACTCGTAGTCAACTCCAGCCAGAAGGCTGGATACTGCTTTTTCTCTAGAACAATGCATAAGATTTCCCTATAAACACTTACTTAGGTCACGGACACAGCAATTATATTATCCATCTATACTTTGTTAGGCTGCCTTTCCTTCCACTTCATTTACTCTGGTATCAATTAAAACTCAAGAGATGCTCACACATGCTGTAATCATTTCCTATTCTAAATATAGACAGATACACCAGGTATCAGCATCATATAATCACTGGTTAATGTATTACCATCAACAAAAAAATAAAAGAAAATTGGACTGGATCCTGGTGTAAGGCCCACATTCTAGAATCCTTTCTCTTCCCAGGTTCAGCATTATTTGCATTCCACTGAGTTAAGTTAGTTACTAACACAAATTACCAACATAAAATGGTTCTGTCCACACCACTTGGTCTTGACACAGTGACAATCAACCTGCGATCTGAGAGCTTCCTCTCAGCTGGAGAGTTTTCAGTGGTACTGAAAACTGGAGCCTTCCTTAGGGAAAGGGTAAAAAAACTACCTGCTGTACCACTTCAGGAAACACAAATTCAGTCGCTGCCAAATGCTCGCTAACCATGTATTTGGAAGGGTCACTGTTTTTTGCCTTTACCTGATCGTAAGTGTCACCAGCTTCCCAAAGTGCATAAACCTTTAGTTCATCTGGTGAAGCAGCAGTCTGTGGAGGAAACTGAGAACAAGAGGCTGTTAAAAATAACTACTTATTTAATGAGTTCTGCTTAACGATTCTACGATACAGTATCCCTTGACACCTATCAGTGAGTCAAAAACGTTGTGGCCACGTAATGAGAATTGCTGAAACAACACAGGCTCCTCTCCCACCCCACACTCAAAGCTGTAACTTCCCTCCGGTAGCCCCTGTGCCTGCACAGGCACAGTCCATCCCACAGCCAACGAATACGAGCCATGTGTAATCCATCCTGCAGCACACGGACCCTGAATGAGGGGGTAATTATGGCCTAGAGAATAGGACGAGCACTCCGGCATCCTGATCTGTGCCTTAGTATGTCCAAGTGATGTCTGACTGGTGCTTCTGGTCACACTGGGGTAATCCTCAGCAGGGTGACAGGCACACCACCAAGCATTTCAGAGCTTTAAACTGGGGCTGCTGGGCACTCTGGACCCCCTGAATGGGGGGCATGGGCACAGTTTCCCGTTGGAGAGCGGACAACCACCAAGTGCCAGAAGAGCAGTGCTAGGGCTTGCACCTCAGCCAGTATTTCACTGCAAGACGTATAGGTTTTTCCTGTCAGATGCATTGTTTCCAGAACACCCAAAGCATTATTCAACTGAGCATCCAGTGCACTGCAGGGTCTTTCTGGAGATTTTTAAGTCTCCAGTGGCAAGTTTCAGACATTCAGACTCTAACCTGGATGTATCTGCTTCACTGCTCCCAGGCTGGCGTGACTGACAAGCACTGTGCTTCTGCTGCATTTGTGATCTCTGCTCTGAGACAGACTACAGGACTCCTGAAGACCGAACACCAATGGAGAGTGAACCAGACACCTGCTCATTTCAGGCTCCAAAAATGAAGTGTTATTTTTTTCCCCCCATGTGCCAAGCCAAGGAAACACCATTTGTTTTTTTCTGAAGCAGAGGCCTCATGCCCCTGCACACAGGAGGAATACAACTGCCTCTCCTCCATGCTCCAAACTCCTAAAAAAATCCCAAAAACAGAATACTGTCCATTTGCCTTATCATCTCCCCTTAGAACACTAACTAACAAGCAATGCTGGAATATGCCTTCACTCCTGACGTGTCTCTTCCTGTCTGTCACTAACAATTTATTCCTTGCTAACCGTCCAGATGACCTCAATCAATCATCTCGGAAAAGCTAACAAGCCCATCCTGATTGTTCCAGTATTCCTCAATCCTGGCTGCTGGTACAAAACACACCTTTCTTCCCAGCCTCTCCCACACCACACCAAGAGACTCGTGCATCACAGAACAAAAGATCAGCCTCTCCTTTCACACAATGCCTCTGATCTTACTGAAGAGGAGAAGCATTTTTTTCCAGCGGGTTTAGCAGCTTTAGCTCCCACGTTGGCTCAAACAGCTGGAATATAACACAGTTTCCTCCTTGGTTCAGAGGCAGGACTCAGGTTTATTAGGCTCTTAACACCTGACACACTTCTCTTCTCATATGGACATGCCATGTATTGAGGAGTACAACCTCTTGTATGCTTTCAGCACAGATAAAATCAAACCCTTCAGCCTCTCTCCTGATAGCTGCAGCAGGAGAAGCAAACTGCAGGGCAGCACGAGCACTGAGCTACGCGCTGCCTCGCTCTGGGAAAGCCACCAGTGCAAACTCCTGCCTCAGCCACGCTGGAACATGGCTGCACTTCTCTGGCCATTCAGCAAGGAAACTGCCTCCAAAGCAACACAATATTTATTTGGGAAAAAACACAGAACCTCCTCCCCTTGCCCAGCCTCACTCCGTAAACTGCTGCACAGACTGGTGCCAGCAGCTCCCTGCTTGCTTGCTGCTGTCACTTCTGGTCCTCAGGGGAGGGAAATGCCACCAAAGGCTCTTCAGAGAAACGTGCAGCTCTGTCCAGCTGTCCTGCCCTCCCATACACGCTCTCTGCCACGTTCATTATCTTAGCCTCTCCAGTCTCACCTTGAAACAGCTCTCCACTGCCTTAAAGCCCTTCTTTATAACACTTGCCCCGTGCCCTTCCTGCTGTGAGCCCCCAGAGCCATCGCAGGGCTTTTGGACAACTTGCTGCCTGTGTCCCAGGGCTGCCACGTTACAAGGGAAGCTGCTGGGGAGGAGCCCTTGGCTTTGGGATGCAACTGGCTGGAGCACTGAGCACGTCCTAAAAATAGCCTCTGCCAGACAGCCCCGTGTTCCTGCTACACCAGTCTGCAGGGGGCTGACGCTGCCAGAAAAACTCATCTGCCGAAACAACCTTAGAGGCAAACTGCTGTGCTTTGCCCTTGGAGAGACGTGGCCCTGCTCCCTGTAAGAGCAGGACAGCACACACACACACAGGCACCCCTCCTGCTACCCCAGCCAGGAGGAAGCCACGCTGACATCATTTCCCGACTGCTCCAAAATAGCCTCCAGGTCTGGGCAGAGCCTGGCCACGCCACGGAGCGGAGAAGGGAGCCAGCAGGAACCAGCCACCGCTGCGCACCCACTCCCCTTCAGCACTTGGGGAGCATCTGCCTGCCTGGGATTCACTTTCCAGACCTGCTCTTCCCTTCTGGCTGAGGATGCTACAAAGCACAGGTAAGCACAGTGCCCTGCAGGCACCCTCCCAGCCTCACTTACGGATGGCCTGGCACCTCTCCTGGCTCCCCACAAATACTATTTATCTTGTGCCCCAGGTGCAGCAGGTCAGCTTTGTAAATAAAGCCGGCATTCCACTGCCTAGGTTTCCATTGTTGTTTCCAGCAACACGTTTTCCATAATAGGGCAATGTGCAAGTCAAAAGTGTCTTCACCCCCCACAGAACATCACTTTAATTACCTCAGATCATTGATTTTTATCACCAAAGCCGTTTCAATTACAGAAAACTAATGAGCAACTAACTACAAAATCCCAGGCTAAACAACCCTCCGGGCTTCCACTGAGCTCAGGCAGCCTCGGTGGGTTCAAACAAAATTGTCCAGGGGAATGATCAAGAGATACTGAAACATATGAGCCCATGCAAAGGGTAAAACCAGCCCAGGCACCTCTGCCACCTCCCCGGAGCATGAGCTGGAGGCTTGGGGGCTAACAATTTACATGGCTGATAACAGTACAGGCTTGTGCAGGCTCCTGTAGAAGATCTCAAGTTTGGGTAAGCAGAAGTAAAACTTACAGCAGACCTCCAGCAAGAGACCTTCCAGTGCCATCGCCACACCTCTGCGGGGCTCCTGTGACAGGACTTCCCAGACAGAAAGTTGTTCCCAACCACCTGTGCTCAGGAGGATTTTATTTAGGTTGTCTTTTGAAAAGCAGAACCTATCCCACTTTCACTCCTCACAGCCTTTAAGCGAAGGCTGGATGAACTCATTCCCAAATTCCCAGCGTTTCCAAAGCAAAGCAGTCCCATTTCCAATTAAGACAGCAGCAATGACCTCAGCTATTTGCCACCAGCACAGCAAACGCACATCCTACACTGTGTACAAAGGAGAGTCTCTCCAGCAGCAGGAGGCAGCGTCAGCCCAGCATTACCCCAGGACTTGGAAGCTGTCAGGAGAGAAAGCAGAAAGTACCGAGCTCGGTGGCCTCCCTTGTGGCACCTCACGTCTGTTACGAGGTTCCCAGGTGCCACAACACGCACTCTGCACACGACTGAACATGTTATTTCTGCCTCCTTATTCCTGAGCTGGCTCCCAACTCCCATGCTCCAGGCTCTCTCATCAGGCTGCCTGCTCCCTGCTCTTTCTGCCTCGCCTGCTCTCTCAAGCAGTTCACACGTCTCTTCTCTCACCAAAGGCAGCCGACTCCCAAGCTCTTTCTGGTTGCAAAACAATCAGCACTGCCAGATGTCTCGTAAAATTATTTTCCTTTTAGGCTATTTCCCACGATGCCAAATTTCTTTTTCCTTCCTAAGCAATCTGCTGTCACACAACGGTTGCTGTGACTCACGCAATCACACATGTCATTTCTACACAGACAAACAAACAAAGACATCTCTGAACAATCCTGGAGGAAAAGGACTGGCCAGAGAAACCTGCTGGAGATAGGGTTTGGCGCTTCCCAGAGGGCTCTGCTGGCTGTGCCCTGCTGGGCCAGGCAACAACCATCACCTCTCCTCCCCAGCAGCATCCCTGTCAGGAGCTTGTGCAACTCGCAGAAAGCTGGTGGGAAGAGCTCCGGGACTGCCCCACGTTGTGTTACTGAAACAGGAGCAATGAGACCCTGAGTCACTGCAGCCCCACACCTCAGAGGTGGGAAGAGCCCCAGAGCCAACTGCGCTGCAAGCATTATCCCAGAGCAGAGAAAGCAGAGCCTGCCAGAAGCAGGACCTCAGACAAACCTCCGGCAGTTTCAACAGATCCAGTATCGGATGCTTACTCAGAGGACATCTTTCTTCCAGTCCAGCCCAAGACAGAAACGTTTCACAGCTCAGACATTTAACTGGCCCCCATCCCTCCTCCCTAAACACCAGAGGAAAAACAAAATAATACTTACAGGCACCAAAATTTGTTTGCAGCCAGTGTCCAGCACCATGTCCTGTAACATTTTGTCCGAAATGCCACTGAACAACGTGTGTCCTGGAGGCAGACTGGCTAAGTGAAGGTTAAACAACCGTTTGAGCTCACTCAGGGTGAGTACAAATTGTTTCTTAAACGTTGAGGACACAAACGCCTTCAGTTCCTGGGCCACCCGGTCACCGCAGCCTCCAGGCAAGTGGCCGTTCAAGGCGTCCATGGAGTCCTCCTCAGCGTGGAGGCCGTTGACAACGCCGTTGTTCAAGCCCTCATAAGCCGAGGTGTCCATGGGCTCCTCATCGCTCACAGGCTCCTCTTTGATGCGGATATTGGAGATATCCATCTTAGCTGCAGCGTCATTTGATTTCAGCTCTGCCTTTTGCTTCTGGAACTCCTTCTCCAGCTGCCCGTAGTTCTGCTTGACTCTTGCTTTAGCCATGTTGACTCTTTGCTCCCCAGAAACCACCAATGGATGACCTAGCGAGGAACAAAAGGCACCATAAAATTCACCACAACCCAGAGTCCAGCCTTGCAGGATGTTTCTCGAAGGGCTCGTAGTAAAATAAAGCCAGGAAACAATTTCTACTTGTAAAATCTAAGGCATAAGCATGGTTTGTGCATTAGAGTTTACTTTTTATCTTTTTAACCTTAAAAAAAACACAACGTTGGCCAACCACTTGTGAAAGGAACCTGCAGCAAGGAGAAAGTTTAGTTGTTCAGCCACTAGGGCCTTTTGCACAAATCAGGAAACCAAGATACAGATTACTTACATATCTTTACTTGTGACCCAAGTACTTCTTTACCTGACAACTTTAAAAAAAGAAAAAAACGAGTATGCGGAGGCTGGTTGGGCTCACTGCAGCAACTGCCACAGCCAGCACAAGGATGTCCTATAGGTACAGCACGTATACTGCAGGGGTTAACAGTGAATCTGAACACTTTTTTAGCATGAGGTGCACAGTATGAAAGTCTGAGACCCTCTGCTAAGTATCAATACACAGTGATGAGGGGAAATGGACAGGAGGGTGTCCTTTCCCATGCAATCCTGGCACCTCTTCTGGTGTCCTTTCCACGCCCAGCAATCCAAAACTCAAAGGGCGTGTTGGGAAAAGAGGAATCCAGTCCCAATCCCACAGGCAGGAATGCTGTATTTAAGGCAAAAGCCCACACAGCACACATGCTGTTATCTTCTCTTCTGGTAGGCCCACTAATCCTCTCCGAATAACCCAACACCTAATCCTTCCAAGCAGATCAGATACAGGGTATTGAGATGGATTCCCGTGCACGTTTGTCAGTTCTGCTTACACTCTTCACTGGCTCCAGTGTCTGGCAGTGAGCCAAATGCCTAGTTAAAACTCTTTGCAATCTCAAGTTTTCACAATCTTTTAGGACTATGGCACAGCTACTTTAATATTCTTACTGGCATCCAGGGGAGGGTGTCAAAAAAAAAAGAGAGCTTCACACCTCCTTACAGCCCCCTGACAAACACATTCTTTGTTAACTGCTCAGCCCTCAACCACACCACAGACAGCCCAGTGCAAATCAGGGGAAATAAATAAATAATAAAAAAACCAAAGAGGTGAAAATTAATTGTGTACTGGCCCTGTCCTCTCTTCAGGAGCTGCTTATACTCCTAGAGCATACATACTGCCATAAGTGAGGAAGTGGTTAACAGAACCAGCTGACTTCAGCTGATTTTACACTATCAGATACAGAGCCCCCGGTGTCAAGGAATCATCCCTGCTCTACTACAGCGTGTAAACCCCAGGATTAGTTAGTGAAGATACTAGTGAAGACCAAAATGTTTTTAACTAATACAGGGGAAATCACAAGAAAGAAAAAAAAAAAAAAAAAAAAAAAGAAACAAAACACCACCAGTCCCCACCACATTCAAAAACAGACACTCCAAACCACCCCACCCAGAAATACAGAGATATGCCCTTGCTTCAAGACAATCCAAACACAAATCGATTTACCTGATTGTGTCTCTTGTTTCTTTGGTGTCAAGTGTTCCTTTAAGAGATTATAGACTTTTTCTAATCTGAAAAACAAAGAAAAATACACCAATAGAGTTTCTGTTGTTATGCTTGCATGCAGCCACATCGGCTCTAGCCATTAGCCAGAACACTTCATTTCTGAAAAGCTGATCTTCAGGGAGCCAACAGGAATGACTTGAATGATGTGGGGATGTCTTTCCCTCCCCACCCCTGGTGACTGTGAGGGGTATATCTCAGAGGCAATAGAGATCTCATTATTTATCAATGTCAACAGAAACTTTGTGCTAGAGAGTTCTCTATTTCTAGCTTATTCCCCAAAATAAAGCAAGTAATTTACTTGGCCTGAATGCCCATCCACAGCATATGTTGCCTCTGAACTATATCTGGATGCTTCTTAACAAAGTCTTCATCATAAGGGAGCATGAACTCCCAACCTTTGTTTATTCTTGCCACAGACATATGCTCTAGGAAGTCTTTCACATCTTCTGGGCAAAGCTATAAGAAAAAGAAAAAAAAAAAAGATGGAAGTAAGTTTACATTGGACATCTGCAGCCGTGCAACACTGAGCATTGCTCCATGAGACAGGTGGAGTTGGACTGACTCTGTGTACGTGGGGCACCTTCACAAACACACGCCCAGGTAAGTGGGAGATAGTTATCCTCTGCAGCACCAGCACTTTCACACAACGTTAAAGGCACTGCACTTCAGAGAGCAGTGGTGATTAATCATCTGAGAGTCAAATAGCTCATGGCATGTTTTGTAAAGAAAAGGGAGTTTCCCAACTGAGATGAAAAGATTCATCATTGTGAAGAGAAGCATATTCTACAATTCTAATCTTATTTTAGAGCTCCAGGTCAGACATGCTGCATCTATACATGCATAGCTTTTAAGAAGCACTGGATCTAACATTCCAAAAGTAGCCCGTCTGTGCATAAACTGCCGCATGTTTTGTCATTTAATTGCACTTTAAGGAAATGCTTTTTTTCCCCCCTCTTTTCATTATGTTTCTCATTCATGTACCAGTTTTAGCAGAATATTCAGGGGCCCGAGTTGTTCTAGCAAGACAGTTGCATCCTGTGGAACTGTGTTAACCGTGGGAGCTGCTTGAAATGTTTCTATAAAGAGTATCTGTACCTATTCCAAAGTAAAGCCATGCCTTGGGTAGCAACACTGCAAGTCAGCAGTAATGCAGGCACAGCAAATCCAAAAGAAAAGTCTTGCAGCAGCACTTGCAGAGAATGCCCAACACTTACCACCCATCTCTGATTTAGAAAGAAAAAGTCACTCACTTTTGTAACTGCTGCCACTTCCTTTCGCACAACCCAGCGGCCCTGGGTGAACTTCCACATCTAAGAGGAAACAAAGGAGAAGCCCTAGTAGCTATATTTAGGAGTTTCCTTACTGAAGTCATAGTAACAACACTGTTGAATAATGTTACCAGAAAAACGGAAGCAGGCAATGCTCAATACAGGTAGTGGGAAAACACTTTATGACCTTATTCCTTCCTCAAATGGCCATGAAAACAATATTAAAAGCTTTGAGAGTCCATGGTTTGCCTTGGTGAATCTTTGACTACAAAAGCTGTGAAGAATCTTTTGAACTCAGACTTCACTTCACTTCTAAAAAAAATCTACTGCAGTGATGCTGGGTCTCCAGAATCCACACCTCAGACTCAGCTTTAGCACAGGTACTCATCAACCTAAAGAAACCCTTCATCTACTACTGTGGATGCAGTGCCTGTCAAAGGCTACGGCACACAAACTCCTCAAAAGTGTCTGCTGCCTTCTTCAATGCACACCACAGTCACAGGCGTGCCAAGATGGCCTTTCACTCACATGTGTGTCTCTGGTTAAGGGAAAAGCCAGCTGCTCTGCTGAGCAGCTCCCAAGGTCTAACACACTGAGAGCAGGCTAGCAGGATACTTGAGGATTTGGGCAGAACTGCCACTGCCTGAAAATGACCTTTGATTTCTTCCTGTCTCCATTTAAATAGACTACAACCTTAGTATGTGCGTATTAATAATGTTGTGAAGGATTCAAAATCTCATTACTGCCAGCTTCTCCCTGCCCTTCCACGTCACACATGGATCCTTCTCTCTGATTCAGCTTCTCTCTGCCCACAAACACACAAAATCACCAGTCACTTTAGGGCACAGGGCACTTCTGTTTTGAAGCACAAGAAGCTGCTGTCCAAAGGAAACAGATCTGTCATCTCCCCCTGTACACAACTCTGAGGCAGCCAGTCCTCATGAGACACCTTACCCTCAACTGTTCTCATGTTCTCTGAAATTATGTGAGAAGCTGAGACAAAAAAAAACCACAAAAGCTTTCAGGAAAGACACAAATTACCTTCTCTCCCTCAAAGTGTAGTCCGGAACAGTTTAACACTAAAGTAACTACTAGCCTTTTAAAATATTTAAAATAAGAGTAAAATATTTTTTAATCTTATAAATTACTCTACACAAATATGTACAGGAAGATAAAGTTCACTTTTTAAGCTGGAAGACCTGTTTTCTCCACAGGTAACATTACATAGTATTCCTGAGCCTTATGAATAAAACATTTCATTTTGTCTGAAAGCCAGAAAAATTGATGTTATTTTCCAACATCTTAATCTTTTGCCTGTTGCAGAGCTATTCAGAAAATTACTTGCCTTTTAAGATCAACACAGATCAATTTCTCACACCAGGTATATTTGACATTTTAAATGAAAACAATTTACCTTTACATTTTAATTGCCAAACGCTACCACTTACTTAACCAAGAATAATAATGATCGCTGGTCCCTAGAACTTTACGCATGACGTGTCACCTAATCTGCTGTGCCCTAAAACGTAATGTCACTGGGTCACACCTGATTCCAGGTCTCCATATGGCAGTGTCCTGGGCAGACATCAAGACACAATGAGAAGTCAGTTTCAATCACCATCAGTTTTATCTTACACTAGAACTGTAATATCCTTAAGGTCTCCTGCACAGCGTGCCCCTATCAGTTAAATCTTACAAACAAACTTTGCAAACAAAGGGAACAGTCAGGTCTACCTGAAAAAAATGAGAGCGGTGCACTCAGCTTTTTTTTTGATGGGGTGGAAGTCATAAACTGACTATGAACTTCGGAACCACTTAGGAACTTTCTTTTCACTAACTGCGGAAAGAATTAACACAATGCAGAGGTTGTTCCTCTTTGCTGTGGTTACGTGTTTACAAGACCTGTATTCATTTCAACTTCCATGTGCAGTCACTGCTCATAGAAGGTGCCTGGGAACAAAGTCCTTTCACTGATTAGCAACTCCAGGGAATAAAGTCCCTTTTAAAGGCCAACAGTGCCTGCTCAGGGAGCATAAGGCTTACCCACACTGCCCTCCTGAGACCTCATGGTCCGGAGCCCACGGAAATGTATCAGGGGAAACAAGCCCTTCATTATCCAGTCCTGGCTTCTCTGTAAGCCCCACAACGTGGGGCTTGGGTGACAGTGGCTCTATAACATTTATTAGAAAGTGATGCATATCACATACTGTTAGTGACTAGCAATCTGAACCTACCAGACAGCCACAATGTCAATCCACACCAACTCTCCCATGGCAGACTTGTAACACCACCATAAGGATTAAAGTACAAATAATTTCTGTGGAAGAAACATCTTGTTGCAGTAGAACAGCCAAGTTTTGCAATGCCATAGCTCTCAGGCAAACCTCACCTGTGTTCTCCTTTAGAAACAACAAGCTCTTTTGTACTTACAACAAAGTCTCTCCCTCTACAAAGCACTTCTGCAGGGACTCCACTATGCGGACTAGAAGTATCTTTTGGGTAGAGGACATCACTGTTAATTAAAAAAGAAGATAAATTAGTTACTGGGTAGTCCAAAAAATGGCATTGGTGAATATTAACATAACAAACATGCGCTCCCTGTTCTGCAGTTAAATTACACCTTTATTCAAAGCACCGTTTTCATTAAAGGAATTAATATTGGCGTAATTACCCCACTGCAATTACATTAGTACAAAAAGGGCTTACACCAGCAAAGCCCAGCCTTGTGACTAGCAGATGCGTGCAACACAGGTACAAGCTCTGCTTTGTTCTTGCAAAGCCTATCCTCCCTTGGATTGGTGTAAACAAGACCAACGTGAGCCTAAGAAATGCTTAGGCTAACCTGGTATGCAGACATAAACGAAGCATTTAGCCAAAATGCTGATCTGTGAGAATGAAGTGGTTTTTTTTGTTTTTTTTTTTTTGCTTTGTTTTAAATTTCCTTCCCCATAATCAAGGATTAAAGAGAACAGTGCTATGAGATCTCATGCTCAAACCAACCAGCCCCAGGACGAACACCACCCTTGTGTCCTTATCTGCTTGTAAAACCAACTGGATGACATTCATTTCCATGGTCTCTAAAGCCTCAAGGCATCCTAGGTTCATGATCCTGATCCTACTCAGGCTACAGAAATGGGCTGCCTTTCCACTCAAAGCTCTGGGGTGTGCGTGGGTGCTGCTGTGTGTGTAACCATCTCAAACAGGCTACATCTACTAGAGATACATGCAGGCTCCTCAGACAAATAGCAAAGAATCAGCTACAAAACGAAAACAATCAGAGTGCTAAAACCTTGTCTTAATTTGCACCCAGCTTCCTTCTGGAATGGCTGGAGGGACAGCAGGGACTGAAACCCTTCATACTGCTAATGCAGGCCCATATCACAATAGCTGAGACACCCTGCTAACAGACTGGGACTGGTAACTGGTGCCACTCAGCACAGAGAGCTATTCCACAGCCTGTAATTCTCTGCATGCAGTGCTCCACCCAGGTTAAAAAAAAAAATAAAAATAAATCACACTGCTCTTCAGACTTCAACTCCCAGTGGGATGCATTAACCTAATAAACAGGAGGATGATCCAGTATCTGTGTCAGGCAGTACAGACAGCACCCCACATGACTTATGGCAGGTAATGCCATTTTACCACAGGTAAAACTACCCTCTGGAAGGCAGGTAGTGCTTTCAGCTGACAAGATCAGCACCCACTGATGAACAGCAAGGTGACTGCACAAAGATCTCTGACTGAATTCAGCTAAGAAATATTATAGTTGAAATTGTTTTAGTTTTCTGTGTTTATATTTGACATTAATCTCTGGAAAGATTCAGGACTGTCTTCTCACAAAAGAATATGAGCAAAGACAACACCGAAAACCTGACATAACTCAAATCCGAATACAGATTACATCAGGTCTCACCCATTATTTTATGGGGTAGGGACTGCAGTACTGTTATCTAGCATCAGCCATTGAATTTTTAATATCTAACCACAGAACAAAGCACAACATAATAAATCAAGATTTTATAGCACTGTAAGTTTAGAACATGGCTACTTTGGGACACAGTGAAGATGCCTATATAAAATCCATTGTTCTGTTTCTCTCCTTACAGCACAAAGACACATCCCAGTAACAAAGACAAGCCATACCTCTTCACCACCCAGTTTCCCTGGACCAGCATTGCCACCTGCTGTATACAGCGGAGAACTGCCGTAGAGTCAGTCCCAGAGCCTAGCAAACTCATCAGATTTGCAAATGGCATGACCTTCACTGAAAGGCAAATCACACATCAGATTAAGGGCTTCCTCAATACACACAATGCAGACAGATTTATAATTCTAGGATATTATGATTTATGCTTATACTGAAATTCTAGGTCACAGCTGTATCTTATGAAAAATATCAAAAACTAAATTCTAGAACACCCCCTTCATTGTAGTCAGCAAATGTTCCAAAAATATCTGTTCATGTTGCAACAAAGTTCATTAGCTTAATCGGTCCCAAACTAATGCATGAATAACAACCACCCCTCCCCACCCCCCCCTCCAGAAAAAATCCAACATCTATGTCTTTGACAATATTTGGAAATGGAGACACCTGACAAGACAGGAAGCTCCTAAGCCAATGTCCTCAGGATTTGCTCTCATCAGATGGTAACTCTGAAGAGACAGAATAAAACCCTTAGAGGACAATCAAGAAATGTGTATTACTGGCAACTAAGGAAAGAAAATGCCAAAGTGCAGCTTGTTGCATTAACCTTCCTCTTGCAAATCATACTCAGACTCCATGTTCCAGGAGGTAACTGCAGAAATAAACGTACCCTGAAAGCTATCATCAAATTGAAAAATATTCTAAGAGACAGAGCAGCTACCAGTTCTGCTGTTACTGCTCTTCTGTTCCCCAAAAAACACGGTCAGTCTTCTCAAGCAACTATTCAGCTTTCAAATGCTTCACAGAATCAGAAAGCCAGACACTCTGCCTGGCAGGGAACCATCAGGTAAGGTATTTTATCTGAAGCAATTAGAAGTCACCAAGTAAAGTGCAAAATGGTTACAAAAGTGACAAACCATTCTTCATCAGGATCTTAATCTGATCAGCAAGGGGTAAAGTTCTCAGCTGGGCCATAGAAAGCACATTGCTTGGAGCCACTGGTTTGTCACTGTAAATAAACAAGCAGAGTTGTAGCTTACAAAAAAGCATTCAGACAATATCAATGTTGAACACTGAACAAACACTTACTTCTCTTCCTCTACACTTGGAGGCATCAGCATCATTAAATATTCACTGAAAGAAAAGAAAACACATCCTTAAAATGTTTGTCTTGACCTTCCGAGTTTAAGTACAATTATATTGCAGTAAATGGGAATTAGAATCCTAGCTCTTCTGTACTCCTCATCTAAACAGAGGAACTGCAAGAGTAAATACATTAAACACAGGTGCTCTGACAGCAGTGAGCGGGGTCATGTGAAGCTGTGTAGGAAGTCAGATCAGCAACAACCGAAGTCATTTCTACCCATGTAATCACCAGTATCCACGCAGAATGAATAAAATCCAAAAGATTTCTCAAAACATCTAGCACTGCTCCACTGAGATGTTAAATGTTAAGAAAAACACACCGACACTATTAAACAGAGAGGCAGTCTGCAACTTTCCTGTTACTTCGGCCGTGGTTGTATCAGTTTACACAGAAGTATTTTTACTGACTGCACCACGGGAAGATTCCTACATACCTGCAGTCAGTAAGAAACAACAGTGAACAAGTTTCAAGTAGTTTCAGGTGTCTCTTATAAATTGCAAAAGTAAGTTTTATAAGAGTTGCTAACAGTGGGAGCTGTTGGCTTCAGGGTTTTCATTTACTTTAATCAGAAGGAGTTCTTGTTTTGCTCTTTCTTTACAGTACTTGCAGTCACAATAATGCCAGGTGATGATAACACGTACAAGGCTACAATCCCAAGTGAAAACAACTTGTTTTAATCTCAGGGTACATGGAAACACAGAAAGCAACCTAAGTTGAAGGTTAGTTTGCTTCTATGTTTTTTAAACAATTCAACTTCTAGCATGGATAGCCAATTAATACTAAAGATTTTTGAAGAATATGCCTGCTTACTACCCTGAACATAACCCAAACAAATTACTGTAACTTTTGTAGAAAAACATCAGATCTTTACCTGGGAGATTTAATTAATTCTGTATTCTCGGCGAGACCATGAGCTTGACTGAATAAATACTGGCGCTCATGTTCAGAACGGCTATCCTGGAGATATGGAGAAAAACAGGAATCACTGCCACATTCTGAAAACGCAAAAAGCCAGAAGATGGTCACCCTGTCATTACTGCACCATTCAAGCGTTCCATCTCACTAACTGATGCTCTGTTGTCAACCGTTTTGAATGATGCTCCCATGATGTGGAAACATTTCAGGTGATGTGACCTCAAAATCTCCTGACAGACATGCATGTCAGGTCAGACAATGGGATTTATGTCACTTGGCACACTAGATTCCCTGGCTGTTTTTACAAAGTCTGGTTCATAAGTCATAACCCAAATAATTCTTGGATTTAGGCCCCAACCCCCACCCCTCTATGTCCGTCCAACTCTCAATTTTAAACCTTCTTCAGTATGGAGACCCCAAAACATTATCCAGCAGAGAAGGTACAGAGCATTTCAGGGGAAGTTCAAGCCTACAGACCAAACTTTCTCATCTTTTCTTGATTCCCTGATCCTATGGACCCAGATTTAACTTGGCTGAGCTTTCAGGCCCACCAAGTCTCCTCAGCAGCCAGCACACACCTACCTTCAAGCCATAATAATGTAGATGAACCCAATGCTCTTCTGCTTGTCTCTTCTGCAGGAATTCATAGGACTGAACACGTCGTTGACGAGCTTGTTCAGTTTCAGGGCGGGAGAATCGTACCTAGAAGATTTGGATATCGTTACATATAGCCCCAAATCCCTTGAAACAAAAGACCTGTGTTATCTATTTGGCACATAAATAACAAAAGCTAGGGGCCCTAGCTCAAATGAATCACCCCTTGCTGTCAGTGCCATCTTTATGCTTGTGCAACAGCTTAAAGTCCATCTTGCTTCCCCACCCAAGCCCACGGTCACCAGAACAGCTGAGGCTTTGTGCCCTTTTATCTGGGTATGAATTAGCATGCTTTCTTGTGAACTGTTCCCTGAGCTATTACAAAAAGGAAATTTGGACATACAGTAATTTGCTTAACATCATCTTCAGCTTCATCCTGAGACGAATCACCACCTGCCAAGAAAACACAGCAGGATAAAAACACCACTGCAATAAAACAACCAAAGCCAATTTGTAACTGTTTGGAGGACAACTCTGGCAGAAGGCAGAACTAGCAGCTACAGCTTTCTAAACTATGTAGTGTATAATAGCACCACACCACTCCTACGATAGGACAAACAGCTTCCATGAGTTTTGCAGTGCTACTTTTCACTGGCAGGGGTGACACATCATACTGCTGCCCTTTGAAACTACCCACTGCCTCCTATGCCTCTGCCAACCTGCTCCACCATGCCCACAAAAGTGCTGATGCAGCTACACTGAAAATACTATCAGGAAAACAATCCAGCAAAGAAATGGCTTTGTGATCACTATGCTGTTATTTTAAATACACCTTCGGAATACAATGACTCTTATGAATAAAATTATAGAGAGGACTTGTATTCTACCTTTCAAAAGGAAACACAATTCATGTAGCATTTACCTTCATTAGCAGCTTCTCTTTCTCGGTGTTTTGCATCAGCTTTGTCCAAGTAGGTGAAACTTGGCCTCAGCTGAAGAATTCCATGTAGTGGAGTCAGGTGAAGTTCACCTGAAAAAGAGAATTGACATAAGTTAAAATTATTGTTTTCCAGCGCACAAGGACAGCACTTTCATTATCTCACCACCTCTATAATGGTAGAGCTTCCATCAAACATTAAGTGTTTAATACACTACAAAGGGGGTGATGTGAAAAATTCATCCAGTGCTCAGAATTTCAAAGGAGTATGAAAAATCAAGACCTATTTCTGTCACTTTCCTTTTTGTGTTGGAACCAGATCTTACAGAGTCTCATTCTGGCTCAGATCTGACCTATCCTTTAGAAGACTAGTAGTGAAATAGAAATCACTGAAGACAACCTACCTATTTTCACCTCAGATGATCCTCATATCAAAACTCTACAATGGCATTAGGAAACAAGGGAAGGGCAGAAAGCATTAAACAGGAAAATAAAACAGCCACAATCAGATGGAGATAATAATATAAATAAGAAAAATAAATTTAAACTACAAATGTGTATTTCAGCCTTCAGGAACTGTTAAGATCTTGGAGGCATTTACAAACCTACAGTGTTCTGCTATATTATTTACAGCCTTGCTGGACCTCCTCAAGGACTCTGAGGACATTGATAAGGTACACTTTTCTTTTATTCAAAGAAGCACCAGTTAAACATGAGCCTATGCTACTGAAAACACAGAAAAAAACAGGTCTTATTTTAACCCAGGAATGAATGTTTCACTGATGCGAGAGGTTAGCAAAATGAAGTCACCTTTTCTATAAACAGCAGCTGCATAGCGGGAAACATTACTTGCAGCTTGCGAAGAGCAGAAAGTTTGCTTGTCCATCAGCTTCCTGCAAACAGATGAATACTGTAAGATTATATTGTACAGGCAAGGAGGCATTCAGATGTTAAAGGCCTGAAATCACTGATTCCCAAAGCGGCCTATCAACAAATGCAGCACATATTGGGGCCAGTTTTGTTTAACATTTTAATCAATGGTCTGGACGAGGGGATTGAGTGCACCCTTAATAAGCCTGCAGATGACACCAAGTGAGGCAGGACTATTGATCTGCTCTGGGGTAGGAAGGCTGTGCAGCCTAGGTAGGATCAATGCACTGAGTCCAACCATGTGACATTCAACAAGTGCCAGTGCCAGGTCCAGCACCTGGGTCACGACAACCCAGCAACCCCATGCAGTGGGCCAGGCTTGGAGAGGGGTGGCTGCAAAGCTGCTCAGCAGAGAAGGACCTGGGGGTGTGGGTCAACAACCTGATGAACATGAGGCAGCAGCATGCCCAGGTGGCCAAGGAGGCCAATGGCCTCCTGGCCTGCATCAGAAGTAAAAGTCAAGCTTGGAACTCGATAGGTCAGGCTGATGGTCAGACTTGGCAATCCTGAAGGTGTTTTCCAACATCAACGACTGAAGCACACCAAAAAACAGGTTACTTCAGAGAATTCTTGCTTTATAACTTAGTGTTCAAAGCTCTCCCTGAGATTGTACATCTGCTTGTTTTCACTTTTCCCCGAAGCCCTGGTGGACATGCATATATCTATACCCACCACAAGAAGGAAATGAGGGCAAAGAGGACACCTACGAGGAATAAGTATTCGTTTCATCTGTACACGTGCCATCTACATTGAGGGCAATCTGTTCTCCTTTGCTGCGACAGTAGTTCGGATTCAAAGTGTCAATGGCCATTTCAAGCTCAACCTAAATAATACGAAAGGACAAACAGATAATTGATTGATTCATTTGGGGTTCTGCCACAGTAAACTTCAGTCCAATGCTTTAGAACATTTCCATAGGTTTACAGCAAATTTAAATATGTAAGCAGCACCATTCAAAATCCACGAGGCAAATCTCATACATAAAGTTGAGCATACATATATACATACATATATGGAAATAAAAACTTTCATAGAGTGGGAACACTTTAGCAACAGGCTAGAGATACATCATCTCCCATGTAAATAAATGGAAGCAGAGAAATGAGAGTTCTTAGGCAGCCCTGACAAATACTCTCACTTTTCTAGTTTATCTTCTACTGCATTATCAGTCTAGTTTACTTCCCAGTAGAAATCAAATACACAAATATTTTTCCAGCATCCCCGTCAGTGAGGATCCATTCATAGCCTCCTAAACTTTCCAGTTTCATACCAGTTGGTATGAATTAACTATGTCCTCTTCAGAGGCAATGGGCTCGATTCTGCTCAGTTTAAGACTGCAGCACTGCGTGCTGACTTCATAGCTATTCTTAATTTACACTGGTCCAAGTACAGAAATGACCTCCCAACTTTTATTTACAAGCAGAACTATTTCCACCCTAAAACTTTAAAGTTCAGACAAATGTTCAAAAATAAGTGTTTTCCTGTATAGCACTTCTCTTCTTATACTGAAATTATACGATTATTTTCTCTCAGGGTGTGCCAAAGCTCTTATAAATTCATGTATTACAGCTGTTACTTCACTTTTTTTCCCCCCTTTATGTTACTTGTAAACTGAACTATAGTTACAAGTCCCTGGCTGAGATGGAAGATTTATGAGTCTACATAGTGCTTACAGTGCAAATGTTTGCTAATTTTAATAGACTTCCTCAACACAACATGCACCCTAACTCCAAAGTTCACACACACACTCACTTTAGCCATCATCCCGGTATCAAACATATTTCTGCATTTTTACATGACACGGCATTTTTAAATCATAGCCACAGGTTCAGAAAACATTTTTGTAGGCAAGTACAATAATTCTGGCTTTAGTTCTACTTTCATTACCAGTACAACCCCACTGACTTTAAAAAGGACTTCTGATGATTCATAGGCAGGCAAGAGAGGAATCAAGACTCACAGTAACACTGAAAGACAAAGCTTGCTTCCAAACTTCAACCCTTTTCTAAATATCAAGAAGGTCTTTTACATGTATATCAAGCTCATACAGACTCAGTTAGCATTTGTAACTACGTTTCCCTGAATGGTTCTATTTTACAATCAAACATGTTTTTTTCATCATGACGTTAACTCCTCTCTTTATAAACCTGTTTTGTTTTTTTTTTTTCCTAAACTCTACTGTACACATACCATGAAAGGCACTCTCATACCTCCAAGCACAGAGGTCTGGTCCCACAAGTTGCACAATCGTAACAGCTTAATAGCACAATGTGTACATTCTGGACAGTATAAAGCAACTTATATGGACTGGACTCAAATGATAACCAACCTTTTGTTGCTTTGGTTTTATCTTCGCTGATAAATGCGTAACATCGTCATATGTCATAGAAGCTGGACGAATTGGATACTGAAAAACACATTAATTTCGTAAGAATCCTTCATTTAAAGATCAAAGAACTTCACAGAAAATAATTCAATCTTGTCTGCCTTCCCACATACAGAGCCTCTCACATATAGAGCCACCACGGTTATGAAACATCAAGAAATCCGATCCTGTGAGTCATCAGCAAATTTGGGAGCATGGTCTAGAAAGCCTGTTGCCTTCCCCTCAGTCCTCTACTCTCGTTACTCCAGCCACCTTTCCACCCCACCTGACCCCCATCACTACACACTATGAAATGGGAACACAGTACCACACGTTTGTCCAGAAAAAAAAAGGAAATTATAGAAGCCATTAAAAAAGCATCCCTCGATATTCTCTGGATATTTATTTACCTAAAAATAAAACATTTGTGGATTTTTACTGGCAGTGTTAGTCTATAGAACACAGTCAACATGTAGCCAGGTTTAGCCACATGGTCCTCTTTCCTGAACTGTGTGGGACTGCTGAGATGACAGTGTGGTACCCAGATGAAATCTCCCAGCCACAGCTGCAGCCTGCTCAGAGCTGCCATTTCTCCAGAACACCCACACGAACCCCTCATGAGGCAATGTTCACACCTGAAATGGAGCAATTGTGGGTCTCCAAGAGGCAAGGCTACACAGCCTGTGTCAGCACGTGGCACATGCTGTGCAGAGGAGCTGGGCAGCAGGCAGTGCTTTGCCAGTGAGCATCACCAGCTTACAACGAACACTGCATCCATCAGCCTCAACAGACTTCCCATTTAGCAGATGGGAAAAGGGAATAACAAAGATAAGCTGACTAAAGAAATTCAGTAAACACAAAATAGACTTCCAAATTCCTAACATATCTCCACCTTTCATCACCTGTTCTATCTCTACATAAGGGGGCTCACACCAGTTTATGAATACTGGTGACACTGCCTTAAACAGGGCCAGTCCTAACGAAATCAGTAAAGCTGTCAGAAATCAGTGATGGCAGAGGATGGCCAAGACACTGCAGATCTATCCAAACTGCAATAAAACAATGTAATCTACTAGAACTCCCTCAGGGTGGTTAAAGGGTATGATTTAACGAGAAGTCTGTGCCACAAACGATAAATCTTCTCTTACAAAAAAATTTAATATGAAATGTTTCAACTGACTGAGACCCACAAAGGTCTGCCTATACCCAAGATCTCGGCAGGCTGAACCAATAAGTGAAGTTATTGCTCGTTCAATTCATTTTAAACAAATTTTCACTACATAAAAGTTAGCTGGAATACCTGAAAAAGATACAGCTTCTCCAGTAGACTTCTGGCCAGGAACACATCAATCTGAAAAGCAAGAGAAGCAACCTTCATCAGGTAACAGCTATGACAGATGGAACTTCAGATACAAGTGCAATCCCTACAGCTCAAATGCTGTCAAGTTTAGCGTTTTGTTATGAACTGTAATATAAAGTGCATTCATGACCCTCTTGACAAAGGTCTCCTCCTTACCAATTTTGACACAAAATTCAGCAGTCTTTTAAACGAAAAAAAAAAACACAAAAAAACAAAAACAACTATGATGAGGCAGGAGACAGTGGCTCTAGCTGCATTTTTTCTTTCTAAGGAAACTTGGCAAACATCTGATATGAAACAGGAAAATCTTTGACTGAGAAAGAAGAGGATGCTCCCTCTGGCAGCATGTCTGAAAGTTAACTTCCTTGCTAGAATTTTGTCATAAAACCTTTCAAGCTAGACAAGACACACCCACAAGCCAAATCTGATGTAATACTAGCATTTTGCCTCTGATACATAAAATTCACAGATGTTTCATGAGTATCACATATGGAAGCTTCCATTTTTGGTACCTTTGGCAACACTTCTGTCAATTCCCACTCCTCAGGGCTTATGACCTTTTTATGAGCTTGCCCTTGCTTGTACCTGTGGTGTGTTAATTCATACACAAAGTAAGCAGGACACTGTGGCTGCTGTTTGGTAACAGTCCTTTAAAGAAGTCTCGAATCAGAGCACAAGTGCTTCTTTTAGCAGAGGGCATGAAAACATTTTAGTTTCATATATAACAGATATTAATTCATCAAAATCATTCAATTTTTTTTTTTTTTGGACTCAGCTACCAGAGAACTATGGGGCCAATAAAAATACATAGTGGTCCCAGCAAGTTCCCCACCTGTGTTCTTCTTCTGATGTGGAAAGATTACAAAGGGTAAAAAAGGTGAGCACATCTACCCACTGAGCCTGCCAACACAGATACCATTATTTTGGTCCAACAGATAGCACGAGCCATGTTCTTGGCCCATGTAACATATTCCCTTCTACAGAGCAAGTCACTGGTTATCAGACAACCACTGATGTTGATGACTTTTTTCAGCAATGTAAGAACAACAGGAACTAGAACAAAAAAAAACAAGAAAAGCCTCACGTACGATCACTGCTGCCACACTTTTACCTCTTGTATAATTGGATCATCTTCTTCATTTGCCATGCTAGGATACAAAAAGCTTTTTCTTGGCTTATTTCTTTGCACAATCTGAAAGAAAACAGATACGTCATATGAGTCACTACATCTGTGCCACGTACCACATGTAGCCTAGAGTATTTGTTCATGTTAACTTGTGTTTTTTTCAGCGGTAATCCGTTTAGTCTGTTTTTTTTAAGGAGCGTACGTGTTTGCATGACAAGGTCCTAATACTCCACAATCTTGACCAACTGGCACCAAATTTAAAAGACAAGCAAGTATCTCAAAGCTAATTAAGTTCCTGCAGTTTTATGAAAACCAGCAGTTACATCAGAAAGCAAGCACTCAATCAGTGCTCTGCAGATGGAAGGACAGGCCTTTTGTACTTGCATAAACTGCATCTTTTATACACTGCGTGACTGTTACACCCCGGTAGCAGCTGGTTTGCCAGCCAGCACATCCACAGGGCACTGGCGGGTCAGTCAGCACACGTGAGCTCTGAAATAGCCACAGCACTTGTCACCATCACTAAGGACGGTGCTGTGCAGCTCACTACCCTCCACGCTCAGAAAACTTCCTTGAAAGCAGATAGTGAAGAGCAGCTGAAGAGATGGGAGAAGAAAAAGGGTTGTGTAAATCCTGTGCTCGGGACCAGTCAACCTGAGAACTTGCTGGTCTTGATTTCCTCTAAATGACACGTTGTAGCCCTGTCGCCCAGCTGAGCACAGACACTCTTCAGACTGTTTCTAAGTGACAGCCCCAAGACACACTTCTTGCCCTCTCCTGGACCCCTTACAATCACCAGAACAACAGGTCTTACTTCATAACTCAACCAGCTCCAGAGAAAATAAGATGCTAATATTAACGGAGGAGCGGGCGCTCTGTAACAGTGAGTCACGGTCAGTCCCAGTGCTGGAGTCACTGCCATGCCTGGTTCAGGCCATCAAATAGAAAATGGTCCCTCAGCTAAGAGCAATAGTAATTTTTCCTGCTGAAATCAAATACAAGGATTTCTGAATTATTTGGGATGCCTCCATGACAATGTAATCAGTCCACATCATTTGAGACCATCGATCAGCCAGTACTGGTCAAGACAGGCATAAAAACTCAGACCTCTCACAAACTGACCAAGGAAGTTTTAACACCAAAGAGAATCAGGCAAAGAAATGAGATCTATGTCTTCTACTCCCAGATGCCAGCTCGCTTCTTTGCTGGAATTCGTACAGAGGAAGAGTAAGAAAATGAGGCAGAATCCAGCACCAGCTGGCAATACAGGGTTGCAAGAGACCAAAGCAAACATGTTACATCCAAGACAGCAGTGATTTTCTTCAAATACACTAGCAACCACTTCATTTAACCAGCTCAGTATATTTTGAAACATGTACAGGCTTCTCAAAACATCACATCAATAACATGCAGTTATCTAAGAAACCTTTCAGAGAGGCTGGATAGGCACCTGGATCTGAGTGCTAACATTACCACATAGGTAAATTTCCATCCAGGCAACAGCTCTGGTTTATACACGCTGTTTCTGCCATTCTAGCTAGAAACACAATTCCAGATTTGTTATTTTCAGGTTCCCCACTATCAAAAAGTGCTCCCCCCAGCGCTTAACTGCAACTTTCTGTTCTTTTATATACCAGCATATCCCTAGCTCTTTCTACTCTAATACCATGTCAATAATATTTCAAAATCATATTTGAAATCATCCTGTAGAAATGCAAAACCTTCACAGCTCGGTCAGCATCCTCAGTTAACTACAGACTGAGGCTCATGCTGCAAAACCACAGCGGTGTGACACCAGAGGGAGCGACCACTGCTTTCTGCTGCCAAGCTCTCCGTTTGTCCCAGCAATATAAACATGAATGTGTTGTTTTAAAAATGAGACGTGTCACTTCCAGCTTTGCTTTCCCTGCTCACATCTCCCAAGTGGCTTGATACAGCAGGCTCACACAGTGCCAGCCTGACAGCTACAGGATGGGGCTGTGCATGAAATGGAGTGACTGCAGTTTTCATTCAGAAAAGAGATGACGCCAGGAGGCTTCCCACCACGTGTGAGCACACGCTGTAACACCCAGGAGGTGGAAGACATGGGTCTAAACCCTCCCTCCTTGCCTCAAAAGCACTGAGATTGACACTTCCCTCTCTGATGGACTGAGTGCCAGCTCCGTGCTTGCTCCTTCTCTCTTGAGGAAGTCATTTAATTTTTCTGAATATAAATTAAGATTCCCTGGGCTAAGGAGAGAAAGAGAAACCTAACCTGAAGGACCTGGTTTCTGGTCCCTCATCTAACACAGCTTATGTAATTTTACTTGACATCTCCTTGTGAATCCAGCTGTCGGTACTCATGGAAAATGCTGGATTACAAAGATCACAAATTTTCTTAATAATTTAAGCATAAAGAATGACTACAGTTGCTTTTACTGGAGTGTCAGAATAGCAGGTCTATAAATAGGAAGCAGTATGTCCCAGAACAATTTATAATGCTCTTGCGACTTGAAGGAATCCTCTGCATCAGAACGAAGCTCTTGCTAAAGGCACGCAGATGCAGTTCTACATCTATATGCACATATGGCATCTGTAGAAACAAACGCCACACGAATAACAAAATGGAATTAAACACTAGGTGATATAAAGTGCGGTTACCTGAGTATTTATTTCAAGTTTTCATTGAACTGCCTTGAGCAGGCAGAACTGTTTTCTTTAAAAAGGAAATCCCCTGTGCAAAGCGATGTTAATGCACTTATTAGTATGAATCATTAAACTTCAGAACACCTTGCATGGAGGCAGGAGATATAAATCTTCTAATTTCTCTTGCAATGGACCAACACTAGGACTGATATAACCGCTCTTTAGCTGCCCATATTATCATCAATTTAGAACTAGTTTTACACCAAAGAGGCATAAAACACAGATAAAGCAACTGAATCCCACCTCTAAGTTTGAGCTTAGAACGACATTTGGGTACCAAAATTATCCTTTCTATTACTAAAGAATTTAAAGTAACTGTAAATAGGATAATTGCAAACCTGCATGACACCTGTCACACACAGACTTTTAGTAAGAAATGTTCTAGCGTTTTACTGAGTCTGTCAGTATCACAGACCCTAAAATACCAGTACTGAAACTTGAAATATTTTTCACATAAAATTATGCAGTGCAGGAAAGGCCTAGAACTCCTGCCCTGTCAGTGCCTTAAAGGACAGATAATGCACCAGTGAGGTGGCAGAAATGCCATCTTCTGAATCACTACCATAATTTCCTCTGGCACCTGGACCTTTCTCTGCAGGGAGCCTCCTGGTCCAGCCCCAGCAGCGATCCTCCAGCTCAGGGTGGCCTATATCATACTGTAAAATGGAAGCTTCAAAAAAAGCTGAAGCATCTTCCAAGCATTTACAATAATGACAATTTTGACCCCATTACTTGCTCTGTTTCTCCTCGTTTTGCCTGTCTGCACGCAGCTTTGCACAGTCATCTTCTGGCAGCGAACCCAACGAGGGCCCCTCTGTGCACCGGGACCTCTGTGCGGAGGCAGCCTCCCTGCAGCATGTCCCCGGGCTTTCGGGGTAACACGCTAAGCACAAACCTTTCCGTACACCTCGACATGCAGGCAGCGAAGCGCTAGGCCCGTTCCGCCAGGCGCAGGCTCGGAGCTGCCCGGTGCTGCGTGCTCCCTCCTGCAGGAGCGGGCGGGCAGCGCTCCCACCCCGCCGGGCTCGTGGCCGGCAGCTTCCTCCCGACACGGCGACCTGCCGGGGGGCGAGGAGCGGAGAAAAGGGGTCCGCGGGGAGGGGGGGAGCCCACTGCTCCCAGCCCAGCTCCGCCGTACGGCGCGGACGAGGGGAACCCATTGGAAGCAGGAAGGGCCGGGCAGGGCTCTGCCGAACGCAGAACGGCCCCAGCCCCGCGCTGAGGGGAGCCGAGGGGCCGCAGCCCGCGCCCGCCCGTTCCCGGCGCGACCCCGCCGCCCCCAGCCCTCACAGCGCCCGCAGGAGGCTGAGCCCCCTCAGCCCAGGCCGCGCTGCCCCCGCTCCCCTCCAGGAGCCGCACGGCCCCGGGACCGGCCGAAGGGACGCGGCGGCGGCCGCTTTACCTGGCCGAGGGGCCGGCGCGGGCGGCGGGGCCGCCGGCTGCCCGGTGGCGGTGCCCGGTGGCGAGGCGAGGCGGGCGGGCGGCGCTCAGGCGGCAGCCATGTTGAGGCCGCTGCGGGCGGCACGTGGGGCCGCGGCCCTCCTCCTACCCACAATGCTGCTGCTGCGGGCGGCCGCGGCCGGGGAAAAAAAATAACGCCAAAAAGCTGCTGGCAGCGGTGGGATTCGAACCCACGCCCCCGAAGAGACTGGAGCCTTAATCCAGCGCCTTAGACCGCTCGGCCACGCTACCGGGATGTCGGGGCTTGCTTCGGCGCTGCTTTTAGTGCGCACCCAGCACAGCAGGGCTTTTTTTTTTTTTTTTCTTTCTCTTAAATAATTTTTTTGCGTTTAGCAGCCCCTGTATTTCCAAAAGGAGGAGCCCAACTGCTCCCTCTACGCACCATTTCCACGTTACAAATAAAAAACCTTATGTATTTTATTTATTTATTTTTTTTTTACATCCCCACCTCAACATCCCGTCCTGTCCCAACCCCCCAGAGGCGTGAGGGCCCGGCCGCCACCCCCCACCGCTGCCACCTTGGCACTGCTGGAGGCTGAAAGTCTAAAAAAAACAAAAAAAACAAACAACATAAGAGCCACGTGTCAGGATGTGCTGCTGCAAAGCTCAAACCCCACTTCGGTTGAAGAGTGAAAGCCCAGACTCAGCAGGATGTTTCCCCCCCGCTTTGCTGCAGCCCGCACAATGCCCCAGCAGCAGGCCGAGCAGGCCCCAGGCCCCAGCAAGGTGCCTGGGGCAGGTTCTTGGGCACTCACACAGGTCTGACCCTTCACTAGACCCAAGGGGCTGCAGTTGGGAAAAGATACCAGCTTGTCTAGGGTAAGATAGCATCTGCTAACGCAGCCCAATTTAATTCTGTAGTTACAGCAGTCCACTTAAACAGGAGAGCAGGAATAACCCTGCCCCAGAGCTCCTGGCCACCTCAGCTCATTGCCTCCCAGCAGGCCCAGCTGCTCCCAGAGCCCCTGTGTCCCTGTAACGCCCCTCAAGGTGGCTGCCAGGCCTGACCCTGCCTGGCCAAAACCTTCCTGTGCTGCTACAGGTACTGTGGAACGAGGGTATGGACACACAGGTGTGAAGGGGATCCTCACCCCTGCTACGGTTTTGCACATTCAGACAGGTTTAGGGAGCCTGAGCAAGCTGTCCTCCAGCACATCCCTATGCAGCAGGGGGCACAGCACCCAGAGATGCAGCTTTTTTTTTTTTTTTTTTTTTGGGGGGGGGGGGGGGGGGGGGGGCAAGAGGCTGTAGGCAGGAGCACAGCTCCTGGGTGTTCTTGGAAGGGCTGCTTGGTGCCCCAGAAACTTTTGTGAGGTACCAACACCAGCCCAGAGAGGTGCTGGCTCCTCTGCTGCAGGCAAGCTCAGCCTCTGCCCTAAAACATCTGCCTTGGCTGCAGAGAAGCTTCCCTCAAACACTGAAGAAATATGTATACCCGAAACTTACCAGGGCACAGGTCCCCCCCAAAGCTGGATCACTAACTTTGTCATTTTACTTGTATCAGTTAAGATGAGGATCATGGGACTTTTTGCAAATTAAAAGTGAACTTACTGGAAAACTCGAAGCTACCTGCCACATTATATTGCTTTCCTGACGCAGGAGTTAGAGAAGAACAAGGACTCACCCCTTTTATTATGCCCAGACTCTGGACCAGACCTCATAGCGAGCTCTCCATAAAGTGTTCAGATCCCCCAGAGTGGGAGGCACATGAGCCCCCCCTCCCTTCCCCCAACTTAAACCTGAAAACAACCTGACTCACCACCAGAAGCACTGGCCTAGAATCCAACTGGAGGCTCAAGCAAAATCCTCCCTTTTAAAATGCAGATGAGAGGTCCTGATTTGGCTCACCTAAACTACACCTTCATCTGTTAGCAGCCACTCTACTCTCAGAAGTGAAATTACACCTGTGAGGAAAATAGCAAGATTCAAGTCAGTCCTACAGACCAGTAATTAGGAAACAGACATTTCTTATTTATATTCTTCAGCTGGAAGCATTGTCTCCATGATTTCTGACTGATGCAATCCCTGCTTCCTTTGTTCCACCTGCCAAACACTCCAGCTCTCAGAGACAGCAGCTGAGGCATAAGACTTGCAATGCCAAGTATCACTATTTTTCTACCTTACTGACACTAAGAGTGGAGTGAAGAGGCCCCACTAGGGCTTTTTTGTTTTAAGAATCTACTATTTCATATTGTTTAAACTATACAGTTACAATGAATTACACCTGTCCAATTAAAACAAAAAAGCAACAGTAAGTTTTAACAGTTTAAAAGGGCTAGTATCAGTTTATTCTAGAACATAAAGGGGAATAAATCAGACTGAAATGACAGTGTCATTAGATATTATACCCATTACAAAGAATTCCCACCTTGTATCCCCCAGACCAAATATTTCCATTTTTTTCTCAGGACCAAGCAATGACTGGAAGCATACAGATGTGTCTGAAACAGTCCTGCCAGTGAGTGCTACAGTCATTATTTTATTCCATATTAGTTACAGACATTGCAGGAGTAATCAAATGTAAAGAAATCAACACATCGACCTTTTAGTTTTCTTGATAAAATCACTGATTTTCTTGTTACACATCTAGTGATTTCCTCTGAGTTATCCTCTAAGTGTTGAAAGTGAATGAGAACAGGGATTGAAAAGAACAAAATAAAAAAGGATTTCTGGAGGCTTGCAATAGTAGGATTGAACTTTGGCAAATTAAAACAAACAAAAACACCCCATGTGCAATGACTAAAACTCTACTGAGAAAAGTGACAAAAGAGAACTTTATTGACCAGCCAGAATAAAAACAAACAGTGTGATGCAGGCAATTAGTATTTGCATATGCAAAATGACCATGCAGTCTGGTATACAAACAGAGGCTTCCATCTTGCTGTCCTTGCCCAAGCAACACTCCCAATGACATTCAGAAATACTACACCCAGGTAAATTATGCCAAGCCTCAGATTTATTTTCACATTTAAAAAAATACAGATTTATTCATTGTGAATAGATTAAAAATACACCATATAGCAGTATCATTCAAGAAGTCTATCAAATAGTTTCTCTTCAAAAGAATGTCATAGAACAACTTGTGCATCTTTCTGTAAACAATTTTAATTTTCGAATTATTGACAGTCCTACTTATTGTATAGCTAAATAATATATCGCCTTAGGACTCTGTAAACAAAGTATTAATCACGTGTATACATTTGCATGTCAGATCTACAGAGAACTGTCAGCAAATTTAGCAACTACTGAACTGAACAAATGAAACTATGTCAAGAAGTGTCAATAATTATACTCTAGAGTCTTTTACTTACATATTTCGGATGGTCACATTCAATCTCCTCTCCTCCCTACATAGCTGGTGGGGTTGCACATGCTTCCTTCTCTAGGAAAACCTCAAACACTTGGCATTAACACCTTACATGGAAAACAAAAAGTTTTGTCTGCATTAGTTATAATGCCTACACTGTATCAGTTCTGCACAAAACACTGACTGTTCTTCAGAGATGAGTGGCACATTCACTTTTCACTGACAAGTGATGATTTAATGCTATGCACTGAAAGAGCAAAAAGGCCACATCCAAAACAGACTTTAGGTACCTAAAGCAGAACTTTGGATAGGCATTTATATCTGTGCCATGATAAGTCAACCACCACCATGTATTTGTCCTTACATTTCTCTTTTCAGATTATGCAAACAGGATACAAAATTTCAAGTGTTTGGGGATAATGTTTTCTCCTTAAAATCAGTAATTTTCTGTAACTGACATTTAAAACCATTAAACCATCCTCAGTCTCTTCTGAAGAACAGAACTGTCTTTTAGGACGCTTAGTTGTAAACTGTAGAAGATGCTAAAATTCAGATGAAAACTCCCAAACACTAATTCCACAGAGAATAAGCTTTGTAATGTATGGTAGTATTTAATAAATTACCCAGTGTAATCTGGACATTTGTAAAGCTATGTGTATATCCTTCATCAATCAGCTCAAATCTATCATGAAGTATCATGTGAAGTTACTTCATGAATCATAAGACAGCAGATAAAACACACAAAGCCATTTAAACCAGATAAATTATCTTCTATAATAATGGCTGAATCAACATCCCCTAAGTTTTTCAAATGTCCTTCTGAAAATGAGAACACACTTCCCAGCATTTCAAGTGAAACTTCTTAGCTTTGCTGAAAATTGAGATGTCACTGTAAAAATAACTACACATTACTAATATATTATAGATCTTGCTATTGTACATCACTGGGCAAATACCGTATGAGATCAGTAGAATTCTACACAATAAGGTTATTATATGGTACAAAATGTAAAAATGAGAGAGGTAGCTGGATTCCTCACCTCATCAGAAACATTAGTGATTTTCTGAAAATACGCAATGCTGGTAATCACACACATTGTACCCAGAAGAGCCTCACTGCTAATCTGAAGCTTTTTTTTTCCCCCTCCTCCTCTCCAAAGCATATGGATTCTATCTGGAATTACTTTGAGAAGGAAACGGTGCCTATTGATAAAGTGGGACTACTTATTAAGAGTAGCTGCATGCTTGGCATGCTTAAATTGAAAATCTATATCCACATGCAAATTTGGTGAGATACACCAAAAATGAAGAAATGCTGTGAATCTAGGAAAAAATGAAATATTCTGTGTGTGGCAAGAAGAAAAATGCAAACATACTGATCATTTACTATGTGAAAAGCAGGACATGTGAAACCCAAGTAGACATCAGCTTCACTTCTCCCAAAGCAAACAAGAAACGACATAATTCAGGCCACTCAGTTCTAACAGTTCATATATATATATATATATATATATATATATATATATATATATATATATATTATATATATATATATATTATATATTATATATATATATATATATGTAAAGGTCAAGTGTGTCTGCATTACAGCTTTAAAACACTGACAGAAGTGCACTATGGTACCCTGCATACTGCCTACATTTGGATTTCCACCCTCAAAAAATTAGAAAACTAAAATACAAAAAATAAACTGGTAACGCCACATAAAAATATATCTTTTTAGCTGCAAACACAGTATATAAAAAAATTTATATACAAGAACTGCTAATTGCAGTGTCATTCTTCCATCATCGCCCAAGCCTCTTCTGCTTTTTGGTAGTACTGATTTGCCAGTCTGCCCTTCATAGCTTCCATTGCTGCTTCTGCTGCTTCTGTGTAGAGCTCACCTAGAAGAGGAAACAGCATCAAGTCATGTTGACATGGTAAAGTAAAACCATCTGTTTATCCTGAAGCAATTAAAGGACAAAAAGAGAAACTGAGGTCAAACTACACAGCCAGATCTGAGTGCCGCTGTGTATTCAGAGTTACACCAGCTGGGAGTCTGTCTTTCCCTCTACGTTCAGAGTTACATGCCTGGCTGCTGATGGCTCTTCAATATATTTATGAGGATCATAAACATGCCTGGCCCATGGGAGCCCCCAACAAGATCATAAAAACTTAGATGCCTGACATATAGATTTATACAATAAGACAATGCTATGTAAGACCTGGAAGTTATGGGTGCAACTCAAAATACAAGCAGCAACCTGCAGTTCTGTGGCTTCACAGGCAGTGAAAGTGCTTGCTAGCCACTCAGCATGTCACACGATTAGACCAGGCACCACCCACTACCCTGTCATCAGCAAAATCTTTTTTCACCATTTTCAGCCTTATATCAACCCAGTGTCGTTGCAGCTCCACCTACAAATCCGAGGGTACTGACCCTCTCTACATATTTTGTAACAGCTGAATTAGGAAATTTATTTTTGGGGTACCTCCTGGGGGAGAAGGAAAAGCGGGATTACTAATTACAGAAAAAAATGCAGACTTGCCTGATCTCTGTGGATCCTTATCCAAGTGGAACCCTCCTGTCATCAACATCTCTGCTTCCCTGGCCAGGAGCAGATACCGGGGCTCATCTTGAGTGCCATCATATTCACCTCCCTCGTCATAGTCAGTCATGTTCAGGGCAGCATTGTACCAGTACAGCGCCTCCTTCCAATCCTGTGCTCTGAAGTTAAAAATTATATAGAAGACAATTACCTTAAGAAACAAATGCACTTTGCACTGGAGATTAAGAATTCCATTTTGCACTAGATTCTCAGAGTCTTTAGCGGTCACTATGCCAAGTGAGGATGGGGTCACTTTGTGCAGTAATAACAGATGAGAAATTATATGAAGTTTCTCGAACTCCTACGCGAACTTTCATTATTAATTACATGCTTTAGGTCTGGCATTTCTGTTTGTAAAGATAACTGATTCAGAAGTCACAGAATTTGTTTCATACTTTAAAAATAGCTACTTTTACATTGAAAATACTCAGTGCACTTCAATGAGAAACGTCACATTATTTTGAATCTCACTATTGCCAAGAGGTTCACTGTTGTGCAAAACAGAAAACAAGTAAATAACAAACACATGCTACAATACAAAAGCAAAGAAATAGCTATCCTAACTTGTTATATTTGTACTTAAGGCAATTAATATTTATCCATTTTTTAAAGACTCATCTAAAAGGCTAAAAAAATCAAACTCATATATTGTGTAGCCTTTTGGCAAACTATGATCTACTTGTTAGTCAAAGTGCTGCTCCTAACCCTCCTATCAAGATAGGAGTGCTGGCTAAACTAAGAGAGACTTACTGATGTAAGTGCATTTTTAGACTTCATAAAACTTAAAATCATACTTAGTTGAAAGTAATATCCTTTGTTTTAAGACAATGCTCCTGTCAAACTTCCATTTCTACTTTTATTATGCGAAGGAATGGAAGACTAACAGTGACAAATACTTCATTTATGTGACTGCATCTTGACTATGGTCAGTTTATGACTTATTTTTCCTGTTCTATGGGTTCTTTCACAATTTAATTAGGAAAAAAAAACCAGACCACTTTTTAAAAACAGCTTTTAAAAAAATCACTAAAGAGGAGACATGGCAGTTGTAAATATTTTTTACTTATTTTTAAGGTACTATTTCTCCAGGAGAACCTTGTGTTCATTTCCCCCCTAACTCTAAGATCTTCAGTTACGCAACTCCCACTGAAATCAAGAGAGTTTTAGCACCAACTTTAGAGCAAAGAAAACCGTTCATCATAGGGAACTTTTGGTATGAGGGCTGAAATCAAGCACGTAGGTGGACAAAATATGGATGCCCAGTAGCAGAAATAGGTCTCTGATTTTCTTTCTGTGTTGATGTATCATAGCCTAAACCCTTTTTTTTTTTTATTCATACCTGGGTTAAGTTTGAAGTTACTCCAAAATACTGTTCCACAGCATTATGACATAACAGCTCTTCATGTGAAAGGAAGGTATGTAGCAATTATATAAGTTAAGTTACTCAGTTGCACACAGTACCTGTCTGAACCAAGATTTACACCCGTATCATATGCTCTTGCTACCAGGATCATGGAAGGGCGGTCTCCAGCTTCTGCTGCTCTCAGCAAGTAGTCAAATCCTTTTTTTCTATTCTCTTTTGTGTCCTAGTAAAAGAGACAAAACCTCTAGAATACATGCTGAGTAAAGTCATCCCTTCCTCTAACACTAAACGCTGTTTCTCCATGTCTATAATGTTTGCAAGTGTTTAATGTCTGAGAAACAGGCCCAGCCATGAACTGCTGAGGAGCTGATTAGTAAAGATCACTTCAAAATGTTTCCTAAAGGTATGTAGTGACTTGCTCACAAAATTATGAACAAGCAGCATTTTTAGTTCTTTATCTAAGTCCTTAACTACAAAGCCACCTATTTTCTCTGAAGAGACTACAGAACACCTAACCGTGGTTTTTATTTTATCTCAATTTCCTCCTATTTTTATATTCATTTTCCAGGGGAACACAATTCTGGATTGTTTTTGTTTTTTTCTTTCATCTTTATTGCTTACCTCCAGAGTAACTTCAGAAAGAATGTGATGTGACAGCTGAGAGCACATGAGTCCTAACCCAACAATGGCTTCCAGCTCCCCACAGTCTGCAGCATGCTCCAGGTGAAACAGAGCTGACTCCTGATCCCATTCTTTGTCTTTCTCACAGAAACGTCCAGCCTCATGGTAGCGAACCATGGCCAGGTGAACCTAGAATGCAATAGTACAGGAAAGATACACAAATATTAAGTACAGATCTGATTCTTCAAAAGCCCTGTGCCTATACTTCACTTAGGCACAAAGTACTTCTCTGAGGTGACTACTTAAATCTAGTTGTGTGTGTCACTGCAGAATCAACAGCAGGATCCTTGCCAAAGGAGCCCAAATATTGCAAGTCCAAAAGCAGATGGAACACATGGGTTCCTGAGCTTAGAACTGCTTTATAAAATATGATTAGGTGACAGAAAGCTATACACTTGTTATTTATTTTCACCTGCACAATTAATACATGCAGCGAAGCACCTGTAATAAGTAATAAATACAAGATCTCTTTTTTCCATCTGGAAAGAACAGAATTACTAGACCCATCCTACCTTCCCAAGGATTGACTTCCCAATTTTCTTTTCAAGTTCTAGAGCATTAAGCCTCTGAATTTCTTGAGCGACACAGGATGGTCTGTGGATGTGGACTCGGGAAGAATTGTAGAGATTCCATTTCTCCACACTGATCTGAAACATGCAATATACTATTATTTCTATTCCAAAATTTAAAATTTTCTATTATTCAAAAGGATTACCATCCAGAAATCAAAGCCCACATTAATACTGTCATTTATTAGTAAATGCTGTCATTTAAGATACGGCTTTCAGAAGTCACGTTAGCAGCTGAATAAGCGTTTGTGTTTCTTCAAAGAAAAAACACAGTGAGGCACACTACAACAAGTATCTTCCTTAAATGACAGCAGCTAAGCAAAGTAGCACCTTCAAATTATGAATCAGGAAATAGGTACTTACAAAAATAAGTACCTGGATAATCAAACTGCAAACACTAAGGTTTCCCATGAACAAAATATTAAACCCATACTTTTCTGGTCAGAATTTCAGTTAAAAATACTTTAAATGCTGCTTGCATTCAACAATTCTAGAAGAATGAAAAGTAACAATACACAAGGTGATAGGCAGATACATGTACATGTATTGATGTTTCTCAGAATGACCAACACAAACAAGATCAAACAACTTTTCAACCTCATGGGTGGATGAGAAGTACTAGCCAAGAAGAAAAAAAAATCCTATCAGAAAGCAAGCCATTGGATGTACACATGAAAACACAATAGGGAAAACTACTGACACAGAAATTCAGCCTGTTAAAGCTGTTTCCGTTTCCTGAAACCACAATACATAAACCACTACAAGGAAATTCGTAAAATAATATCTAATTAAATTATCCATTGCTGTCAAAACTTCCCCCCCCCCCTTTCCTTGCAAAACAGAATTGCTCAAGTTTATAGCCACAGAAACTAATTATCACAGAAGCTGTATTTTGCAAAATCATAGATGTCTGCTTTTCTAACTTGGTTAGATATACAGTGGAGAGAGCCATTGTCACATATTTCAAATACTGCAGGTTTTGAAAGTCTTATCCAACCATGTATAAGACAAGCTGAAAAAATAAAGTGCAGAAATTAAATATCTAGTTAGGCAGAAAAAAATCCATAGAACTACAATTTCAAGTGGGAAACCCAGGCAGAATTCCTAATTTATGTTAGGGACCAATTACAGAGGTGACAATTTATTCATAGTTTTCCTTTAATGGAAAAATAAAGGCAAAAACAAACAAGGAAAGAATGTAGAGTGGTTAGTTGTTATAAACAGACATTCTGCAACTGAAAAGGAAGGAAAATTGACATCTGATTTAGTGATGTAATATTAGACAGCAGATGAGTGGAACAAAGGACAATCTGAGTGGTAAACTCATTGTCTATGAACATTTCTGCTTTATTTACCCTTGCAGAGCTTCCCAAACTGTCTTCATCAGATTCATGTCTTCGGTTGTTGTTTGAATGGCCCTATGTTAATGTAAAGATTTGCATCATTTAATTTACAGCAACTGATGCGTGCCAGTTACCCTTCTAGACTACTCCCATCCAGCAAAAATAATGGAGACAATGATCAAAATAGTTTCCAATGGATTTTCTTCTCTCGGTGGTATTATAATATAAAAAGGAACATGCTGAAACAGTACAGAATATGGCATACCCAGGCTTTAATCCTGTAAACTATATATTCCATGACAAATACCTTGCCAACTCAAACGTGACAAAAGGTGTTATCCTTGGAAGCAATACTCTCTTTCCTATCTAAAAATTAAACATCTAGTTAAGGTCTTCAGGTAAAGAAACATATCTTGAAGTTTTTACTTTAAATGAGTAACCAACTAAGCCCCAGGAATTCTGAAGGTGAATGTTATTAACTGAGAACAACATTAAGTTCTGTTCATTAACCTCAAATCATGTAACGTCATAGAAAGTAGAGAGGTTAAGCGTGTCTGAAAACAGGTCATATTCACGGATTCAATATGACAAGAAGCTGGCTATTAATCAATGTTGCTCAAATGCAATACAGAACACTTCAAAAAAACCATAAACATACAACATGCAATCAAATGTAATGTTTGAAATTAAACTCCCCATTACAAACAGTGTTTTTCCTATAAAAGTGTCATTAACATTCCCAAGAAAAATAAGTAATTTTGCAATGTGTGGGAGTTTCTTTCCAACTGTTTTTTCCATTTACAAAGTCTAGATCAAAAGGGATAAAAATGAGATTCTTCTGTGGAATCACTTCAAGTACGAACAGAAGGCCAATTCTGTTAAACCCACAGTCAGATTCTTACCCTATCTCTATGATCCAGATCTTCTAACTCACTTCTTTTTTCACTGGGATATCCACTGTCTCCACCATTTTCAAAATCCTACAGAAGATGAAAAGAAAGCATCACAGAATTAGGACTGCCCTTTGCAAAGATCTCAGCTTGACACTTCCCAGAGAGCAAAACTTCTGCTAGGTTCAATGAGGTATGTTGGGATACTGGATGAAAAGGATTTTATGTTGTGCTGACAGGCAGAATGGTACGTAATGATCCAGAAGGCACTGTCCTAGTTCATGTTCCTTCTTAGATACATAAAAAAAATAATCAAAGACTTGCATACTTGATCAAACCCAGAGTCCATTTAATGTTGTTTTCAGTCCTAGGCAATTAAAAAATAAAACAATTAATGGACAGCCCCTGGTATTGGTGCCCTGCAGTAGGGAAAAATCTCTTTGTAAAGGGATTATCGCAGACATATTGTGGTCTCCTCAGTTGAGGTTCTCTAACATTCCACAGTACAAATATTTGCAGAGACCTAATCAATGGGGATTCTGTTTAGCCTTCATATTATATCAGCTGGCAAAAGTGCCCAAGACACAACATGCAGTCAGGGGAATAGGTACACACTTTAATTATCTGTGAAAATAAACCAGATGCAAGTAAATTTCTGGAGAAAAAAACAGATAGACAATTATTTTAAAATAAAGTGTTCTTCCATTATTAAAAAACAGCAAATCCATGCAAGTAATGTGACCTGCAGCACTGAAAGCAGGGTGAGAGCCTTCACATGCTCTTTCTGAACAAAGCCTTCCAGCCATCCTTCAAAGAGACATTCATTAAGGAACTGCAATCTCATTTTCTGCTGGAAAGATACTTACCCTTTGGTTATCAAGCTGATCGCAGTCTTTGTGAACCAAGTTATCTACTTCATTAAACACCGGCCAATCTAGGAACATAAACACATATATCTTATTTTAAGGATAACATTCTTGATGAGAAAGCTCTAGATACCATCATCTTACTTTTATTAGTTATTTTACAAAAGCATCCCAAAGAAACAAAAACATTAGTTAGCTACACGGAAGTACCTGATTAAATACAACATGCTGAGTATTTAAAACCTGTGTAATTAAACAAGTCACCGCCAAACATTCTGGAACTCCCAAGTTACATATGAGGCTCACTCACGAAGCATGTCCATCTTTTGGCTGTGAGGTGTAGCTGAAGAAGGAGAGCAGGGTAGAGAGTCAAATGCTACATCGCTCATGCTCTCATCTCCAGAGTTTTCAGACAAGCGGGACAGCAGAGGAGGCCGACTACCAGAAATTGTCCTCACCCGGCTGCTGCCACATTTTTCCTCTGTGCCACGTAGAATTGTCTGAGCAGATTCCTTGGCAAATTAACAAGAAAATCCTGTGAATAATGCTTCACTGTATTCTGAGTACGCTACACAAGCCAACATGACTGCATATCAGGGGCCCTCTACAAGAGTGTGGGGTAAATACACACACGTATATATAACTATTTGCTTTGAGAAGTTCTAGACGCCAACAAAATATCAAGTCCTAGCATTACTGCAGTCGTAGGGAGCTCTGTTTAGGACTGAATTTCATTCAAAACTTTTCACCAGATCCCAGTCTCACAAATATCAACTAAAGCTGAGGTCAGTTAAACACAAACAGCTCTATTCTTTATTCTCCCTGAATTAGTGTTGTGACCTACAAAACCTACTAATGATTTCGGCATTCAAAGATGAACTTGGTCCTAAATGTGTTTGTCTTGCAA
The DNA here is from genome assembly GCF_009819795.1 of Aythya fuligula. Lineage (NCBI taxonomy): Eukaryota > Metazoa > Chordata > Aves > Anseriformes > Anatidae > Aythya > Aythya fuligula. The sequence goes on from NC_045573.1 coordinate 7,840,294, forward strand.
GATTCCCTATTAATTAAAGTTACAGCATGAATTCAGAGCCTAGTGTGGATAAGTCAACTTTAAACTACTTTATTAGTGATTAATCTGCTTTTATCTGCCATATAAATAGAATATTAGAGTTTTATTTACAGGGCTTTTAAAGTTAAAATAATTCAGCTATACTGCTTAGCTACACTTTTTTCCATCAAGCACTTACAAGCAATTTGTTATTATAATCCAAGGCATCCTTCTCTCTGGATGAAAGATCGAATGGTGCAAGGCCCATGCTTTTGCAAATCTTGTTGCAGGAATGAGAATGAAAGAATAAGGCCATACCTCGAACACCTGTGGCATTGAAAAAAATATTCAATAAGCTTTTTACTTAATGTTTATACGATGGCATACTTATTAAAAGATAGAAGTCCCAAATAATTTTCTAAGAAGCTAAAGGCAAAACTAAAAGGAAAAAAAACCTGTTTCATACTACTGTGCTCAACCGACTTTCATTTTCTGCTTTAAATCCTTTAAGTGCTTTTTAGCCTCTCTGAAATACAAAGTGAAAGTAGCCTGCAAATTCTTCAGAAACTATGTATGCACAGAACATAATAAACCAACGAAACTGGATGCATTGTTAAGAAAGAAACACGTGCCTAAAACTGATCCTGCTTACAAGACTTGCTGTGTCCTATGGATTATTTAATGTATGGACACATGGAGCTTTAAAAATAAGCAAAACTTACCTCTCTATATTCAGCAGTATCCATTCCTGCAACACGGCAAGGAAATTAAAAGAAACGATCATTCTCACATCGCAGGGAGCTACTTAATTTCATTACTTGTCTGGTCTAATAGTAGGCCAGCAGACTTGAGCCAAGATCAGCTCCCATTTTAAATCTGCCTGTGTGTGACAGAAGTTCAAGGACTGCTTACAGTATAAGTTCTGCAGCTGTTTCCAAGGCCCTCAGAAAAGTGCCTGCTTGCTCAGCCAATAGCTGCTAATCAGCATGCAGCAGGAAGAGAAAATAAGCATCCACTAGCTTGTCAAACAGGATAAGCGATTTTACCTAGGTTGCCATCTCCAAAATCTGTACCACTCTCTGTATGTATCTGAGGGTCTGTGTAAAGATCTCCGACTCCCTGGATATCAACAATAATGAGCTGGTGTCCTGAGCGCTCAAAGGTGAAGTGACTGAAGGCCTGCAAGGAAGCATAGAAAATGTCTGAGAAAACTCACCCTTGAACTACCGAGAACAGCAACAATTACTGTGACCACTTACAAATGGCCACTAAAATCACGTAACGATACTAGCAAAACAGAACTGGTATGAACATCATGATGAAAACAGTAAGAGACTAAGAGGATGTAAGGGATTTTTATCCCTACATATACACAGTGTTTTTTATTGCTACGTAGTCACAGTGAGATTATGCTTTCGTATAAGTCCCGGTTGATTGGCTCAAGTGAAATCATGCAAATCAAGCAAACAGAATTTGGCCACCAATTTTAAACAAGGGCCAAACAGAAGCACTAACAGTCCCTGGTAAATTGTTTTTACTAAATACTGCCCTTCAGACTTTATCAGAATATCTAATATCCTATGCAATGGCTAAATTCAATGTTAAGAATTTGCTGGGGAAGGAGTAATTGCTCCCCAGGGTCCAAACAGGGAAGGAAATTTCAGATGCATCTACTAAACACAAAGGATTATCTGTTGCCTCCGTGGCATTGCTTCTCCAACCTGGTCCTGCCCAGAGAAAGGTTGAAAGAAGTAGGGTGAAGGGCAGGAATGGGAACATGCAGGGGGGACTGCTCTATTCCTCCTTGCAGTACTGGACATCCCATTTTCCACTACAGTCTTCACCTTTAGAAGTAGGGAGCATGAGGTGGAGGGAATAACAATGGGCTCTGGAGCCAGTGCAGAATCACTTCTGCATAAAAATCCTGGCTGTGCCTATGAATCAACAAGCTCTGCAGCCCTCGGACACTGCCTCCTGCTGCCAACAGGCAAAGCTCTGGCCCACTTTGCAGAAGGAAAACACGAGCATCCCCTGAATTCTTCTTCCACTATCTGCCTTTACATTTGTGTATCAGATGGTGAAATGTATGTTCGTACTCTTTAAATGCTGAGTTCCAAGTATCAAGTATAAAAAGCCCTTTTCTTTGGCATAAAGCTGAGACATTAGGATCTTCTGGGAAGGCCTCCAAAACACTGCTGCCAGGCCTGGGGGAGGTGAGTGGTGGTGATAGACAAACACTTTAAGTGTAGCAAGTCTCACAGAACACTTTGTTCCCAACTTGTAAAAGCACAGCACTGAACATAAACGTTCTGCTTACGTTAAGTATCATACAAATACCTTAAAAATAGGGGGGGAGGAAGTTAAAATAATATAACCCTCAACTCCCAGTTAAAAAAAAAAAAAAAAAAAAAAAAAACACACTTTTGCTATGCTGATCACTTTGCATTCTTGGCCTGTATTTTAAAAAGCTCTGTGAAACACAAGAATTCCCAATCACTTTAAAACTGTAGCTGTATTTCTATAAGCAATCTCAGATTCACTTACTCAGAGGTTGTGTCTGAAAAACACAAATTGTTATATGTAAATGTGCTAGATGTTTGTTTACATCAGTTAGGTATCTGCCACTTCCTTTTGTGTATTCCTCTGAGGTAACAGCAGCCTACTTAGTACATAATACATGAGATGTCTCCCCTCTGCTTGAACTTGAAGCGAGTTTTAAGAATGTTAATGCCTGTAATTGTAACTAGAGGAACAGGGCTTACAATTTCTGAAGAGTATTAACCATGTTCAACGAAATTAAAAATCAACTGACATTGAAATGTGATAAAAAAATGCTCAGCACTTGAAAAAGCACACCCCAAGTAAGGGGAAGACATACTGCAAAAAGAGAAAATAATTTGGCATTGTTCTGGAAAGGCTGCAATTTCCTCTGTTGGCAGTAATGCAAAATCTCTGCACAGAGCCAACAAATTGCTTGCAGCAGGCTCTGTGAAAAGCATTAAACAAAGCCTCACTTGCGGAGTAAGACGAATGTTGTCGTCTCGCACAAATCCAGAATTTGAGTTGTATTTGATGTATTTGCCCTCAATGTAATGTTCCAGATGAAAAAGAGGCTTTCCAGGTCTGTTCTTCATTTCAATAATACAGGTCTGTACTATATCCACCTGGGAAGGGAAGAAAAATAAACAATGACTAACAGAATACTGCCTTCAGATTAATGTGTGTGAATGCTCCAGCTGTGAAAACTTTGCCAGCAAAAGAAGCCAGACAGTTGCCAAGATCTGCCTGTTTAACAAGGGGGTGGAGGAAGAGTCATGTGCTTCTTAGGTAACTGGGGAAATTTCATAAATTAAAAGCAGTCACTTAAACACAGACCATTTCTGCAAATAATCACACTGAAAAAAATTTAGTGCAAGTTGCCTTTCTTTTTATTTCCTTGGGTACCTTAGGAGTGTGCTGCAAAGAGTGTGCTCCAAACAGCAGAACATACAGTAACTACTGCACAACTTGTAGAAATGCCTCTTCAAAGGAGGACTGAAGACCCTCTACCATTCACATATTTCTGTATCTTGCCCCACCTCCACACAGACTATCCCAGAGGCACTCCTAAAGGAGAAAGCATCACAACTTTCCTGTTGTTTGCATCTTTCTCAGGTGGCATTAAAAACTTATCTAGGTTCCTCTCTGAGCACTTCACCCTATGTCTCGTCTTGCTATTTTGTGACAGTTGTTATTTAACCCTTGTACAGAAGGCAATGCACATAGTCCACAAATTCAGAAGCACTTCCTATTTTTGACAATTAAGTTGTCAAAGCCCCCACGTCGAGGCATACATTTTGACCCAAGCATCCTGTCACATCTCACACGTCACTTGCAGTCTGTGGCACGGTCAAGAGCAGGACCCAAGTTCCCACAGCAGAAGCACAGTTCCGTCCCAATGTTTGCTTCCACTCAACTGAAGCCACAGTTCAAGTCAGGCATTCGCTACCAGCAGTGAATTAAAGCAGCTTATGTATCACAGATTCACAGAATTTCTAGGTTGGAAGAGACCTCAAGATCATCGAGTCCAACCTCTGACCTAACGCTAACAGTCCCCACTAAACCATATCCCTAAGCTCTACATCTAAACGTCTTTTGAAGACTTCCAGGGATGGTGACTCCACCACTTCCCTGGGCAGCCTGTTCCAATGTCTAACAACCCTTTCGTATGTATGCTGATACATACCACAGACACAGTGAACAAAGAGGAGAGACTGGCTGAGAATGCACGACAGTTGCAGTCCTTCATCCTTGTATTTTAATTCTTGTCTTTTAACAAGCCAATTGCTCTGGAGATGGTTTTGTCTGGGACTCAAAGATCAGCTTTGACCAGCTGCTATCCAGCTTACCACCATAGAAAAGTGCAGAGCTATACTGGCTACATTTATAAGACTGTATAAAATGCTTACCATGGACACCAGAAATATGATCCACAACACAGCAGAACCCCTCTTCCCAAATCTTATGTGTTTATGCACATCCCTTGCAAAGAGGATGGGAACTTCTCTTGATGCCCTAAGCCTGGTCTGACACACTAACCACCTGGCAGTTTCATATGTCTTAATGCTTTGTAGTTAACACAGTGTGCTGACATTATCACTGAGTGACCTAAAGAAGACAAAGGTACAGCATCTTCGTTTTTTGGAGAGTTCTTGACTGTTCCTCAGAAATCTGTACCTGAACAGCTTCATAATGTTACCCAGGTTCTCAGCTCTTCTTAAAATCAATGCTAGGGAGGTGTCAAAATGGGCTTACAAGACTTAAGCACTTACCTCACTGGAGCACTAACAGTTAAATGCTTACTGAGACTGCTGCTGGCAATAAATAGTCACATCTCTGGTTATCTGAAAAGCAGCTGGGCAAATATCAAAAAGAGCAAGGCAAACACCATTTTATTTTGGTCTTCAGTCAACAGCTGAGAGCAGTCAAATATTCACAAGCCCACGTGACTAATTTTGGATATGCAAAGCAATTTCTGCATTTACTTCATTAAAAACAACTACCATTTAATGGAAAACACAGCAGGGCAGAAGACTCAACAGTTACATTTAATAGAACATGAACAACTAATCCTCTCTAAATACATCTGAAACCTATCTAATAGAAGAGCAAGACCGATTTTTTGCATAGCATAAAGTTTTGCATAGAAAAGATTTTGCATAGCAAGAACTTTGAACGTACCTGTTTTGGTGGTTTGTGCCGATTGTACTCTTCTCCCCAGAGTTTTGCTTCCATCTGAAGTCGGACATCCTCAAAATATACCTCCCTGCCTACGCTCTCTATGTACTGCTTGGCAACATAGTTATAGGCACCTTTCCAGTTCTGCGTGTGTAAGAAGTTGGACAGCTTTTTCCTGAAAGACAAACCAGTTTCTGATAAAAAGAAAACCAATAATTTTAATTCAATTTTCCCCTTTTCTCCGTCTCTGCCGACAAAGCCAAGCCATGGGATCAGGATTACTCTCAGTCTGGACTGGATCTTATGTTATATACCAGATATTTTATATGAAAAGCAAAGCACAGGTAGGGAGCAGAAGAACAAGCAACATCCTGTATGAATGGCTGGGTCTTGCCAAAGTGCCTGTTTCATTTGACTGCTGCTTTTACTTTGAACTTCCTCCTTTTCTGATTTCTTTTTCCCTCCCCACACCCAGAAAAAACAGACTGAAGGGTTGCTGCCATCTTAACACCCTGTTCTACAGCCAGCAATTATTTTATGCAGAAATGAGCAGGGAGTGGCATTTCAAGTAAACTGAGGGAAGACAAATCTCTCCTGTAAGAAGAGCAAACTGCTGCTTTCTCAACACACAGGTGATAACTATCCAGTATCCCCACTGTTCCCAGAAAGTGGAGTGCAGATGACAGTTCTTCCTCTGATTTTAACTTTTGTTCATGTGCAAATCTTTAATCCACAGATCCCTCAAGAGTGAAGAAAAAAGACTGACAAGAGAGGATCTGCTGGCTGCCAAGAAATAGACTAAGCAGTGGTTGTAGAAGATGCCAACATTCAAATCAAACAGGGAAAAAAACGTTACCAAGGATTTCAAAGCAGTCAGTCTTCTATCCCAGAGCAGCCAGATCAATTTATATAGGACACACAGGGAAAGGAGGAAAGCACTTCTCCCTTCCTTCCCCTCCCCCAAATGACTTAATTCAACAGAAAAGCTGGCAAAAAATGTATTAAAACCCATCTACTGTGGCAGCAGTCATACTGCTGGACACCCCAAGACAGTCTGATGGGAGAGGAGTATGAAAGAGTACCTAGAGTAAGGCATGGCTGGCTACCAAGCAGTTCTACTCTGCTCAGTGACAATCAATGGTTCTGAGCCTTCCTCGGTGCTGTGGCAAATTGAACATTTTGAGAACTCAGTAGCAGCAAATGCTCATCCATCCCACTTCTTTCTTCCCTCTCTCACTCCCAAGACCTCGGTACAGAGCTAGAAGTGCACAGAGGATCTAAAGGAAAAGCAACTGCAGATAGTCTGTCATCCTGCAGGGATAGACAGTCACTGTAACAGAGGCCTTGGAAAGAAGGAACAGGTGAGGTAAGAATTACAGCTACGATTTGAAACTTCTCCAGTTCTCTGAAGAAATAAATTTATCTCCATAAAACAAGCCAGCTCATGTGCTCTTCTAAAGCCAACACTCTGCAGTTCACTGAGCCAAGAGCAGCTAATGCTGTCAGTTCAACGACTAAAGACTTGCAGAGTTGCAAAAATCTAGAAGAGAGCTCCAGATGGGAAATATCAGCACACACTGAGAGTTATGGAAGACCGAAGAGCAGGAAGCTGACACACAACTTACATACTTTCTTTGTACAATAGATTAAGCCACAAGAATAAACTTCTGTGTCACTACTCAAGATATTCTCTAATGTGGAATTTGGTCATTCAGAAACAAGAACTAAAAGCAATGTCAGCAGACTAAGATTTGTTAATGTCCCAGGCTTTTATACTGCTGTTATCTATCTGGCTTTGCAAGAGCAGAGCCACCAGCATGAACAGATACCAAACCAATACAAAACTGAAGGACTGAAGGATTACATTGCCCCCTTTTTCCTCAAAGTTCAAAGCATCATGTTACTGTCATTCAGGAATCTCTCTTCCCAGAAGTGAAACCAGACCTGAAATGCAATTCCTCCAGATTCTGCAGCTGCAAAGAAGAGGGGAGGAGGCAGCTTAAACACACACATTTTCCAGGAAACATTCATCTTCAGAGCCTGGAGAGGGTGGAATGCTCTACTTGCACAAACCGATTCATAGCCAGATGCTGATGCCCACAGGCACATTTCCTAACACTCTCTGGGGAAAAAAAAATGTTCCTCCTCTGTCTTCTCCCACACTTCACCGTTCTGGAAAGAATAACTATTAGCGTTCAAACCCTGCCTTACTCAGAACAGGATGACTGGTACACGTGATCCAAAGTGAACTGCGAGAATAGCCCTCTTTACCGAGGAAGGCCTTCTGAGTTGAGATTGCATGATCTCAACTGTTCTTCCCCTTTTTCTGTGCCTAAATATGGGCCTGAAGCTGGCCTTCAGGCTGCACACACAGTCTCATACCAAAGTCAAAGACATAGCACACTAGGAACCCAAGAAAAATGAAACAAAACTGCTGCTTCTGTACTTTTATGAGTATTTTGCCTCCAAGAGATGGTGAAGATAGCATTAATTTATGAATTGCTCGCTGAAAGGCTGATTATACTTGCTGGAACTGGGCATAATTACATGTTATCCATCCCATCGTGGTTCCAGTAAATGCTATGGATTGGCTTTTCAAAGCAAGCCCACTGGATGCCTGCATCACACTCACTTATGTTTCCCTTAAGACAATGCTCTGCTTTCTGAACCCTACTCCCTGTGCTGCAGATGGAGTCGCACAAACAGGAATAAGTGCCTCAGCTGTGTCTTTCAGAAATGCACAGCAGGGAGCTAATGGGGAGCTGCACTTTACATAATTTCCACATCTATGAGAAATTCCAGTCACCACAGAAGAACACAGTGCAACAAAGATAAAGTTAGCAGACACTTACGTTCTGAAACATTCTCGCATTGCTCCACGGCCAAAGGGCTAGGGAAAAGAAAAAACAAAAACCCATCATTGTCATGTCCACAAAGTTAATTTCTATCCAATAAGAGACGCAACCATGTCCTCCCTCTTTAGAAAGTAGTTCTCAAGCAGGAGCTATGCCATATCTCTACCCTTAAGGAAAACTGAAAGCCCACAGGCCATTTAAAACAGGAATTTGGGGAGAAAAGACATTGGGAATAAACCTTCTTCCTCAATATCCCATCAGCAGACATTCTACGGCTTTTAAAGATGCCATTTAAATTCTCTCTCCAGTTTGGAATCGGCTCTGTTGCAACTGCCTAGTGCAGCTGGCTTCAGACCTCAAGGCCTCCTCATTTTGGCTTCCACACAGGATATGCCACACAGAGCAGCACTGCCCGAGACATCAGATTCTACATCAGAAGCACAGAGCAAAGTGACTGCAACACACTACCAATCCTGTGATTTAACTGGAATATGCAACTAGCTTCTACCCTCGCATACCAAAACTTCAGTCTGTTTTCATCATAAGATCAGAAATTATTTGGAAGCACACAAAATAATAGGCCTATTGCCAGGCAGGGAGATGAGGCCAGCAGGAAATGGGAGGGCTGAGATGGGAAAAGACATTTCTGGGAAAGAAACAAATGCCTCTAACGCTGCTGATGGGGAAAGGCTGACTCCATGTTCTACTCTATTCAGTGGAGAAAAGGCTGCTGGGATACCAAAACATTATGGATGAACCAAAATATATAAAAAAAAATAGAGGATGTAGGAGAAGAGAAGAATCAATGCTTTTATATACAAGACAAACGTTTTGCTGCCACTAGTCAGTAATAAGAAGTGACAAATTTGACTGCTAATAAACATGAAGGACTGCGTGATCTTACTTGTGAAGCCATCTTGATGAGAACTTCATCTTCAACCCAGTTCCCAGTAACTGCATTGTACCTACAAAATCAGTAGTTACAATCAGAGTCATTTAGGTTGGAAAATATCAAGTCCAAACATCAACCTAGCACTGCCAAGTCTACCACTACACCATGTCCCTAAGCACCACACCTACATGTCTTTTGAGTACCTCCAGGGATGGTGACTCAACTACTTTCCTAGGCAGCCTGTTCCAATACCTCACAACCCTTTCAGTGAAGAAAATTTTCCGAATATCCAACCCTGGCGCAACCTGAGGCCATTTCCCCGTCCTAAAGTTGTGCCTCTTAAAAAGAATGCAGAGGGAATGCAAATCCTCCCATCCCAGGCACCTATCCTTTCTCATCTCCAACTGACGGCTTAAGAGTCCTGCTGCCACTCTACACAACTTCTAATCTTCCCACTGTGCTTTTGGCCTCCTTTGGTGGTTAGTTCTTCAGGTGGGAAAAAATAAATACTTACAGTTCTTCAAAGGGACACACTGAATCCTATAGATGATGAACAGACTGCTGCTGAAGCTAAACTTTTGCAACACTACAAAACAGGCCTCATGTGCTTTGGCATTAAACCTTACACAGCCTTACCAAGCTTACATAAACCTGGGTCTGGCATGGAAGCTGGCAAGACTGTTGAGGATGTGAGCAGAATGCCGCACTAGCTACAACTGTGAAAAGCAGAGGGTCCAAAAACTTCACAGCACTGCACCATGAGAGGAGCATGCCTCTGCACAAACCCATGGTAATACGGAGTAGGACTCTGGTTTCTCCCCACCCCCTTAGCTCCCAATACAGTAAAAACCAAACTGAGAACCACAGTGGCTGAGTCACCAGCACATGACGTTCCAGCTAACTCCCCCACCCTGCACGGAGCACTTCATGCACAGACACCCCAGGTATACCCCATGAAGTCTGCAACACCCCAGTCTGCAGCAAGCAAAAGGGAGGTGGAAACAGAAATATTAAAGCCATCTCGTTTTAATGGGGTATTTGAGAAGTCCTAAACCGGTACTATCACTTGAAGTATTTTAAAATATGCAAACTATTTCAGGACTGTGTGGCTGACCAGGGCCAGATGCTGTCTACGGGGAAGAAGAGCACAGTGTAACAGTGTCATTAGATGGGCAGGGAGGCCTTCCCAAACACTGATGCTAAGGGGTAATTAACTGGCCTCTAACTCCTACCCGTTTCACCCAGAAACCTGTGTCAGTAGGGTAAAAGTTTTGGCAAAGCCTGTGCTAAAGCACTGAGAATAGTTCGTGGGCCAGACTCTGTTTCAGCACGTACACCATGCTGAGCTATTCTGGGCTTTATAAGGATTTAAATTCCAGCCACATGCAGCAATACTGCATGGATAGGCAACAGTGAAACAGCTATTCTGGGAAAGGCACAGAGCGCTATGCTGCTTTTTTCCAAACTACTTAAATTTTAAGTACTCTGCCTCTTTATTGGAATTTATTTCCTTATTAGATTAAGTTTACAGGATTAATAAATCAATTGGAAGTACTTTTCAGCCTTGTTTCCTGTCTGTATGGCAAAACTCAGACACTGCTTGGGTGGGAGAGAAAGAAAGAACCTTATACTAGTTTGCTGAAAGGTTTATTTCTTGAAAGCATGCAGTATTCAGTTAATGCAGTATTTCTGGGAGATTCAGTTAAGGCACTCATTCTGGACATTATTGAAAGGTCTTCAGCCATCTAATTACACATATTCTGTAACACACAAACACAGCCCTTGCAGAAAACATCAGATTCTGTTTCAAGTCAGCACTGAGAGCACAGAGACGTACAGACCTGTAGCGAGTGGCATGTTCTGTCTCAATGTCCTCAAGATGAAATTCTGCCCATGGATCAGGCATGTGCTTAGCCTTCTCAATAGCATGTTTCCAGGTTTCCTGAAGAAGATACAACCTGGCAGGTTATTTACAGAAGACCACCCTGATATTTTACGGTTTCAAGTATAATGAAATAGATCAGAAACATCAGTATCAGGTTTCAGTTCAATTTGCATCATCATAAAGTTATTGAGAACAGAATCTGGTCTAGTATATACCAAATGTAATTTACAAAAACTGTAACTTTCAAACATCTCTAACATATGCCATACATAACAAACAATAAGCCACATGTAAATGACATTAATTCACTTTTGTTGATTTGACGTTTAACTTTCTGTAGCTAACAACATATGCGGGCAGCATAAGCAAAGACTATCAGCAGTAGAGCAGTATGAAGGAGGAAAAAATGTTCTGAGGGCCTTAGGTATTACACACTGTGCTCAGCGTAAGATACAAGAAATTAACATGTTGTAATCTTGATGACTTATGGGCTGAGGCAAACAGTTCTTTCAGATAAAATAACGTACAAAAAAGGGCCAAAAAAAGGAAAACAGAAAAAAACTTAATGCATCTACTATATATGGCGTTTGCATTTTGTTTTAACCTACCCGACTACGGTCAACCACAGAGCCGTGCTTAGAGCGATGCTGTGTGTCATTCTATAGGACGCATGAGAAACATAAAAGTAGGAAAACACATGTGATAAGACAATTTATTGACAAGTAGTCTCCCCTCTCTTTGTTAAATAAAAAAATAACTTTTTTCCACTTAAAAAACACTTTTTGCTTTAATTCCTAATTTAAGTTAATTCTTAGAACATTTGCGAACAAATCTTTTTGGGTAAGCTGATAATTTCTTATTGGCAAATAAAAGTGTCTTGCTTAATAACTAGCTAATTAAACAGAGGCCTGTTTAAAGGCACAGAGCTGGCAGCAACCCATCTGCATTTCATCAGCAGTGGCCCACACTGTCATCAGCTTTGGGGTCTGATAGGTGGATTCTCACCAGACCAGGCTGCAATGGTTTAAGATGCTGTCAGTCCTGGCTGGCTGTGTCACTCTGCATTGGAAGCCACTGTTTCTGTGACTTGAGCAATGCACAGGGCCTTGCCTGCTGCACATCTGAACCTCATGCATCTTATCTGTGATACAAACAAAGATACCAGAGCAGGTCTCGCAAAGCCCAAAGCAGAGGCATGCACTATGTTCTGCTACCCCTGCTGCAGGACTTGAGCTTCCAGCAGAAGCAGCACGATAGCTTAGAAAGGAGGAAACAATTGCAGTTTTAGTCCTTATCAGTTTTTTCTCTGACCATGTGACTCAGAACTCCGATATACTCTGCAAGCCTAGAGGCAGATATTGAATATTCAAGACTAAGCTCCCTGCAGGTCTTAACTTGCTTTAAGCTTTTAACTTGCATAGCATAGCATATATTAAAATCTGACCCCGTGTCTATACTGAACTTCTACTCCTCACTTTCCTTGGGGATATGTACATTTTAATGCTTTTATTAACTAGCTTTGGTAAAAGTCTTACTGCAGACAAAAGTTCCACTTTTATTGGGTTATTTAATATGTTAGCTGACTGAAATAAACCCTCTGGCATCTCTCCAGAAATAAAGCATGCATTAGGCATAGCCAAGATTATAGTCTATCTATTACATAAACAATGTTAATACTTAGAATAATAAATGTATTAATAAAACACAATAAATCTCAGTCTGGAGAAAAACTGAGGGACATGCCAGTTGAGCATGAACAGTGCATACTTCGGATATCTAACCCATACAGTGACCATCAGTTCTGTTTATGAGGCTTCACCTTCTGCAGGTTCTCCTCCCTTTGCATGGCCCTGTCTGTGCAAAGGGAGCAGGGGGGGACAGGACACACTGCCAAGGAAGCGCTAACTATGGCCCTGCGACCTCTCTGCAGTACTGTGCCACTCACTTTAAAAAGGTCAGATGCTGCTTGAGGGCACCATCAGGAGCTACTGCCAGTGTGACACTTCGTGCCCAGGCACATGAGCCAACAAGTTAAAAGTTCCCAAACAAGCAACTATAGCCCAAGGACTTGTCATTACAATTTTATCATTCACAATTTTATTTGTCCAAGTTAAAATACTTGGGGTTTTTAACTTACTTGATTTTGGATTTTGCCAAGTATCTTCCAGCAGGCCTCAATTTAGCTTACAATAAATATAATTTTTTAAATCTCCTAATCAATGTGTTGCTTTTTTAGTAGTTTGATCATAATGGCAGTGAATTTGTCTGGATTCTGCTGCCTTTGCAGGTAAAGATCTCTCACTGAATTAAAAGGGACAGTAAGCAATTCAATGGCAGTGTCAGACTACTGGCTTAATGGAATTAACTGCAGGTGTGGGAAAAAAAAAACTTTTTTTTTTAAATTGAAAAGCATTAGTTAAAAGAAGTGAAGGAGTTAGGGAGCATTTCCCTCTCATGCTGACTAAATAAAAACAAAATGTTACTGAAGGCTGGAGTCAGCACTTACCTTAAAGCTAAACGAGTTTCTAGGAGAAGAGCTGGAACTGTACTGTTCAGTTTTTGCTAAGTTGCTATAATAATTGTCAACTTTGATACTGGCAGACTTGTTAGAAACTGGATCATCGGTTATTGGACAGATATAGTAGTTGTCTTCATCATCACTATCAGCATCAAGATAGTTTCCAGAGTTCACTTTAGTCGATCTACCATTATCAATCCCTTCCATACGAAAAATAAGGTCCTCGTCTGCCATGTTTGCAGGAGGTTGCTTTAAGTCCTGCAATGATTAAAGCAGCCACTATTCCAATGCACATGCAAATGGAGGGAAGAAGCTGGGTAGGAGAGAAAAAAAAAAAAAAAAAAAAAGAATGAGCTATTATTAAAAGAACAAACCATGCATGAAATTGATGTCAGCACGCTCGCAAAAAAAATCAAAATGAAAACACAAACAAATCTCCATATGGCTGTATAAAAATACTCCCTGAGTACCTACACGTGGTTTTGATCTCCTCACTGCTAGATCTGGGTTTCCAGAAGGCACTCAGTTTATAAATTGCTCCAGGATTGAGAAAGTAAGATAACCAAACACAGAATAATACTACAAAGTCTGAGAGACTGCAAACACCACCTGCTGCCTATGGGTGATGTGTGGTAATCTCATCCTCTGTATGTTTTTATTTGTTGTCTCTCAAATGCTGAGTTCCACAACACCAGCCTTAGTAACTTGAGGAAGTTCTGCCTTCAGTACATGGTTTCCCCCAGAGGCAGGACTTCGCACTTCCCTTTACTAAACTTCATGAGATTCCTGCCTGCCCGTTTTTCCTGCCCGCTGAATTTAATGAAGATTTGCCAGTCTTTTAAGTGCTCCCATCACAGCAATCCTTATATGCACTTCCCCATTCACCTGCAACAATCGTTACCAAAATAAGGGCTTCCAAATGATGGTATGGGTAGAAAAGGATAAAAGGAAAGCAGTAATTTATTTAGGGAAGTTGACAAGAACAGATCCCACTATATTTTCTTTATTTAAAAGGTTCAGCTAAATCCAGATGCTTCTATAATCAATAGCAATTGGTATATGGCAAAAAAAAAACAACAACAACAACCACCACCACATTTTGAAGGCTTAAGATGTCCTCCCACCAACTTAAATTTGCCCTAACTATGTGATAGCTTCCCCCTGCTCCAAATGCTTCTACAGCTCCCCACTGCAATATAAACCCATTTCTCTCCAAGGAGGCTATAACCCACATGGGTTATTTTCTTCTAATGATTTGCATTATTTCAACAACCCAGGTAACTGCAGCCAATGGAACAGAAGACAATTTGAAGCACGCTGGATTTCAGACTTTTAAAGACTCTGCAGGGAGAGCACAATCCATCATTGCTGGGGCTGGGAACCAGCCCACAGTCAATTCCCATAATCCAACTCAACATCTGCTTCACACAGGTCAGGCACCAGCTAAAATTACAACTGCTCTATTTCTATCACATGGAGCTGAAATGAAAAAATATTCTTCAGTTAGTGGTTCTCATGATTAACAAAAGAGGTTAGAAGCTCAGCTATTTCGACTTTTTAGTAGCTTCCTCAATTGCAAGAGAACAGAATAGGTAAGGTTTACCTTCTTCTGGCTCCTAGGTCCAAAATTAACTAAGCAATAACAGTTTAAAAAAAAAAATATTAGCCATATAATGCAGGCAGGTCCTGAGTTTTTATTAAAACCTGCTCAACTATTTCTAAACCCAGAAGGTGACGTTTTAGGTATGTATTTCACTGAGGCTTTTTGACACATCAGAGTAAATGATGTTGGGTTAAAAAAAAACATGGGGAGTTCCAGGTTGGTGCCAGAACAGCAGCTCTGCAGAAGTGCCCATCTCACCACAGCTTGTCCAATCACCAACACCACTTCCAGCGAGACAGAACACCAGCGCTGTACAGCCCACGGGTGACAGACGTATTATAAAAAACAGGCAAGTCAAGGGAGTGTTTTTCCTGGAGCTCAGGTTCCACCAGCAGCCATCTCATCATGGGAATGTTCCCAGCAGCCTCCGCCCAAGAAGTGGTGATGATTCAGCAGAAGTCAAACAGAAATAAACTCCAGCAGCCCCGCTCCTTCACACGTTACCAGCTATGTCAACGCAAAGAGGCTTCCATCTTTTGCCACTCGCAGCCCTGGGGCTGCAGGGGTGCCCCCGCTTCCCTGCTGGAAGTCTGGAGGAGATGGGAAGGCACTGCTGGGGAGGCGCAAGAGGGTCTTCAAGCACCCCTTTTTCCTTCAAACTCTTGTGCTTTTCATGCCAAGCCTGCTCATGCTCAAGCCCCCACCTACAGAGGTGTCTAGCTATCGAGGAAAGCACGAACAGCCGGATTGCAGCAAGGCCACAGTTCATCTAACAACAGCTGCTGCAAAGTAAAGAGCAAAGAGACCCGCACAGAACATCAATCTGCCCCTACTTGCATGTTTTTCTAATTGCTGGTAGGGAAGACTTTACACCCATAATTTTTTCATATTTTCTCAAACACTGTTCTCTCCCTCCAGGTTTCAGAGGCACTTCCTGATGTCCCCCGGGGATAACACCTGCTTTTGCCAAAGCTGGTGGCTGTCTGTAACAACGACCCAGA
This sequence comes from Aythya fuligula, assembly GCF_009819795.1. NCBI lineage: Eukaryota > Metazoa > Chordata > Aves > Anseriformes > Anatidae > Aythya > Aythya fuligula. The sequence continues at coordinate 7,856,262 of NC_045573.1, forward strand.
CACATCAGCAGCTCAGGCCACACTAAGGAGAATGAATAGACTGAAGTGGAAGTACCTCTGTGCCATGCACTTCTGCCAGTTGTTTCTTTTAGCGAGAGCACAACATACAGCTGATTCCCTCAGCCATACCCTACGTGGAGCTTCCCAGGTCACTCCACAGTTTCCTGGTACGTTATCAGCCAGCCACTGCCGAGCTCTACCAGCAAACGCGACCACGATGGAACTGGCAGCGAGCAGAGTCTGACCCCAGCTCCCTCAAACTCACCAGAATGCAGTGCCCGGGCAGGAGGCCTGAGAGCACCACCCCAGCACAGCCCCTTCCACACGTCCTGTGGCGAGCTGCAGGCAACACCCTCCCAGGAGGGCTGGGCTACTGCTTGATTTTACCAGGCATCCTGCTCCAGAAAAATAACAAAGCAGATTTACAAACCATATCATGGTCCTTAAACTACTATCAGGGCTTAAGGGCATCATTCTCTGTGAAGGAATCAAAAACTGGCAGCACAGGTGCAAGGTTCTACAGCTATTCAGATTAAAGGGAATATTTCCTCTGCCTCCTATATAGCAAGGATTTTCTCCTCCTTTTAGCTATAATTACTCACATCGCTGTGCTGCTTGAAAAGCAGGACAGGATTAGATGAATGCAGTAATCACACAGATCTTCACACAGATTTAGCTGCACTTAAACAAATATTTGCTGGTGCTTCAGATGGATGCTGGGAGCATATTACTGTCAGGTCTGCCTGTTTTATTCTTCATTAGAGGGCAAAAATAAACTATACAAAGCAGCATATCTTGGTTCGTTTCACACAATATATAAACTAAAAACCTTTGTCCCTGGATCTCTGACAACTACAGGGACCTGAGCTTCCCACACATTGCACTTGATCAGCTCCCAGTACTAAGGAAGTCTCAGCCTTCCTGCAGACACTGGCCTAACAAGTATGTGTGTGTTACAAGCCAGAGAAATGAGACAGGAATAATCACAGTCCTTGGAAGAGATGGAAGTCTACCTGGATGCTCTGAAAATGCATGCACTCACCAAGTAAAGGGTTAGTTAGTGTTTTGAAAATTTAGCCCTGGAAGTCTAAGGCCAGGCTGGATGGGGCTTTGAGCAACCTGGTCCGGTGGGAGGTGTCCCTGCCTGTGGCAGGGGTTGGAACCAGACAGTCTTTAAGGTCCCTGCCAACCCACACTTTTCTGTGACTCTACCTTGGCTATGCAATAGCATACAACTCAAAGCAGACACTTCTAAGTGTCTGATCAGCCACTTCATTCCAGGGTAACCTCACCCAACCAGCTCCATCAGGGATTTCCACACAGCTAGCCTAGGAAGGACAACAGCAGAACAAGGTTTTCAGCTTAGTTTCACTGCTGTTCCTCAGCTCTCTGCTCCTCCATCTCGAGGAAACTGTACCAGATAAGTACAACTCCCCAGCAGCGTCCATAGCTGCAGGCCTTACAGCACAGCTACCGACAGATGGTCACGGCAGAAGCGATGACTGAGCGTACGGAGCCTCCTCCAGCACCATGCAGGGCTGGTTACTGCTGTTCTGATGGAGGCAGCACTCCTGCAGCTTAGCACTCCATCTGCCTCGGGCAGCACCAGCTACAGCAAGCCACTGCTGAAGGTCTGAACTCAGCTGGCTTTGCGCTGAAGCAGCTCTGGAGCACTCGTATAATCTTTCTTGCAAAGACCATGTGAGAGCAGTCATTTACGGAATGAGGCGGTAGCCCATTACAGAAGGGGAAGGCATCCTCAGTTGCCCCTGCCATTTTCATTGTGACTGTCTTACCAGAGGCTACCAGGTGCTGGAGAGCAAGGCGTGTGGTTGCCAGCATGCACTAACAGATGTAAAACCATGCTTCAGGCACCAGACTGACTCCAGGCTGTACTGCTGTCCTAGACGAGCATAGTGCCTCTCAGCTGCTGTCCTGCACTCGTTTCTACTACTGCAGTCAAACACACAGCAGCAGAACCACCAGACAGACCCTCAGTGTGTGAGGGGCAGCAGCAATAGGAATGCTGTTTCACACAGCAGAGGTTGCAAGCATTCACGATTTTAGTGATTTGCTGCATAAGTGGAACATCATTGCAGAAATCATTGTGTATTTAAAACTAACAGCGTTGATAAAAACCTCTCAGTTTTCCTTGGAACCATGTTTCTTTTAAAGGACTCATGTTTACTTTGGAAGTGTGTTTACTAAAAATTGTCCTCATGTAACATGCTCTTTAAAACAGAATTCCATAACCAAACCTTAACTACACAAGCACTGCTCTACATCTCGCAGTTTATTTGTTCAGAAGTCCTACAAAAATGCCTGCGCTTCATTCCAAGGCTCATATTCTGTGTTGCTGCCTTACGGCATAAAGCCATGCTATCTAGGAACTCCCGTTGCTATTGCTGCTATGCTTTGATCATTTAGTCCCTAATATCCGTGACAGAAGCTTTCCTTGGGCTAAGCAATAATCACACCACACTGAAACTAGCCCACAAACCTGCATTAGCACACCTAACCTGTAATTTAAACCACCAACTCCACTCTATTTCAAAAACGTGTCCCATTTTTTAAAATCAACCTTGTCCTATGCGATTAAAATTGCAGAAAATTTAAATATAGTCATTTATTAGATCAGTTCATGTCTGTATTAATTTTGGGCTTTTCCAGTGCATGTCTGAAGTGTTTTTCTCTTGACATTATATTCAAGAACCACACTACTAGCAGGGGAAGGTGAGTTGCAAGGACAATATATTATGTTGTCAAACATAGTGCATATGCAAACATAACCAGAGGGGAGATTTCACATCACAGTGCTGGTAATATGCTGCTTATTTTTGTACGGTGTCTGTTGTTATGAAATGCTGCTGGTTTGGCAGGGCCCTTGAGCAAGACACCTCAGCAGCCTCAGCATAGAAACCTGCTTTAATTCATCCTAAAGAGGTGAGGGATGGGAAGGCTCTAGTCACAAAATAAGGGAGGACTGGAGCATCCCCAACTATTTCTTAGGGGCTGTCCCGGCTCAGACACAGTCCTCTGCACTGCTTTAGCACAAGGCAGGGGAACAGAGGCTGCTCGTGGACAGAGGGACTCCAAACTTCTTTTGTAGGGTCAGCATTAAAGCAAGAATATCCATCTCCTCTCCCAGGTATAATACCAAGTTCTTTTGGTTTAACACCACATCAGCTACAGCCACCAAGCAGGATACCTGTAACAGCAACAGGCAGGCTTTTTGGAAATAGAATTTGCTATTTTTAGATTAACATTATTTTAAATTACCAATTTGAAATTTAACCTAAGCAACTCTAAAAGCTGCACACCTTACACAGAATGGTTGTTGTTGATCATTAGGAACCACAGACAAAGCCATGCAACGCGTTCCAGAACAACCCCACTGGTACGTTGGTGTCCTGCAGCACAGCACAGAACTGCTGCACTTCCAAAGCATGTCCCTGATCCCTGCGAACCGAACGCCTACTGCCACCTGCACTGTGCACCAACAAGAAAACAGGTTCAGCGAGTCAAGGTAAGAGCTCCAATAAGAAAAACAAGATTAATTTCTTTTTAAAAGATGGCTCAACTCACCAGGTACCTTTGACAAACCTGGTGTCACCAATCACAGACCTCCTAACGAGGAGCCCCTGCTCCAGGGCCTTCCAGTGTGTGACCACTGCACAGGCAGTACTACAGCCTGCATCCAGCTGCGAGCCCAGCTGGGACAAGGCACTGCATCAAAGTCTTGGACAGCAATGGTGCAAAATTCACTGAGCGAGCGGGCGAGTCCATGTGCGGCAGTTCAGAGTGCAAAGCCCCTGAGACTCAGGCCCCTGAGGCACACCACAGCTCCCAGCACCCAAGGGGTTGTTGGCACTGAGGTGACTCCTGACTGCAGCCCAGGCTCCTGCCAAGCACACGAGCCAACACTACTGTGAGGCCAGCCAAAACACTGGAACACAAAAGGACAGGAAGGGAACTTGCAAGTTACCATCAACATTTCCATCAACAGCTTTGTTATTTCACTTGGCGTTCAGTTCTCCGCTTCAAACACACCGAGCAACCACCTATTAACGCTGTTTCCCGTGAGCAGCGCTCAGCGCCCCAAGCCGTTTGCCAGCCGCACGCTGTGGCGGCCGGACCCCCAGAGTCCACCCCGCAGAGCTCCCTGGGGGCGTATCGCGACAAAACTGCTGTCCCCAGGCGAAAAGGAAGGGGCGAAGACACGAAGATACCGGACTACCGCTTCCAGGCCACCGCGACGCGAGCACTCACCTTGTAACGACTCCACCCGGCCACGAAGCTGCTCCTTTTCTAACGCCGGCTGCTCTCGCTCCCTCAAACCGCCCGCTTCGCCTCACCCGGCCCCCAAAAGCACCCACCGGGACCCGCAGCCCCGCTCGGCTCGGAGCGCTCCCGCTACCACCCCACCGCCGCCCGGCCCCGCGCAGCCGCCCTGTGAGGGCAGGCAGGAGGCGGGAAGCGGGGCCGCCCCTCGCTGACAGGAGCCTTCCGCCCGCCCCGCCTCAGCGCCCCGGGCGGGCACACGGTGCCCGCCCGTCTCTGCCTTGAAGGAACCGCAGCCAAACTGACGGGAGAAGTCTACCAGATGGCTTTTTTGTTTGTTTGTTTTTGTGAGAAAAATGATGAAAAACTGAGGAGAAATTATGCGAAAATGATGAGAAATAGATGAGAAATCCCAGATTGGCACCGTTAGGTGGTAGAGGCAGGGGGATCCTGAGCCTGAAGGGAGCTGGAGGGAAGGCAGCTGTGCTGGGAACCAGCGCTTGACCAGGAACCGCCACAGCTGATGACAGGAGTGGCTTCCCATCCCCTTCATTTCAGTTTCCTCAGAGTTTTGGAGCCAAAAGGTGGATTCCACGGAACAGAGCCCCTGGGCTGGCCCCCCCAACACCAAGTCCCTCAGGGGAGCTGCTGTGGGGGCTCCACACACATAGGGTCAAGTCAAATAGCACAGCATGCAATTTCCCTATAAGAAATAACACAATTACACTCCAGATTTCAAAATCCAAAGACCTCAAACCTCCTCAAAGTTTCTTTCCTAAAGCATTCACTTTCTGGGTTGAAAACGTCCATGGCTAAACTTTTCTTCAAGCCAGAATTTGGGGAGATTTTAAACAAGACTCTTCCTTTCATGGGTTATACAGAAATTAACATAAATAGGTTCTGGCTCAATTGTATTCCTTGGCAACCTGCTGAGAGACTTTCACTCTTGTTGAATCTTGTATTCATGTAAATAATCCTCATTAGTGCTATTTAGCAAGTGTTTTAGCTATTTGTTATTTAGCAAATAACACTGCAAAAACAAGGGGAGGCTACATAACCAAGACCAGCCGATGTCAGCATGCTCATTGCAACAGACCAAGAGCCTTTGGTGGCATCCCAGGCAGGAGGAATGCGCAGCCATTGCTGCTTGGTGGGCCTGGCAGTCAAGATCACCTTCAGGGGAAAAACTGCTGTTATTTCATCAGCAACACGCACAGCAGATTCCCTGACTCTCTGCCACGCACTACCGACCACCCAAATTACTTACATCAATTAAACCGCAGCTTAATGCAGGGACTGGAAGAAGCAGCAAGTGTCTGCAGCAACACTGTCAGCTGTTTGGGAGCACCTGCAGTTCTGGCAATGGTCTCCAGCGCTGTGCTGCGGGTGCAGGTTTGTGCAAGGACATAAAGCAGAGAGTAGCCTGAGCTGTTTTATGCCACATCCTGTGAGCACTGCACTGGTCCAGGAGGAGGGTGGGCTCACCAGATTAATTGTGAAGGCCTGGTTGAGGCCAGATGCTGCATTCCCACTACATGAAAATGTGTGGTAATGGTTTAAAAAAGGTCACCAGCTGCTGCCGTAGGGCACTGATAACAGCCAAGTACTGCTTACTGATGTGATGTATGAGCACAACTAAACAAGTCACAGCAATAACTGTCTCTCAACACTAAATTTTAAATACAGAACATCATTTTGGGACCCAGTGGCGTATGGCTGTACTATGCTGTACAGCTGCATGAAGAGTGTTCTGCTAGGCTAGGAAGATAGTTGGGTTCCATTAGCTCAAGCTACAAGTTTTTCATAATTTTAAATAAGCCGTCTCTGATACCCTGGGGCCAGGCTGCACTGCTTTCCAGGCTTAAGTCTAGGGCTCCTCTTCTCTATAGCAAACAATCAGTGATGACAAAAAAAAAAAAAAAAAAAAAAAGATGAAACACGAAAGCAAAGCCTACATTAAAATTAGCCCACAAACGCTACATCCCCTGGGCTTAGTTTTCTGTTGGGATGTTTCATAATACACCCTTAACACGGTTCTGTTCAGAGACTGCCATTTCAGTGAACAGCAGCTCCCAAACACTTCCAGAGCAATGTTGTTCTGTGCCCACCTGACGATCCAGGTGAAACACCGCCCGTACCTCCCTCCCCTGCTGCCTCAGAGGCCGCGCTGCCCCCGGTCACGAAGCCGCTGCTCGGGGGCGCAGCACCAGGCCCGCTGCTCCCAGCTGTGCCCCGGGGCTCCCACACCGCCGCAGCCCGCCCGCCTCCCGCCCTCCTCCGCCAGCTCAGGGCTCGGGGCAGGCGGCTCCGGGGCCACGTCTGCAGCCGCCGGGTGCCGGCGGGGAAGCGGCGCCACCTGCCGGGTGCGGGCCGGGCCGCCCCCTCCAGCCGCCGGGCCTGCAGCGGGGACAGGGGGCGGGTGGTGGCGCCGCCCCCCGCGGCCCCGAGCCGGCGATAGCATCGCCGGAGCGCCTGGGGGCGGTACCCGTGGAGATCCCCGGGGAGGGGAAGAGTGGAGAGGGGAGCGGGCACCGGGCGGGGGCTCCGGGGGGCGCCGCGGTAGCTCGGGGCTGAGGCGGGCGGAATGAGGGGCTGTGGGGGGGAAAATGGCGGCGCCGCCCCGCTGAAAGAGGCCCGGCGGGCGGCTGAGCACGCAGGCGGTAGCGTGGCCGAGTGGTCTAAGGCGCTGGATTTAGGCTCCAGTCATTTCGATGGCGTGGGTTCGAATCCCACCGCTGCCAAGAAGTTTTGGCCCCGCCGCGGCGGTGGCTCCTTTTCGCGGCCTGGCGGCGCCTGAGGCAGGCGGGCAGCCCCTGCTGTCAGGGGGCAGAAAGCCGCGGGGACAGCGACCGCCCCCCGTGCGGCCCCCGGCCTCCCAAGAGAGTGGGAAATGGTGAGGTGCTGCCTGCTCCTGCCTCCCGCCCGGCCGTGCCCCGCAGCCTGCGCTCCTCAGGTCTCCTTACCCCTCCTGCCTCTGCTTTTGCCTCCTTCCCCCAGCGCTACAGGTGGGAAGGTGCAGGGAAGGCGATTCCTGGGACAAAGCGGGCAGCAGGAGAGGCAGGTGGCAGCAGAGCCCTCCCCAGCCGTGCTGTGGTGAAGGCACACTTCAGCTGCGTGGTAGCTCGAGAAGCACGTTGTTAATTTTCACAGCTACAGGGATTTGATCGGTACGACTGCTGCCCATTACAAATTACCTGCAAAACCGTAGTTGTGCCTAAAGTTTAGCTGCTAAGTGACTAAACTTTGTTGTATAGCTATCGCGGTAAAGGAAGCAGTACAACGATTAGTGCAACCCTTAGTGGCAGATTCCTTTACAGCAACATAAATTATCTAATGTAGAATAATTAATAACTTTTAACTAAAATATGCACGGTTTTGACTCATGAAAACTCATACCTGCAAGTATCTGATAGGCTTTTGCCCTCTCAGCAGGTCCTGCTGCTGGTCCCTGCACCCCACAGCAGGATGGCAAGGTCTGCAGCAGCGTTCACAGAGGCACAGCACCAAGTTCAGCAGAGTTTCAAGTGCACTTTTATTTTCCTTCATGTACAGTGATACAGCTAATTCACAAAATAAATTCACACAGTGTGAACTTCCCCTGTTCAGCTGGCTTGTGTTATTTACAGTAATATGTTCTCATTGTTGGTCCCTTTGTGTGTTCCTCAGTTCCCTAAGGTAATGAGCGTGGCAGCAGCTGTAGTCAGCCTTCCTCTATATTTTAGCCATTTTTCTTCATTGGTGAAGCACTGAAGACTGGTTGAAGTTTCTGTTCCTTTTGCAGGTCCTCATGCACTTCAGCATTCAAATTGAAAATATTTTTGGTGTGAAATACATAGATTCAACCATCTTGACTCCAGTGTGTTTCAGTGATGATCTTTGGCCATAATTGTTTACAGTATTTTAATTTCTTAAGTACAGCTACTTACAGGCTACAATTATTATTTTTGTAGGATCTAAAATAACTGCCTGCTTATTGCATTGGGGGCAGTACGTATTGTGGAGATCGAGATGATCCACGGGTAGCAGTACTGTGACTGAGTACGTGCAGTTTATGCATGTCAGTGTTTTGTTTCCTTAAAAAAATGCAAAACTGAAAGGTCATCAAATCTCAGAGAAAGAAAGATCAAACTTAAACTAACAATTAACAAAAGCAAGACTTTGAGGAAGATGTGATCATTCTGGGCCTCTGGTCTTGTTTTAATGTAATGGTCCACAGAATCAGCAAACACAAACTTCTCTGGGCTGTACCCTAGCTGATTCCGTGCCTTGTCTATTCGAAATGTATGAGTTATGGAAATATTCTGCACCTGTAGGGCAAAAGAGACAACATACAAAGGTATGAATACACAGGAAGTTCAAACAAAGTCTGTAAATGGTAACAAAGACCCAGTTAGAGAAAATGTAAAATTCAAAAAATACATACATTTTATATATATATATATATATACATATACATATATATATATATATATATATACATATCAAAATCCGATTGAAATGTCACATTGTCTTTACTATTGTTCACTCAAGAGAAGTTTGAAAGCCCTAAGAGGCAGGGAAGGCTGCAAAGCACAATATTCTACTCTTGAAAACATCCACAAAAACTGTTCTGCACACTTGTTTATCTATCTAAGGATGCAGGTAAAAGCCATCTCTTAGGAGCCTAAAGATCTTCAAAGATCAGGTCCCGACTGACCAGCCAAAGCCATACAGGATGTTGGGCCTTGGAAGGAAGGAACTGATGAAGCAGCCTCTCCCAAATTGCAAGCCTATGCTCTTATCTTCTCAAAAAATACGGTGATGAGTATAAAATAATTGCCTAAAATGTACCTGATGCATACATTTGCCCTGGAATCTGGAAGCAGAAGATGTACTGGGTGGATTTTACTTCCTGCTGACTTAATCTCAAATTGTGCCTCAGTATTCACATGGTGTGTATGCATCCTGTGGGAATAAGGGGAGCTTACAAACAACAACTTTACCTCATTTCTGGTCAGCAGGGGGGACAGTTCAACAAATGGTTTCAGCATCAGATGAAGATACTCCATTATCATGGCTGCATAACAAAAGATTTCTACTTGAGGTAAGAATAATAAGTTGCTGTGCCATTATGATTTTGGTCTATCTCAACAGCAAAAGGAAATCACATGTCTAACAGCTCAAGGCACCATTACTATCATCAACAGGACTACTTGCTTACAAGGAGTTGGATCTTTAATCAGCCTGTCTTAGGGTGATTGCGTAAAAAGGGTTTGGAGGGTTGGTGACAGAGCTAGTATAAAGATCTTCAGACTTCATAAAAACATGAGAAAAACAAATTATTCTGGATTGGATTCTTTTTTTCTTCCATTTGGGTTTTGATTTTGGGGGAGCATGGGGTACAGGAGTACAATAAATTAACCCCTGCAGGCAGAGCAGATCTTCTTTAACATATTTCATGAAGTCATTGATTATTACATTCAATGTTTTACATTTATACCATTTAATCCAAAAACTTATACATTTAGTAAGTCTTACAAAACAAAAACCCTGCTATTTTAATAGCACTTAAATAACAGATCATTCTCGTTTTAACACAGTGCATAGAGCTGAACTTCACTGATGCACGCTAGATGAGGTCGCAGCATATTTTATACATGAAAATTAAAATTGTAGTCACATTAAGAAAAAAAACAAACAACATTGTAATTTGGAGCAGTGGTGCTCTGGGCAGGACAGAGAAATGTTGGTAAAGTATTTTTACCTGATATATAAACCAAGGAAGTAGGAATACGTATCCAGGGCTTACTACAACCTAAACGTTCAAACTGAAAGAGATTTAAAAAAAAAAAGTGAAAAAAAAAATAAAAACAGAAACCTCAAACAAATTTTAAAGTTTCAGTCCAAAAGATATTTATGGAAGCATTTACTAATAAAACAGAAAAGTTAATAATTGCTATTAGTATTTGTTTTCATTTTCTAGGGTATTCTAGTTAAATGTCACTTGAAGACTCTGTAATTTTCAAGTGGCAGTCTTAAAAAAGTATAAAAAATGGATTATAATAATTGACCTAAATGTCATAGCATGCTGACACCTTATATAACCTTGAGACATATTTATAGTTTTGAGCCCATCATTAACGGCAAAATGATCTTTTGAAAATATTTTATCTTACAGATTAATAATAATTTTATTTTTTTTTTGTCCATGTTAAAACAGCCACTGTTAACATCTGAATGCCCAAGAAATTAGGATAATGGCTGTTATAATGAGGATGCTGGCTTAGATGGTCCTTTCATCTCAGTAAAGACAGTTGCTTTTATGTAATATTTTAGGTAGGCTTTGTTAGAGCATTAATCAAACTGAACTTCAAGCAGGAACTAAACACACATTCATAGCAGAACTCTGACACCGAAAGGAAACGTACCAAATACATCATATGCACACAAAAGCCAGAGTTTTATATAGTCAAATAAGTTAATATATTTGGAGATAAATCATATATTGTACGTACAAGTGGAGTTAACCATTCAAAAAGGTTGAATTTTTCACCGTCATTAATGAAATACACCTGACCACTCTGTTAAAGAGGTAAAGAAGAGACAGGTTAGTAAAAATAATACTTCATATGTGTTGACTTCACTCCTTATAAATAGCTTAAAAATTATGCAAAATCTTTTCTAATCTTTCCAATGTGCTTTTAAGGGTAGTGCTTCTAGGTCAGATAAAAAATGTGTTTACAAGGAGGAAAATGGTTGCAACTGCTTCTAAAATCAATGTACGTAAATGAAATGTGCTGACAGCTTTTATTTATGTATGGTATAGGAAGAATTGATTATTGCAGCTTAGAATATTAAGCCTGGACCTATATGTGGAAACAGGGATAAATTTGCCTGAATATCCAATTTTATTTCCAATATCAAATATTCTTTGCCCATCTTCCACAAATGGCAAATATGAAAATGCAAAGGTGGAGATGTTCTTGAGGAACTGAGTATTCCATCTCCTAACAAACTGCAAAGCCAGTGCTGCCACAGCCCAAATTATTCATGGCACGTTTGTCAATAAAAATAAAGACAGCACAAGCTAGAGGACACCACCACAAACATGAAGTACTATTACTACAGTAGCCACTGTAGTACAGGATAGAGCAGTAGGATCCTCTGTCAAATGAAAACTGTGGTGTTTTTATTTACTTACAGCTATGTAGTTCTTTTCAGGGGTGAGAGCTTCAGCAGCTAGAATTTGAGCTTGTACAAGATTCTCTGCATGCACCCAGTTCATTTTAGCAGAAGGATCCCCAAACTTGAAGCTAAGTAGCCCTCTCTCAATGTTCTTCTGTAGACATAAAACAAATGTGAAACCAAAGAAAGATGAGTTTTAAAATGTAAAGTGTCTTGTCCAGGTAAACATACTGTTTGTCTATACTTTGAAAAAATACATAAGTCAATTAAAAAAATCAAAAGAAGTACAGTTTAAGAAGCAATGGAAGCAAATTACTCTAAGAGATAGTTAGGTTGTCTAGTAGGGAAATGCTTCTGATAGCTAAGAACTAATCTATATTGCCTACAGGGGATCAGATTCTCCATCAACGAATGTGTAAGAACAGATTAGACAAATATTTGTTAGAATCAGTCAAGGTATATTTGGTTTTGCATGTGAGAGAAGGACTAGATAACCTCTCAGGGCCCCCCTTAGTCCTCACTTTCCTATAATTCTGTTTCTTTTATCTGAGAAGCACATAAATGATTTCATAAAAAATCACTTATATGTGTAAAATTGATTTTGTTCCAAAAATCCCTCAGTAGTGTGATATGCCCCATTGGATAACAGAAAATTATTCTGGGTAGGTAGAAGCCATTCTGCCTGAATGTACTAGTGTGTGCCTTTCCTCCAAAAACCAATTACATGGTCTCAGGTGTCCAGAAATAAATTAATGTCTATCTCAAGTAGATAATGCTTCCATAGCAGGGCTGAATTGGATATAAGAGCAGCACTGCAAATTTTCTATTTCCTATATTCAGTCCATAGAGAAACACAATGTCTTTTTCCAGACTTACTTATCTATCATTTTGCCTGAACCCTATCTTTTGAATACAATACATCTCGAATTTAGAAAAAGTAAGTCTGTTCTAAGGATAATATTTTATTGAAAGGTAAAATGTAGTTCTGAATGGCTCAAAAGTATTCACAAAATTGGATCAAATCTAACAAATAGCTTTGCCTGGGAAAAAAATGGAAGGTAATACGAGGTGTCACATTTTTTATTTAGTGGATGTTGTAGAAGCTACAAAATGTGACAGTTAAATACAATACCTTACACTGGGCTCACAATAAATAAGCTTAGAATTTTAAATGAAATTAACAAAAGACAGTATTTATTTGAGGGGCTAAAGAAAGCATCTTAGGTTTACCTTAAATGGCACATGACATTTTAAAATATGGTTTTATTTAGAAGATGATAAAGTATATTTCAGTTAATTTTAACACAATTCCCCACCTCAGACACAAAAGAAAAAATATTTTTTATGTGGTAAGCTTGAACTATTCTCAAAGCTGTGCATAACTTTATATTTTGCTGATCCTTTAAAATAACTGACTCATATAACTCTACAGAGATCATATTCTAAACACTGTACTATTCCTACAATTTAAAAAACAGCAAGTGAAAAACAGCAAAACATGAGCTCCTCAGCTGTTTGCCCTTTAGTAACATATTGTACTGGAGGGTGCATCTGACACCTTAACTTGTTTCTTTGGACAGTGAAAGCTGTTAATAACTGAGACAAGAAAAATAAGATATTTGTTATATCTCTTTTCATAAGTATTTTAAACCACTTGGTATAAGTTGCATGCAAATACACATTCGGAATATCATAGATTGGTCTGAATTTTATAATTATAGTAAGCATTACATTGTAAAGCTGGATTTACATGTATTTATATTAAAAGTATGTTTTTAAATGTACTATGCATTCTTTACAGATGAAAGAGATTGTCTGATAAAAAAGTTATTTTCAACAGACAATCAAACTGTTAAATAAGCAGGTCAGTAAATCTGTAACACATGTAAGTGATGTTGGTATATATTATAGAAATTTCTGCTGACTAAAAATTAAAATACATACTGCTAGCCTTGGCAGGTGTCTTTGCTCTTCTGGTCCATAGATGCCTGGTGGGCGAAGAACACAAGTATAGAGTATTCCACCTCCTAGAAGAATTGATAAAACCATCCTTAAGTGACTTTCAAATGATTACAATATCAATTGCATGAACTAAAGAATGCTGTAGCAGAACTTACTCTGAAATAAATTAAACTCACCAGCTTAAAAAATACTACATACCAAAAGGTACTGAATTAGTAGTAGAATATTAACTTGGCAGAATCAGAACATGCAAAATATCAAGATGGGATTCAGAAAAATCCTGCCAGCTAGACTCCATGCCAGGGGGCTGGAGTAGATGAACTTTAAAGATCCCTTCCAACCCAAACCATTCTATGAATATTCAAAGCACTGGCATAGTCAAATTCCTAAAAATTACTAGGTATTTCCAAACCTTTTACTAACCAGTCCTTTGTCTCTGTGCCAAAGCAGCCAATGAGTGTGCCAACTGTGCTGATGAGTTTGCTGATGTAAGCATGTCATTGGTAAAAAAGTGAAATGAAACCAATCCCATACAAAATTATTGAAGAGAAACAGTGTCTCACTAGCTGTGCAAGATAGAGCTGAATGGCTCTCAACAGTAGGCACATCCTGCTCCCACTAGAACTAGAACTTAGTAACTTCGGTAAGAGAAAGTAAGGACCATCGTGAAAATCCAGTCACTTCCGAAGTGCATCTGTTGACTGGTTCATCATCTGCTAATAACTGTTCTCAATAGTAGAAAACAAGCAAAATACTCAATCATGCTGATGGCACAGGATCAAAACGGGATGTTTGGAACAGTGACTGATTAAAAACTCACTGAATCATTTTAATCCTTCGCACAGGTAAACTAGTGTAAGCTTCTAATTTAATTGAGAAATGCAGAACAGAATATTCCTTCTAAAATTAAGAGTGACTTTGATGTGTTGAGCTGCTGGGAAAAGAGGAAATAAGGAAAAAGAACTTTATTCGTTGAACAGAATAATTCCATTGGTGTGAAACGCTCATCAATGACTTAAAAACTCTTTATAGCTCTGTGAGTATCAAGTGAAGAAAGGCTTTTCTGTAAGTTGTCTACAGCTAAATTTAGCTCAGTATCACTTGGTCACATGGAATCATGTTGCACTTTACATTAATTTGTTTTGCAATGACAGTTACAGTATCTCATAGGTGAGTTTAAGTATTCAAGTGTATTGAGGCTTCCTCAACATGGAAAACTTTGGAAAGCACTAATAAATAATTCCAGGCTGTAGTATCAGGTGCCTTATTCAGATTTTAATATATAACTATATGGAAGGAGGGGAACAATTTAATCAGCATTCATGTTTTACTTAAGTTGGATAATACTATGACATTAAACACTTGTAATAGTTTAATTTGTACCTATCTTTGTCTTTTTGATTAAGATGCTGAATTTATTGCTGCCATGTCAAAGTCTTAAGTTGACACTGTGGGGGTTACAATTAAAAGTTATTTTTAAGAAATAATCGTTCAGTTTGGGAGACGGGTAGGTAATTTGATTTCATAACTGCTGGACAATCTTGTTCACTGAAGGACCGATACTGGATACAGGATGTTAGAAAAGGACAAGAAAAAAAGGTGTAAATTCCAGTATGAGTTTATGCTAACACAAAAGTACCTGCTAGTGGAGTTCCATTAGCTGCTAGTACCATTTGTTCTGCAATTGATTTGGTTCTGGAATAATGATCAACATGCTACAGAGAAAAAGCAAATATGTTTGTATGTATTCTTAAAATGACAGAGAGAGGCATTGCTTCTCCACTCACTTAGCAGATGGTAACAAACACCACAAAAATACAGAAATTTTTAGGTATTGGCTTAGGATAAAATACAAGCATATTGCAAAGGCAAGCAAGTAGTTTTGCTTATGCAAATCCAGTTAATTAATTTCAGTCCATTTGAGAAGTAATGAATATATGTATGCTTTGAATGCTGCCAAGAAGGTAATTGATCACTACTTCGTAATCTGGATTTGTTTTTCAAAGACATCATGATTAGTCTGAATTCTCCAGTTCACTTTCTTGTGGCACTCCCAGAGAAAATATTATTCAACATATTATTCAAAATATTTTTCAGTATTTTCTTTACCCATCTCTGCTTCTCAAAAGACTGTAAACTAGCAGATGGAGAGAGGAGGGACATAAAAATCAACCATATACACAAAGCAACCAGAAGTACTACTTTTTAATTAAATGCAATAAAACCATATAAAAACAGGCTGCTTTTCTATATCTGTACTATGTTGAATATAAATTATCTTCAGTAAGGGAGAAACAGACAAATCATATAAATAATAAATGGCCAAAGAGGCACCAAGTGATATAACACAATCCCTATGTCCAGGTGGAATTTCACTAATGTGAATGGGACACTGTATGAGTTATTTTCCAAAATAAAGAGCCTGATAGAAAAAAATAAATACGTACTGCAATATGTATAAAACTGTGATGTGTTAAGGTTGTGAAGAGCATTTACAGAGTATAAAGTGCTTTGCTTTTTCTTTTTTCTTTCTTGGCATTGGATTATGGCATCAGGCAAAACATGGTCATGAAAATTCCAGGCTTTTTCAGAAAGAAAGTAAACAAAAAGGAAACTTGAGAAAATAATACAACCAAAATACCTTTTCTATGGGAAAATATGGCACAGTTTCCTCATCACCATCTTCAATAGGAAGCCCTCCAAACACGACATTTACTGTACTGGTGTATATCAATCTGCTGATGTTCCTTTGTTTGCAGGCTGTGGCAATATATAAAGTAAATTAGTTTAGTGGAAACTTTAACAGTATGGAAAAAAAAACAAAACTGTATGCACTGGCAATGCACCTTTTCTGAGAAACTGTCAAATCTTAGAAGAGCAAATCCATCCATTTCATGATTGGGTAATTTAAAATGCAAAGCATATGGAAGATATAAATTAAATAGAAAATATCAGTTCAGAACCAAGTGCTTTATAATCATTTGCTGTATCCTAATTTGGATACCGTAAACTAACATTGTGCCTTGGGGATGGCTGCTACCAGCCTAGTGAGATGGGCTGTCAGCCTTATCAGGTAGGTGGCTAGAAGACTTTCTGTTTAAAGATCTGCCCACTACCTGTGTACAAGCTATTGGACAACAGTGAGGTTTAATGCTATAAAGTTTAATGCTACATGTGGAAGTTGTTAATGTTTGACATGCGTACAGATTCTGCCATCAGGTTAAACATGATTGTGAGCAGCTGAAGTAGTTGAACTACAGTGCTGGCCCTCATGTCATACCCCATAGCAGAATCAGGTATTAAAGAAAAAAAAAAACACAAAACACAAATCATTGCCCTGTTTTCTCAGTTTCTGCCAAAACTGTGAAGCATTTGGTAAAAAATAGTGTCTGCCAACTAGTTTTTTTCTAAGTGGTATGATATTTTGATAAGTTATACCAACACCCAATGGCAAGGTTAGATACCTACCATCAATGATGAACCTTGTTCCATTAATGTTTACAGTTTCAATCTCTTCTCTGTGCAACTAGGAAAATGAAGAAATTGTGCATCTTTGAATAACACATTTTAAATTCAATAGGTTAATGTTGCAAGTGTCCACAGTATCCACAGATAAAGGTAATGAGTGCTTTGGTTTTTAAAAAAAAAAATTTAGATGACTGTCTTAGACTTCCAGAAATCAAATCATCATTTCTAAGCTACACTTGTATTTTTCTTGTATTTTTACAGACTAGCTTGCTTGAAGCAAAGAGAATCATGGTGCTTCTGAACTCATATTTCCAATGATTATACAACAGGAACAATATGTTAATTATCCATGTTTCAGCAGCACTTCACTGACCAGTTGGCTCTATCCAAAGCAATTCCAAGTACACACTGCCCAGTTGCAAACATCTTTTAATAAGCTATTCTATCCAGCAAAGGCAGTTACTGAAGTTAATTTTATTAAATAAGGTAAGAAGGGGTGTATGAATTGTAACTTCAATCATAAAAAATTGTCGTTCAGAGTCTGACATCAAGTGTATTTTTTTACTTACCAATGGTAAAAAATTAAGACTTCAAATACAACACTTATTACAATTGAGTTATATAAATAAACAGTTACAATCAAAAGTTATATATAAAGTATAGGTTTCATTCTTCAGTGACTTTACACTTACGAGTTCCATTGCAAAGGTTTAGGAAAGGTTGGAGGGAGCCTGTCTCCCTTGTCTGTCCTTTTGTCCTCCCAATATTTCAGCAATTCTCATGGCCATTTCCAACTCAAATGCCCTCCCTGGCTACTGTTAGTGCCTCTAGTAGTAAGGAAATAATTTCACAACTAAGAAAAGAGTACTGTAAGGAGACTATTTGTAGCTAGCACATCAGCTTGCACCGAGCAATTCACTGAAACAGCATGGGAATGGATTCAGGTTCTCAGGATAATCCAAAGAGAAAAAGTCTAACATGCAGTGTTACAGCATCAAACCTCTCATCCTCAGTGTGAGCAGTCACACAGAAAGGTACAAAACTATTTGAACTCACTTGCTCTCTTCCTGACATTCCATATGAAGCTACATGAAACACGCAGTCAGCCCCTTCACAGGCTGCAAATAAGGCATCGTAATCCCTGACATCTGCCTGTAATACATAGGAAAAGATACTTGGAATTGAAATCAAAACTGTAGGTTAGCATTTGTCATATAGTAGTTTAGTATAGAAAGAATCTATATATATAACTGTACCCACTGTATATTCTGGGACTGAAAATTAGATCCATTTCAGTACTTGCTGATAATTATATATTTCTTATGTAGAACTCACAGGACTTTAAAAGCCTTCATTAAGCCTCATAATATCCCTATGAATTACGGAAGTGTTCTATTAATTTTACAGGTGAATAAACTAAGGTCCAGGTGAGGGAAGTGACTTGATCCTTCAGAGACAGGAGATGAAGCAGGTACTCTGCTACACATTACAGATTTCATTGCTTTCCTTATTTCAGATGCATATTAAAATCCAGCTCACAAAGAGTCATATGGGATATTCAGTTTTAAAAGTTCTTGAAATTTGCAATGATTTGCAATTTGCTATTTGGATTCTGTGAAAACTAGTAAGACATTATGGAAAAGGCATATGGAACTAACTGTTATGAAAATGTGTTTTATCATACCTGGATACACACTACTCCATCAGGAATTTCCCAGATAGGCTTGTTTATGTCATACAGAACAACAGAAGCTCCTGAGCTGGCAAGAGCACATCCCAGCCTGTATCCAAAATAGCCTCCGCCTCCTGTCACCACCGCTCTCATATTTTTTTCATTCTGTGCTCCAGCATTTCCTTTCACTTTAGCATTAGGAGGTTGGTGCCAGGGTTTTGTTCTCCCAATCAGGATAAATTTTCTGTCAGTGAAATAATGTCTTCTATTACCAGACACATGTACCAATTTCTTCTCCATTGTAAAAATTGCTCCATAGTGCTCCTGGATGCAGACAATTCCAGGGAGTTTCATGTTAACAAGCTCTACTCAACAGCAGCAGTGTCTTACTTTAATGCAACCTGTTCAAAAGAGATAAAGACAAAGCAAAACACTAGCTACAAAATTTCCAGACTCCAAAGATTTCTCTTGCAGGACCAATTTATATTTCCCGTTCTGGTGTTGTAGCTTAAAGCTGGCCTTTAGGGGTCGCATGTGATGCAGAGTTGTACCTGGACTTGAAATCTTGAGTGTCAGGAAAACACTAAACAAATTGCATTGAAGTTTCTATACTCGAAAAACAAGCAAACAAGACCAAGTGAAACAGCAGAACAAAACTTCCTCTGGGGCAAAATAAAACTTTAATGCTTCTTTTACTTGTCCCTGGTTTATTACAAAGACATCTGGGAAAAGTGATGTTTTCAACCCCATTCTAAGGAGCAGCTGAATGTCAATTAAAAATATACTACGTTTTTATTACTGGTGGTGGTTGAAGTTGAGTATTTCATATGGAAAGAAGAATGCCTAGCACTCATTTTCCGTCTTTAGGAGGTGAATTGGAGAACAAGTCTATCAAATCCCTTGCTTTTTGTCGGAACTGAAGTGCAATAATTGCTACGAGACAGAAAAGAAAAAAAAGAAGAAAAAAAAAAAAAAAAAAAAGGTCTATGAGTGTATTAGTCAAAAAGTAGTAGCTAATCATTTATTTTTAAAAAACGAGTGTTCTTTCCCATTCATAAAGCAACAGCCAGGGGTTCATCACTGACAGACACCACATTTCAGAGGCTACAAGTCCTGATTACCGGCGTTACCCCATCCCCGCGCTGTGCCTCGATAAAACATTAAAAGCCATCTGAGCTCCCGGCGGCATTCTCCGCATCTCACTTGCAAATTCGCCAGGGCAGGCAGGCGGCGAGGGCAAGGCTGTGCCACGGAAACTCCTGCTCCCCTGGGTGACCCGGAGGGGCCGGCGGCCCCGCCACGGCCCGGCCCCGGGGGGCGCCGCTCGGTTGGGCCCCGTTGGGGCCGTTGGGCGCTGCCCCACCGCGCTGGAGGCTCGGCGGGGAGGGGGCTGCGGGTCGGTCCCCGGGGAGGCCCCCAGAGCCACCGAGGAGCCGTGCCCTGGGATGTGGTGCTCACCTCTGCAGCCCCCCACGGGCTCCCGGGGTCCCTGGGGTCCCGCAGCATCGCTGGGCTCCCGCAGTATCCCTGGGGGCCCGGGCATCCCATAGCACCACTGCATCCCACCACGCTCACCTCGCAGCACCTTTGGGACCCCACAGCCTCCCTGGGGTACTGATGATCTCTCAGCATCCTGCAGATCCCGCAGCATCCCACAGCATCCTGAAAACCTCTTGGCATCCCCAGGTCCCCACAGCATCCCTGAGACCCCACAGCATCCCCAGGCGGTTCTTACCTCCACGTGTCTTTTGTGACCACTCCAGGAAAACATACCACTGGGAGCTGGGGCTCTGTTTGCGCTGAGACACCTGTTGAGAGGGTTGTTCAGGAAAAAAAACAGCATCTCTCAGTTACCGTTTGGATAGTCATTGCTGGGGCATGGCTCAGAGAGATGCAGAGCATCAGAATCACCTGCAAAAGAGCAGAAAATCCCAGAGAATAAACAGTCATAAGCAAACAGGCACTAAGGTCCCTGCCCTTCTGAGCTGGCAGCAGGTTTCTGGTCCAGGGTCCCTTGTGCCTAGCAGGATGTGAAAAGGGTCAGGAGCTGCAGAATTTTAGAGTTACCCGTTCCAATGAAAACCAAAGCAAACCAAAAAGAACAACAAACCAAGAACGCTGAACACACTAACCTTTTCCATCATAGCTGTGCCATGTCTGAGTGTTCATATTAAATTTTAATCATTTAAAGACATACTTGTGATTATGTTAGGGCATAAGTAACATTAATAGCCAGCCTAGACAGGCTCTGTAAAGGCTGGCAGAAATGTGACAGCTGGCTATTCCAACTGAAACTAAAAATTGTCTTACAATTTCAAATACTGGAGTTTTTATGATGGGAAATAAATTAAATGTAGCCAGTTAGTATTAATCAGTACTGCTGTAATAGAGATGTAGAAAGTGTCTTACCTGAAATAACACATCAGAGAAGGTTTGACATTCCAAGACTAGAGCAGCAGGACTCCACAGGGAGTTGCAACCACAAAGCCAGTGAGTTCTTGGGTTACTCCTTGCTGAGGAAGATCAAAAAAAAAAAAAAAAAGATCCTATGGAACGCTGGAATGCACTTCTCACTGGGCTTCAGTCAACTGGCTGACTTCTCTTCTGAAAAGTGGTGGTGTAGTATGGGATGCAGACCTAAGCTATTAGTCTAATAAAAGCAGTATATGAAAGATTCATAAATAATGAGTTTAAAGGCAAATTAAATATGTTTGCATATAGTTAAAATGCTCATGCTGTAAAGTAACTTTATACGTGCGGGTTTTATTCTGCATTTCTAAGCAATGAAGGTTGATGCAGCACCTTCTGCAGCGCTTGCTTGTCTGACAGTCAGCTGCACCCCAGTATTGATAAATTGTGAACATAACTGGTTTTATCCACTTAGCCAAGTTTGATTAAAGTCTCATATATATGGAGTTTCTTTAAGTTTCCTCAGAATAGGTAGTCAGGTACAGGGGAGAGGGCTGATGAGTGCCCCTGCTAAGGGAAGATGCACAGTTTGAGCTCAGTTTGTATCTTTAAATGCAAACCCGTAAGAGCCCAGGCTTTACTACTTTCACTGCACAGAAAACTACTGTTCAAAACAAATAAACAAAAAGGTAAACCAAGTCTTTGCTCACATGTGCTGCAGTGGTAATTGTGGTTGCTCACATTTTCCTTTCACTGTGTTTTATCTTGAGATAGTAACATTTTATTGTAGTGATGCTGCTAGCACTCCTGTGTACCCTGTGGATTTAAAGATGCAATGAGAACATTTCCATGAATTTGTTGGTCTTAAAAATCCCGTAAAATATTAATACAAAGGCACGATAAATACAGAGCGGAGATAATCAGACAGCACAGCTTTTCTATCACTCTCTTCCGTGACTCACCCCAGGAAGTCCAGCTCTCCTCATCCATGTTGGGTACAAGAGAGGGAGCAGCCACTCCCTGGTCAGAGCAGAGTTGGTCCCTGAGAAAAATGTTTGTGATGGGTACCTCATGAATATTCATCTGGCATACACATCGTATATGTACACATAGTACACATGCAATACACGTAGCTCATGTAGTATAATCCAGCCAAGAAGCAACTAATGTAAATCTTAAGGAAGGAGAAGAGGGAGGTTGGATCCTCTCTCAGGGCCGACTGCTTGGTTTGCCTGCTGACACTGCAGTGGCAAGTCACTGAGCGAGCAGCATACCAGCGCTGGTACAGGGTTACGGATAGCATGACTTGGCTTCATTTACAAGGAGAGGCAGCAGTAACTCCTTGCTGAACTCCAGCAGTCTTACGTGTCATCCCTCTCTCTTTGCACAAACTTCTTAAAAACAGTAGCTGGTTCAGTTATGATTTATTACTGCATCAAAAAAATATTTCATTTACAAACACATGTAATGATACTTTATTACATCTTTTACACAGGTTTTGAACAACAAACTATTTCACATAAATATGACATTCAGTCCTCTCCCACCTGATACATATAGATATTATATAAATATTTACTTTTATTTTTTTTTTATATATATTTCCCAGGTCTTCATAATTCCTCACACAGCTGTAGCAGCGGCTTCATCAGAGCAGTTTCTTCATTAGGGCCACTACCTTGCTACAACACTGCAGTGCTACAATGGTTCCTCTTCCAATTTCTTATGCTCCTGGATTATCATTTTTAGAAAGATATTCTCAGTATGAAGTAATCATTTATGAAGATTCATTAAAACTCTTCCTGCACCCGTTGGTGGTGAACTCCTTTGATTTTGTGACACTCCTTTGCTTTTGTCCTATGAGAACATTTCTTGATATGTTCTTGATATGTTGATATGTTCTCGCATTTTCAGTTTTGTTTGTTTGTTTTTAAGATCAGAGAGAAGTCATCACAGTGATAAGAATAAGGAATAAGAACAATAAATTCCATAGTGACTGAGGAATATACTATGACCAGATCATTAATACTCAGAAACAAAATTAGTTTTTCTGGAACAGGTGGGTAGCTATTTGGTTTTAGAAGAAATAAAGAATCATCAAACTTAATAAAAGGCCAAAAGCAAACAACATTTTAAGGAATGTGTGATCTTCTTGGCAAATAGGTCTTGTTTTAAGATAATGATCCACAGAATCAGCTAATGAGAATTTCTTTGGTTTGTAACCAAGTTGATTTCGTGCTTTATCTATTCGGAAAGTGTGAGTTACAGTAACGTTCCATACCTAGAATCCAAAAGGACAGTTATGGAAGTAACTTTAATATCTGTTTTTTTAGAACTTGGATGAAAATACATTATCAATGATATTACAATGGAATTAAAAACATGAATAAAGATAGACACTCAAAAATGTACATATTTTGGAGTCAGATTCTGTTCAGAGCTAATAGAATGAGTTTATGTAGCTGACAGATAAAAAGCCGAAGTTGTGTTACAACATTCTTTGTGGACTGGGTGGAAAAGCAGTTTATCACACTTATTTCTCACTTGTGAATTTACGATCTACAAGTAAGAAAGTAAGACAGAATTAAGGAAATCCTATGCAACAAAACAATGCACTTCACTCAAACTGGCTCATCTGTACACAGAAATATGTTATGGAATTGGGTGACTATTGAGGGAGAATGGTGTGGCTTCTCAGCTGTGCAGAAATGCACATATAAGGAATGGAAAACATGCCCTATTGGATGATTATATCCTCCATGTCTAAAAGCAGGGTACCTGTAAAAGTGCTCAAGTTGCACAGCCTCAATGATTTCTGCTTCAGATGGAGAACTAATGTAGAAATAAAAACAGATAGATAAACTGTGGAATAACTGAAAAGCTATAGTGTAAGTTAATAAGGTCCATTCAGTTCCTTCAGTGTCCTGTTATGTTGCTGGTACAATACAGTAAGAAACTAGATGACAGATTAAAGTGTTTTGATTTGTTTTATATTAATTTACTTTTTTATATTTTACTTTTTTTTTATATACTTTTTTATATTACTTTAATGGACTTTTTAGTTATTGGCTAGCCCTATATTATTACTGCTACCACACTGAACCAAAATCCTTGCTCTGAATTCTTGGACCACCTTCCTTTAACAATCAGTTCCACAGTATACAACTGCTCTCTGGAAACAATGAAGTGCCTGTTATCCTCGTGCCAGCTCCATGTCAGTTGCTCTGTCTTGCACCCCTACATTGCCCCCTGGATCACCTAGTCTTCAAGTACAGATTAATTTCTTATGATTTTATAAGAGGTAGTCAGGATGGCATGGAAAATGAGGCTACAAAAAGACTGCCTATGCCCAGAATAAGCTAAGCCCTGAGCAGAAAAAGAGAGCTCTAATATCTGTACAGAGGGTGTATCACATATTTCATGAGAATTTTCATCAAAAATATATAAACATTCCCTGTCTTTAAATATTTACCTCATTCCTTGTCAAGAAAGGTGTAAAGATAAAAACTGGCTTTAGTGCCAGGTGCAGATACTCCATCACAGTGGCTGTAAAAAAGAAAATTAATTAATGAGACAGCTGGATAACAATAAACTAAGATAATGCTGACATTGCACATCCTATAATTCATAGTGATATCAGAGGATGCAATGAAGATACTGCAAGGCAGTATTTAATTTATAAAGTAAATGATGAACTCAGTTTGTTAATAGCCTTTAAACCTTATCTGCTACTATTAATGCCAAATGGCGTAAGTGATTATTGTATTAATTATAATAATGCTAAGTTAGATAAGTTCTACAGTTTGGGCCCTGAATCTTATAAAACCATTAAACAGCTTTACAGACATAAGGAAAAAATTAAAATAGCATAATAATCAAGTATGTAGTTCATTATTTTACCTGCTATGTGAACCAGGAGAACAGGAATATGTATCCAGGGTTTCCTATAGCCTAATTTTTCAAACTAGAAAGGGTGTAAGAGAAAAGAATAACAGAGAATTTGTATTGATTTGAGGGTGTCTATGAAGCATGAAAATGGACAAATGAATATTGATAAAATATATCTAAACTTTTCCAGTTAATCTTCCTATCAATACTGGTAGTAAGAAATACAATTGAAACCCACAACTACTTTGGTGTCCACCTCACACCCTTCAAATTGAATTGGATGGTGAATAGGAAACAATGCTATTTCCAAGGAGCCAGTAATTGAGATGGGAATACTTAACTATAATTAGATACAGGCCCATAGTTCTCCTGAAGTCAGCTTTCTGGAAGTCTTTTCTGTGTTGGCATTGCAAGATCAAAACTTAAGCAAGTTCCTAAAATCCCAGCCTGCTGGTTATAATGTTGCCTCATTTTATCTTTTAAGATGTGACTCTAAATGGCCTTCTCTTTTGTGCTGCAGCAGATAGCATAACAGAGAACTAACCAATGGCTATAAACCATCTCCCAGATACTAATAGTAGAAGTTTTCATGCACTATGAAATACCTCTTAGCTAAATTCTCTTAAAATAATAAGGGCCAAACTCCATAGATATGCACATGCAAAACTTCCTTAAAACCAGTGGAATTTTGGAATATGTTAGGAGAAAAGGACAGATTTTAAGTTCAATGTTAGATAATTCAGTAATTAATGTGCATTGGACTTCAATTAGTTAGTACAGTCTTTTAGTTAACTAATTGAATAGGGCATGTATGTTCAATTAAAGCTAAATGTGTGTTCAATACATACTAAAGGGACTATCCATTCGGAAAATACGACATTTTCACCATCGTGTATGTAATATGCCTGTCCACTCTGTTAAAGAAACAGAAAAAGCAATTAGAAAACCACTATACATAGGATGGCATTTTGTTTCTTTTTCATACCCACCTATCTTTGTTGATTTTGTGAATAGCATACCAGCATACATTCAGTGAATATACACAAAGCAGCTCAACAAACTACCTTCATTGAACTTCATTGTGATTTCAAACAAGTCTCATACTTTTTTGTAACCCCATGGTGATAGTAGAGATACCAAGGATTAATGATGTTGTAATGTAGATCAGAGCTTGGTTTCACTTTGTAGCAATGCAATTGTTAGATCATTTAGTCTCTCACGATATGTAGAGGACAGAATTATCTTCATGAATTTAACAGAGGTAGCTACACTGACAGAATATTAATAAACAGCTTTTTAAGGTGTGAAGCTGCACACCAGTTTTGAGAATTTGGTACGGTAGGCATTGGAACAAGTTGCCCAGGGAAGTGGTGGAGTCACCATCCCTGGGGGTGTTCAAGGAAAGGTTGGACGTGGTGCTTAGGGACATGGTTTAGGGGATGACATTGGTGGTAGGGTGATGGTTGGACCAGATGATCTTGGAGGGCTTTTCCAACACTAATGATTCTATAACCTTTTGGAGAACTTTTGATCTCAAAGCACAGAAAAGAAACTTATTGGAGAGCCAAAGATACTGGGATAGGGTACTTATACTATTTACTTACTGCTACATAATCCTTCTCAGAGGTGAGAGCCTCAGCAGCTAATAAGTGAGCTTGTACTAGGTTTCCTATGTGAACCCAGTTCATCTGAACTTTATGATTCCCAAACTTGAAGTTAAATAGTCTCCGCTGGATATTTATCTGTATAAACAGAAAAGGAAAAAAAAAAAAAAGAAAAAAGAAAGAACTATGTGAAGTGTTTCTCTTTATTATGCAGAATAACTTATTCATTTTGTCTCATCCTGAATGCTTAGAATTTTCTATACTTGTGCACAATTACAGCACAAGAAAAAAACAACGAGCTGATGGTTTTATAAATCAAGGACGATTGCACTGATATGTAGTGGTAAAATAGAATGACATAACAGTATTTGAGACTGTACTGTTCTGAAGCTAGGAAATATATTTTAAAATACTACTTTCATTAAATGATCGGGGATTCAATCCTAGATATTCTAACATTGCATTCCACCTATACATTTTTTTTTCTTTTAATTTAAAAGCAGAGCTTGGTCCTTTCCATTGCTACACTGCCCATATCGTGCTAGTTGTTATCATGCATCACATGACCCGTCACCAAGCTTTCATTACACTTTTTCTGGAAGAATTGTTAAGACCTGTAGTCAAGGTACTTCCTCTCATGTTATGCCCTTACAACTAGTTGTAGTGTCCTCCAGAGCTGACTATATAACACATACAGCTACTCGTGGCAGGTGGCGCTGCTCTTCTGGTCCATATATGCCTGGTGGACGAAGCACACAAGTATGGAGCTTATCACCTCCTTGGGGAGAGAACAAAATGTGATTTTCATATAGCTTTGATATCAACATATGGCAGGCAAACCACATATATTGTCTGAATTTTACATTGTGAAAGTAAAGGATCAGTCTGGCCATTCTACATGATACTGCCTCTTAGTAACTTGTTTTCATCTCTGTATAAAATTGAATTCAATAGTAGTGAAAGATCCAATTTTAGCAGTCTTGAAAACTGAATCCCTCTGACCACAGAATAATTTGACTAGGAACAGGACAAATCAAATTATCCTATGTCTATGCCTTGTGCTTGAATGACTTTTTGTTTTTGTTATAGGTAAAAGTTTATAAAATACTTCATAATTCTAAACACAGGCAGTGTTGGAATATCATTCAGTTCACTATATTTAGACACCTTGCTTGCTTGCAGCTTGATGGCATCACAAAGGAATGGAAGAGGTCTCTTAAACAGAGGCTTTCAAATTAGTTACAATATTCTAAATTCAAATTAATACTTTAAACTCTACCTGTCAATCATTAAGTACAGTGGGAATAGGCACAAATCCAACTTTCGTGTGGGCAAGTTTAACATGTGGCAGGCATTTGCTCAGTAGTTAAACAAGGATGCTAAAATTGCATCCACATGTAATGTTTATTTGTCAAATTTCAGTTCAAAGAAATTGGTAACAGTAGCAAAATATGTACATAAAAGCAAGGATAAATATTTCCCTTGCCATATACAGACAGATTTTAGTGACAGCTATTCATGAACACAGGACTTTAGAAGTCAACATGGCCCTGATATTGCCAATCTGTTTAAGAAGCAGCAATTATTCTTGCAAGATACCAGCAAGCTCTTTGGAATTATAAGAATGACCTTACCGGACAGTGCTTAGCGCTTAGAAGCTCAAAGTGATAGACAGAATGGGTAATAAAAGCACAAGTCCTATATTTGCTGTAAAGTTGGTAAACTTTTTAAATGTTTTGAACAATTAAGGTTAAATTTGCTGAATTTTCCCATCAGTTGTTTGTATACAATCTCATATGTGTCTGAGTATGCACACACAAAAATCTTTGTCCACTAAAGGTAGGATTATTTCAGTTAATTTTAAATATACTATATATTGATAAATCAGTAAACAGAGAAAGCAATAGCACTACTGATGATAGGAAAAACCCAAATGTTTTAGATGTACCTTTGAGTAAGGTTCCATTAGCAGCAAGAACCATTTGGTCTGCAATTGCCTTCGTTCTAGAATAATGATTAAAATGCTATAAAGAAAGGCAGAATATGATCAACATTCTAATCAACGTTATTGTATTTGTGAAGGCAAATTTACTGTTTATACCTGACAACCTCTAAATCTAGCCAGCTTGTAGACATCAGCTGAGTAAAATCAGACTAGAAATAACAACAAGATACGGCACAGATATGTATTTGGAGAGACAGATTCTTGTGACAAAAAGAATTATGTAACTTTTTGTGCTAGATGTACTGAAAAAAAATTAATATCAAGTCAAATATTCTCTTTGGTAATATAATTTTGTTTTGAAATTGGAATTTTTAAAACAATAACTTAAATAAGAAATGAATGGTTTAGCCGTTCCAAAAAATGTTTCAATTTCCTATTGAAACTATTCATATAATTACAAATAATTATATTTTATACAATTATAATTATTTATAATTATACAGTTATAAATAATTATCTCCCAATTGTATCCTCTACTATTAGCATTAAAAAAAAGTACCCAAATGTATTAAATAGGATTCTGGACACAGAAGGTTATTTATAAGACTCTTGAATTTTGTATTGTCATGCTTTATATTGAAAACTGTAGCGAAAAATTACACCATGGAAAGTCTTTATACTCTCAGGTGGCTTAATCCATCTGCTCCACCTTCCTTCCAGCCCCATCTGCCTCTGCTGGTTGCTATTTCATGGTCACCATCAGAGAAAACATATGATTAGGGCTCAGACACACAAAACTAATTGCAAATTCCTGAAATGTTTTCTTCGAAGTCTGAAGTGCCATGCAGGCTTTGCATAAACTGACATTTCCAACTAAATATTTTGGGAGGCACTAATTGAGTAGTAGTCAATCCTATTTAAGATTCCTGGACACTGGATGTATAGACTAAAATTATAGCTCTTAACTGCAGGCAGTGTGCTGGGAGAAGGAAAGAACAAACAAATGATGAGAGTGGCCAGAATGCACTGAGCTCCAGATTTCAGCTAGAAAGCATTCCCTAAATGATCATAGTAAAGAAGGAAATAGCATTTCAGAGTGTGAGGTGATGTAAGAAGGCAGCAAGAAAGCAAGGTTTAGGAACTTCAAAGAAGCAAAAATGAGTGTGCATAAAGTTGTGGAATTCAATATTTTGTAATATTCTTCAGTGCAAATGCTCATAGGGGCCATAACATTCAATATTTACATAACAGATGGTTCCCTGAAAGCCCTTCCTGTAAAAATTTTCTTGTTAAATGTCAGATTCCACTTTTCTTAATCATTTCAGGTATTTTAACATCCCCTGGTTACAGCACGTTAAAGTAACTATGATTCAAGTATCTCTTCATTGACCACAGGTCAATTTTTATTAATGAAAAATAATTTCATAGAATTTAAACTGAGCTATAGTAAAACAGCTTCTGCTTCCAGACCAGCCTTCACCTAATCTACCCTTCAGAGTACAGCAAATGCCATGACATCACACAAACAAAATACCTTTTCCAGTGGAAAATATGGCACAGTTTCTTCATCTCCTTCTTCAATAGTATTCCCTCCAAATACCACATTCACTGTACTGGTATATATCAGTCTAGGGATATTTCTTTGTTTGCAGACTACAATGGCATACAAAATATATTGTTTGTAACAAAAATAAAGAGTGAGAAACAACATATGAACTGGAAAACTCTTTTTGCAAACAAGCATTACATTTACAGAAAACATAATATTTTATTTTTAACATTAATTTATCATTTAATATAATAGAATCTTTCATTCAGGTGGAATTTTTCATCCCAAATATTTGCTGTTTAAATATTATGTATCGTGGTCACCAAACGTTTTATATACTTGCAGCTATCATATCTCCACGGGATTTTAGTCATCAGTTGGGTAGAGGAAATCTCTTGGCAGGGAAAAAAATCCTCCTTTCCTTTGAAACATTTCTTAAAACATACTCATTTTATGAGATGAATAAAAAGGAGATGAGTACGATCTTGTGATCAAACAGCATTGAAAACCCTTTGCTTCTTTGTAGGGGTAGTACTGTGGACAGCAGCCTGTCTGCAGACCATTATTTTTGCCCTTATTTCAGCAGTGAGCAGGAAGCAGTTCTGTTTCTGGTCCCACTGTTTCATGGATATCCCTGCAGGCAAGTAGCCATACAATAAAGTGTTCTAGCTGTCTCCAGTGTGTGTGTGACAAAACTCTATTTGTGTCAAATCATTCATAAGTGACAAATAGCTAACAAATGTTAGCAGGAAACTTACACTGTCAGTGTATAATCAGTAATATGTTAAATACAAATGAAATTAGTATTATTTCCAAAACAGTCTTAATTATGGATTCCAGTCAAGAGTAAGATGTCTAAATTCTGCTGCATATGTCATTGCAAACTCAATAACAGTAATTTTCTTTTGATTTAGCAATGTTTCTAAAGTTTTAGTGAGTTAATATTTACAAAGTTAGGAGATATTTTTTAGAATCTACACAGCAGTCAGACCAATTGGCTTCCTGGCTCATTTTGAAAAGAATGAAAATACCGTTGTAAATATTTAGAAGAAAAAACAATAATAAAATGTGTTATTAAAATGTAGGTTAAATGGTAACTCCAATGGTTCACAATCCTCCCAGATTCTTACTTCATTGGGAGCCTATGGGAAATATGGCAGGGCATGTTTCTGTAGGTTCAGAGGTTTGAGCAAGAATACAGGAATATGTAGCAAATTTTTCTCTTTAGCTTGTTTAGACCCTTACTTGCCTAACACTTCACTTTAATTGTTCTGGCTTTTTTTTCAGTAATAACCACAGTAAACTACAGGCAGCATGAAAATGGGTCTAAAATAAAACTGCTTTTACCATTTTGCTTTTTGCCATTTTGCCTTTTAGGTTTTGAGGGAAAAGCAAAGAGAAAGTAGCTTTGGCATTTACAATACACTTTGAAACGTTCTTTCTGGAGTTTAATATACAAAAGGAAATCTGTTGACATTTTTCTGAGACATTAGTTAAAAACCAGTATATACTAGAAAGGAGTCATATTTAGATAGGGGTAAACAATGATATATTAATTTGGTAACATAATAGCTAAATATACTTAGGATTTCTATAGCACCTAAATGTTTACAATACAACAAACAGTACAATATCTCTCATGATATTTCTGTGAGGAAAGAAGATAAATTCTCCTCCATGTACTGATTATCTTGTCCCTTCACTATTCAGTGGAGAAAAATTAAGTTGGTCTGCCATGGAATTAAGTCGTGGTTGAAAACCAATCCTCAATCCAAAGCAGTGGCAACTATACCAGTTTTAATGGGACTTGAGTTTCATTCCATCTAAAGAGTTAACTTGCTTCATTAGAAGGATGAAATATTTTAAGTCTGTTGTATGTATCAGAGTTCTGCACACCTAACTTTACATCATACTCTGAGACTAAAGAGGCAAGAGCCTCTTTTAACTGCCAAGTGATCACTGGAAAAAAACAATTAGAAGTTTTTTGAATTCAGTTGATTCAGTTGCAAAGAAAATTACAAAATTCAGATGCAAAGAAAGAAAGTCTAGGTACCTACCATCAATTATTATTTTTGTGCCACCGACATTTATGGATTCAATCTGTTCTTTCTTTTGAAGCTAGAAATAAAGTTTGCACAAAATCTAATTAATTTATCAAGTCACATTCACAATACAATTGTTACAATTGCTAGATCTAGAATAGCTCTAGCATTTTTTCTGTATGTGTGTTACAGTTCTCTGTCTTTCTGACATACAGTGATTTCCAGCAGTTTTCATTTTTATCGTCATGTTCTTGTCTGAGTAGTACATTAGTTTCATGCTTTGACATTTATTACTTAAGGAACACCTCCCTCGTTCCCTGCATGGATGACTTGACCTTTCTAACCAACTTCTGTCTCACATAAAAATCCTTTAACCACACTCTTGAGTCCTGTATGGAGACAGATCTCTCCTCTCACAAGAATAAAAAGAGAAAATGTTAGGAAAATTGTACTTGCTTGTTCTAATCCTGACATTCCACAAGCAGCCACATGAAAAACACAGTCAGCCCCTTCACATGCTTTGAACACTGCATCATAATCCCTCACATCACCCTGTAAAATGAGAAAAAAATGGGTTTTGACTGGTAAAGCTCATTACATTCTCCATACAATCAATATTAACTGTGGACATTAACAAAAATCTCAAGTCATTCTAATCTATTTTTCACAATCCCCAATTAACATTAATTAAAACATCATTAACAAGGAGGAAAATCCATGACTAAGAATTTTGTTAGTATTTTGTTGCAAAACAAAGATGACTCTTGTTGGACCCAATTAAGACGGGTATTTTCACGCTTAGTCCTGCAAGGTGGCAAAACTTGTTGAACTTGAATGGGAGCAGCATATGCTTGAGGGCTAGAGAATCAAGCCCAAATGACAATAAATCATAACAGGGAGGGTTCAGATGTTTACCAAGGAATCACCAAATAAGAGAACCCCTTTTCTGTTAGCAAGCACACCTTCAGATCCGGCTTGTGCAATCTGGACAAATGTCTCGTTGCCCATATATGCTTTATTTTAAGTGCTTGGAATGACAACTTTAATTACAGTTTTGTACAGGATTAAAACTGAAGAGTACACACTATATGCATTTAATACTGTATAAGTTAGTGTGGTATTATGATCGCATTATGACATGAATGCTGGACTGTTTAAATACACACACAGTATCTAGTAACAAATGCTATTCAGTGTATAGAACATTACACTGCATTTTTGCATACCAGGTAGTACTATATGAATAATACTCCACATACATACAGGTTTCATTAAAAATTGCACTTCTTTAATGAATTATGAGATTTTAAAATATTAGATATTATTTAATTTACTGTGATGAAATTGATAGAATGATCACAAAATACACAGCTAGAGGTAAGATTAAGAGATCATCCAATCGGTTTTTAACTCAACTTTTCATTTGAGGTTGTGGAAGTATTTCACAATTATGGTGATTTACACTTCCTACCTTCAATCAAATGCTGAAATAGCTAAACAGTATAAATAATATTAGCAATCTCCAAATCACTGATCAAGGCTCAGATCTCTGAGGTGACCTATTTCTTTGTTTACTCTGTAGTTCTATTTTCTAGGTAACTCACCCATACTTTATACTATTTATTTTTTTACATTAAATTCTAAAACAACTGTTCTCAGAAGACTATTTGAGTCTGATCTCTTCATTAACTTTAAAAAGTTGTAAATTGGCACTAATGCACCAACTCAAATCAAATTATTTGGGTTTACATCATTAACAAATCAAACCCATAGTTTTTGAATGGTTCCTTGTCAATATTCTATCCACATTCTGTAAAAACTGTTTATGAAAATGAACATAAGAACAGCGTTGTGAACCATAAAATATTTGATTCTTTTGTTCTCTCCATTTTCCAGACATAATAAATATGTTTATTGAATGGTTAGGAATCAAAAAGCATTAGTGCTCATAAGCGGATGCCCTGGCAAGAGCAGAAATAGGGCGAGCACGTGACATTTTACTCTAGGATATTCTTCCAGTCTCCAAGTATTTTAATTCAGAAGATTTCTTGAGTCTAACTTAACTTACCTATTTAATAATCTCCAACAGAAGTAAACTTTTGGCAAGACTTTGTACAAGCATTTTTCCCATTGCATGAATGAGAAAACAACCTCTTTTTGTTTATATTGAACCGATTCCTCATTCCATCTAATGGCCCTTCCTTCTTGTACTGGAAAGAACAGTGAATAGTCAGTCCCTAAGCCTCTCCATGCCTCTCAGAGTTTGAAGATCTCTCCCACTCCCAAGTCATCTCTTTCCCAGTCTGCAAAGTGCTACTTTCCTTAATCATTCTTTGCATGGAATTCATTCTCTGTATGTGATCATTATTTCACCATCCTTCTCTCACCTTTTTACTCCAAACAGCTTGCTTGAGCAATAAACTTTGTCACTCCTTCATCTAGGTCAATATGAATGTGTTAACTACCAAATCCCAATACAGGACTCTTCAGAACTTCACTGGTGAAACTGAGAGAAGTGACCACTTGGACTCCTCATGCTTTCTGTCTCTTAATCAGTTATTTATACATGCAAGAACCTCTTACCATGTTCATTAAAAGCATTTACTGAAAAACCTTTATAAAAAATTCCTAAGAATTCTCTCTATTCTTGCCTTCTATACTAATATGCCTAGAAGCAGTATGATTTTATTTCAATGCTGTTAAATATGTAATTTCAACATACCTTGAAAAAATCTGCTCCATTTGGAATTTCCCACTTAGGCTTCCGTACATCAAACAGAACAACAGCAACGCCTGACTTGAGAAGAGCACATCCCAGATTGTATCCCAGGTAGCCTCCACCTCCTGTCACCACTGTCTTTTTACTTTTAACCAGTGGTTCAGTGTGCTCAGTTAGTTTGCTCCCACACGGGTGGCCCCTGTGGAGCTCCTCTGTATATCGTTCTTGCATCACAACTGCAAGATAAAAGGTTTTGTGAAAATTCCTGCATAGTACTCTGGGATCTAGACAATTTCAGTAAGTTTCACATTACAATGACTGTACTATTTTTATTTATATATATTTTATTACCTTAACATGCTTAAAGTGTATAATGTTTTGGTGACAATATTTCTACGTACAATAAGTAATGTGTCTGACTACTTTTACATTAAGATACAGTCTTTTCCTCTTCCCCACAAGTTTCATGTTATGTAGAGATATAAAGAAAAATTACAGAATTTTAGAGACATTATGGTTACCTGACCTTAACAGGTATGATTATATTTTTGAATGCTTGGTATATCAAACATTTTATCTTTGAAGACTCCCTTACTTCTGATATATTAATGTCAAATAGATGTTAGCCTACTAGTCAGGAAAAAACAAATTAGAAAAGGAATAAAAGAAAGGACTTGATTCTGCTTTTTAAATCCACTTTATTTCATGTTTAGGTCACAGTTATTCAGTAAAGACAATAACTCATTACCATTTAAAACTTTTTTGTTGTTGTTACATAGATGACACATTTAATTTTCTGTTCAGTTCTTTACAACCTTTTTTTTTTTTTTTTTTTTTTTTTTTTTTACCAGGGCATTCATATACAGCTAGAGTGACACGTAACAGAACAGGTAAGCCATTTGCTCTGTGGGTTCATCTACTTGGGAAGACTGATTAGAATATCATCTAGGATAAGCAACTCCAGAAGAGTTACCTGTCTGCATGCTTTCTTCTGTATGAAAAGTGAGTTTATTCTACAATTATTGCTTCCCTTTAAAAATGTACTCAAATTCTACAATTGAAATGACTGGTATTCCAAATCACAATATACTTACAAGAAATCACTGCAGTTAATTATCCTACCTAGACAGCCCCTACTGTCTTGATTCCTTTTGTGGTCTTTACACGTTAGGATCTATGCTCTTACATCTCCAAACAGAAATCCAGAGTACATACACCTAAAATCAATCAAACTAAGTTGCTGCAAACTGGGTGCCTGCCACTCTGATTTAGGATTATGAACCCAATTCAGATTATTATATAGTTGGATTAGGTCCTGATAGCAACATCCCCGTGCACAAAAGTATTTAAACTATTTGCAGAAATCTTACAGCAGCTGGGCATAAGTTTGCTCTCAGTCATTTACACCAGGGTTCAGCAGAGAATGCAGAATTGGCCATGATTGGCAACTGCCAGCTGCATCACTTCCAGCATGACAAAGAAATACTAGAAAAACAACAAAAAATGCATCCCACAGAATGCAGTTACAGATTATTCTGCCATTGCCTAGTTAATTTTTTATAATTTTGGTTTTATCATTTTTCTTGTTTTCTGCTTCACTTTTTGGATTTCAGACACAGGGAACGAAGTAGCAAATTCTCCATTCTGTTATGGTTTCAACACAATGTCAGCTCATTAAATTCAATGAAATGAATAGCAGAACACAGTGAAACTTATGAGCTCCTTATGTTGAAAAATATCCTGACATTTAAAAAATGAAAAATAATTCATATTTCCAAACTAAATTTAAATTGGAAATAAAAGTAAAACAGGTACACTTCTCCTGCTAAGGAAAATTAAGTTTGCAACTCTAAATCATGCTATACGGTGGCTTTAATCCATATAAAATTATTTCACCTTTTCTTCCACAAAAAAGCACCTTTTTGTACACTGTAAGGACAACTAAAGTAAAACTTGTGATGTATACCCTTAAAACATATTTTAAATTGGAATATAATTAAAAACTGATAGCTGTCATTAATATCTCCTTATATTTTGTTTTAAGTTAGATGGAGGTTGTATCAAAAAGCATCTCACAAGTTTGAAGATCTTGCCAGAAATATTTCTTAAAAAGCACTAATAGAATTAGTACATTTGTCAGCTTCATAGAACTAGGAAATTGTTATATAGAAAATTTTCAATGTATACAGTTGCATATAAGAAAAACATATATATTTCCAGAATCAGTAGCTTCCTTGTTTCTCTAGATTTTGGAGGAGCTATTCTGACTTACTTACACATTGTTACATCCTTGCATTCATGAGAATAGTTACGTCCTAAGCAGTTCACTTAGTGTGAGTTCTTCTTAGCTCCCCGACTTGCATTTCAAATATTAGAAATGCAGAAATGACTTCCCCAAAGAAAGTTAGTCAAACATTTCAGATTTTTAAAAATAGCTAAAGAAGTAGTAAGTACCCTTGGTAGAATCCTGGATGTCAGTGTTATCCCCGTGCTTCCTGTCCAAGTAAGATGGTGAGACTTCTCTTTGCTGGACAATTAGTAACACAAGGGCATCAGGTACTCTAGACAAACATTGAGATGTTCACGTGTGCTCAGTTCCTTTTGTTGTTCCTGCTCCTTTGTAGCTGGTGGCTGGGCTGGGAGCCAAAAAAGGGCAGGGCTTAATTTGTACATAATTTACGTTCCTTTTCAGGAAATAAATAAATAATTAAATGAAGATCTCCACATCAGATCCTTCTAAATATCCTACTGTTACCTGGTAAAAGCATTGATAAAACACTAGACAACACAAATATACTACTGTAACAGCATTCTGTAGATAAGTTGTACTAGATCACTGAAATGTCTCAGCCAGGGTTCTTGAAAAGTACAAAGTTGTTAAGAAAAACTGGAGAGAAAGTCTTAGCACTATCATTTCAAAACAGTTCTCTCACAGTGTGAAACTTTGGTTGGATACATCTCATCTAACAGCAGGCTGAATGGAAATATGATTCCCTTCCACCTATGGTTTTCAATCTAAATTTGGATACAGAGAAGAAAGAAAAATCTCGTTTGACAAAGGTACTTCGCACTTTCATCCTGATTCTTCTATCTTCATCCCCAATCCAATTTTGTATTTACAATGTAGGCACAAGGTTTTGTTCTCTCACTTCCAGGATGAGTGAAGCACAGGCAGCAAACTAACTGGTACACAATAGAACAGGAAAAGACTTATTCTTAAATAGTGCATTAAAAATTTATTAATCAGTTAATTTATTATTATTATAGAAGTTCTCTGATCCTAAGATTTTAAAGCACTTTTAAAACACATCCTTTTGCAAATTAAACAATAAGAAATCAAAGCCAACATTTTTAGATGGGTGTGTCTAAAATTAGGCCTCAAAGCAGTAGTTAAGATGCTAAAGAAACACTCCCAAATCTAAATATAAATGACTACAATTTTAAGTGTTGGCATGTTAGAAATATCTCAAGTTCATACGTGACTTTGCAATTTAAATGCAATTCAATGGTCACGTGTTGACAAGGACTCAGACTGACACCTAGGCAAATATATTTTAGCATAATATATATGCACTTAACTCCTTGTAGTCTGCATTAGAACCTTTGAATCTGTCAAGCTAATTTGCACTTCTCAGGTTGCAAAATGAGTAACAAACCCAGCTCAGAGTAAAAGCCCCAGGCATACAGAGTTCTTTTGGTTGAGATGGTCACAACACTCATTTTTTTATAATTTTGCCTGAGAAAGAGAGTGGCTATTCCATCCATTCCTAGACTACTAAGGAACTCCTCCACAAGTCAAAGCAGCTGGTCAGCATATTCGTAGCATGTCAATCCCTCATTGCTCAGTGAAAATAAACCAAAACTATTTTAACGTGACTTTGGATTCCACCTTAACCAGAAGAGCTTTTCAGAATGGGTACTGTGTACCTCACCTGTTACTCTTATTCTCATAACACAGAAGAGAGGTGGCCATAATTTATTCACTGCATCCTGCTAAGTCTTTCTGAAAGAAACAGACGCTAAAGTTACAATGACAAGTGCTGTGGCGTTTAGACTTAAGTTTGTTTTTGGTCTTGAATCATAACTTATAGAATTGCTCTTTTCTACTTTTTCTCCTATAACCACTCACAGTTCACCTAGGCAGACAGAAATAAATAAGATACTTCTGCTGATACTTCCAGCAGATGACTGTGTAAAATGCAACAGGAAGGACTACAACAGGAAGATTGCCAGTTTACACAGAGAAGGTCCACATTTCTGAAGTATCACGTTGGCTTATCAAAACGTTACTCACATCCAGACCGTAAAGCAATGTTGAAATGTAATTGCCCTGTTTCATAGAGGACTCTAGTAAGCTTACACAAGCTGATTTTACTCACATGCTACTCACATAGATTCACTGATAAATCTGAACTGAATAAGGGTGAGTAGGGTTCAGGACGTGAGTAAGACAAGACACTGCATGTCTCCAGGATACAAATAAATACCCTTGTCCCCATGCCTGTTCCATGGGTGCGAGAGCTGAGTGTTGGATCACAGGCAAGAC
Source organism: Aythya fuligula (assembly GCF_009819795.1). Classification (NCBI taxonomy): domain Eukaryota; kingdom Metazoa; phylum Chordata; class Aves; order Anseriformes; family Anatidae; genus Aythya; species Aythya fuligula. The sequence goes on from NC_045573.1 coordinate 7,895,511, forward strand.
AGGTACAGACAGGTATTAGTTCAGGAGACAGACATGTGGAGACTGGAGCTTGGTCCCTTTCATTCAGCAGCTCCCACTGCTGTCAGAGGTGTGCCAGTTCTGGATGCAGCTGGGAAGCAGCCTGTTGGGGAACTGGTGTTGTGCTCCCTCCAGCAGTGTTGACAAGGCCTCTAGACTCTCTCTACTGCAACAGACTTAACAGGTTCAGGTGCCAGTATAACACATAGATTAAATATAAGTTTATCCATATGTTTAAGAAATCTGTACAGGAACCTCAGTTTAAATCCTGATTAGGCTGATTTTGATGAAACACCAACTAGAAATGAGCACACATTTTTCCTATCTGCTTATGACAATAATTTTACTTGCAAATTTAGATATACACAGGTGATGCAATTCTCTAGTAAAAAAAGTTGTTATATACTTTGAAGTCATTATTAATCACATTAAATATAAGTAGGGCTGATTTAACCAAGAAGTAATCTCTCCAAACTCTTGCAAAATGCAACCTCAATTATCTTACCAATTCTGTATTCTGAAATATTTCTGAAATAAAATCAGTTTTAAATGTTTTATTTCTCTACTTTACTGAAACCCTTTTTGTTCCTTCATTGTTAAAAGGGTACATTGTTTATTTTCTTTGTATTGTTCCTTATTTTTCAGCCTATTCCTGGACTTTTTATCGTCAACAGTAAAGGGAAAATTATGCAATAGATCACTTTAAAAACATATTAGAAACAGAAGGCCAATCTAGGAAGAATGAGCAAATAATTGTATTTTACCTTAAGGCCTAGGCATTTTGTTTTTTGAGTCTACCGATTAGTAGTCTCCCAAACTTAGTTTTCCTTCAGAGGAGTCATCTCTCAGGCTATTATGTTTCATAGCACAGTTTGGAGAAGGTGACATAAATCTACTTGCAAAGTTACATATCCACTACAGTCTTCAGTTCATCATTGAGGTGCAGGAAAAGACAGTCCAAAAAACTATAAAAAAAAATTTAAAAGGACTAAAAATATTTGAACGCTAAAAAAAAAGTGAACCCCACAGCTATCAGGTTGAAAATATTGATTATTTTTAATGTAACTGAAAATGAGAAATCACTGGAAGGTTTTATAGAGAATGACAGGATAGGAAGATCATTTTTGTAGGAACATGCTGGTTCAACCTGAGCAAGGCAGGACTGCCTTTCCAGGCTGCAGAACGGGAGCAGTGCTCCAACTGTGAGGTAACAGGAACTTGCATGAGGGTTTATAATTGTGCGGAAGTTATTATACAGAAGGCAGCCTTTAACAGAGACGTAGCCTTAGCATGAAGAACTAGAAAGAAGTCTGAGTTAACATGATCAGCCGGATGTTTGACCTGAGTCATAGGTAGGACGGTATGCTCTGGAGTGCCCAAGGGCAGAAGAATAGCAGAAAATCTTAAGAGACTAAGCTCTCTCTTGAAGCTATGTTGAGCTGGAAATGTCCAAGCTAAGGCAAGAACACAGGAGTGAGATATGAAAGGCTGAACTAGGCATGTGAATTGCTCACAAAATGGTTACAGTGATTATCCAGAGAAAGAAGAGATAGGCTGATATAATTATAAAGTTAAGGGTGGTGGATCTTCCTTAGACCATATTCTGAAAGCAATTCAATATCCAGAGGGGAGAAAAAGGAGATGATGTAAGTGAGTCAAGGGAGAATAAGAAGGTGAGCAGGGGGCACTATATTGAAACCAGACACAATCCTGATCTTTGCTGTCCATACCCTGTTATGTATGAGAATGATGAATTGGGGAAATTGCCTTCTCACCAGGAGATAGCCTCAGAAGTCCAGATAGTTAAAAGTACTGTCAGAAAACCTCACCGTTGTTTCTTTTCATCTTATTCCCTCTTACTGTAATCAGATCAAAAACTGTTATGAGCAAAGAGGATAGTTGGCCAAATGAGGGTGTACAGTAGGGGAAAGGCTGATTGCGAGTGTCAGGAGTGATCAAAGAAGCTGCATGTTTGTGGCTATCTCCAGTGCCCTAAATTGCTGTCCTGTTGAAACGCTGCACTGCTGACTTTGGTTGCGTTCCTGTGCCTAAAGTTCTTTGTGGGAAGCAGGGTATGTGGATGTTACTCCATCCGTCTGGATCTTCTTGCACCATGAAATCAAAATTAAGTGATAGTATACACCCAGGCCAAGGAGCTAGGAAAAGTACGTAGCCTCCCTCTGTGACTTTACAGAGCAACCAGGGCCTGAAAGAGAGAAGGACTGAGAGACTGATATTAAAGGACTGGAGTCCTTGACACATGCTGCTTTTTGCTAAGTTCTCTGGAGATTCTTTTATAATCTTGATTTTCTAGAACTTGTCTTGCTTTCATACCACAATTTCCCCAGCTTTCACATCACTTCTTTTAGTTTCAACTAACAGTCATGGCAGCTGAAACATCAACAAATGATGTGATGTTTCATGATACGAAACATCACCAAATTTAGTATAAACAAAGTATATTATAATCAATTGCTGTTTGAGTTTTTTTAGTTTTAAATGACCACATAAAAATCTTTACCATTTGATCTCAAATTACTTCTACAGAATAAAGAATAAAAAGTCCTTATGGAGAGTCTGAAGATCTGAAAGCCTGAGAGATTCTGGTAACTTGAAGGTATGGCTACTCCTCTCTATTTTTATGTACAAGAACCAGGAGTACAACACTTAGAAGTTTTTTGGCCTCTTAATAAAACTGTCAGGAAAGCTGTCATTTTCAATAGGAAGAAATTACATTTGGCAAAAAAATGTTGTATGCACTATTTCTAATGCACTAGCACTTCTTGACACGTAACAAAGAGAAAACAATTCCACGAGAAAGAAACAAAACCCTACAGTGCTCAAATGATCATTGTGAGCTGCAGGTTTTCATGGAACAACCAGTATAGTATGAAAATCTAAACTTATTTTTGTGTTATGTCCATTGTTCGTATGTTATATCTAGTCAAAAGGTACGAGTAACAGCAATCTTCAGTACCTCCAAGATAAGCAAAGAAATACATACATATAAATTTAAGCTAATTGAAGTCTTAGGCTTTCACAGGCATAGACACAAGAAATATACAAGGGATGGCAAAATCCAAAAGGAAGTATTACTTAGAATCATCCTGTACTCTCCCACTCAGATCCCTGTAGCAATTGGATAGTGTGCTTACTGACCACTGCAACAGCATCCTATTGTGTCCCCCAGTCCTTTGGTTTATCGAGTTGTGCCTCTGCATTACTGCTACTTAGCAATTTATGTTTTCTTTATAATATACTGTAACAATTTAGCTGAAATGAGTACAGCATAAGAATACCCTCTAATCATTTGACTCTGTATCTAAAACCTAAATTAGTAGAGTTGTTCAGGCTCATAAGTGATTCTGAACACCTTGTGCACTTGTTCGCATCCAGCTGCCCAGCCATACTCACTACTGACACAAACATATGATTTCAGAGTGGCAAGACTGGTTTGGACAGCGTACCAAATCTCTGATCCTCATCGCAACCCCAAAAATGTCTGGAAATACCTGTTATAGGCTGCAAGTAGTTTTGTAGTCACTCTCTGTGACTACAAAAATCAATCATCCTTATAAAAAACATTGACTCTAAATCAACAGAGAGCTGAGAGAAGTGAAGTGATAGTGGTGAGATATTCAGGTTTTAAGTGAGATGACAGAAAAATTTAAAAAGCATTTAAATCAGAATATAAATCTGCAGGTCTTGCAATGTTAATAGAAAAGAGGAAAAAATTGAACTCTCCTCTAAACATCACATCTTGCTGTGCATAGAATTTTTGCTTTAAAATGAGAAATCACAGGATGTGAATTTGGGAGAGGACACTGAGAATGTTAATTTTTAATATAAATTTAATCAAATGCTAAACATTGCTACAGAACAAATAGTTCTAAGGAATTAAGTAGTTCTTAAACCTGTGTCACAAAATTAATGCAAAACCAAATGTAAACTACTACCCAAAGTACGCATCATTCAAATGAAACATTAAGTACTTTATGATAGTACAACATTCCTCACATTCCTTGCTCATTTAGAAAAGGAAGATACAGAGGCTGAACAACTTACCTATGGTCAGGTTGCAGTTTCATGCCAGGAGAGAGAAGATGCAGATTCTTATTCCCATTATTACACAAAAGGCGTGTTTTCTATACCTAACACAGCAAAAGAACAATGGTATGCTAGACTAAGTTAAGATCCTTCAGGCAGTTAAGTTCCTTCTTATTTTTTGATAGGCAAAAAGACATTAAGCATTCTTCACGTTGCTTTTCAATTGTTTGCCTTTCATAAAGACTTTTTTTTTTCTCTGTATAAAAACAATGCAATTACATATTTCTGAATAACAGAATAGCTATGGACATATATTGTTTAAAATGATACTATGCTGTTTTTTTTTTTAATGTTCTGCCATCTCTTAATGGGTTTTTCTTTTTAATATCATCAGATACAGTATTTCTAGAAACAAGCATATCAAATACTTTAAACAGCTTTCTCAAAGTCTAAAAAATCAGGGTTTTCTATTATATTAATCAGACAGCAAGCTGCAAAGCTGAGAACTCAGATTGTTTTAAAATCCCTTAGATCTTCATTAGAAAAAATAAATATTCTCACTCCATCCCTTCCTTTTTCCTAATCTTTATGTATTTATTTGTTTTACAATTCTACGTATTTCATCATTTCCACTTGAAAGGAATAAAGCACACATGAATACTACAAAGCACAGCCTTGGAATGTGCCATATAAAATACTTGTCAAGCCAGACTCTCATTTACTCTGCATTTGTGGTTGCTTTGCATGCTGCAGAGTGATTTATAGGCCAAATGAAATGGTAACTGAGAGGCTGCATTGCCAAGGTAGGGTGTATTACAGGAAGAAACAAAGCAACTTGTAATAGTAATGGGCATGCCCTTTATCAGCTCTTAGGTTTGTTAGACATAAGGACAGTTTGTACATTTAAAGGGAAGGAATAAAAAATAAATGCATCATAAATAAAACCACTGCATTGTACTGAATAAAGGCATGTTTCTTTGTAGAGAGCAGGGACGAGAGTTTGCTTTCTTACATATAGGAGTCACAATGAAAACTGAAAAATGCAGGAGCTATATATATATATATATATATATATATATATACACATGCAGATTTTAAAAAGATTATGGAAGACAAACCCTAGCAGGTTTCCTTTTAATTCAAAGTTCTTCTGTTGTTGCACTGGAAAAGAGAAGTACAGATCATTATTACTCTTACATATGTTTTCATACTCATAAAAACACTGCAGGAGTTACGAGGGCACAGGAGGTGGCTTAGGATAGATGGAAGAGAAGGATTTATTTTGCATAACAACAGTCAGATATCTTTTTAAATCTTGTCATAATTTCTACTAAGTTTCATTTACAATTTTATAGTTACCTCTATTGTTATTATTAACCCAGAAATTGTAACATAATACGCAGAATTGTCCAAGTAGGAAAGGAAAAAGGAAACATCCTCTAAAAGACACCAGGTTCTTAATCAATAAAGAAAGAACTACAAATTAAAAAGCCTCGGTGCCATGTTAACTGTGACAATGACAGACTAACAATGACAGAGGAAGCCCCTACCACTGAAAGCATGTAAACTTTTAGTCTACAAGGTCTGTCTATTTTACCTATCACACTCTGGGTAGAATTCAAGATTCTAAAAGATGAAGCCTCATATGATAAGACAGAGATCATCAATTTCTTTGTGCTGTAGTTCCATCAGTGCATTCAGTATAGATACCTAAACCCTAGATTCTATCTGTTATAAAAGATACAGGTGAAAAAATAGGATATTTTCTGATGCTTGCAGGTTTCTGAAACTGGATTTTCCATTCTCTCTCTCAAAACTATTCAGAAACCAAATATCTAATAAACGTCTGCTTGAGGTTGTTTCACAGAGGAATGAAGTGTGACAGAATGAAATGTATCATACATATATCTAACTGCTCAAGATGCATTAAAATGCTTGAATGAAAATTTTTATTACTAAATTGTACTAACACTTTTGTGTGCCTAAAATCTTGGAACTTTGTGGTTTCAAATCTAGAGAAACACTAATAAGAGATAACATGCTTACAAAACATGGAGAAATTCTTACTGGACAGATTTCCATAGGGCAGAGCACAACACACACTTATTGCTGATTTCTTCCATAGAAGCCACATAAACTTGCTGGGGTTGTCTCAATTTCAGGCATAGTTAGATGGATGAACTTGTTACTGTCCCAAGCCATCTCCCCCTCTTCTGTCAGCTGTTTTCCCCTGAAGCAGGTATGGGTGAAGTACACACAAAGGAGTTCCTGAACTGCCAGTTCATACTAACATCATACAGAACATCTGCACTCACACAGAGGTTATCAATTCTTGCTACAAAGCCAAAAATCTTCTGATAAGAAGTTGAACACATCCTTCAGGGTAACAACTGGTTTAGCTGTTTGCCTTTAATTCATTACATGCAAATCAACATATTCAGTGAGTCACAGCAAAGACATTTCTTACAAACAAGCTGGCAGAAAAATACACAGCTTTGTCAATTATAAAACTCGTCTTTTATTACAGCTCGAACACAGTGAATTGCATTCCAGGAAGCATGAACCAGGAAAGCAAATGACATCTACATGACAGACCAACATAGAAAAGCCATTAACAGAGCTTGATTAATGTGGTCGTCACTGCTGACCCACCTCCTTAAAATGTTTTCCTGACTAAGTAGTCCTCAGATTGATGCGAGCAGGTAGGACTAGAGTTTCCAGGTAGGTAATAGGAAGGTGACAGAAACTGTATTTTAAAGGAAGAAGCTGCTCTGCAGGCAGCAGGACTGACCGACCTGCAAGACAACAAGGCTTCAGAAGCATGGAAATAGAGGCTACACAGCCTGAAAACACTTCTAAAAGAAGTGAAGTTGGATGGGATGCAATGGCTAAATACTGCAACTTCCAACAGTTTTAGACCTTCTGTGGTTACAACAATTATAATGTAAGAATTTGTTCCTTACTTTTATGTTGCATTTTCCTTGAACGGAAGGCTTAGGAACCCTTAGCTCACTCCACCAGCAAGAAGGCAACTCACAAATTCCTAACATGTATTTAAGTCTACTGTCTGAACATGGGAGTATGCTCAAGAGACCAGAGCTATGAACAAATGACTAGTCTAAACTACTGCAAACAAACAAGAGATGAGATGAGTATTAGTATATGTTGTACTGAACTGAAGATTACATAGATCCATTGATGATCAGTCTATGAGACACTGTTTAAACCTCATTGTTTTGAATTAGTAAAATCTACAAAAATTAACAAATACCTTACAGAAAAAAGGCTGTGAATGAGAGGTGTGACAGACTGCAATCTAACACAACACACGGAAATGCTCTGATTCGCAAAATTTGTCATATGCATTACTATCTTACTTCATAGAGAGTCTATGATATCACTTAACATAGCTGCACAAGTGTATTACCTTTTAAAGCTCTGTATAACAATATCAGAATATATGCTACAGCATTGTGACACTTCTTAAATACTCCAAGGAATAAATAAGCATCTTTCCATCCCTTTTGTCATTAATCATCATCTAACATTTAAATACATTCAATAAAAATGTAATCAGTCCTATTGATTTACAGCCAAGATTTTCATATCAAAGCATCCTAGTAGTTACACATACACCAACACATATAAAATATACTACTAAAAATCACAGACAGTGATACTTAGCATAAGGCACCTTGATAACTGCAGTATTCCACAGTAGGTTGGTACTAACAAGGAAGGCAGAAAGCAGGTGGTGCAGAGCATACAAGGCTAAAAAGAGACTTTTATGATAGAAATAAGTTTTAATTCTTTACGGAGACAAAACAGATAAAGGAAAAGAAAAAGAGAGTATCTCCCATATTAAGTCATTCCCATCAGCTGGCACTGAGGACATGTGAATAGCTCCTGAATAAATTCAGACCATGTATCTGTATTTTGCATACTGGATTATTTTTCATTAAATATTACATATACGAAAACCTGAGATGAATTCCTAGCCCTCTGAAGACAACAGTAGACACCTACAAAATGCTACTGAAGTGTCATCACTGAATTCCTCATTACAAAAACGTATATTTCATAAATAAATTGGAAAAAAAATGTGAATACTGTAGTTATTTTAAATTGGATTTTCTTGTAATGGTACTGGAAAAATTTTTAATCTTTCTATGACAGGAAACATGTAAGAATTTAATAGAATTAGTTAGAAGATGGGCAGTGTCTGGTTATACAAACATAACCATGCTTTAAGAATATCAAGATATTTCTTGTTTGCATGTCTGAAGATTTCTGAATCATCCACTTTAATTCCTTCTCTACTGCCAACATAAAATGAAAAAAGTAGAAATACCCATTAGCAAACTTCTTTTGGCAAAAACATTTGTTCCAAGCTTTGTTTTCTACAAAGTTAGAAATTATCTAACTTTCTTGGACTTCCTATTCAAAATTGGAGTAAAGAATTCCCTTTCTAGTATCATAACCATCTGTCACATCTGTTAGGTATAAGAGCACCAGCCAACAAGTCTCAAAAAAACTGCCAAAAAAGACATCTTTGACATAACCACCAATTGATTGAAGCAATTACAAGGATGATGCAGTAAAATATTCTTTCCCTGCCTGAGGAGACACAAGAGTTGTGATCCCTGTATAACTACTATATATAAATTCACTGTGTTTTCTAAAATTTGTATTAACCACATTGGAAACTATCCTTTGCTTTTGGCTAGACTTTGGTTTACTTCAAGTCCTGCAAAACCTGCAAGTGAAGTAAATTAGTATCACTTATCATCTGTAATCTCTTCTCTGCCAGAAGTTTAGAGACAACAGAGTACATCTTTCCTCCTTCTGCTTGAGGCTGGAAGCTTTACGCATACAATTAAAGAGAAGCAGGCTAGTGGTACCACTCCAATCATATTCAGCATCCTTTGTTGGTATAAAATTTAATCCTAAAAGTCAAGAACATGAATAATTTTTAAAATACAAAATCAAAATACATGAATCACATAAGCTCACCATCACAACTGAAAAAATGGCATTGGAAATACAATATAAATTAACTTGAGTAACTTTAAATCTTCCTTATTTATGTGTTTAATTGTTCTACAATGTTATGTAGTTTCTGAAGTACATTAACAGGAATGGCTTCCTATACACTTTACAATCAGTAGTTTACCTCAGAAGGCTGAAAGACAAATGATAGCTGTGGGACACTAGCCTGTGCCTCACCCAATCCTTGACGAACATCTCATCAGGCCTGAGTTTTTTACTACAACTCTCTCTGTAGTTGTTTGCCTGTCCATTTTTCCCCTCAAACAGCTCTGTGACAAATGCTTCTGTCAGCTCTTGCTTTTCTTGTTTAACCCTGAGAAAGCACTGTTGCATGCACAACCAGCAATTTCTCTTTTCCTGTATTTTTAATTTGCTAATTTAGAAGTAGCAGGTTGGCTCTGTGAGTGGTTTGGTTTGTCCAGCTGCCTCTCCTACAATCTTGTAATAATAGTTCTGTGTTTGTTGAGGTTGTCTTTACTATTAATGAAGTCTTTTTCCGATCAGTCTTGCTCATTTAGCTGATAAAACGTGCAGCCCATGTAGCACTTCTTATTACAGCCATTATATCTGGTCCTAACTCTCTCTGTAACGTGCTTAGCTGCTTATTCTTAGAAGAAACTAAACCATTAATAATAAATACACATCTGCCTAGCTTCACTCACCCCAAACAACATACTTCTCTTTGAAGTGTTCTTTGTGTATTAGGTTATACTGTGGAACTATTTCAGTTAAGCACTAAAATCATTACAATGTTTTTAGGTTTGGAAGTGTCACTCCTGCAACTTAATACACTTCGTATTAACTTTACAAAACGTTATCCTTCTATTGAAATACTTAAACTATATGTAAGATATGATCTATTGTGGTGACTGTTTACCTGAGCACTTTTTTTAAAGACAGAATTGTCCTTTCGGTTCATATTCCAATTTTCTAGTAATAACCTGTTTGAAAGAAAAAATAAAAAACAAATAATTACAGCAGCTTTTCATGAAGATACACAGTAGCTTTGTATGTCTGCTTAGCCATGTCCATGTGTGACAGAAAATCTTTTTATTGTAGAGGCATAATGCATTTGAAAGCTCTTTAGAAATACTTTTGCTTGCTATTACTAACAAAGTGGTGCTTTCTGATTCTGAACTGGCAGTTAAGAAGCATTAATCATGAAGGAACGTAAGGATCAATAAAATTTAATTGTCCTTCCCTTTTTGTTTCTAGGCAGGTATCAAACCTAGCTCTAAATGACACTAGAAACAGCAGGGAATGGTGTGTCACCTGAGCCAATTCAGTCTACTGAGATACAGTTGGCATGCAGTGCTAACACAGTTATATTGCTCCAAGGAACTGACTTAGCTCATTTGGAGTCCACAGGGATACCTCTGCCTAACATCCCATTGTACTGTTATCTGTTACATTACTGTTAACAGAAAAAGGTAAAAGAAACTCCATGCTAAGGGAAGATAAGGAAGAGAAAACAAAGAAAAAACCTGAAGAGTGCTTGGCAGGACATACAGAGAGATAAGATAATTGAAAATTAGAGTAAAGAAGACACAGGACAAATTCTGGCATGTTCAAGACTTAAAGGGGAAAGGAAAAAGTTTGAGTCATATTATTTAGGAAAGCAGAAAAAAGACAGATTAGGAGGTGAGATCTTTGAGAGAACAACTTTGCAAATCCTTTGGTAATTCAGGACATGTAAGAGTGAAGAAGGTGGTTTAGGTAATCCTGCCAGGAAAAGGTTAGTGGAAACTTCGCAGGTCTTTAGAAGCAAAGAGAAAAGGAAATGGATGGTAACTTGAAAAGTAGATGGGTTGAGATGGGATTATTTCAGAACAGAAGATGTTACATAATTTCATGCGACAACACAATTCTAGCAGACAGAGAATGGATGATGATGCAGTTAGAAAAGTTAGGGTAAGGTAGGATAGAAGGAGTCCATGCAGATTTCAGAAAATAAAAAATAATTTGTATTTCAGAATAAGAGGTCAGACTAAAGGAAGAGGTACTAAAAAGGATATTTTATTTTTTCATAATATATACAAAGAGAAATACAAAGATTTGGTAGGTGATAGAACTCAGCAAGGAGATGAACAACTTCATGTCATTTCCCTTTGACATAGGAGATGGAGGAACCACAACTGAGAAAAAAACAATAGCCTGTAAGTTTAACAAACTGTTACACCACTGCTCAGATCCTTTACTATGATGGTTGCTAATACTATAAGATTGCAAAACTAAATCTCTCTAAAGCAGACAATTCATTTGTATGTCCTTTCCGAAGCCTCAAAAAAAACTCTAAAACTGACAGTACAGGAAACAGCATTTCTTTTGCAAATAGCTGATACTGACAGTCAGATATTCTTGCCTCTACTTTGTGAATTAAAAATGTAATTATTGAGAGATTCTTGATACTCACCTCAAAGATTTTGCCTGCTTTAAAAAACTTCTAGCTTTTGCTACTTCTTCAGTAAGTTTCTTTAAATCATCTCCTTCAAAGTAAGGGAAAACTGGATCCTAAAAATAGAATTAAAATATTCTGCTTTATCATGCAACTACTTATTATTTTCAATGTCTACCAATTTAATTAATTGAGCTAAAGCTCTACACCTCCTTGTCCCTGTCTACTTGCAGAGTCCTTCGAATTACAAGTGGGAGGGGCAGAGCAACTCTGGATTCTCACTAATACTCTTTCCTACCGTGGCAATCACTAAGGCCTCTTAAGGTGTAGCATTAATGTGCTATGTAAGGATTTTACAGTGACAAATGAAACAGAAGATAGCGAGGATAAAAAGGCACAGTAAAAGCTAAAGCTAGCTTAAAAACAGCGTCCAGAGATAGGATGATTTTGCTTCTTTTTCAAAAACTAAATTGCATTATATACTTCTTTCAAAGGTTAGGCCACCTGGCCAAGGCAGCTTATAGACATACAAAACCAGATATTAGGATTTCTCCTTTTGGTTGCAATATAACATATCTTAAGCTGAGTCCTGTATTACTACTTCTAGTGATTTTTCTTTTTTAAAATGCAGTTTTACTACAGATGAAGATTAAGTTGGAGAGAAACAAAACCAAGCCTAACAAAACCAAACCACTTAACATACATCTTCATCATCAAACCCCTCCATCAACATTCGGTGTGCTGCTAGTTGGCCATCCGCATCTCCAAAACTGCAGTGGTAGCGCCCTCCTGTTTGGGACGCAAGCTTCTTCAGAAATTCATTAGCTTCTCTGTTAACAACAAAGCAGTAAGTGACTCATGAAAATTATTTCTCTGAAAGCAGCAACAATTAAAAAAAAAAACAAACAATTTCTAAGCATTCCTCAAAAAGTATGATAACTAAACAAGCAGTTTGGAGGACATGATTATATATTTTGGTATAATTTCTAATCTTCAAGAGCTAATGAAGAATATACTCTACCTAGTTATCATAACCTCCAAAGACAGGTTATTTTTGAACATGAGGTTTAGTGTAATAACAGAATCAAAAAAAAAAAAAAGAAAACAGGTTGGCAAGGAAAAGGCAGCAATATTTCACACAGGGTAAGAAAGCCAAAAGCTGGGAGACTCCATAAGGGGAAGTAACATTTTTGCATGCCCCATAACTTGTTCTCTTGTCTAAGCCCCTATTGCTTGCCATTGTCCAACATGTCCAATGGCTAATACAGTTGCTATTGTATTCTTATTACAAGTATGCTAAATAACACACTTTTACTGCTGTGTCATTTTAGAGTCCTTTCTAGAGTCCTGAAGCACTAGCATTATAATAGTCTCAATTTAAGACCACAACGGCTGAGTTCTTTAAGACCTGCAACAACTGCTGCATTTTGAGGTGGTGGAATGTACCTTGTAGAAGTGGTCTGTTTGGCTGTCTGCTCCCTGCATCATACAGCCACCATGAAGGTGAATGTAGAAGAGCACACACTTCGTGGTATTGTTGCATGGTCTCCAATTCTGGACCATGCAAAGATCCCTCCAGAAGAGTAACCACCGATGTATTTTCAACCCAGACTCCATCATGGCTGGCACTAACACTTTCCCAGTGCTCCTTATTCCAGTTCAGCCTAGTCTATTATTTTTCTGCTGCAGACTAGGGATGCATATCACAACTCCATGTGTGTGAAGGCGGTTCTCTCAAGGACAAGCTGTGGGAGATACAGGCCATGTGGCAATTACCTGTGTCAGAACAGCTTGCCCAGTTCCCACCTGAATGAATGCCTAGCTCAAACCTGTTGTTCAGTGAACTGAGCATATGGCATGCCCTGAGAATGCAGCCCTCTGACAATAAATAAACTAATAATTTTCATGATAGTTTTGATCTTGTATCACATGATTGTTTTGATCAAGTATCACATACCTGTCCGCACAGCTAAATGAAATGGTGTGGATTTTAATATCTTGTTTCTTTCTCAAACTTTCAATTTCTTTCAAAATCAGACTGCAACTGGTATCTGGTTTTCCATCAGTCAATACATACAGTGCCTCTATGTCTTGGAAACTGAGAGCTTTCTGAAAAGCAGAAAACAAGCTAAAATAATTAGAACATTTATATGAAAAGTAATTCTTTAAAATGAAAACACTATTCCAATGATTTAAGACAGCTGCATATTTACCACTTCATTATGAAAGTTAGTATTGTCTTTTTCTTTTCACCAAATATGAGAGATCAAGGATATAACTTTGTAAAAATAAACAAGTAGATAATTTGTAGCATAAGGCACTTTAATCACAAAAGCAGGGCACCACCAAAAACTGACTCCTTTAAATAAGCTAAATAGCTTCAAGTAAATAGATTCAGTTAACTGTTGTGGGAGTAAAAGATGCTTAATGTCTGAAAATCAGGCTCACTCTAACCCGGCCATTTTATATTATGAAAACTTGCTGTGATAATTAGCTCAGTGGACATTTCTGCAATATAAACATGTCTTCTAATTCTACCGCACTTGATTTGCCAAGAATTCCAGAAAATTTATATGAAGATTCTGTAAAGGTATCTAGAACAAGAATCACTCATTTAGGGCACAATTTCTCTACTGATTTAAATTTAAAATCTCATGAAATTGCAAGTTCTTTCAGCCTCTGTTTTAAATTGTTATTACTAGTTAATTTCTACACCAAGAATTTTTATGGAAGAAAAGTTCCTTCACCTGTTACTGAAGTCCAAGAATCACACTCAATGCTCATTTGATTCTAACCACCATTGCTTCTTTAAAATTCATGTTTGGTTCATACCAAATATATCATAACCACAATTGTACATAACCATCATTTTGAGGAATTAGCTATTTTTTCTCTCCATGGCTCCTTAAATGCAAAGATTGATGAAACTATTGACATTTCACATTTTTCCTAAACTCAGTATGAACAATGAATGTCGTATTTTTGAGTCTTGTGGGCAGGAACAGTGGCTTAATTCCAGATCCATTTGGTGTTTTGAATACAAGAAGTGTTGTATAGTATGTTTTACCTAAATGTTTTATAGTACATTATCAATCATATGATCAGCACAAGACACTCTTTCTTCTCCAGACTATAGTATATAATTTACTAACCTGTAAAGCCATAAGGATACATGTATTACCATGAGCGTGGAATTTGGACACCCACTGTACAGCATCATGACATGTTTTATCAGTTGCCTCTACAAGATATTCCCTCCAGCTCTCTGTATTTTCTGAAAATCTCAGCAGGTTAAACCTGAGGAGAAAAATGGCCAAAATATTTAAACCTAATCAATACCAATCAATATCAATCTCATTGGATAAGCTAGTTTTGAAACAGAAACAAAACTAAAAAACAAACAACCAAAAACAATCAAGAACCTATTATTGGAATAAGAAAGTGTCAGAAAGTTTAACTCATTCTGCATCAACAGAAAGTCAATTGGAATGCTAAACCCAAACGTTAAACAGCATCAGCCTATGGCAAACATGGCACAAATCTTAGAGCTGAGAATTCCAAGCTGCTTAAAATGAAAAACAAAAAAAAAAATCATTTATGCCATGTGCATACTATGCACTAACATACTGTGTTTCAGTACTGTATTTTTAGTAATTACTAAATAATCTTATTACATAAGAATAAGTAGTGCAGGTTTCAGCCTGTATCAGTAGTCTATCATACCTGACTTCATTTTTTCTCAGCTGTTCCCAGATAAGGGATGCAAGTTCTTTTGTGATATGTGGCAAATATGGGTCCATGGAACCAGACGTATCAATTAAAACACAGACGTTTGCTTCTAAAATGGTACCAAACAATCTTCGGCTTCCTGCACCAGATCATTCAAATGTCGTGTCATTACATAAGCTTATTTTGTTGAACATTAAGATTTTATTGAGCATACAGTAAAACCTTCAGTCTTTAGGAGTTATTCTGGACACACCTCTACATAATAAATTCTAACCTGTGTGGAAACTAAGCAGTTCAAGGGTTAGTGATAGAAAAGTTTTCTGCTATTACAAATCTAGTACTATCAACCATTAATTACTAGCCAATTGTTACAACTTGCATTAAAAATGCGTAGCTCCTACTTTGCAACACAGAAAAAAATGAACTATTTCCTAACAAACATACTTATGAGCAACAGAGGGATCAAAATACTTTTCACCAGCAGCGATGCTAAACTTCTAAATATGGCGTGTTCTTAGTAAAAGAACCAAAAAAGCTATTTTTTGTATGTACATGATTGTGTTTCTTCTGTTGATGGAAAGCTTCTAACACTACAGACATCTACCTTGTATTCATGAACACAATGTGTAAAAATTAAAATTTTGCATCATAGCCATAATTATTTCACTGCAAGCTGGATGTATATCTACTGCATAGGTGTTGAATTCTCTTACAGTCTTATTTTATCATCATAAAAATACTTTTTAAAAACAGTTCAACAAAATAATAAGTTAATTATAACAACAAAACAGAACTTAAATTATTTTGATGATAAACTTACTTTTACCTTTACATTTCTTGTGCAATTACAGTGTACAGACCTTTTTTATGATGACTGTCATAAACTGCACTAAAGAACTTGCTAACTTTGGCCTACCCTGTGTTAGATACTTTGTCTTGCCCTGCTCCTAGTGTTGGATACTAAATGCCAAAGACTTCTAGTGCAAAGGAGTCAAGAGGAAATGATTTGCAATTACGACATTAAGTTATTAAACATGTATTAGAAGGTTAAATAATTAGCACCATCATTTAACCTACCACATTTGGGTTTGAGGTTAACAACTCATGTTAAAGGAGGCAGCTGGCATAACTCAAATCTATTGTTTAAAGCTGTGTGTCAAGCTCACACTTCATTAATATTTTGTCCACAAACAAAGGCTCACTGCTAAAATATATATTTTTTAAAGAAACAGAAAACTTAGTTTCCAGTGCATAGTTTGAAACTACAAGCAAACAAATGGAATTTTAGAATTATGCAGTTACAAATCACAGAATAGGCACAATAGCTCTTTGAACCTCATGTTTGAGATCCACATGTATTCAGAATTAACCTCACTGAAATAGTAGACAAGAAGATTTTATAAATGTTTAAATTCTGTTTTACAATAAAGATGCACAGCACTACCTGACAGAAGCCACTGTATTCTTTGTAGATAGCGTTGCAACACCTTCTCCATTTGTTCAGTGTAGATTTCCAGTTCTTTAGATTGAACCTGCAGATGTTTCACAACCCCCTGGAAAATTCAGTTTGTACAAAAGCATCTTACGTCAACAGGTATGAGCTCTGTGGCTATATATGCAGTATCAGCAACAGAAATCAGGGTGATTAGTTGTTTGCCTTTTTTTTTTTTTTTGTCTTTAACTCTATGAAATAGTGTAAGAAAATTTCTGTGGCTCTGTCACTACTAAATAACTGGTTTACCCAAATTAGGAAAGCCTAGTTCTAATCTCAGCCAGTTGCATCGAGCAACAAAATTATATAACATGGCTGGACAGGTGCTTATGTTGCATTCCTTCTGACATTTTTTGTAGATATAATAGACCAATAATACCCTGGACTTAACTTGCTATGTTTCTCTGGTAATTGCACAAACCAAACCAATCAATATCAATTAGTTTCCTAGTTTCCACTCTCATGATATTCCAAAGCCTTACGTACAAAGAAATTTTAAAATTATTATTCATGCTGGATGAGCAGAAGAGTTGCCATACATTCCAAAGATCCCATGTAGTTTGCATTTCAAATATACTAAATATTTCTGTGGTGAACAGAAAGCTAGAGAAAGTCTTCTATTAGCAAGGTGGTTTAGAACAGAAAATAATGGAGGAAAGTGGAAAACACACATTACATTCGCATTCCACAAACACTGATTATCATGTACTATCTTTAGCAAATATAAAACATTTCAGCAATGTAGGTATATGACATCTGCAAAACTTACATTGACTTCTACACTAGGGAAGATAGTGCAGTATTTTGCTGATACTTTCTTGTGCAGAGACTCCACAATTTTCTTTCGGTGAGTACAGCTTGGACCAAACATCAGTCTGGGCAACTCCAGTTTAAGTTTTTTAATACTGTACTTATTCAGCCACTTGTAAGAAAAACAAATGGAGCAATTGTTTTTTTGTAAATATTAAAACTGCTTAAATAACATGTTGTACATAATCACAATTAACACGTTCAAATAATTCATGTTAAGAATTCTAAAATGGCTATTTATTGATAAGGAACAAAATACCTCTTTGCTTGAACAGATTTCCTCTTTTTTTGGCAATGTAACAGAGGGAACACTCTTTCTTGTGCACATTGTCTTTGGATACTTTCGGTATACTGTACCTAGCAAGAAAATGAACAAAGTAGTATTGGGAACCTTAGGTTACCTCTTCATAGCCCTTCATACATGACTTCATAGCTTTTTTGAAGTTACATATTGGTAAAACAAAACAAAACAAACAGCCAAACAAAAAGACACCTACTATTTCACACACAGTTTTTCATTTTACAAAAATGGAAAGTTTCTATAAAAAAGTGACTTCTAAAGAAGCCATTTAGCTTTAAAAATTACCTTAAAAAGTAAAATCTTCTATTCACCTAACTCATGGCATTTTTTCTTAAAACATCTTTGACCAGAAGATCTCAAAGTACTTTACAAAAAATGATTAAAACACTCACTACTATTTGATAAATGAAACTCAATTCCATTCACTATTTAAAGCTCACTGATCATATGTGACTTTGCATCCAAACTGTTTGATAATACAAAGACTGATAATAAAAAGGCTTCACCAATAATATCATGGTAACACATACCCACATTTCTTCCTTTATCAGTATAGAATACTGACACAGAACACTCTGTCTGTTTCCTTGATTTATGTTTTCTTTTATTCTCAGTCTGAGGCCATTTTTTTATTGTTTGTACTACAAATAAAAAAAATACAAATTCTCATTTAATTTAGCAAAGTGTAAAACTGACATGTAACCCAGTTCTTCAGTTCATAACTTCCTATTGCCACAATTATACATACTTAATTTTCTTAGATACTGGTCAAGAAAAATCCATATTATAGAACTAGTCATGCTCATTTCATACAAATGGAACCGTAATCTTTACAACATATAAATTAGCATCAGGAGGAATGTCACATGGTATAACCTGAAAAGATTAGGGGCTCAGAAGAAGTATAGTATGTATTAGAAAAGCCAGTCGTCGTTGCACACAGTAGCTCATATGCAAATATGAATCCAGATTTGTAAACACTGCTGTTTAGCAATGAATCAATAGATATCAAGGCCCAAATTTAGTGCAAAAATTAAAAACAAAACAAACAACAAGAAAAACACCTCTGCAGATGTTAACAAAGATGCAAAGAACAAAGAGTGGGAAAATTATAAAAATAGGGGAGGAAGGAATTGGACTTTAATTAACCAACAGTGACTGGAATAAATTTAAGAACTGTTCTATACACCAGTAGTAGCTGCAAGAGAGAGCACTGAGGATAACCTGATGTTTGTGTTGGAGTTTTCTTTCATTGCTGGATCATAAAGAGAGCAGCATATTAAGAACAATTGGCTACAACAATACTAACAGAAATATTATATATTGAACTAGTAACATAAATCTCTGAATTGTTGAGCCTTTGATAAGAATGGAGTGTGAATTCAAAACCAAGATAAGTGAGGTTTTAATTGTCTTCAAAGTTATGACAAAAGGGGGGCTCTACTTTCTGCCACACACACATTTCCTGCTACAGGATGAACATTCAATCAAAGAACCTGGAAATAGTTATGTATGTGGGCACTGTTCCTTCCTCTTCCAACCTATATGTAATCTAGATACATTACAACTAAAACTCATACAGAATTATTTCAAAAACAACTCCAATGTCTCCTGTCACTCTGACTACAGGTTAAAATTGCTAATGTTTCTAAAAGTTTAAAATAAAATCTCTCAATTCTAATTTAATACTTTCTTCTAAGCAAAACCCAAACAAACTAAAGACAAAAAGCTCCTAATCCATACAGACCTGGTGGAATTTCTGCTTTTGCACTAGTAGGACGCCATGCCAATACTCTTATGGAAGAAGATTTCTCTGCACTGTGGTTTTCTTTAATATACTACATAAGCATAGATAATAAAAAATAAAAAGTATTTCAACCATATCGTAATTACATAAATTATTAAAAACTGGAACTATCCTTCATAATTAATTCTAATTCTTGTTTCATTCTGTCTCTTCTGACTAGTCAGTAGTAATTTACACTCCCAAGTGGTAAGCACTGGCCAGATTTGTCCACTCTCTCAAAACAGATACATACATGTACATGTACGCTGTCAAAATTAATGAGGAAAGCATCAGCAAAGCCCAAGGGTCTCAGAAGTAGTATAACTCAATGGAAATAAGCACAGGGAGCAGGAAACAAATCCCAAATCCTATTTCTTGCTTTTTATTACCTCTCTGTGTGGCCAAAGACACGCTACTCAACTGCAGCTGTCTCATGTATACATGAATGGGATACCACAAAATTCAGTACTTCCTAGAAGGTCTTGCTAAATAAAAGTAACTTGGTAAAACACATTTCTGCTTTGCCTTTGCTTGTATTAAACACTAATTTTTTAAGGTCAGAGGAGGAATTATTTAGATAATTGTAGATACTACAGTATTGTTTAATTACTACAATTCTATTTAATTAGCAGGATTTATTAAGATGTACTTGTCTGTTTATGTAGCACCTTGAATGCAAATTAAAATGTAAATTCAGAGTAGTATCACTGTACTGTTTTCACTTCCTTCAAATTTTCAGCTTAAGCACTTCTTTCACAAAGACCACCATGAGCTGGGTAGAGTCATTAATTAAAACAGACAATCTTAAAAATAAGACTTTGAAGAATTTCAAACCATTCTAGCCAGGCTCAGAGCTGTGGGTTTTGGAGATAGCAGCTTCTGTGGCTTTCTTTTCTCTTTTGTCACAAGCATGCTTGAGCTTGCTTCTGGTACAAATGGGTTAGCAGACTGATTTCCTGAACGTTGCTTTAAGGATTCCACTAAGAATGCACACTGAAATGGAAGTTCACACTGTTCAGTAATTCATATACATGAAATTTAAGTAAATGACATTTCAAGGACAGACACCCTGTATTTATTATTTTTATAGTAAATAATACAAATAGAAAAAGTACTAATCTGGTAATGCTTAACGCCTCTAACTTCTTTGTACTGTGTTTGCTCAAACACACAGGAGGAAAAACCTCTGTGGTCTGAGCAAACATTCTAATAGAAAATGCAATGCTATATGCATCAAAACCAGAACAAATAGGAGGAAGATGAACCTAATACATTCAACTATTAAACTATAATATCAAATATGTCAAGATCCTATTAAGTATCCATTGACTTTTCTTTAAAAACAGAACCAAACAAAACAACAACAGATTTTTGTCTCAGACTTGCATTCAACAAATTGCTATGACCTCTGGACAGATAATCTCACTGTGTATACCTTTCTCATCACACTTTTATAAGAAACAGCTGTCATAATGCCAGTCTGGCTGCACCACCTCAGCAAATTTGTTGGATAACTTTAGAAAAAGTACATTTAATATTGAGAGAGGTTGTCTAGTTCTACACCTTTAGTACACTTTTGTGCCAATAACGCAATAACACTCCCTCTGCTGTGCTTTGTAGGAGTAAATGAACAATTAATTCTACTTGAGAAGAACTCATCATAGGGCTAGCCACAAAGATGAGAATTGCTTCAGTCGTAAACTCCTTGTATTTGCTAGGAAACCACAGACAGTCCAACATCATTCACTGCAGTGCTACTGTATAACTGCTTTCTACTCCATGTTTGCTCTACAGTGACAATTCTCACATTCTAGAGCATTCCTCCCCATCTTACAAGGGTTTTCATTTTGTCCAATCTTCTGCAATGACAGCTACACGAACACTGTGGATTTTTTTTCTGAAGAAAAACAGAATTTAAAAAGATATATAATTCATACCTTTTGGGAGTAGTTGTTTGCTTTTTCAATTTCAGACACAATAACAGTGATATCATCACTTTCAAAAATACCTGATAACCAAATATATGCTAATCAGCATTTTAAAATGTTATATATATAAAGTATACAACAATTTGTAGAACATGTCAAATATCAATGAAAAGAACCAGAAAGCCTTCTTTTCCAGTAGGTCCAGGCAGTTTGGACCTACTACATTAGTAAATACATTTTAATTGTATACCTTAAAATATCTAGCAGAAAATAGTGAATTTTAATAGAAAAAAACAAATTCCTGCATTAATGATGCATTATAATATTCTGCAAGACAGCTAAAAGCCTTAATCAAACTAAGACCTGTTTATATCTCAATACTACTGTAGTATTATCACATCCTAAAAACTAAACAACTTGTTTGGGGGAAAATACATTAACGTATATTATTTGCTTAATGAAAAAGAACTAAGTGCTGGCTTTCTTTTTCACATACCTGCTTCTCCAAACCAATGAAATCTCCCATTGGCTACATGTACTATTTCTTTAAAAGCGATGGCAGTTTCAGTTGGGTTAGCATAGCGGGCTGGAATAATCCCACTGGAGTCAACATCTTCCATTACACTGAACAGACAGACATGAAGCTGCAAATCAAAACCTCTGCAAGCCTCAGCCATATAGGTACTGATTAAGTGCTGCAAAGCAAAAAAAAAAAAAAAAAAAAATCAGTAGCAACCATGTACCTCAGATGAGCTTCCATCTATTCCACTGTTTTCTGAACTGATGAACAAACAGTGCCCAGCATGTGCAATTCAGTGCAGGAATACACCCTGAGTAGCTGAATGCATCCTTAAATCATGTATATACGCAAAAGCTAATGCTGTTATTACTAGTGACAACACCAACTGCACTGCTGCAGCCAAGAATTGAGTTGGGGTAGTTATAAGAATCAAAACCACAAGGTGATGGTCTTCAAGCTACCCATGCACTGTAGCAAAGAAGTAGGGATGGAAATTATTCATTTGGACTTTCTGTATGCATCTGTCATTCTCATGTTTTCTCCATAGGCTTTTAACAATTTCTTGTGTTTGCCCAGAATTTCCAGAAGTTTAGTAACAAAGGCAAGACAGGCAAGACACACATAGTTAAGCCAATTGGACTACTCTGAGTTCCGAAGTTCTAGGCAGTGCAAGTGGCTCAACAGCAACAGAGCACACACACTGTGAAAATACAACCAAACAGCTGACTATTGTTATTAAAAATAGAAGCTGTTTCTATATAGTGTACTATGAAATTTCACTGTAAAATTATCTGTGGCTTTTATACCATTTTATCACAAGGAAATGATATAATACAAAAATCTGAGTGGGCTTCTTCAAATTAAGAAATATGCAGTGAAATGATAGCCACAGCTGGAGTGAGACAAAGAGCTTAAAAACACTTCTAGAGTTTTCTGATTCACATACTATTAATAGTTACTACCTCCAACACATAAATAGTGACTGCAGAAAGAAGGGTCTGAGATACCAACATTTGTGCTGGCTTAGATAAGTAAAGAAGTATTCCACCAACAAGCTATAGTAAGTAGCCAAAAAAAAAAAAAAGAAAAAAAAAGATAAATACAGTTGAGATTAATTCTGATAGGAACTTTCAGAAGAGCTGTAAAACCTGTGATGATACTCACTGTTTCCTGATCAGGTATTCCAGTAGTCAAGAGGTAAAGTCCTTGTGATTTGTGTTTATCTTTATATTTGAAGTCTACTTCAACAGCTTGCCTGAGAGCACTCATGAAATTTCTACTCCCTCTGCATTGCAAGCTCAACACCCACCTAAGAATAAGTTTACAGTTCAAAGAATTAATCTAGAAAAGCTTTTGTTTCTGCATAAAGCAGTAAGAAAACTAAGAATCTTTACTAACACTGCTCTGGAGTCTGAAATTTTTGACAATGACATCCAGTAAAACCAGATTATACAAGGATCCAAATCACTTGTTCTAGTTTCTGTATTGCAACCATGACAAAGTAGTTTTTAAGATAAGATTCGAAGCACAGAGATGAAGACAAAATGTAAGAGAAGAACTGACAGGAATAAAAGAAAACCACAGATGTATAATGAAATCACTGAAGATATAATTCCACAGAGAAACGTGGGATTTGGTTCCAGTGTATGAGGGGAAAAACATGGTTTAAATTCCAGATCTCAACTGAATTTGAAATAGTTTTAAATTCTTCATGTAACCTGTGCATTTCTTAAAAACTTCTCTAGTCATGTACATACGTATTCTGGATACACATGAAATACAAAGTCACTAGGACATACTGAACTTTATGACACTGCTTTCACAACAAACCATCATAAACAATCACTGTAGAACAGTTCATGTCAAATTATTTTTGTGATATGGTAAACATGACAATTTTCTAAACTGTTTGCAATACCAATTAATTATGTTTCTCTGTTACATCTGTTTTATGATATCTATGTTCACTTAATTCAGAAGTATAAGAAAGTTATTTCATCCTACCTCCAAGCTTTTTGTAAGTTTTCTGGTTGAGAAGGAACTAGTTCCAGCTGCCAAGGCACAATGTCACTCCCAAATCTTTTACAGAAATATAATAGCAATTAATTTTCATAGAACAAAGAAAAGGATTGAATGAATTCTTAAAAAAAAAAATAATAATGGTTTGGGTTATTAAGAGGTAAAATTTTCTGTTTCAAATCATTTAGTTATTCCAATTTATCCATCACTCAGGGGTTGTCAGAATTTCAAAGCAGCAGGCCAGATTGCATTTTTCTTTCTTGAACAGGATGCTAATGAGCTAGTAAAAGTTCAGAAGAAGACAGAAAGGCTTGCAATTAAAAAAAAAAAAAAAAAAGAACACCCACAAAACCAAACACCCCCAATACCCCAAACCAGTAACACTGAGACGCTGCCTTCATGACTCTGCTCTCCTCTCCTACCAAATTTGGAACTCCACGAGTTGTTGTCTCTTTTTTACCTGTTATTCAGGAACCTGCCCAGCTGCTGTTCAGCAGTTGTGCCATATATTTCTCACTACCAACATGAGTATGGATTTTTAGTACTATTAAACAGTAAAGAAGTGTTGGAGTTACTGTAAAATTTAAAGGGCACTCTCAGTAATCCTGAGACACTTCCAAAACCCTCATCCAGTAAAAGTTTCTGCCATGTGAATTGATACTGTTGTTATGAACAAAATAACAGAAAGAGAATTTGATTCAATCAGTTTCCGTGCCCCCCCACCCCCCGCAAATGATTTTTAATTACTAATTTGGTCTCTGTACATCTGGTCCATAAATCTATTCAATAAAGTTATATCAGTGTTCTTCTCGCAATTACCTCATCATAAAATCTGAAATACTACCAGTAATCTAAAACATGCCCATTAGTAATGAGTCTATCAGCATCCTTCTTTCATTGCAAAGTATTTTAAAAGATAGTCTTAAGTAGCTGCTTACGCTATAATATTGAAGTAATCCTTATCTGACATTTGTTCCTCAAGTAAAAGTCGCAAATAATGTTGGATATGGATGATGTACATAGAGTTTGTCGCTGATATATCAACAAGTATAACCACCCTGTGTAAGAAACATGTTATTCGTCAAAAGAACTTAATTACATTTTTTAAATCTTCACTGCACTCTTTAGCTCACCAAGAAAAGCATCTTCTAGCTATGTATAAAAATAAAGATGATCTATGTAAGAAAAAATAACCTGCAGAACATCAGGTGAGTTTTTTTTAAAAAACAATAACAAAAAAATCTGTCTTCCTTAAGCTGTACAGTAATCAGGATACTGGCACATGTAGTGCTATATTGGCTGTTGAACCCTGAACAACTCCTCTTTCTTCTCTGTAATTGAATATCCAGAACATGGCTGAAACATGTGGGTGTTATCCAACAAGAAGAGTTGTTGGATAGTTCATTTTTCTTTCTCCAACCATCATTCAACAAACATATAATATCATTCCAAAGATAAATGGAATGTTTTCTCCCAGTAATTCCATGATAGACAGGCTGCTCAGGTATCGACTGATTGATGTTATCTGGTACACGTTACCTATTTTGAAGAAAAGTGTTAATGATGATCACCTTCAGTATGGTCACATAAGAGATTGTGCTTGTAAACACAATGCAGGATGGTCAGTGTTAACAGACAGGAGATACCTTTGGAGCAGTGGTTATGAAAAGAATCACAGATGTGATAGACAGTCAATGGGACAAGAGTTCCCAACACAATACAATCACCAGATGGACCAGAAGGGCTAATTCAGTCCTTAATGAATGAATGAGGAGATCTCTAGTAACAGAGGCCTCAGCTATCTTGTCCGAAATTTCATATTCAAAGTTTGTAAACCAAACAATAAGAGCATTTATGCAACTGATGTTGGATGGGAGACCTCTGGTAAAGACTCAGACACAATGTAAATAAATGTTGTTATTATTATTGAGGATGATCCTCAAACAAAGTTAGGTACAGATCTCAAAACACATTCAGAGAAAACTCTTTTTTTTTTTTTTTTTTTTTTTTAATTGGTATATCTACACTGACATTTGTCATCTGGCACTTGAATGCACATTACTAAGTGGTGGAGGCAGAAGGTATTTGGTAAGTTGAAATTCATTTTCTGATAAGAATCCATAAGAGGATGTGAAGAAATACTCTGGTATAAATACTAATAGCATGGGTTGAAACCTGATGTAAAAACTACATTTGTCCAGAAACAGCAGTTTCTGTTTGTACATGTGTGTGATTTAAGACAGAAGATGTCCCTAGATAACTCAAATTTAAGAGCCTCATCCTGTTTCTTGGAAATTGCACAGTTTTCTTAACTGACAATCATTGGATTCAGTAAATTCACTACATTATTAAATACAAGAGTATCAGCATCAGTTGTCAAACACGGATTGCTTGCACTGGTTGTATCTGCAATTACCACTTCTGCATATGATTTTTTTCTGCCCTGCATTCCTGAGTGCTCACTTACACAAAAAGGAAAGGTTGACAAATGAGAATTATCACCAATATACAGAATACAACTGTCAGAATACCATACCTCTTTTCATAAACACTTCCCCATATTCTTCTGCTAGCAACGGACAGCCAGTTGATTCGTTTTTCATAGATTCTTACCATTTTGGCAAGGAGTTTCTGTGAATAAATATAGAAAGCTTACGATTTCTTCAACAGCATTTTAAGTAGTTTGTTAACAGATCATTTCAACTAAAAACATATAATTCTTTAACACAATATCAATTTGAAGACATTAGGGCAGTTTAACCAAACTCTACAGAGTATGAACTTTTCAAGCATATGCATGCACTACATGCATGAGGTCAAGTCAGTCTAGAAAAGGACATGAAATTCAGAAAACAACTACAACATAGCACTGTTTTGGTGCACAAAATACGAATATCTACCAGGAATCAAAAAATCAGATGCTGCTTTCATGTCAGCCAGTTAGACTTTACAGTCAGACCACAAAATGGAGTTCTACAGATTTCTTATCCCTCCTCCCTTTTAAAGGAATATTTGTCCTGCCTGGCAGCATTCTCATAGCCCTTCCTCAGCAGAGTAGTATGGAAGAGAGCAAAGAGAAAAGAACAAACCACTATATAACATCTTGACTACCAATATCCCCAGGCAGCTTCTATTTCATTAAACTTCTACTCTCTGATACTCTGCATTCTTACCAAGGAGGAAATGCTCAAGAATCACTACTGCCTGTAAGAATTCCATCTGCCTTCACTGTGTTACCTGTATATATAATCTCCACTTCTTCCACACTCACAGGAGTACTCAAAGATCTTCAATATCCCATACAGTGTAAAAGTTCTCCTGGCATGACAGTAGTTTTAAGACTACCTATACAGTAATATTGTCAGTGGCAAATATCTAAAAATCCTAATCTAAATCTAAAACTCCCTAACCTAATAATGTTCTTAATTCATATACAAGCTTGAACAGAAAACTCTAGTAACGGCCTTGGTATCCTCTTGAAGAAAGTCTGACAACTGCCAACCAGGCTGAAGGCAAATGCAAAACTGGATAAGTTTGTGCAGCCAGTTCAGAAACTTAAGGTGAATGTGAGGGATGTCGGAAAACAATGTGTAATGCAGCTGGAAGGAGGCAGAAGGAAAATAGTAAGAAGACATGTTAGAGCATTGTCTTAGACATCAATCTTATCTGTTCTTCAGACTGAACACAATTCCAGTTGTGCTTAACACAAATGAAGAACACCTTTTGGAATAAAGAGCTGCTCTAACCTGAGGCAACGCAATCAGTAATTAAATATTTGGTGTCATTCTAGAGGGAAGCTTTAGAAGAGAGCTTCACAAACAGTGCTGTACATGGTGTCACTGGTGAATTCAATAAGAACAGGGAAATTCCTGATTAAATCTTGTTTGCCGCTATAAATGCCTTTGTGCATAATTTTTCATACCATGCAACAACTTTTATTTCATGTAACAATCATCCACACTTGCTGCTACAGTACTTCCTAGAATGCTCTTCTTGTATGCCTCGAGTCCTTCGTGGCCTAGCCAGTAACAATTAGCCATTCTTTTTCATAAGACTTGTTTGACCTCCAAAGAGATAAAATAGAAATTTATTTTTTAATGATTAAACTAAGATAAAATGGGATAGTTTTGTTAAAGCAAGGAAGAGTCCTCTATTCCACTATATCCTTTCAATGTACAGGTTAAAAGATTCATATATACGGTATGGGTAAAATAATGTAAATACACCCTTATACACAAATCACAAAATGCACGTTGCTATATTTATGAGTAATAAATAAATTATGAGTTCACTGATGAACTTCTTCTCTCACTTACCCTTCTTCCTCACTACCACATCAAGCTAGGTCCCAAATCCAGCCAGATGGCTGCAGACTCGCATGGACAGCTGTCTGCATGTGAATCCCTGCAGTACTTATGTATCATGAAAATTCACATGAAATAATTAGATAGTAATCCAGCCCTGATGAAGCCATGTCACTACAGACAACTCACCTGATAGTTGTATAATACTGGCAGGTCAACATGGATATTTTTCACAGTTCCATCATGCCATTCAAACTGCATCATCACTTTCTAGAAAGATAAATAATATTTTACATGTTTACAGAAACCTATAGGCTGCACTAGCATGGAATTCCTTCCTGGGTTATTTTTGAGAATAATATAAGCATCTGGTTTGAATACACAACTCCAATTTCAGTTAAAGCCTGCAGGATTTCATTATCTCATAAAGCACCAATTTAGTTGGAAAAATGTAGCAGTACAAAGAAAAAAAAAAAAAAAGAAGAAACAGGTCCCCATCACTTGCCTCATGCAGAGTTGATGATACTGTTTTTTGAAGAATTGGTACAAATTCTTCCACAGGAGAGAAAGCATTGGGAGCCAAAACTTGATAAAGGTTTAACTTCTTAGCTATAGCAAGGAACAAAGACATTAAATAAAACATGTTTTCCATCTTTAATTCCTGTTTCATACCTGTTAAGCTTTCCTTTCTGTGCTACCTTTCAATCCATTTGTCTTTAACCAGTCTGTTGAAGTTTTGGCCAGGAAGCATGGTGTTTGAATAACTAATGGTCCTTCATGCTTTGGAGGCTTTGGTAGGAAGCTGGAAGTTGCTGTATTTGCAAATTCTGTGGAAACCTAAAATGGATTTTAAGAAAAACTCTTACAAGTTTTAGTATACTTTTTTCTCCACCTTAATCCTAAATATCCAGCATAGAATATTTGTTTTACTTATGCTTACTGGAGTGCTGAGATTTCAATAATCAAAATACTTCAAAAATTGCTACCATTGGTTCTCCAACAAATAGGTTTTGTGGAACAGTGCTCCATTAAATTGACTGTATTGGCCACAATGCAAAAATCAGCAGGGGAAATGAAAACATCATGGTCATATGTACTGGCTGGAAAATAGCCAGTTGTTTCTCTAAGACAAGGCAGAAAAAGATCTTCGTTGTACACACACCAAATCATTCTCCATTTCCTACTCATCCAAGCATAGAGTCAAAATGAAACACATTCTACTTCCATTCACACCAATGGAAACAAGTCAACAAACTCCTGTGAGACATTATAACTCTTACTTAAAAATGGGTAAGAGACCTTGCTTTTATGAGTGGATGGAAGTTTGTGGAGATGCTTTTTCATACAGAAGGCTTGACTAGTAAGTTTCTGAAATGATGTGCTTTTATTTGGGGATATAGGACCTTCTAAGTTTTTTCTAGATAACTTCTGTTCCCTGTTTAGTCTATATGGTCTTTAGTAATTATGAGGTTGGAAGAGAGATAAATCTATGCACTTTCACTATATACACCCAAAAGGCAGGATGAGAGGGAACAGAGCTAGAAATATTATTCACAGATGACACGTATGCCTCCAACCTGGAGGCATAGAGACATACAAGGGCACCTGATGGAAAATTTCACTCCCTATTTAAAAGTAAACGTCCACTTCACACAATTGCTTTCACACAGCAGTGACAGAGTAGTGATACAGACTATTTTGTTGATATAAAAATTCCTCCACAGCCATAGATTTGTAGAACAGTGCTGCCAAATTTCTAGCATGAAAGATTGTCAATCATATGTGAACTCAGCAAATTTCTAAAATTCGAGGCTTACGGATGTGCAAAGATGAGAGTAAGGCAAAAGAGAGATGCATATTTCCATTTAAGACCATCTGCACAGGGTCAAAGAAAAATACAAATAAATAACCTATCAAAACAAAGCAGAACTAGAAATTCACCAAACACTCCATAAAAAGAGGAAAAATCACAGGCGATTCTTTTACTTTCTCATCCAAAGTTCATCAAGAGCACTTTGAATTTATTTTATTGAAGAAAAGACATTTTGGAGAACATCTAGCAAAATGGCTCCTTTGCTAGTTTTGGCCTTATTTTGCTCTTCCAATGGATGGCCAAAATATAATATCCAGGCTTTACTTATCACAATATCCAAGTAATCACATTCATTTTTTTTTAATATTGTGAATGCTAAGAAATTCTACCTCTAATACTTCAAAGTACATTTGAAAACAAAATATATACACATACATCTGCTATTCTACTGGTAAGTGAGCCACCAATTCGCCTTTGAAAATTTTGTTTGATACTCTTGAGCAGATCCTTAGCCTTCTGGCGTTCTTGAAGTAGCAGATAAAGATCACTACTATCAGAAATCTGTATATATGAAAAAAAGGGGGAGAAAATAAGTTAACTGCTATTCAAATACCAGCTAAGCACAGCTTTCTTATTTGATGGATATGCATTCATATAAGACTGCCTGGCATTGCAGAATAGAACATAAATGTACCCAACACACTACATATAGAAGTTATTCAAAAAAATATATAATTTGATTATTGTTTTGAGTCAGTGTACAATAAATTCATCACTAGTTTCATCTTATTCATCAGCTTTGAGTCAGTGAGAAATATTTGCAATTTACAAAAACATTTTTAGTCACAGAAAGAATTAACCACAGGTTTATTGACCACATCCTCAGCACTTGTCAGACCAAGAACTTTAGAACCAGGTATTGCCATAAACTTCTATGAAGATGATAAGTAGTTTACCTTCTAAGAGTCAAGAATCATCAAATAGATGGGAGAAAAATCCTTTACCTCTCTGGCTGTCACCTACCTCCCCCTTTGAAGAGTAGCAATGATAACGGCCTCTTACATGTTCTGCAAGGTTCTTTAGAACTGCCTACATATATAAATAGGAAGAAAAATAATTACTCCAATTTGGTAATCTCTTTTGATAACGTGGGTTGTTAGTATTCAATTCTCAACTAGAGATAGAGAAGAAATCTTTTAAGATACATGTAGCGAGAAAGCCAAAGAAGTAAGATGCTTCCATTGTTTTTTAAAATAGGAGATGTTTTCACTTCTACTTTAAGAGCATGGCTGAAAAACTCAGTAAAGACATTTACAAAACAGGTAATAAGGGGCAATTTCATTCAGTGTGTTTATTAATAAGTTTATTTGTTGCATTAAAATGCCAGTTACTTCCTGTGAAGGCAGGCTTGTGCTAGTCAGATCAAAAGTATATCACTGAAGTCAAGAAGTATAAATATTAGGCTCTGCTTCCCCTGCCCACATTTACTTCTAAATTGTATGCTGTTTTTCCACATCATGGTTTTGTATGAACCAAGATGAATAAACAGATGCTCCAAACAAGTTACTTCATTTGTGCAAATCTGCTCTGAAGAAAATACAACTCTACATCAGGAAGTCTTTAATGAGTAGTTTAGCATCTCCACAAAGTATATGAGAGAAGACATTGCAGCTGGATAGGAAATAAATGAAAGGACACTGGAGGAAGTGAGTATCAACACAATTACTTACAAGAGCAGCAGGACTGCTGCAATCATATATAACAACATGAGCCAGAAGTTTTCTCCCCAGCATACATTGCTGAGCATAGTCAGCCAGTATTTCCAAAGGCTGATCAGTGCTGATGTTGATAAATAAATAAACAAGGAGGAAAAAAAGAAAAAGATCTTAGCAATGACAGCAATCAAACAGTGTGGGGGGAAAGGCCATACTGTAGAAGAAAGGGAAGACAACATTAAGGAGAAAGAAATTTGACCTCCCCTTCCCCTTTCAACAATTACTGAGGTACAACTACTGGAGTTTGAGTCTGTCCTGAAAGTCTGAATGTTAATAAGAGCACTAGGATTCTGTTTTGCTTCATAATGACCTGTGGATGAAGTGAGTTCTAAGTTGTTCATTGCTAGCCATGGAAGCTAAAAATCAGGAATTATGTTTTTGCCCCTTCAACAAACTTCAATAGAAAAGTCTTCAACACAGATGTTCAAGTGTATTTACTTAAGTGTATGTCCACTGCTTTCCAAAGGCACCAAATAAAGCAAAACTTTTGCTTTGTGATTAGAATTTACTGACCCCCACAGCTTTCATTCCTGGAATTTTGGTGGCTCTCCACGGCTCATAAAAGGCTTTCCTTCCAGCTACATTTCTGCCAGGGACAGAAATTACTGAAATTTTCACTTGTACATACTATAAACTTCTGCTTTTTGTTCAAAGCAGACCCAAGCAAAACTTGGAACCTTTTAAATGAGCACTTTGTATTCAGTAAATTAGCTGAAATGTAATCTCAATAAACTCTTAAATATCCAACTTGCCAAGCTTACACCATCCCTTTTTTGCACTTTTAAAATAAATACAATATATAAATACAGAGTACAGTAAAAATCCCAGAGCCCTTACTGCAGCCTTTTTCTTGTATCATGGTTCCAGTAAGGCAAGTTTTCAAATGACAACAGTAGAACTGAAGAATTCAGTCCATAATTTATATAATCTCAGCAGGGCTTGTTGACTGGTTTGTTGTAATCAATCACACATTTCAAGTTTTCCACCAGCACCACTAAGACCACAGAGTGAAGACTGCCTTCCAAAGTTTAATGCTATTTTACAGCAAAATCTAGCTACTCATCTAATCGTCCCAGAAATGTGGACCCTTGCAGTGAGATCCATTGAAGAATTTTTATTGATGTAACACTAGAGCTAACAAACGTTCACAAGATTACTGCATTAGCTGATCTGCAAATGAAAACAGTGACTTTACAGTAGAAGAGATCAGATTTATAAATAGCAAAAGTGGGAAGAATTATTAAAGAAATTCAGTGGTACCAACTTAAAAGATGTAAGACTTGAAACTTAAATTTTCTATTTATTTTTGTATCAAGTTCATATTCTTGTACTAATTCTGCTAAAACTGGTTGTTAGAACAAATAATGGACTTACCAGCTTCCTACAATAATAACCAGAGAATTCAGCTTTTTCATTGTAAGGACATGTTTTAAGGCTTTCAGTAAATTGCAGCCTCCACCAGGGGCCAGCTGCTGTACCCACTGTCTTGCTTCATGTAGCCTATAGGAGAGGAAAAAAAAAAAAAATATGCACACTCTATCTGCAGATACTGAATAAAATGGACCATGAAGATTACTATAAACCACAGGGGCTGCTAAGATATTTTATATATGAACAATCAGTGTGAAATCACTAACTGCACTTAAAATTCATTTTTTTTCCCTCTTACGAATCACAACAGGCACAAGATGATGAACAGTAATTATTATCTCCAGGAGATTGCTTTAATTACACGAAGACATTGGCTGAAACACCTTTATTTTATAGAGAAACTAAATTACTTACACATGAACATTGATGGTTTTTGGACTCTCCCACAGAGGTGAAATTTCTGTACCAAATGAGAGGCAATACAATTGCTTCTTATAACACAGCTGTTCATCTATTAAACACTAATGAATACAAAGTTTATTAATACATTACTATCCATGCTGCTACTAGTAGTTATTATGTAAAAGAATAAAAACAGAAATTTACTAAGAGTAGTTGCAGTAATGTTTTCAGCTCTTGCAGAGAAAAGCTTCTACAGGAAGTCATACAGATTAAAGTATTTCCTAAGGAGTACTCAAACAAAACCTGCAAACTTATGATAAACTAGCCAATTTGTTAATGAAGGCAGGGAATACTTGTTCTACTGGTATTTTTTTCTCTTCAGTTGATGTCCATATAAAATAGAACATACTGATCTAGAAGGGGCATGTTCACCCAACAATAAATTACAGAAAATGTTGAATATAATATATTCATGGATAGGGCTAAACAACAGATCAGGCATTAGGGCTAAGCCAACCAAATTTGAGTTTTCTTAAAGCAGCTTTATTTAAAATGCACAAGTGAAAAATGCAGAAAATACAAATCAATTTTAAATAATTTCTGATTGCAGTACATGAAGTTCTACAGACAAAGTTTCAAAATTAGAGTAAAACAGCTACATGATACATTCCTTACTGTAAAACATTTATAAAAGAAAAAGGCACAATAAAGGATAAGTTTGTTTGGGGACTTTGGGAAGCAATTAACTCACCAAATTTTTGACCAAAATTGTGATGTGCATCTTGTTTCGACAAAACATACAGGCATAAAAAACCTACATTTAATATACATAGCTTTGTGTACATCTTGGTTCTCACTCTGAAGTTGTTTCTGTTAGTCAAGTTTAGAATGTTAGAGAATGCTGGTACAAGCACTGAGAAACTTATAAAAATTGATATTATTATTATAGTAGGCAATGTCTAGATCCAAACAAACTCCAGTAACAAAACCTGTAATTCCAAAGACATTTAAAAAATACTTCTTACTACAGAAAAGTTCCACTGTATTATACTCTATGAATTCAAGCAGATTTTTCCTCCCCTTAGTTCTTTACCTGTAGTTATTCCGAGGCTTGATTATCATGTTACAATAGCCAAAGTCTGCTTTGCTATTACTTACCAAAAGGTCTTTCTGAAAATCCAGTAGTCGAGGTCTGTAGTTCATATCAGACACATCAACCACAAGTCCAACTTTGGTACCTTTTACAAGGCCAAACACCTTCAACAAGAAAAGTCACTGTAAATACTAAGCTTACCTAAAGTTCAAAAATGTTTCTGTTTGTTCTGCACAATGCCATGGTAAATTCAAATACTACGTATTTACTTTCAGTTTAGGCTCTCTAGCACAAAAATGAGACAGTGACAAAGACAAGAAAACAGAAGAGTACTACCGCCTCACAGTTTATCCTTATCAGTG
Organism: Aythya fuligula; assembly: GCF_009819795.1. Taxonomy (NCBI): domain Eukaryota; kingdom Metazoa; phylum Chordata; class Aves; order Anseriformes; family Anatidae; genus Aythya; species Aythya fuligula. The sequence goes on from NC_045573.1 coordinate 7,930,725, forward strand.
AGTCACATTGCCTCCCTTCCAAGACAATGTATTCATCATTTGGGACAATAAAATCACGACTTCGTGTATAGCTTCTTGGTCAGGTTAAATCAAGCCATGTTGTGGAAGCTGGATTTTGGGATGCTGCTCATTTCCCTGTCCTCTCTGAGAGGGAGTTATGTCTTTACCCATTTTTGACCATTAGAACTGCTAGGCACAGTAAGTGATTAACCAGCAACAGAGGGCCCACTTGACTGAAAGACAGCTGCGTTCCAGTCAGAAGTTAAGCTCCCCTTTGTCTGCTTCTGTTTAAGTGGCACTGAGAGGCCCCGATTAAGATTGCTAAAAAAAAAGATCAAATCTAGAAAGCAAAAAACTCACATACCAATGAAAGATCACCAAAAGTAATAAATTGTCAAGATAAGGAGCGCTGCATATAACGTGAAGCAGTAAATAATGAAAATACATAACCTTTCTGGAGGCCACTTTTTACTAGCATTCAAAGGTTAATTTATTCTTTAATACTATAAAGAGTTCCCTTCTAAAAATATCCTGCAAAGTTAAAGTTACCTTTCTGCTGTCCTTCAACAGCCACTGAATTCGCTGCTGATAAAGTTCAATCACCCTGACAAAAGGCATAGCACAGCTTTAGCCAAGACATTTTTTTGCATTCTGTATCAATGTAGTATTGCACAATCTGTCTTTATCATGTCCTTTTTCTTGCAGATGCAAAATCACGTTTTAAAAATACTGTTTTCAGCATTTATATGAATAGTGGTTGCAGGGCTAACCATTTAAATACCTCTTCCCCTTAAATTGTTTAATTGACTAACTAGCTGGCTGAAAAAATGGATCACTGAAATGTTTTCTTATCAGTTTTATTATTTATTTATTTATGTATTTATTTATTTTTCTACTGAGAGGAAGGAGAGGCGTGTTCACCATGTGTATGCATGAAGAAAAAAAAGTTCAGGCAAAATTGAGCTAGTTCATCACACATAGCTTATTGCCAGGAGATATATTTAATGTAAACTACACAATTGTTTAAATTGTTTAAGACACTCATGAAATACAACTTTGTGATTGGAAGGCAGCACATTCACTGAAGTTTTGGACTAGTTGCAGCACAACTTTCAACAATTTAATTTTAAAATAGGTATAAACTGAGGTAAAACAAAATACTTGCTGTCCCCAAACATTGCTTTATGTTAACCAACTTATTTTTAACACCCAGTGCTTTGTTTTTACTGTTTGGAGGTTTTAATCAGCACTTCAAAGTAGGAAAAAATCTTTGCCTTGAAACATGAAAGCTACTTTTTTTAACCAGATTTGCTGAGACTTTGTTTAGATGGCAGAGTACTGAAAAGGGACCTTCTGAAGATTCTGGATCTTCATGACTGACATGGTGAGGTATGCTGAAGTAACGGCACTTCTAGGAACAGTCTAACAAATATTGTGAAGACCAGCAAAATTATTACTGTACAGATTATTGAACCTATTCATTAAATGTCTTCCTCAGTTTAAGTTTTCTTCATTTTATACATTTAAAATTCATTTGGTAGTTAACAGTTTTCTATATATCTGCTATACAGGCTTTTTCCCTCCTGGTTCCAATTCAAACTACTTTCAACATTCCATTCCTTGAACAGAAAACCGAGCAATACTGTCTTTTGTAACTGGACACATGATTTGAAACTACTGGAAGTTGCAATAAACACAACTCACATATATTAGTATTACCTGCAAAAAACCAATTCATTATCTGCCTTACAAAAATCAGCTTATTGCTTCATTTCAAAACTTGGTTGATAGGCATCTTCCCCTTCTCAAATAAAAAACCTCAGCTATACTGACACATAATCATCGCCTGCCTTGAATCTCGACAGAAAGGATTTAATACTGATTTAATTCACAGAGATTACAAATTAGGATTGAAGAAAGCATTTGTAAACACCTAAAGAAGGACAGGGATATGGTATCATTTAGTATCAAAATTATCAACAAGATCAAAACTTACTCAGAAAGTCTGGACTCAAAATCGGTAACAGTCTCCTGTGTAAACTCTACCTCTTCAACACCGTTTCTTGAATCCCTGGAACACTATGCATAATTAGCATCAGAGACACACACAAATCAGGACTAATTAAAGGGCAACATTATACTTACGAAATAACATTGCCTTCTTTCATCAGATGTTCTAATGTTAATTTCAAGGATTCTAAACTGTAGTTTCTTAGCCATTCTTCTGTGGTTTGTACCTTTTCTGACTGTATTTTCTTCATTTCAACTTTCTATAGATCAATTAAGAAAAAAATAAATGCAGTATAAAAAATGAAATGTGCTGTTCAAATGCAACAAACATCTAAGTCCCAAGAATGGCTGCTGTGAGGCTGTACATATTCAAAAACAATGTAATTTTAGGTACTGCTACATAGCTACATTCAACAACCAGTAAATTTTAGGACAGTGGATAGAAAAAAATACTCTGCAGTTGGGATAGACCTACTAACTTATTTGTATGAAATGTACACTAAGAAAAATAGTGCTGGAAAGCTCAGTATTATCAGCATGACTGAGTCAACATAGTCCAATATAATGCAGTTAGTACACTATCTTGAATTTGGGATACAAAGTAAAAAAAGGTTTCAGAATACTCCAGATAGAGAGCTAAAGGAAAGAAAGAGAGAGCTTAGTTTGGAGGAGGTAAAAAGGAAGACAACAAATAGTTCAGTAAAAGAAATAAAATAATATACCCCTGTGATTAACAAGAAAGGGAGAAAAATAAAGCATCTCCAACACTTGCCTCACGGATTCTGAAGGGGTATATACTGTATTCCATTTTTCTAAAGAAAAACACAGCAGCAATTTCCAATTTACTTTTATCATTTTGCATGACCTGTTCACATACTGATTTATCTCTGCAGAAAAACTTTATGTGGATTCATGACTTTTGTGATTTTATCTATCACATTATCTGTATATATATATGCCAATATATTTAAGGAGACTTATCAGTTGTATGTCAGCTTATTTATTCCACACTCTTTATTTACAGTGCGTGTGTTACTTCTCTAGTTGCTCCATGTAGCAGGAAAACTTGCCTACCAGGAGATCTTGTGTCTCGTTAACATGCATTACCAGCAATCCATTGTCCGGTCCTAGATCAGACAGAGTAAAATCTTGCCATGGTGGATGATCACTCTGTACACTGGATTTTGTGGTCACACTACAAGACAATGAATTTTATGGGATGACTTAATTGCCAAGAATATTCCTGTACTGTCACATAAAGTTTTTAATGTGGGAAGTGTTTTTATATTTTGCCATTTGTTTACACACTCCATTTGGTATCTGATAAGTGTTTTGGAGGGACATATTGCATAGTTTATACAAGCTACAGTTATTTACTTTATATATACTTATGAAGTCCCAATAGAATTTTGTAACAGTACCCTTACCCAACTTTTTCCAAAAACTGATCATTGTCCAGCAATTGTGCCATTTTCCTGACATGTGTATCCATTATATGAACAGACTTAGCCTTCAAAAAAAAAGTGACAAGTGACAGTATTACAGCAAACTTCTTAAAATATACTATTCACAAAAACATTAAAATTGACATCAACTTTTATATGATAATTACATTGCATGTAGGACAACAGAAAATTAAAAAGCAGTTGCAAAGAGGAGTTACAATTAACCATCTATAGAAAATGCATTTAGAAATTACTCTGGAATAGTTATTTGTTCAGGGACTTTATGAAGCTAATTATATATATGCACAGCTGCTGGGAGATAAGTGACAGAGCTCAAGCAGAAAAAAATTACCAAAAGCAAAATCCAGGGCTCTGAGGGTGAGCGTGAGCTGCAGGGACAAGGGGCAAGGAGTGGGCTGTGAGGCACAGAGGTGAGTTGGGAGGGTTAGGTTGACAAAACCGGCACAGGACGGTCCACCATAAAACCATCTAGGCTGGAAGAGGTCTTCGTGATCACCAAGTCCTACCATCAGGCTGACCTGTTGAGTCCTATTGCCGTTCCTTCACTTCACCGGGCTCTTCCAGCTCGCCCCGTCCCAGCAGGTTCCAGAGAGCCCCCTCCCCAACACCTCCTCTCACCACAGGCGGCAGAAAGACCCCCTCAGCGCCCTCACCGGCCCGTTCCCTCCAGCGCCCTCACCGGCCCGTTCCCTCCAGCGCCTCCCCTCACCTCACGGGGAAGGTTCCCCAGCCCCTTATCCCTCCTCCGCACCCCCGAACAGCCCGCATCCCCTCCACGCCGCAGCCAAGAACCCCCCGCGCCCCCTCAGCAGCAGCACCCCGAGGCGCCTCCCGGCCCTCACCCGCCCGTTCCTCCGTCAGGCTCAGGTGCCTGCGGCGCGGAGCGGCCGGGAGCAGCCGCCCCCCGGCCCCAGCGGCAGCTCCGCGTTACGGCGTTGCCTGTGGAGACGGGGCGGGCCCGGCGGGGCCGCTGCCGGCCGCCAGAGGGCAGCGATGGGCGGGAAGCGCCCGCGTGTGAGGGGAAGGCACCCGCGCGCGAGGCGCTCGTTCCAGTCAGGGCAGCCGGGGCCGATGGCTTTAGTAGACAATTTATTTTGATAAACTTGCTCAATAACAAAAATACAAGTGAAGAAAATTATGTTCATTTTATACAGTTTGTATTAACATTTGTTCAGATATCATTAATTGGAAAAAAAAATAAAAGTGTTCTAACCAATTAGAAAACAATCCTTGGTAAGGGTGGTGCGGGGTGGACGGAGGACTCAGACGGCCAGGCCTCGAGCGGGACAAGCGGCTGGCAGACACTCTTTCCTTCATTATTGTCATCCTTCACAAAGCTTTTAAAGGACAGCTTTCATTTCCCCCCCCCCTTCATTTGTTGGGGCACACAGTACTCTACAGGTGTGTTCTGGAGTGGTTAAACAACAGCTCTAAACACAGGTGTTACAGAAGGGCCCTCATCTGGCCGCAGTGACAGCAGCCAGGGGGTCAGGCTCAGGTGATGCTGCACCCTGCCAGCAGCTCCAGTAACACAGGTAGCGCTTGCCAGCAAGGTAACAACTGAGTGCAGAATATTAAATGGTTAGACTCATGTACTCGAGCATCCCACCCTCCTCTGAGAGGAATGGCTTCCAGCTTCCAAAGGCTTCCAGCTGAGCTCAACCATAACATTTATGCAGACAAGTTAACTAGTTTCCCTTCTGAAGGTATTTTAAGCTTCTGATTTCACATGTTGTTAGGCAAATAAGTGACAAAGTGTGCACAGTGTGATGGGACATGAAATGTTTTAGAGAATTTTGAAGCGTAAGACTAGTCTAGTGATGCATGAAATGAGCTGTCCTTCAAGAAGTTAAATATAATGGCTGACAGAATTAGAAAAGTTTATGTAAACACTCAACATAAATATGGGATTACCTTTGGAGAAGAGTCATATGGAAACATTTGCTTTTCATGAACTGAAAAAGTCTACAGATGTTTAGGCATGTTCAATACGAACTTCTTGTAGTTTAAAATTAAACCTTGTGCAAATAAAACCTATAAATAGTATTCAGCAGATTTTACAGTGATGCTCTTAGGTATGAAAAAGAATGCACACATCTTTCAAACAAAAGTAACAGACAAAAGTTTGACAAATGATTGCACCATAAGACAGTGTTTTATATACAGCTTACAAGATATGATTTTCTGCTATAAATTAATACTGTACTACATAGTACTTAGTGACTTCATTAGAAGCAACTGTTGATAGCTGTCTCTTCATTTACTGAGGGAAGGTTTTTCATTATAATTTATTTATTTATTTACAATGCAGATGGCTGTATCTATTTCTGGACATGAAATGCTCAAATATTTAATCAAACAGCCAGCTAGTTAAATCTCCACTATTTAATAATTCAAAGCAATAGCATTGGCAGATCAGAAAAATTTCCAGCCAGCCAGCCACAGACTGGCTATGCTCCAAGATAAGTGTTCATGTTTTTTATTGCATGAGGATCCATTTACTCAAAGCCTAAATCAACTGTGTACATGATGTTACTATATCCAAAATAGGTAAGAAGGAAGAATCTTAGAGGTTGAGAAACCTGACCCCTTCACTCATGTTCTAGTTAAAAAACCTCCTAGAACTATTTATAGGAGTGACATTCCTGAAAACAGAAGAGCTTTTCTGCATCAGAATTCCTATGTTTTAGTCAATACTTCAGCTTTTGCTACACCACCAATAACACTGAAAATTTAGACACATCCGGCATCTTAACCTGGCATTTTATCTGTCTTCCACAACACTGCTAGAGGGAATTAGAATATCTATGCAGATGAAGGCTTAAGGAACCAAATTATCTTTAAAGCATCAGCTCTAAGTAAGTGCCTGGCTGTACTTACAGATTAGTTGAGAAAAAAATTAGCATTCTATGAACACTTCCTTTTCTTTGTGAGTGAACTAACTGGAAAAAAAAAAATCACGTATAGACCATTAAAGTAGCAAATGTGTTCAAAACCACCAAAATGTGAACTATGAACTGTTTAATACAGCAGAGTCAGGGAGAAGTTAGAGGACCAGAACCCCGTAGGGTTTGAATGGCACTGAGTTTCAAATAATTGTGCAAACTGTCTTATCACCTTAAGTGTCTGAAGATAAGTGATTATTTTGGAAGCTTCTGATTATTTCACTAACATTTTTTAACAGTGCCTAGTAATGTAGCTCAAATAAGCTCCATAAAACAGAACTTGAGACATACAATTTTTTGTTTGCTTTCATAATGGACCTCAAATAAACCATGAGTTAACTGGTAAATGAATGTAGACAGTGGCCCAGGAAAGCTCCCTGCACTAAGAAAAATCTTAATTTCTGCAAGTTTAGATTGAGTAGTAAATTATGACAATACCTATGGAATTGTAATGGAAAGTAAAACTGCTTTTCATGAATAATACTTCAAATTTGGATGGTCCTTAAATCCACATTTATAATTGCAGTGAACAAGGCATATACTATTTAAACAATTATACTGCTTTTTTTAGTAAAGGTGAATTAATAAGTTCATCCATCTTTGCAGTGAAATAGCATTTGCATTACTTTAAATACTGCATTTTACATGCGCTAGAGAAATGTTTATCTCTGCTGTAAACTGCAGTGCTTGAACTCATATGAATATCAATAATAACAATGTTGTAGAAAAAGAGACTTTCTATGCAACAGTTGCTAATAATTTAAATAGTGTCAGTTTCCCCAAATTAGGATTTTAACTTTAAGGTATGACATGATCTCACCTTCTACCCTCATATACAAATAAATTACCATAAAAAGAATTTTAGCTTAACTTAAAATTGCACCTAGAAAGGCATGGGATCGTTTGTACCTATTACAAAAACTGTTAAAATCAAGGGCTGCTACAAAGAATGAGGTAAACTGAAGACTCTCAGCTATGTGGCCTTCAGAGAAATGGCTTTTTTTCTATTGAGTTCTAGTTTTGCACACCACAGTGTTTTGCTAGCAAAGCGTTCTGAGTTCTTTTCCAGGAACCATTTGTGTATATATACATATATATATATGTATATACACACCCACACATACACACACACACTGTATACTGCATCAGCAAAATATATATATATTTATATATATATTTATATAAATATAAGGAAGAAATCCCCCTCTGAAATGTTCCGTAGTGTTTTTCTAGAGCTTATGGGAGAGGAGGGGATGTACGTCTTCTTGCTGTTATGTATCTTTTGGAGAACAAGTGATCTATTGGCTTCTTGGTGCAGCAATGCAAGATCGATCCATATTGGTGCCAAAGGCTTTACGCATTAGAAGGATGTAAAATACTAATTTCCTAATCAGTGAGGCCAGCCTCACTTGAATTCCTCTGCAACCCTCTGGTCTACAACAAAGTTCATAAATACTTTGACTTCCAAATTGTTAGACGTTAAAAATGGGAACAGTACAGTAAGACGGGGCATTATGCTTCTCAGTGTAAAGCATTCTTCACTAGTTCCTATCACAGTGCAGACCTGACTGCATTAAATATGCTCAGGAGATTAGTCAACGTTGTCTGTATTTGGTTATGGGAAAGGCTCTCCTTTTTTCAATCCAAAGTGCATAGTGAGAATAAGTCAAAGCATTCCTTTTTCAATAAGTGTTTGATAGTCATATCTAGGCATCCTCCTGAGAATGCAGTTCTGTGTCTCTTTTCCAAAATAAAGTCCCGCAGTCCAGACATTCATCAGCCAGGTAAACAAACTTTGCCAGCAAATAGAAGTCCAACTATTGTAAAGAAAATAGATAAAACAAACAGTACATACGAAGACCCAACCACTGTATTATTGGGTAACTTGTATGGTTGACCTCCAACTTCGTTGATGTAAAATCCAATTGGAAATATTAGGGCTGCCATACAGAATAGAATCACTGCAAAGAAAAGAGAAAAAAAAGTCATTGCTGTGAGTCAGAAGAGTCAAAATATTTACAAATCCATAGAGCAGTATAGGAAAGCAAGCCACGTATTCTGACCAAGCCCAAGATCTGAGATATTCCCATACATAACTAGCTTGAAATGACTGAGTAGGCTCTACCTTGCATTTAAAAGATCCCTTGTCTATTTCCAAGACAGACTAAAAGATCCCTTTTTAACAGTAATTTCAGCCTTGCTCAATGGATCATGAACTCTTTACATAAATACATTTAAAGTATGTACTTCTACCACTACCCGAGTCTAATCACAGAGCACATTACTCCTAATTAATTTAGAAATTCCCTCCCTCAAAGTCAAGATAAACTAATATTCAACATTGAAGAAACTTTTTTTTTATCACTTGTCTTTTTCCAACTGTAGCTGCCGTCTCCCATTCTTCCAAGTTCTTTTTCTATCCAAGCTTTGTTAAAAATAGAAAACATTGTCATTATGGTTTCTTTTAGACTAAAATACAGCAGTTTCCTAAATTTATTTCTTAAGAAAATATTCATATATCCTTAAGATTTTCCAGTGGAGTTTAAAGAAAGTTTTCTGATTCAATTTAATCTAAGCTTCTTAGCAAGAAACTTCAAGTTCAGACTCCATGAACTTAGAGAACCAAGCAATGACACTTCTTTTTTCACTTTAATAGTTGGACTTAGGTACATGTTTCATGTTTACAACTGTCTCTGTGTAGATATACAAAAAATAGAACTCCTATTAAAGCCATTCATTAAAATTACACTATGGATTTCACAGGCCTTCAGATATTAAGTGACCCTCATTTCTCACAGTACACTTCAGTGCTCTGATCAAATCCAGTAAAGGATATCCAGTGTTGTAATCTTTCCCAGATGAGAACTCCAGTGTTCCTATAAGATACCTCTGGATAAATAATCTTATAGAATTTTAACATACAAAATGCAGGGTTGTACAGTCTCAATGAAGGGAATGACTTCTCAAAGAGAGAAGAGATTCTTCACAAGAAAAAGGATTAGCTTTTAAGTTGGTTTGACTACATATTCGTGAATATAGCATTAGTTATTTTTTTCTTTAAATCAGTATTAGCACAACAGATTTTTTTCTACAACTTAAGTCAACATTTAGTGCCTTACTGTTATTTCATGTATACATATTTCAATGTTATTTCAAACATTTATTGGGGGTACCATGTTCTACTCACAATACTCATTCACGCAAATCTAAATTATATCTGAGGGACATGTTCCACCAACCATACACATACTCATCCCACATGATGCACAGTTCTCTCAGTTCTCAACAACGCACACTACATACTAGTTCATTGAGTTTCCTCTCAACACACACTGATGCTTTTTATTTGTTAATAAGAAACATAGGTGCTGTCCTTGTCAGTACGCTCTTCTCTACCACTAAGAGATGAAACTCTAGGGGTGCTGTTACCTACTTGGGAACAAAAAAAAGCAACATTCTAGTAATAGCCATCACCTTAATTACTGGCTCCTATGCAAGTCAGCATTGCTCCATATCTTTTTGTTTCCAAAAGGTACCTTAAATTCAGCAGCTCATCTGTCCTTACCAGGACAGTCTCTATTCTTTCCAAACGAAGAGATGATGGCCTAGAGCAGCCTTAATAGTTCGTCAAACAACTTCATTACTCTTCTTCCTGCCTAAATACACGTGCTCCAGTCCTTCCAGCTTTACAATGTTTCATGCCCATACTAAAAACTTTATCAACTCCATGTTTATTCAAGGATCAACAGCTTATGTCTTTATGTATATCAGGTCTTAATGCTTAATTCTTGTAATTTGCATAGCACAGGTCTCAGCTTTGAGGAAAAATACTCATGCTCTGTAGAAGAGACTAGTTATGGGCATGAAGAACCTGAATTCAAGAAATGTCCATGAAGAATTATGGACATGAACAAAAAAAAGGACTGTTTCATCACATGATGCACATCAGACCTTCGGCTGATCCTTGCATTCCTAAACATGAAGCTGCTTACACAATACCTTGAGTTGAATGCTGCTAACACAAGAATCAGCCTCTCCACTTACTTATTTATTCCCCAGTAAGCATTTTAGTAAATAAAAATAAAGTAATATGTATATACACATTCCACTAGAGGGAGCATGTGACTTGATTTTAATATAACCACACCAGCAGATTATGGAAGAAAAAGCACAAACAAATCTGGCAACTGCAGTTACTGAATTGCTGCTCAGTGCTACCACGTTAGACCATCTGTTAAAAAAACAAAACACAGAAACCAGACATTAAACATCACACACTTTAAACATTAATCTAAAAGTATTTATCTATTTTATTGGTCCACATAACCAAATCCTTAGAAGATTGTTTCCTCTTTTTTAATTGTATCTTAACCAGTAAATGGTCCATCTGACGAGAGAAAGATCAGGTATGTTTCCTGAGCAGATCTGTGTAAGCACAGAAGAGCTCTGTATGTAAGTGGTCCAGAAAACAGTGGTCGATAATGCATACTTATTAACGCAACACATAATTAGTAACAGTTTCAACAATACTCTGAGGATGAGTCACATTATCATAACTCAGCATGTTTTCTATTACATCCAGTTTGTCCCTGAGGAGCATTCCAGTTATTTACCAAATTTCTATTGCATTTTTAACAAAAATGCGCTTATAGGAAATAGCTTTATGACTCTGACACAACCACCTCCGCTTCCAGGATTAAATCCCCTTTATTGCTTTCAAGAACTACATAGCTGGAAAAGTTCTGCTGGCCTCATGGATAAGGCTGAAGAATGTATCTTTATTCTCTCCTCTACTGACCAATTTTATTTGAGGTACATTGTACATACCTGCACCCACAAGCACTCACTCCTAGGTCTGAGACCTGTTACTGGCAAGCCAAAAATTTGCCCAGTATCTCATGTTCTTGTGGGAGGATAACATAGGCAGGTACCTCAACCCTCCCTCAGTTTGCAAGAGGAGAAAAAATAAATTCTGCAAACGCAGACTGAGAAGAATGCTAATTTACATACACGCTTCAAATGTTTGTTACAGCAGTAACCAGCAGTCTTTTTTTTTTTTTTCCAAATAACAGCACACATGTTCCGCTGTGAGGGTTTCCAAGCAATTTTCCTTAGCGTGGTCTAAGAATTTTTAATCTACTGAAAAACAGATTTCAAAGTTTGTCAGATAAGGAAATCTAAGTTATCATCTCAAAAAAATGACATATTAAGATGCATGATTACTTAATTAAAAAAGACAAAATCCAACAAAGGAAGCACTGAGTTAACTTAGCGTATATTGTTCTAGAATGAGAATTGCTGGCTAGAGCTGTGACACAAAACACAGCTTTCCACATCTGGTCGTATCAGCTCAGCGAATTTCCAGCAAAATCTCCAGCAACCCATAAAGAACTTCTTCCTCAGGAGTACGTACTTACGATTTCAGGGAAAGTTCGCAGAAAGACACAATCATTACAGTTGGTATTAACAAAAATATTTAGGTAACAGAACACAATTTCTAGTCTGCTTCTGAATGTTGTCTGTCAAAAAAAGTCTAGATCCTTTAATTCTTAAGCTTGAAATTGTTTTCAGCATCCAGTGACAGTAACTTCAAAGAATCCAAGATAAAGTGTATTGAAAGAAGAAAAAGGTTATGGTCTAGTCTTTAGGGGAGTATGGTACTACCTGCTTGTCTATTTGGAGATGCATAACATAGAAAGCAGAAGCTGGTACAAATCCTTTGTAACCCAAGAAGCCCTTTATTCACTCAAACACCAGGAACAAGTATTTGCAAGATAGCTAATACTAGTTAAGAATATGATTGTCCTACTGTGTTTCTACTTGTGTTCCACAAATCAAGTCTGTTACGCTTATGAACATTTAAATCCTAATACAAATCAGTAACAGACTCTCTTGTAAATGCTAGGAAAAAAAAAAGGTAAATTATGATTTTCTATTCAGCATCTCTTCCTGTGATATATCTCAGAGAAGCACCTACACTTCAGTGGTGGTAACAGAATTAGTTCCTTTTCTAACTGTAGCAGATGGTAGAGACCTGAATTTGTTTAAGATGTAAACAGACCTTGTAGGCTATTCTACGAATTCCTGCAACATCCCAGATTGTTATAATATACAGAATACCACATACGTGGCCTCCACAGAGGATAAGCTCTGGATATAGTTCCTAATTATAGATCTTAACAGTATCTGTCCCAAGGACCACAAGAATTACAGCTTTAAGGATTTACCATAGGTTCGCCACATCCTATCTTCTAAAACAGAAGATGGCATAATGACCTGTAAAGGAAAGGGATTTAGATTAATTTGAAGTAGGACTAGCAAGAAAGGAGTAGTTTCAGAGATACATAGAACAATACCAAAGCCAGGTTTCTTGCCTGCTACCAACTTATGCCTCCCTGTCACAGGGCAAAATTAGTGATGAAGCAGTACAGAAGCTGGGATGGTAACAGTTAGCTCACACTTGAGCAAAAGGTAAACAATACCATGCAATGAATAGCTGACAGATCTTTGGTTGCCATCAACAGATGAGGCACAGCTGTGTGTCTGCAACTCCTCTTTTATTGAAGAAGCACACAGAAACCTGGGCAGTACAGAAATGAACACCAAGAAGGAATCTACTCTTCATTACATTGTGTGAATTCAGCACTACAGCTAATGGGACTCAGAACAACAATAGTTTTGATAGTGTCTACGCCCAGGGTGACAATACCTATCACATCAGTAGGAATACTATGATTTTTGAAAGAATCTTCTCTACAGGAAGCATAGGAAAACTTTTGCATTTGCCTTTAGAAGACTTTTGTCAAGTGTGCAGCATGATTTGGAAGACTGAAATCTCTCTTCTGTATGCGTAGACAGTTTGCAGAGAAGCCTGAAAGACAAGTTTCTACATAGTAAAGTCACCAATGGCTGAGGAAGGATGCAAATGCTGTGCTAGCAAATACTCTCAGGTGCATCCCTTTAAAAGTGTATACAGGAAAGCAATACACATGAAATAAAAATTAAAATTTGGTCCTTCACATGTCCTTTAGCTAAGGCAGACAAGATCACTTGGCAATAATTCATATTTAGTAGATGCACTATTGAAAAGCGTGTTATCCAAGATGACAAGACTATAAGCAAAAATTCCAGTAAAGATAAGGTACATAATATGTTTAATTTTTCTCCAAGCCTAATTTCTCAATATGATTAAGACATCAAGGAGAGACACAGGTTTTTGCTGAGGAAAAAGGTTCTGATTCTTACTTCATGATAGCTACTCCTCCTGTAACCTTTGCTGGATACAACAACAAAAGCAAGCAGGTTTCTCTAACATAATTGGTAGTGCCAACAAACTGCTGAATACAGAGGGATGTGTGTGATGGGTGACCCAAGAACCTGTAGATCCCATCTACAGCCATAACCTGGGTAAAACATGAAAATGAAAATCAGACTGCAATAAAAGGTGATACCAACAGCCTGGATAAAGTCACCACAATCCAAAACAATGTCCAAAAATCCATCTAATACTATCTTAATCTTTTAGTTGTAGCAGAAAAACTCTATCCTACCTTTGCTTCTCTTTGAAGGGGTTGGTATAGGCATGCCAAGCAACCAGCACTAGTTTATGACCTGGACTCTTCTTCCCTGAATTATCATACTGTGCTCTGTAAAGTGAGCAAAGGAATGAAGCGCTGAGGATGTTTGCACCAGTTTGCTCTACAGACTTCTATCAGTTGAGAAAAACATTAAACAGTCCCTTAGGGTCTTTCACATGATTATCACAAAATCAAAACAAAGAAATCAGGAAGCTTCTCTTTCCCTGCACAATGTTGTTAAACAGCTACAGGAAGCTGAGCTTCCAAGACTTTACTCTTCTGCAAGGGAGATCTTCATTCTCTTCCTCAAAACGAGAGGATATTTCAGATAGTTATCCAGGAATAAGAGTGAGACTCTCATCACTTCTCTGGATAGCATTCCACCCCCTTGGACAGAAGGGTATTTACACTGGATCTGGAAACAAACAGACTCAACCCATCAGGGTCAAATTCCAGCATGAACCGGGCAAGACTGACCTCTTACCAGACCCTCCTTACTACTGGCAGAGTTGCAAGGAAACGGCTGAACAAAAGGATTCCTCTGCTGTTACATGATTTAATTTAGACCCCCCTTGCATTTGAAGGGAACAGAGCTGCCAGTCCCAGGGTGGCCTTTAGCAACCCTAACAAACTTTGCTGCCACCTAGGACATCACATACTCTGTCACATTTAGAAAGCTCTGCAAGAACAATATCTGCTAGTTGCCTGTGCTGTGGAGTCTTGAAATCACCTGCAGAAGATATGTAATACAATTATGAAGTTTTCTCTATCCCCTTCTAATGAGTTACCCATCTTTTCATAACACAGTACTCTGGCACTTCACAGGAAGGACCTGTTCATTGTAGTCCAAGTTAATTCCACATGTCGCCTAATACCAATCTACATATAGATTACTAATTTGTGTTGCCGTTCAATGAACGAGAGAATTTGTTCTCGTCTACCTCCTGGAAAGTAAAGAACTCTGCCTTCCATTCACTTCTTTTCCCAAAGTGACTTTTATTACAAGTGAGTCAAGCAATACAATTTCCCATCATCATTGTTAACAGGAACAGAAAGGTCACAGAGTCATACGTATTGGAGATGAATATCAAAGATGTTGAATTTCAGCAACACAATCAGATCTTAATAGAATCATAAGAAATTCTGAGTTGCAAGAGAAAAAAGTTAATATGCTTCATTATTAAACATCTCCTAACAAAGGCAAGTGCAGACCCTTCTATATTTAGACCTTAATAATGGACCAGTTGCAAGCCCAAAGGAATCTACAGAAAAAAAGAGCTTTAGGTTACCAGAATTTTCAGCTGAACCACGCAAAGTTATAGAAAGCTAAAGATGCAAGATTTGGATTAATGGAGATATTTTAAAACACTAAAATATGTAAACCCCAAAATGCAAGTTGTAATTTAAAGAAAAAACCTCAGTAAATAAACATATAGTACTAAAAAAACCACCATAAAACAAGCTTTGACTTCAGCTCACTGTAAGCATTCTAATCTTACATAGCATTCTGAGCTCAAACCCTCCCTGCATACATCAGATGCACATGAAATATGTATAGATATACAATGACAACTGGAAGTTGGGATTTAATATTCAGTAATACTCATGTCTATTTTAGTCATTCACTTGAAAATAGAAGTCAATCACAATGAATACAGCATTTCAACAGCTCCACTGTCTGCAAAAGCTGCACTACCAATTTAATATGCTATGTAGCAAAGTTGTCAGAAGGATGGCTTTGATTGTACAAGTGCCTCAGCAAAGTGCCTCTGTTGAAGCTCAGTGCTTTTTTACATTATTCCCTCCCCCAAACAAACTTCAATCTCATTCATATTAGATGTCATAGAGTTCCATTAAACCTTATTTATGTCTGTGTAAACCACAAACTTGCATCTTCTAGTTAGTGTTCACACTACCTTTAGTGGTATGTCATAATTCAAGTCAATTTAAAAGCCCTCAGGTTTCGAGTTTTTTCATGCTGTCATCCCCACCATTAAGGCATCATTTCACAGTTGGCATAAGCCTGTAACACACACCAAGAAAAGGAAGTTTGAAAGTTACTCCCCTTACTCGTTATAACTATTTTTCATTTGCAATGAAGGAGCCACAGCATGTTTCCCCATGCAGAAACACAGGGCTGCTAGAGGAGGCTCAGCCAGTACTTTATTATGCCCGTACTTGTGCAGAGCAGAACCAAGGGAGGCAGAAAAACACTGGTACTAGTCCCTCTGCTAAAGCACTGCTGCAGGTCACAGGAAGCAAAAGTCTCAGTGCTGTGAAGCACAGCAGATGCTCTGCAGTAGGCAACCCTCCTGCATAGCCAATTAGGATGCAGATATTCCAAATAAAAAACCCGTTGTGAGCATCAAGCAGGACTGAACCAGCATCAACCCTGAATGAGGTATTCATGAGACATGAGACACCTGAAATAGGGATGGATTTCAAACTGTAGTAAGTCTTAGATGCATCAACTGCTTCCTCTACCTAGGGGAAGGAATTTCCAGTCATTCCATTTTGCTAGGAGTAAGACTGGAGATAAGGGCATGGGGAAGACACAATCTGGGACTGTCCTCTTCCATCTCTGCTCATTCTCTTCAGCCAATTAACGGCACTCCTCAAGGAAGGTAAAGGGATCAGGGAATGCAATGACTTCCTATACTCTCACCTTGGGCCAACAGGTGATTAATCCCTCTCAGTTATCAATCCCTCAATTTTTGAAGAATTTCTTTTTTCTCTCAGATGTGGTATTTGAAGAGAAAGAACATTTTATATAGTAGGAGCCCTACACATTTTTCCCTGACAACAGTATTATTTTAGACTCCACCAGTTTATCCTGTGTACAGGTCAACTGTGTAGTTGAGGTCACTTACTTCCAGTGAAAGCTATCCAGCGGGCATATTTAGTAGCTTCTCTTCGCCAGTGGGAAGCCACCAGCAAACCACATGTGACAGTTAGTGAAATGATTCCCATAATGATGAAAAATAACGTAGTGACCCACTCAGGAGGCAGCCGTGGAGGAATACAGGTCCTGTCACGTCCATGGATGGTTTGACACTGTCGCACAAGGCCAACTGTGAGAGCACCTGAAAATACATAGCAGAGAGGCAAGTAAACTTTCAAAATCCTCTCTGAGGGGCGCTCAGCTGCAAACTGAATCTCAGATTTGTCTAGGTATAAGGGATTCTTTGATGAGCCTTAGTAAGTCTTTCAAAGACAGAGGATAGGAGGGACATCTATCTTCATGTTCTTTCATCAAACCTTTGCACAAATTGAAGTGAGATGGCTACAGGCTATACAAGCTGGTTCTTGAGTGGCAGTCGAGGTCTAATCAAAGGGATAAAGCAGTCCTATGAAGCCTACCACTATCAGCTAAAATGGTATTGGAGTTGTAGAGGGGACTCTCACTCATCTTTGGAAGAAAAAATACTTCTATAATCTGATAAAACAGGATGCAGCCCCCTAACAAGTCTTGGTCTAATGTCTTTTTCTCTCATCTGTAAACACAGCTTTAATCCTCAAAGTCTTGCTGTAGAATTTCCATTTAGTTCATATGAAGATTTTAAGAATGTTTCCCAAATAATCCACTTATTGACAATAACTGTCTAAGAGTCAATTGACTTAGGTCAATTATTTTGTCAGCTAACAAGAGTTACAACACACACCACCTGGGATATCTATACTACTAGCCAAAGAGATCCTAGGAAGAGAACAAGGCTGGTACAGGAACCATATTGTTTTGTCACAGTCCACCAGAGGAAAAAAAAAACAATCAAATCATTTTAAAATTGCCATCAACTGTTTGCAGTAACAAAATGCAGTTTGCAGTAGCAAACAGCAATGCAACAAACAGGCTGAGCCTAAGACATATCACAACAAGCAGAATTCTGTAAGTGACAGAAAATCAGATGTTTTCAATTAGATCCAAGTAAATCTGATTTAATATCTATTTCAGTGCATCTGAGACTCATACATAAAGCAGCTTTTAGTAAGCTTTAATACTGAAGTTCTTTACCTGGAAAATTTTAATGCAACGTTAACATGTAATGTTAAAATCTATTTCTTCCTGTATCACTTAAGTCCTATATTTCTCAATTCTTCACAATTTCTCTTCTTCTGATCTACGTCCTTAAATAATCACAATTGTTCTTTATCTAAAACAAAGTCATCAATGGATAGCATTAGAGTCAACATCTTCCTCCACAAATTATTTTAAACAGGCCAACTATAACATTATTTACTTAAAATAAAGAGTGCAACTCAGAAAAAATGAAAGATTCACTGGAAGATTCAGAGATGTATTTTCAACTTGAGTAAAAGTTTGAGTAAAATCCTTAAAAATGCATCAGTTACAAAACCCACTACTGCAAAACTGGCATTTTCTACTCCAGATATACAGCAATCACACCATGGCTGCACACCGGGATTAAACAGAACTCAGCCAGAATTATACAAGCAGACTTGCACAGCCCACATGCCTATACACTACAGTTCTGCATGCAGTGCTTCTCAGTTGCTTTTGTGCTGCCTGCAATGTTTTCATTTTACATCAGCTGCCAGGACAGAAGGGAGATGTGCATGTGTCCTTGATAGTCAAGCTCCCTGAAACACACACGTATTGCAGAACCTCATATAAAACACTAAGTAGCTTGGGGATAAAGAGGCTATTCACTGCAGCCTGACAGAACAATAAACTAATTCCAATCGCTCTGCAAGAATAGGACTTAACAACAATTTTGCTGCCTTTATAGCAAAAGTCAGTTCTGTCTAAACTGAAGTATAACTTTTAAAAGTGTGAAAATTACATCATGCACTCAGATATTTCCTGAATTCATGGACAATAATTGAGCAGATTTTTAACTTTGACAAAAGCAACAGCACTAGGGCTTTGAACCCTAAGCCTACAGACTCTTTGGAGGTCAAATGAGGATAAGAAAAGGTTTGTGAACTATTTCTAAAGGTTCCATAAAAGTAACTAGGAGAAACAATCTCACTCATAAATTTCAAGTTCCAGATTAAGTTCACAATACCAGGATATCTCACATAAACTGAGGCAGCAGGAAGTTAAACTTCATAGCTTGGTCCCAGTGACAGATCTCCTGTTGAATGCAGATTTCAGAAGAAGAGCAGGTACAGAATGAATCAACACTTGAGGCCACAAAACCTCATGCAAGCCAGACAGGATTACTCTGCTGGGTGTATTCATACCTACACAGACATAAAATTTGATTCCATAAATAAGACTTCTTTTTGGTGTGCAAAAGGAGTATTTACTTGCCATAGAACTCTACAGAAGAGTGGGTTTACGTGGTATTTGATTATGTAGGTCCTGCTCTAAAGCCAGCAAGCAGACAGTTGCTAGGCAGCTTCCAATGATACATCTAGGTATAGAAAATCTTGGTTACCCTTATCTGATTTACCACTGAAAGTAGGGACAGAGATACTGAATTGGACAGTCTCCTCCTGCCCACAGTTATAGAACAGCCCAATAGTCCATCTCAAGCCGGTCATCAAGTTCCACTCTTATCCCTAGGAAAAAGGGGCTTTTAGTCATTCCTTCAGAATAATGCCAACATAACTGCTGAAAATCTAAGCACCAAATGCAGCAGTAAAACAAACAGCAGAGGTAATGCTAGTAGATAAGGCAGCTTAAACAGATACACTCTACAGCCCTAAAACACGTGCAGCAGAGTTAGCACACCTGCCCACCCTCCAAAGCCCCAGGCCTGCCGTGAGCTAGGACAGCATGGGGATGCAGAGGGCTGGTCCCCTCCCCTCACGTCCTCCCCCTCCATAGCCTCCCAGTCTGGCACTGTGCAACTCAGTACAGCCAGTGCAAGGAGTGATCAGTACATGCACTCAGAGTTACTAAAAATGAGGCTCGGCCTTGATCAAAGCAAAGGATGAGCAAATGTATGTGAAGTGGTCCTTAGTCTTTTCCAGTAAATCTATTCCCTAAAGCACCAGGGTAAAGTACCAGGGCATTTCAAGCATGTGAAACCTTCTTCCAATAGTGAGTCTGATTATAACCAGGACTCCACATTTTACCACTGAGAGATTTCATGATCACATTCCCACACTACCTTACCTCATTCCTCCAGTAATGCTTATTCTGACACTGCCTTTTTTTTCTTTTAGCAGGATCACTAATAAAAAGGCTATTTAACAAATGCACTAAGATTTGGGAGCATCATCTATTTTATAATTAAGTTTCACAAAACCATAGAGAGACAGAGGGAGGGAGAAGGCACCCCACCAAGGGCAGGCGAGCCCTAGGCTTTCCCATTTGTGCAGATGTGCCGCTGCACTGAGCAGACCCACGAGTCCCACGCCAGCCCTGCCGGTGCTGTGCCATCCCTCTCCTGTTTCCGTGGTAACTACAGAGCCACCAAGGAGGAAGCACACACTGCGGAGAGAAACAAAGATTGCTGCAGCCCTTTCACTCCCCCACCTCTCCATTACTTCTGAATTATTAACAGTGGCACAGCGAAACCACGGCTGGAAAGCAGGGGCATAAGAACAGCTGTTCAGATGTTTGCTGTTCATCTATTATTTGATTGCCAGAATGTGCAGGATCAAGCATGCCACATGGACACAGCAGAGATGCCAGTGCCCTGCAGAGCTAACTGTGGCACAAGAAGCAATTAATATGATAAAAGCATGATGCAGTGAACAAGATGTGGCTCAAACATTGCAAAGTCAGAGCTCAGCAGCTACACTGTCACACGAATATACAAAGCACAAATCCTCAGATCTGCTTTTCCTCGTAAAGCTTGGGATACCTGCCTGTCCTCTGCACTTCCCTCACTTGCAAACACTTTCCCCTTGTTTTAGAGAAAACGCTATTCCTTGGGTTTAAATGTATCTGCAACCTTCTATATTCCCTGACAACAGATTCCTCACTTTTACCTTCCATATATTAACCACATCCCAAGCAACATGCTTATTACTAACATTAAATTAATATTATGGACCAATATGCCTACTGAGGAAGTTAAAACAGTCAATTGCTCCAAAACAGCCCACCCACCTGCACTCCCTCCTTTGCAGTCCTGATGAGATGGAGTGCTTCTGCCAGAAACCCCAGTTGTGTCTGCCTGACAATTTCTTCTCAAACTTCTTTTTAGTGTACAGGAGATTTGTTATATCATCTTTGCTAAGCAAAGAACATAGTTTACAGGGCTCCTAATGAGCCACTGGTGATGTAAATCTTAGAGCACTGCCAATGTGGCAAGGACACTGAAAAGTTTTATGTTTTAGTAATGAGCACAGTACATGGAGCTATGTTATTTGGGCACACTAAAACATTCATAGCTGCTGGTTAGGTAACAGTCACATGCCAGACAATGACATGTAAAATAAGGGCAGCTCAGTTAAGCCGTTTCCTGCAACTTAACTGGGCCACAGACAGGGACAGGAGGAAATGAGATTATTCTTGGAAAGTTTCTAAGTTCTGTCCAATTAATAAACTCAAATGGAAAAGGGGCCAGGTCCATTTAAGAGGAGGAACAGACTGCAGCTGTCTAGGCACAGACACAGCTCACTACTTGATCCAAGCAGAAACTTGAAAAGTCTAAAGAGAATGCAGTGATTTGTTCATCACAAACTAATTCCCTGTATCAAGTTCAGGTTAACCATCAAGTTGACTTTGGCCATCTTGCCTTTAACATGTCTGCTGCTCCTTGCCTGCAACCAAGCCTCTCTGACAGGAGAACGTTTTCAAAGTGAGCGAAGCATAGCCGAGGAATTCCTGAGAGGAACAAACAACAAAATAAGGTAAGAATGGTTCCAACACAACTGCCCATAACAGCAAACAAGGAGGAAGTGTTTCCAAGAAGATTTCTTTTTCCCCCCCAAGTAATTAAAAAGAACTCTGCATTTTTATTTTTTTTAAGTGGGATGTTTCCCAGTCTTACATACCAAAATCATTTTCCTGCAATGGAAATTGTCACATTGGAGCATTTGTAAATTACTGTACACACACGATTAACTGCAGCTAAGTAACTCTAAATGGAATAACACCTTTTTCTACACTTCTTCGCTTAAGCCAGTGTTGTAGGACAATAATATCTGGATTACCTAGATAAATATAAAGACTACTGTAAAAGGATCAAATATAAGAATGTAAGATAGGATCAAATGCCAATTTCCAATCAAGTATGAGAAAACCACATCTGCTACTGTTCCAACATAAATAATTACTTCTTTTGTGAGGGATGGGGCATAGTTTGAAGAGATGCTGTTTGGCACTTACACCACTAAAATAACTTCAAGGTTACCATGCAAGTCCTGTATTCACAATGTGGTATGACAGATTGATTCTTTTACTGCAGATGATCCACTGTGTTGTTCAGTTAGTAGATAAAAGGCAACCAAGTTCTGACTCACTAAAATAAGATTTATGAATGTTAAAGGATGATTTAGAGAAAGCGTTAAAAGAACAACAGAGGATTAACTGCAAAGGCACAGAATACAGAGGAACGCAAAACAAAATGGATTATGAGTTATCATTCCTGTACTTTGTATGCCAGATCTTAGGTTTTTGACTCTGTCTCTTGAATTACCTAACAGTTACAGTAACCCTGAAAGAAAAGTTTTAAGAGTTTATCACTTTGAAGCAGACCAGTATTATTTTATCATTTCACCTTGCTTCTGGTCATTTGATATGTCCCGTAGATATTTATTGGTTCAAAACCCACATCTAACAAGTATTTTTTTACAATGTTGAAAAATCAGTTTTGATAAGGACCTAGATTTACTTGCAAAGTCCTTGCTATACCTAGACTGAATCTTTTAAGAGCAAGTCAACATTGCAAGGTACGTTATATAAGCTGCTATTTCTCTTCTACTCCATTTATCCCCTTCTCAGAACTCAGAATGTTCTTCACTTCTCAAACCAACTTTGAAACGCGCTATTCTTCTTCTTGCACTAGAGATACAAAAGGTGTTCCTTTGTCAGAAACTAAGTGGCTCTCTTGTGAAAAAACACTCATATTGGCAATAATAGATGAGGTAGCTTCCCTAGCTTCAAACAGTTTACTAGCTATGATGAACCTATTAATTGAATTCTATTTAACAATCCAATACCCAGACAACTTAACTTATTAGGTACCATTTTTGACATTCTTTAGAAATCCAAAGCTTAATGGCTTTTAAACAGAAGAATTCTCATTTTAAAAATCTAGTCAACGTTAAAGGGTCATGGTTTATCAAGCAGCCTTGCTGCTGAAGACCATCTGGTGCCTGAATTGTCTCAGAAGTTTTCAATTCAGTATTTGTATGATGCCTAATTCAAACCAAATCCCCCTTCCACAAAAAGCAGCCTTTTCCCTCCCTCCCACCACCCCCAGAGAGAAAAAAATAGGGGCCATATATTGGGAAAGATCCTTATGACTTAGTAGTAGTAGAGAAGTTTATTACTGCAGATGAAAATCATTATGATATAGGAGTTGTAAGTGGTGTTTAAATTGCAGACATTTGGACTAATAAGCCATAAGTTTATTTCTGAATTCCAACATACAAGGCTTTCAGTGCCAGGCATTTTTTTATTATTTAGTTTAAAAAGAAAAAAAAGAAAAAAACAACAACGAGATGGACCACCACACATTGAAAGAGTTATCCTCAGGCAACAACACAGGAACAACTCTCCTGAGGACATAACAAAAGCTCTGTGCATTCTCACATATCAGAGCCAAGAAATCTGCCCACGCCAAAGGTATTCTTTGCTACTTCGGAATGCAGCATTAATTAAATGTCGGTAAACAGGATCTCTAATAAGTTGCATCCTTCTGGTTGTTTTCTGACACTATAAGCATTTGCACAATAGGACAGTGTTGTCAGGGAGGACTGGAATCTTTAGTTTTTCAAGTGGCAAGGACCTGGCAAAAAGATCTTGCTTCGTTTTAAAACAAATCAACAAAAAGCTTAAGGTTTTAACTTAAAAATAAAAAAATAAAATGAATCTATAGCTATTTTCAGTCTTCCCCCAACCAAAATAGAGCTACTCAAATTTGACAAAATTGTGCCAAAAAAAAAAAAAAAAAAAAAAAAAGATCAAAGGCAGTGCCAATATTTAAGTGTTCTTCCTAGTCAGCTCTGCTAGTTTCATGCCATATGTTCAGGAGAAAGCCAGAAGCTGTGACACCTACAGCTGTTCTGCCGTTTAGCATCTGATGAGCGTGTGTGCTTTCGAACAGCGTTATATTTGGCCTGGAACCCAATCCCTCTCCTCCAGCACGCCTCGCAGTCCTACCCAGCCTCCTCAGAGCCCTCTGAAGCAGCGCGGGCAGGCAGCTGAGCTGGGGGCTCCCCGAGGCCGGCCAGCACTCAGAAGAGCCAGCAGCAGGCAGTGGCCAGGCTGGCTCCGTAACAGCAGCATCAGCCATGGGGCAGCACCACAGCCAGCACAGGAATTCTCAGTCAGCACTTCCTAGGGGATCACCTCCCACACTGGTGTCTTACACTGACCTGTTGTCTTACACAGACTCAGATGTCCATGTGGATCAGGCCAGATGTACCACAACCCCCAAATCACACCAAGTAAACCACCCCATTGTTCTCTCTTTCCTTATTCAAGAAGGAGGAACATCTGTCAACCTTCCTGTTCACAACCTAAAGCAATTTCACTGGCCTTGTGACAAGGGCATCCAAGGGGAGGATGAAAAATCAAGTTCTGGCCCTGCCCTCAAGACCACACATTTTAAGAAGTGAAAACTGGGAGGAAAAAGGATCATTTTCCTGTCAGCCATAGCTGCTGCTGATCTCAGCTCATGTCAGACAAGCTCTGAGAACACCCACTGGTCTGGCTCCTGCATGGTCTGACGAGCCTCCCCGTAGTGTAAGGTGAAAAGAGAAGTGTTGAAACTTATTTGCAAATTTTAGGTGTCTGCTCCTCAGAGGTTACAGGTCCAATGAAGAACATCTCCAATGTAGAATTTATTCTCTATAAGTAAAGCCTCGTGCTGAAAGACAGACTGACACACAGCTTAACTCCATACAATCTATCCTCAAGGACAGCCAGCAGTTTTCTAGCTGATAAACATTTTAAGCACTCCTAATTTAAAGGGTAGCTTTAACTTCTCTGGCAAATAAAAAAAAAAAAAAGCTTATTTTGTAGTAAAAATTCTCAAATTTAGGCATTTCCTCATTGCTCCCATCAGAACAGAAACATTAAGAACAGTGGAGAACAGGAAGGCAGGAAGCATAGGCAGGATTTATCCCATAAGTTATGTTTTTCTTTATCCATTTTCCTATGGGAAGTCCTTGTTTTTAGAAACCTGCTGAATTTAAGGCTGGATTATTTAGGCAATTCGCGCGTGTTGTCTGTGTGGTGATAACAATTTCCCTTATCACAGATCATCATCTACAAATATAGACTGGAAGAGCCTGGAGACTTTCTTGGATAGGATAAGAGAAGACAGACTACTTCTGAACAGTTCACCTTGCACTTGACTGAGATAAAATGTGAGCCTCTGAACAGCAGGGCTCAGTCCCTTCTGAACAAGTGGGACTACTCTTAAAAAGCAATCAGATATTATATTGTGCTCCAAAAAGCCTATCTGCTCACATATGTTTATACAGTTGTTACGCTGCCATTCTGAAACAGAAGCCTCTCTAATTTTAGATTCAATGTAAGCAGGCAAGAAATGCTCTATCCTTATCATTAACTTCATCTTACCAAACACACAGAGCATTTAGTTCAGATTACATTGGGCACGTGTCAACAGAATTCTGTTTGTAAAAGAGCAGCTACTGCTTCTAGCTTTTACTCTACTTCACCCTTTTCACCCCTATTTCACATTTTTTCATGTATTAAGCTTCAGGGTGCTTTTTGTAATTGCTGAATAATCCAATAGTATTCCACTGAAGATTTTGAGGCCACATTAGAAATCCTTGGCCAATCGATCTTTCCAGGTTTCCTGCACAATCTCAATTCAGTTTTAAAACCATGTAACAAGTGTGGGTTTAAAAAACAAAGTGAAACATGCTTCTTCCCACCTGAGTTTTTGCAGTGAAGAACTACATCATTAACATATGAATTTAGGTGCATGATTAGTTTCAGAATGGAATTCAACCTAAGGAAAAAAAGGTTTTCCTTCACCCTTGTGGCTTCTCTTCCCCCACAGCATGCTACGCCTACAGCTCCTTGTATTAACAGGCGCAGAAGCTGCAGTGCATTTTCTCCTGTGTAAGAACAGCGATCAGATTCCTCCACTGTGGCAATTTTGGAGCTGATGCTTCCACTACCACAGACTATGGGAATAAATTTGGTTGCTATGTGTGCTTTGGAAAAAATGAAAAAGGTAGCTCTAAATGCTGCAATTTAGAATATTTCTATTCTGTACAGAGAAGACTGAACAGAACAGTAAAAGCTTTGGGGATGCAAGCTAAAAAAATATTTGCAAATCAAACAAGTTGCTTTCTGTACAAAAGTCAGCTTTCAGGAAGCTTGAGGTCCATGACAACCTCTTATTTCCATTGTTTTCACTTGCATTTGGAATAAGGATGTCACAATTAAAGGCTGCATGTTTCACACATTAAGCTCACACTGACAAAGTTACAGATAAAATTGTTCCCCCTTGTACATTTGCTGTGCCTATCAAGGAGATCAAAGTCCACCTCACTTCAGATGTTTACAAAGATTATTACTGCAGAAAGCAAACCATTCCATTTAAATATCTAAATAACATTAACATGTGTGCCATCAGTTAGAAAAGCGTAAAAATAACCTAGACTCAAAACAATTGTTTTGATGTTCTCACAGCAAAGCAGTTCTGAGGAACACTAGACAACCAGCTTGTCCCATTCTTTGTTATTCTGATCCCGTAACTACTCCCTAAAATACAACAAAATTACATGACTGGGGAGCAGGATGATAGCGGTAGGAGAGCAGGCAAGCTTCAAATCCAGATCCATAGCTAGTGTCATAAGTAAACAGTGTCCCCAAGTCTACTCTTTGTCATCAACAGTAATTAAATTAAGAAACAGACGTGCACAAATCTGTAAAAACAAGAATGTCACTTAGTTTTTCTAACAAAGTTGCTAAGGTGACCAGTTTTTTGGAGGGGCTCTTTCTAAAATGGGATTATTCCTTTTTTCATAAAATAATATTTTTACGACACGCAGTACTATTTTTCCCCTTCTCAAGCCTCACTGTTTCTTGGGACTATCCATACATTACTTTAAGTTATGCTGTAACATTAAAGTATAATCCTATGCCACAAGGTTCTGCAAGGTTATGAAGAACCTACTGATTATCTATCTATAAATTATCCCTTGTAGGAGACTAAAATTATCATTGATGTTCCAGCTATCCAGTACGATGTTCCAGTAGTATCACTTCTGTTGCTCTAAAACATTATTTGCTACTTGTGAAGGATTTTCAGAAATTCTTTAGGAACAAATCTTACTGCAAGCGTGCAAGCCTCATGCTCCTGCACGCATTAAATTGGTTAGAAATAAGTTAAACTTAAAACTAGCTTGGATTTCCTCTTTTAGGAAGCCTGCATGTTAAAGGGCACTGCTTATTTTCACAAAAACAGCAACAGCTTCTTTCCAAGACATACCAGAACAGCTAACTTTATGGCAGTCCAGGAGGATAACTGTGGTTCCAACCTGTAGATATAGCCAGTAAGCATCAGCTGGTGTAACACCATTTTGAAAACAAACATCTTTCAGTTCTTACTGAATTTGCATGTCAGATTTTGTCAGTTCACTTTCCACAAGCCACTACTTCTCAATGGCCACTCCACTGGTTTAAGCCAAGCGCAAAGCTGAGCCCTGCAGCGTCATGGATGAGAATGAAAGACCCCTGGTCTTCTGACACACTGTCAGGAGGGGAACTGGCTTCGTCTCAGGAGCGAAGGCCACGCTGGTTATTTGGTTTCCATTACAAGTGCTTCCACTGAAATTTCTGCATTTTTTTTTTTCTTAAAATAATCAACACTTCTTGTGTATCACAGGCTGCCAAGAGCTGGAAGCAGTCACAGCAAGAGAAGAGGAAACCAGGCAAGAAGAAAACGTGGGCAATGACTGGAGAGCAACAAAACAGAAAACACAGGGATGAGAAAGCTATAAACAGGGAAGTCAACTCAATGATGAGCACTACAAAGGTAAACAACTTGACTTTACTGCCTAAGAACACTGTAACTGATTAGTTTTTTTTGGAAACACCTAGCTCAGAGACAGCTCAACCCTACTAATGTAACGCCCCAGTATCCACACAAAGAATGGCTTGTGGTCAAGTTCAAGGCATAACGTGAGATGTATTCAACTGGAAAAATATTTAAACTTAAGTGGATTATTAGCCATTACACCTTGAGAAACTGTCATCCTTAATAATCCCAAAGTGCTTTGGGAACTCCAGCACAGAACTGCACCTACCGTGAGGCTCCTGGGTAGCAGCCAGCTGTTGCTTATCACACAGCATTGCACAGATAGGAAATGATGGCCTCTAATATTGCAGTAGCTCCCTGGGAGGCTTTAGATGCCAACACAAGGGAACATTTCAGTTCATCCCAAGGATGTAGACATAATCGACTATGTCTTGCTCGAAGAGAGGAAGCAACTCTAGATGCTCTAAAATTCTGAACCTCTGACTAGTGTTTCAGTGTGCTAGTGCTTCATATTTGATTAGCTTGCCTGGCAGACAAACCAGACTACGCTCCCTAAGGTACCTGAGAACGCCCAACCTCTTGCTATCAATCCTACTTACAAGATTTAAAAAACATATACAAACACGATAATGCATAAATAGGAAATATAATGCAATAAAATAGGAAGAAGCCAAGAACTTCACCTTCAGAAAGGCTCTAACCTACAGCTTATTTCCATATCAATTCATACAGAATTAGATAAATTTAAGTGTTTTGCCACCCAAATGCTCTAGCATGTTTTCCCTCTCCTTAAAACAGGCACATACCCTGCACAGATCCTCTTCTTGGCCATATCTCCATTTTTTTTTCTGATCTGTGTATATCTCCATCAGTCAGAGGCTTGGGGAAGATAAGTGAGATTGAGAAGGGCAGCTGGAGCACACAACAGGGGACTGCAGCAAAGTTACCATTGAAATTTTTTCCCCCACATATAGTTCCCAATAAAAAGAGATGATATCCATTAATAAATTTGTAGGCACTGTAAACTACAATAACAACTTTTAATTAAGCAATAATAAATTTATTTTAAAATTTGAAGTTTCATAAACCATGAATTTGTAATAATTTACCACTCCCATATTACTTTGTACAAGAATTAAAAACAGCCTCCATATCGTATTTGTTCCACCATACTACAAATGCCATTTTCTATTTAATTCTAAAGCAGAAAGCAGCATTTAACCTCCACAAAGGTTAATACTCTTCCTTATCCATGAATTATTCTGGTTACATTTTTTTCTGAAATATGCAGATGTCAACAAATTCTGGAAAAGGATACTAGATCCAGGTGGAGAAGAACTCCTGCATAAGGTGTAGATCCTAAATACCATACTACAGCAGGCAAGAAAAGTTAGTTCTCTCTAGTTCATTTCAAGACAATTAAAAAAAGAGAATGGAAAAAGTTGAGCTTGTGAGATACGTATTAAAAAAATGTAGGTCAGGCTTAGAAGTTTGACCTACTGATCTTTGCTTTGGCAGAAGTACAAATTGAGTTTACATAATGCTACTCGCATCTAAGTGCTGGCTGGGAACTAAATGATACAAATGTTTTTAATAAGCCTAAGTCTTTAACAGGATTCCGTTTTTCAGATTTCAAACAGTTTGGAATCCTTATTTTGTGGTACAAAAAGAGTCAAAGCTTTGCTGATAGTGCTCACAGGCATTTCTGAGATAAAGAATACCACCTCAGTTTTACTGAGGAAAGAATTGCAGCACTACCACGACAACTTTCCAACATCCAAAGTCAGTCATGCCAGCTGCTAGATTTGAAAGGAAAATACACATTATTGGCTCCCAGATCTGCACTCCACAAATTATGTTTTTTTCAGCACTAGAGGAATTCCACAGGATTTGGTGACACACAAACTAACGGTTTTGTATGTTCAGACACTACAGAGAAAACAGAACATTCACCTAACAGACAGAGTTAATTTGTATTTGTTAAAATGCAAATGTAAAACATCAGTTCCTCCATGGACAAAACCAACCAGATCTCTTCATCCCAGCCCTGGCAAGCTCAAATAACCAGGCTGACACAGCTCTCTTTCAGGAGATTCTTCCTACACATAAAACAGTTCCATATGTTTAAATGTTGAGCAAGCACAACATTAATTCATTACAACAATGCCTTGCTATTAATTTTTCTTGTGCCCTAAGGCCTGGTCAGTTGCAGAACCCAAACACAATTCAAGCCCTCTGCTTTGTCAGATTTTTACATCCACTTGAAAAACATCTAGAGACATGGAATGGAAATGTTAAGGACAGCACCGCACTCCCAGCGGAGGCACATCTACTATCAGGCTGCTCTTGTCTTCAGACCATTTGGTTTCTACATTCTTTACCAGGCCTTACCAGTTCTTATGCGGTTTTGTTTGTGGTTTTTAGAGGCACTGGCAGCATCGCTAAACCGCAAGCACTGGTAGCAGTGCCTACATCTTATGGCAGGTCCTGATTCCCTCGCTGCCCAGATCAGAAATGTACCACAGAGCACCACCTCTCTGCCTCTGCCTCCTGCACTAACGCCTGGGACACCTAAAGGCAAGTGTATTATTGGAAATTATATTCCAGAACCTGACTTCAAACACCTCTGATGTTCACAACGGCTTTGCAGATTGCTTTTTAGTAGTTGCCTATTTCTAAGCCATGACAGCATGTAACTCTTCATTCTCTGTATCATCAGAGCATTCTTCCATATTTGCAGTACACATCCCAAACAAGTCAGTGAAGGGCAAATAACTTGTCACAGTGACTGCGTGGTATGGTGCAAAAGAATCAGAAAAAAGGCATTTCAAGGAATTACGTCCTATCACGCCACATCATTTTCTGTTAAGAGATGGGACAAACATGTTGTGGCTTGAGTATATTGCAAGGTATTTAACAGATGATCACCACAACCCTTCTGAGAAGTCAGTTACACATAAATCAAAGAAAACAAAGCAGTACCTACTTCAGCACATACCACAGTATGTGCTCTGTGGTACAGTTCCTCCACAGAGCAGCACGACACATTACCAGGTTCTCAGCACAGACCCTGAAGGGCCATACTGATTTTTAAATATCTTATCGCTACATTTTCCAGCAGACAACTGCTGTTAGAACAATGATACCAGCTGGAACTCAAGTTTGTACCCTTTTTAAGTTGTTGATGCTTTATTTAGCAATACCGGTTGACTCAAGTACCTTCATGTGGCCTTGGGCTTGTTTCATGCATAGCCAGAGCTCCAATTAGAGAAAAAACATTTCCATAGCAGTTTGATCTGAAGCCCAGCAGGAGCTGAAAATCACTGCCAGGTCATATCACCTGCAATACCTCATAAGCTGATCCCAACAAAGCAACTGTTTGAAGTGTGGGGAGAAATTCCTCAGGAGGAGGTATCAAAAGTGGTGTAATAACACTGAACGGCAATCATCTCCTACATGGGGTTAGAGCACTTACTGCACAAGAGCAGCAAGTTAATGCCTCATTAACTGCGGAGTTTCCATTGGGCATAGCTTGCTCCGTGGATGCCGCTGACTCTGGATTCATACCTCACAAATAACACTGCAACCGAGTATTCAAAACCAAGAGTTACACAGAACATTTTTGGAAGATACACAGAAAGTCAGCATTTGTAAATGAAACAGAGACAAGTGAAAGCCACAACTTACTGTCATACTGTTACCACTCAGCATGCTACAGAAAACTACAGGACTTAAGTATTTGCTTTAGAAGCATCCACCAGAATTTAGCACCCTTAAATTCTGACACTGTTTTATTTAATGACTGCTACAGCAAAGGTACATTTTGTACTATAAATTGGAATCAAATGCACAATCACGCTACACAGAAAGGGATGACTAAGTCACATAAACAAATGGATAGCTTAACTTTCTGAAGGAGGATTTTGTTTGATTAAATTCCTTCAAATTATTTGATCTATTTTAAAAGCATTTCAAATCAACCCCCCACATGTACAGCTTTTAACATGTCTAACTTGAACCATACGTGCTATTCATATCCTTTTACCTATAAAGGGATCAAGTGCTGATGCTAGAATAACTTGTATCCCCCTTCCTCCCCTACTGAAGGCAAAATATCAAAATCATTAAAGAGCATCCCACACAAAAAGGGAACATATGGAGATAAAACTATCAGCTTTTGAAATTCATTGCTGAAGTATACAGATACAAGAGCAAAATTAATTACTACTGAAATCAGTGGGAGTTTTGGCACTGACTTAACTTAAAGCCAACTCTGCCCTTACTTCTTGCACAGAGCATCAGGTCAGAAAGAAAAGGATGCCTGTGCAAGAAGACCGAGGTTTCCACATGGGAGTTGTCAGTACTCTGTGCTTGTGCTAAACCTCACTGAGAACTCTGAAATTTCATTTCCATCTTTCCTTTACAATCTTAAAGAAATACTTGAAGCCACGTGAAGGAACAAGTCTTTCAAAAATACATAGAGAAAGAGCACCAAATGAAGGCTTGGACACACATCCAGGAAGGTGTATTTCCTCTCTGGCCTAACGACAGATAAGCATCTGAAACCTTCAGTGCTCTCAGTTGTACTCAATCCTCATAATTACAACACTGGAGAGGAATTTATACAGACAACATTTTTCAACTGACTACAAAGCTTTTTCTTAAGAGTAAGATTTAGGAGACAAATCAGCCCTGGTCTCTGCATAACATAGGCTCCTTAAAACAAAATACTTAATCTAGATTTACCATAAAAGTATTAAAGCAGAAAATCAGTATTTCCACTGGAGTAAGATGTACATGCTGTTTAGCATTTGAATCAGAGTAGATTTTTTTTTTTTTTTTTTTTTTTAAACCTGAGACATAAGCCCAGGTTTCCAATCTTAATGGCTGTAAACAGCTCCAAACGAGCTGATGCAGTGCTGTCAGCCCGGATTTGCCAGACCTCTGCTACATGCAACACTCAAAGAGCTGCAGTACCGAGCAGCCCAGGCTGCTTCACGCTGCCTTTCAGAACTCCGAGGACAGCATTACTCTCCTTTCTCCTTGGCACTAGGCTGACTTGTAGAAGCAGACTCTAGAATTATTCCCGTAGGAGATGAACCCAGGGATACAGAGGTTAAGTAAAGAAATAGTTTCTTTCACCAGCTGAGAGCACAATGCTTCAAAACAGTACTTAGCTGTACGGATGGAAGTTGGAGGGACTAAATGCAGTTCAAGTGTGGTATTCTGCTAAGTGTCCCTGGATCTCACTAGCAGCTGCGACAGGGTTTACGGTCAGGACAGCGTCTTCCTGGGCCCTCCTTCACAGCAGCCTCTGGCTACTGAATGGCACTCAGAAACATTCCCCTCGTAAATCAATACTACAGTGTTTACTACAGGAAGTCCTTGATTCAATGGGCATCCCTGCACTTCCTTGCTTTGCCGTTTGGGCAGAAGGCTCATTTGCAAAGCTCTAAGTACCAGGAATAAACATTTACATTGCTTTTAACCTGCAGTCTCATGATAGAGGGCATCAAATCCCACATCAATAAAAATCTACAAAATGGTCATTAAGGAAGCAGTCATATGACAGCTAGCTCTCCTCTGTGACTTTAAAAAGCCATCAGCTTGTTTGGCTTCAAAACACATCAAAAGAGCCAGTCTTAGGTCCATCAAAACATGATTTAAAAAGTCAAGTGCTTCAAAAAAATCCCTACTGATTTTGTGTTTGCCAGCTTAATTAAAACCAAAACTTCTTTGTACCCCTAAAAGCAGTATGGGATAGGAATGGCACATGATTCTCAAGTAATCATCCATCAAGTGACTCTGAATTAGTGATTTCTGGGAACAATACATCAAGAAGCTATTTTTGTTTTATGAGTAGATATTAAACAGTTTTCTTTAACAAATATATAAGTGGCCTGTACTTAGCTCCCCGAAGACCTTTTTTCTCCTCCCCATGAGCAATTCCTTCAAAACAGTTTTTATTATCTCACTTCTGTACAGGCCGAGAGAATCCAACATTTTCAACACTGCATAGGGTCTATCAACAAGAGGAATGACTTAAGACAGATGTATTTAAACATTTCAAATGATGATTATTTTATTTGACTTTAGGCCCCTAAAGAAGGGCTCCTTGCTGCAGCACTGCTGCTAGGCGGACCTGTAAGAGGAAAGAACCAACTACTTTATGTAGCCATAGGCAGAAAGATCACCAGAATTAGGTATAGGGAGGAGTGAAAGCATCTAGGGAGATCCTGAATGCCGAACTTTGGGAAGGGAAGGGACTCGTTCCTCTTCTCCAGACCAGGCAGGGAAAGCCAGGTTCTGTCCTAGGCAACTAGAAGCTGGTCAAGCAAGTCACAAAGATGAAGAACGCCTGGTCAGAAGGAATGCCCAGTCACCTGTCTCTAGCTGCCAACGTTTTAAATATGCTACTTCATCAAAAGAAAGGCAATACAACCCCACTGAAAACAGCTCCGTCCTCTCATGGACAACAAACATCAGGCAAGATGCAAGACGGAGGGAGAAAGTCTCTAAAGCCCTCTGTAAGAATTTACCACAGAGAGCTTTACCCCAGCACCCTTTTTCCCTTCACCTGCGGTTTGCCTGGAGATCAGAAGCGTAAAGCCAGCTTGACGTGCAGCACACCAGCCTGCTTTGCCTCCCTGACGAGGGCACCGGGCTCCTCGCGGGCAGGACGGCCAGGAGCGGCTCCCCTCCGGCACCACGCGTGCCCTCCCCGCGGGCTGCGCTGCTGGCAGCCACCAGCAGGACGAGCAGAGCCCCGCTCTTCAGGGAGCGCAACGCCGGGCTCCAAACTAACGCCGGGCGAGCTGCAGGCTCAGAAGCTGGCAGAAGCCAGCCGGCACGGCACGTCCTGCGCGGGGTTTGCGCCTCCCCGCACCGGGCACGGCGGCAGGACCCGACCCGCCGCTCCCAGAGGACCGGGCACCGGCAGCCCCCAGCCCCCGGCGCCCCCTCACCCGCGGACTCCCCGGTGTTGATCCAGTCGGGGTTGGCCAGGCTGGCGATGGCGAAGATGTCGGCGGCCAGGAAGAGGCATCCTGAGATGATGGTCAGTTTGTCCATCTCCGGCGGCTCCCGGCTCCGCCCGGCTCCCCCCCGCAGCGGGCCCGGGCCGGGGGCGCCTCACAGCCGCGGCTCCATGGGCCCCGCGCTCCCCGCGGCTGCGGCGCCACGAACGGGGCCCCCGGGCCGAGCCGGAAGCGAACCCGGCGGGCGGGGGGGGGGCGGGCGGCTGCTCCGGAAGGGAACCCCCCCCGCCTTCGGGCCGCGCCGGGCCGGGCGGGGCTCACCGGGGAGGCGGGGCTTCGCCTGGGGGCGGGGCCTGCCGCGGCCATACCGGGAGCGGCGATCGGGGAGGGGCGCGGCCTCGGGGGTGGGCGTGGCCTGCCCCGGGCTGCTGCCTGAGGCGCGGCCCACGCCCCGAGGGGGCCGTGTCCTGAGGCGCCCCAATATCCCCCGACGCTCTCCAGTCCCCCCCAGTTTGTTTTTCACTTTTCAGCCCGTCCTTTTTCCTGCCCCGAGCCGAAATTGCTGTCCCTGTACTGGGTTGAGGAAAAAGAACTAACTAATCTTGTCCAGAACTCGTTTAAATACCTCAGCTTTTCATGACAGGCTTCTCTGTGGGTTAACCCATACCGGAGAGGGAAATGCTTGGAGGCAATAAAGGATGCCCCAAACGTGGGGAGGCAGCCCAGCTTCGGTCACAGTGACTGCCTGGTTGGTATTCTGAGTGGCATGGCAATATGAAACAATGGGCATTTATCGGACAGCCCCCACATCCACAGGTGCTTATAAAATACCTGATTGCAGTAATGTCTTCTCCTGCCAGCAGCAAACACCCACCTGTTCGTACAGAGGAGTGGAACTGGACGTATACGAAAGTCTGAACTGACCCAGAAGCCAAGCAGGTGACTGTGCTGTTTGTTTTTGTCTCTAATGCAGATGGAACGCTGTACCAACAAAAAGGAGATGTTAGGAAAGTAAACTTAAAGTGTTCAACAGCAATCAGTGAGCCTTACTATTTGGAGGACAATACTTGTATTTATTCTCCTAGCCTTGACAGATTTTCATAAGGGTGGAGAACATAATAGGGCTTTTGATGAAAAACAGCTGAAATTGTTTCCTTCTAACAGGGAACAATTGGTGTGTGGCAGAAGAGGGAGAACTGAGATTTCGTTTAGAATACTTTAAAATCACATTGCACTAACAATGGGAATCCAGCAGTCTTGAAAAGAAGTTATTTCCAAGAATCATCTGTAACTATCCTTTAGTTAAACCAGCTTTAAATGGTGTTTAAATAATTTCAGTGCAAGCATTATGTAAAAGTCTGCCTCAAAATTAGTTTATCATTAAATAACTCAGCTTCACGGCAAAGGGAGTAAAGGAAGGAGGGGTAGAGAGGACACAGAAAAGGATGATTTATTTCACTGGCTTCTGACACACAAATCTGAAGTCAGAAATAGTGACAGAATACAGTCTTCATACCTTGCAGACTGTGTGGTCAGTTACTTAATTTTTCTCAGGTGTATTCAGAGGCAAACACATGCCAAAGGATGCTGTGTGAAGTACACAGATTCTCTGGGAAGTCTTGAGGCCCCGTGCAGGGTTGAGATAGTGACAGACAGGCAACCTAAGTTGCCTTGAGTAACTCCTCCAGACTGCAGCAGCCCCCTGGGTGCAGCCACATCCTTGGCTCATGCCACATGTCCCTGTGCTTGCGTCTCTGGCCAGCAGACTCCTGCTCACCCATTGCAGGGGGCTTGGAATCTGCCCGCCCCAGCATTCTGAGCAGTTAGTGGGCGTTGTGGTGGCCTCCTTGTCTGCCGGTACACTTTTCCTCTACAGGTCATCATGGAGGCATAGTGCATTTCCAAGAGGCTCACTGAAGACATGCCTGCCCAGTGACTTCGACTGCATAGAAACATCTCTGCCTGGATTCAACAGAACATAAACAGTCTTGGGCTACAGGTGGGGATGAAACTAAGGATGTTTCAATCTCTCTCTGTTTCTTTTTCCTCTTCATTTCCAACTCCTTAATCCTGCCTTGATACTGTTCTTCCAGTCCTAAATTTCAGTTGTCTGAATCTTCTGTCAGTCCTCCTAGCAGTCCTTCTATCAGTTTATCTCCTTCACAGAGTCCCATTGCCCCACATTTTCATAGTATCAAGAGATATTCCTGCTCTTGAGGTTGAGTATTTGAAGTGGAATCATAGGCAAATGACAAAAGGAAATGAAAACTCTTCAGCAGAAGAGGGCTGGATAAGATCTTGTGCTACTGCCTGCAGAAACTGCAGAATTTAAGGATGACCTTGAAGAAAATCAGTACAATGTTAGGGGAACTGTAATGTAAATTCTGTGACAGAACAATGACTAAATCCAGATAATTCCCATAGAGACTAAGTAGACTGATACTGTGTATGGTTAAAGGAAGAAAAGTCTGAAAGTGAATTCACAGCCTTGTCTTTAAATGTTTTGTGGGCTTTGAATTAGACACAGCTTTTATGGCTTTAAAACTATTATGCCCAGCAAGATAACTTACATGAAAATAAACTTAAAATCAGGATTCTGGCTTCATATTAGAGTTACCTGGATTTGTTACTAGCATTTTTTTTACCCAGTGGTGATCATTTGCAGACCTACAACTCTTCAAGAACTTTAATAGAATTTGCTGAAAAGTTGTGGATAGAAATTGATATAAAGCAGCCCTGCATCCTAATATCATCTGTTTACCTTCATTGGCCTAGGAGTTAAGTACTCATCCTGGAAGCAGGAAATGAGCATTCAGTTCCCCCTTCTGGCTGAAGGAGACTGAAACACATTTATTGAAGAGAGCAAGAACACCCTGGGAAAGGCTTAAATCCCTTCCATTAATACTGCGCCACTTTACATAAATTCCTGAGCTGGTGAAAGAGTATTAGGCCAGACATCTGACATCTCAGAATTTTGAGACTGTGTTCCAGTGTCACTGTTCCTTTGCTTTTCTTAAGCAGCCGTGAAAATTAAATACTTCATTCAAATCAGATGTAGTACTCTGCTCATCAACAATAAAAATCCTGCATTTGTCATGGGGAAGGAAAAGAAAATTTGAACTGTTTCTGCTTCCTTCTCTGTTTTTCTGTTCAGCAGCCAAACTGACAAATCACACATTCACATTACTATACTTTTAATCCTAATTTCATATATTCGATGCTGTCAATTAGAGCCTGATCCAAAGATTTACAGAAGACGCTGGAAAGGCGATGAAGGTTCCATATTTTACAAAAGAGAAAAATAGTGGGAATTTTCATTAAGTGATTTCAGACAGCTGGAGACAGACATCTCCAGCAGTTCAAGTTATTACCGTAAGAAGTGATATTTAGAGATTACTTAAAACAGAGTATTTTATAACTAATTTTTAACAGAAGATGACTTATTTTAGGAATCTCAAGCATTTGTGTGTAAGTCTTAACTTTTCCTTGTTATTGATGAGGAGAACAGGCTTGAGAGAATGTAGTTTATTACTCTATTATATTTCTTGGTGGAGATGCTAGGATAATGTTGTTTATATTGTATTACCCGTATTATGCATTTTAACGGATAGTGGATGCTCAAGAGTATTTTATTTTTGCAGGTGCTAAATATGGCAATTGCAGTTGCTGCTCTCACGTTGGCAGTAGGGTGTGAAACCAATCTGCTGGAAATTCAGAAATCAATCTCCTCCGTAAATATTGATACGAAAAATTCCATTTTTGGTAAGAAGTCAATCCTTTCTTCAAATTCTTAACAGCTGACAGCTCCTCTGCTCTGTTATTCTGTACCCTGTTCTCTACTTTCTCTGAATATATTAGCCTTTGTAATGAATATTTAAGTAAGAAAAGTATTAAATTTTTTTTCTTGTCAAAAATGTGTGACTTTTAAGAAATAAGTTTCTAAATAAAAAATACTTTCAAGATATTTATTTGCAGAGAGATAGTGTATGGAATAAACTGACTTTTTTGAGTGTTGTCATTATAGCTTTTTGTCAGCTACTCAGCAGGCAATGCTTCTAAGAGAAGCAGTTAAGGATGAGGGACTTAACTGTTTAGACAATCAAGAACAGGTGCAGCTTCTGCTAAATGTATCCTTAAACATTTTATTGAATAACGATATCACAGTTTAAACTATTCAAATTTTCCCCTCACTTTTCAAAGGACAATCACCAGCACTGGGAAACATTACTCAGCACAGACGGAGTACAAAATTAAGGGCAAATATTAGGACGGGCAAACAAGGATTAGGTCTTATAATCATACAGAATGGACCATACCTCCAGATAATGTGCCTTGTTGAGAAAAGCTCTGCAGCTAAAGATGGAAAGCTGAAACCAGGTAAACCAACCGAACAGTAATATTCAAATTTAACAGCATTAAAAATATTGCCATTCTGCATTTGTGCTTCAGGCCTGTCTCTGATTTATCTAGACTTACATAGATCAAAAGAAACTCAATTTAAAAATACAGAGCAAAGAAACTAGCATAAACTGTATAAAGCTCAGTGCCAACACGTCACCATAATGGAATACCTGTGATCTTAAAATAGCTGATAAACATGACTATTTCATAATCAGATCAAGGTTTAAATCTTTATATTATTCTGCAGATAAAACAGATTTCCTATTCATCAACAGGTTTGTTCAAAAATAGTTTGTCTATTACTGTTATATAGCAATGAAACTTTAATAATTTCTTTCTTTGTTCAGTGCATTGTTGTTCAAATAATTTCATTCTACAAGTAATGCAAAACTTCCTGAGGGCTGCTTAGTATAGGTGCTTCCTCAGAATACCTTCATGCTGCAAGAGGTTATCCCAACACAAATCTTTAGTGGCCACTGAAGGATATTATTTAGCACAAAACTGAGAGGTGAACTGAAAAGATAGGTAGTGTATCAGACTATAGATGCTGAAGCAGAGGCAAAACTATCTTATGTCTGCAATTCAGAGATAACACTGCTGTGGCAAATCAAAGGTATCAGCATAGTATGGGCAGAAAATCAGAATTCTGGTGTTTAATAGATTATTTCAGTAGTTTCTTGGAGATGTTTTAAAATATATGGACATTTACGGCTACGTATTTTGAAACAAGTAACTCACATGATTTACCTTTCTGATTAAGTGAAGCTGAGAACTTACATACCACTGCTGGTAAAAAGTTTTCTGTTGCTTTTTTGGTATCTGATATCTTGGTATTTGTTCCAGAAATTCTTGTGTGTGCCCCAGTAGAACCAGTATCTTGCATCAAGCTAGAGTGGAGAGAAAGTGTGATGATAATGGAGCAGGAGTAGCAGTTAATGGAAAAAGTAAATGAAAATATGGTTCAAATACAGACATTTGTAACCCAAAAATAGTTAAAGAAAAGAGAGCAGAGGGAGAGAAGCTCCTTGATCTGCCTATTATGGTAGCAGACAGCTCTACTGCTTATTTAAATCCCCTATGTTGCTCTGTTGCAGTTCAATACATGTTTATCGATAACTGCCCCTCTTCACAACAGGTAATGTTACTGATCAGAGAATTCACCATGGTACCTTTGTCTTCCCTAATAAAATACCACAGAAATGCAAGGTAACGCTGAATAGGCAATCTGAAGTATGGTACATTGACTCAGAAACAGCCCAAAGCATGTAACTCAACTGCAGCTTTCCTTAGCGTTGTAAAAAAGTTCTTGACAGAGCTGTTAAAGAACTTTTCTTTCATTAAAAAAAGAAAGCAAAAGTAAAGTTGCATCCAGTTGAGGAGCTGCTAAACACGCTTTTAAAAAAAAAAGTAAAAATATGTCAATTAAGACTATTTTGTAATATGGACAGAAAACCCTTGAAAAAGTCTTTAAAACTGATTGCTGTCAATTTTCTTCCTTGGCAGGTGATGTTCTAATAAAGATTGG
This sequence comes from Aythya fuligula, assembly GCF_009819795.1. Classification (NCBI taxonomy): domain Eukaryota; kingdom Metazoa; phylum Chordata; class Aves; order Anseriformes; family Anatidae; genus Aythya; species Aythya fuligula. The sequence continues at coordinate 7,971,737 of NC_045573.1, forward strand.
ACATGCTGACGTTTTAGGATGTACTCTGCAAGAGCTTCGGAAAATCCTGCGCAATATTCCTGTAGGGACTACTCTACAAATCAGGGTTTACAGAAATTTTATTGAAGTACCTCAACACTGGCAGAGTGCAGTTGAATTAATTCCTGAAGTAAAGCTTCCTGTGATGACAGAAGAGTAAGAAACAAGTGTTGTACATAACTAGAATTTCATACCTTGCTTATTATTCTAGCAAGAAAGAGTATTAGCATTTTAATTTCAGGGGTCTGTAAAGATTTTTACTTTCTCTCATGGAGAATTGTAATTTGAAATATCAAATACCAAGAGAGATGTTTACTTCTGTAGTTTCATTCAAGACAGGGTCAAAATACATATTATTTTAGACATGTCCTTTTCTCCATAGAAACCATAAAAATTCTGGTTGCCAATAATTCCCCTGAAGTCCACGAGGGGACTGTTAGCGTTAGGTCAGAGGTTGGACTCGATGATCTTGAGGTCTCTTCCAACCTAGAAATTCTGTGATTCCGTAATAGCCAAGGATGTAGATGCTTACAAGTAACCAATGATCTCAAGATGGAGGTCTTGCTAGAACCATGTTAAAAGCTAAACTGTTTCTTAATAACTCAAACTACTGACAGCAGCAAATAACATTAAATTCACTGTGAGGGGAAAAGCACCTATCTTGGGAGAACCACTACATAAATACAGCAGCTTTTAAAACTGTATTGCTCGCAATCCTAAAGGTGGTTCATATAGCAAGTGTAATTAATCTAGATAGGATACATGGCAGTTACAAGTTTTCCTGAGGCACAAAGTTACAATAGAAAACCTCAGAGATAAGGAAAGGAACATAAGTATGAAAAACAGATAATTAGGCTGGAACAGCCTAACAATGAGACAGAGAGGAAGCTCATGCAGCAAAAGGGTTTCTAAAAGATTAAACCTCTAGGCTTATGTTTAAATAAATCAAAGCATTTACTATTCCAAAAGAGCAGGAAAAGGATAGCTTTCTTTTTTGACCAAATGACAGCTTAGCCAGAGTCCAAAAGAAACAGTGTGCAAACGGTAATGGACAATAGTATTACTTTGATATTAGAGCATCTACAGAACTAATGAATTTGTCTCTGGAACAAAAAAAAAAAAAAAAAAAAAAAGTCTTTTGGAGTCTTTCTTGGAGTCATGGAGTCTTTTTTATTTGCAAAAAAAAAAAAAAAAAAAAAAACCTCCATGATTAGGCAAGGTAACTAAATGACTAAGGGAATTACTACATCTGAGTAATTCCACATTGTATCCTTTCAGCACAAGTGAAGACACTGAGGATGAAGACATTGGGACCAGTAGTGATGATGATACAGACTTGGAAACTTTTCGGTATACATCTTCCCAGTCATCCTGTTCTGAGTTTACTCGTGAATTATCATCAATATACAAAAGTTGGCATGTATCTCATACAATCCAGACACTTACAGAAGGGAGAGACGGTGGATGTGACATTGTTCTTCATAATTATTTTGACGCACTGTGCAATTCTGAGTTTGATGCTAGTGGTGTTGGACCTCCTTCATATTGGACTGTGGAAAACAGTGAGACCAGTTCCTCTTCTCACTCTTCTGTATAAGACACAACCTGTCTGAAGGAACTTGCCTTTGCTTTGGAATAAAACTTTAAAACTTTGACTTCTTCAGAAGTTGTATTTTTTTTAATACATGCCTAGACTTCCAAAAACACAGAAGTCCTAGCATATTTAAAATTATATGATAGCTATACAGATCTGTTTTAGCAGTGCCCTCCCACCTCTCAAAGGTGTCTGTCAATGCTAGTTGTGGACACAACACTACAAAACACTGCTACCTCTGCAACTCTATTCATCTGGAACTAGTAATCTCTAAGAAGCTATAATATAGTTATTTTTGAAAGTAAGTTTCTTCATTTATGCAACACAAGGGTGGTGCAGATACAAAGTTCTGCTAGAGCTTTTCCTGTTCCTATACAAGAATACATAGACAACCAGTAATGATTACAAGGTTCATCTGGATCACAAGGATCATTTTTGACATACATATTTTTTACATCAACTAAAAGTTACCTTATTTTCTCACAGCAGTTTTAGCTTAAACATACAGGGCCAGACTTGCCAGCATTTTAGATACCACTTTCAGTGAAAAAAATCAACACAATGTATGAACTCAGCACTTTATTTGGTGAGTGCAAGCCCACAATTACACCACGTTAATTTCCTGAAAGAACTGAATTCATAAATAACAATGTAGTAATTTATTTAGAACACAGGTGATTTATAGTTCAGGTCCATCATGAAACTGTATCCCAGCTTTGTTTTTACAACTCATCAAGAAAAGGAGTATTTCCCAAATCACCGCTAGCTGCCATGGATTTCTTCCCACTGACAAACTTCTTCGCAGCCTGAAAACACATCAGAAAAATTGATGTAAGGATATATTCACTACAACAGAGTTTCCTGCCACTCATAGCCTCAACCTCAAGTCATTAAAAGAAATAAGTGACTCCATGACCTATTATAGTAGGTCATTGAGTCTACAGTTTTCATTTGGCTGTCTAAGCTTACTTGCTCCTAATTCAGCTCCTCATTACTTTAAAGGGGAATGACAGAATGACAGCTAGCTATAAAAGGCATAAAATCTTTGGAAGTGGATATTCCCAGAATTCTACTTACACCACCACAAGATACAGTGGTTCTGTCCTTATTGCTAAAGCTATTGCTAGTTACTACTGCAACACAAATAAGTGATGACTAGAAAAATAAGTTTTGTCTTAAAACATCTCTCTGATGGATTTTTGGATGGAATTTGCTTCAAGTATAAACTACATTGCTATTCTGAATTACCTTGCTGCTATATCAGCTTATCACTGAAAGCCTAGTTGTTTTATTAAGCGCACCAAGTATTCTAAGCTCAGGAATCCTAGAAGTCTTGACACAGAGCTGCCCATACTGAAACTCATAGCACATTTTCCTTTAATACTGGTTGGCAGTTTGATCCTCTCAGCTACACTGGCTTTATATAAATAAATATATAGTCTTTTAAATTGAATTAAAGGGCCTTCTGTTAATAAAGGCCTCAAAAGATAGACAACTGGTATATGTAAGCTAATTGCTTAAAAGAAAAGACGTGTGTGTTTTATAAACAAACACAAATGAACACCACTTTTGTATTAAAATCTTACACAGTGATTAAGAAACACCTGTAAATGCTGACACATACTTACATTCACAACATCAGCAGTGGATACTGAGTCAATTTTTTGAGCAACAACAGATGGTGATGTGTGTGTGCCAGAAACCAATGACTCGGAGCCAATTTCATTCAGCAAACCTTCTGCAGATTCCACTGACATCAAATAGGCAGCTTTCAGCTGATTTCTGCCAAACAAAGCATTAAGCAAGTGAGCACATGGGTTCTGTTATTACCACCCCTTGCAAGTGCAATGAGTTTTTAGCATTTTAACTTTTCAAGACTTTGATAAATTTTCCTAACCATAGAAACCTTTCATGCTTGAAAAAGGCACCACAAATAGTCAAAGCATGAAATCAACAGGGTAATGGAATACCACCTGCCTTGGAATGATCAGCCACCCCATGCAATCAGGAGATCTCTAGCTCAAAATTTGTTTCTGTTTGAAGTAACTAATACAAGTACTTCACAAACAAGACAAAACCTATTAAGTTAAAAAATCAGGTTTGAAATTGATGCCTACATCTTATCAAGAACTGATGTGTGTAGAGCAATTTTATGGTAAAGCAGCAGTGATTGTAAATGTTCCTTGTAGAATAGTTCAATTTTCTGGGAAAAGACATCAGATTCATACTGTGATTTTTTTTCCTGGTATAGACAGTCTTACTGCTACTCAAGAAAATCTTAATTAAAAAAGGGTTAGTGGCAGAAAATAGTTTATTTCAATAGAATAGGACTAGGTACCTTGCTATTTTTGACTGAATTGCGATATTCTACAAACATCACTGACCTTGAGAATTTTTTGTCACTCATGTAAAACAAATGTAAAACAGAATGTGTACCATTTAGCTACAAGTGACTATGGCACAACTAGTCATGTCTAGCTTATGTATTCTGTAATCAAGATTTACATGGAGTCCTATAAGCATTTCACATACACAGCAGACAGCATTTTTGTTTTTCTACTTGAGTGAATCTGTACCATATTGTATTGTACAATTACAGCTTTAGAGGCTCAGTGCAGTTTAAACTCTGAGTAGCATTAAACACCATCTCACTAAATGGGTATAGCCCTCTATAAATCATGAACTCCAAAACTCTGCTATTATTACACCTCTGACAGCAATTTTCGCCTTCTCAAAGGTTCCTAAGGGAAAAATATATTTAGAGCACCTGGATGTAATATCACTAATTCAGTGCTTTACATTTGTAAATCCTCATTACTGCTATTCTTAGAAGATTCAGAAGGGCGTAGTTGCTTAATATGACTGTTTCAGGAATTACTGCAGTGTGACTGTACAGGGAATTACCTAAATAATGTATTTTAGAATTCTAATTTAAGTGCCTTAGTACAAGGGAGTATGATTAAAACAACATCATCTGTTGATGCTTGCAAATTCCTTACACTGAAACAGTTAGTTGAAAATATTAACATTTATTGAACAAGTTTTTATGAGGACATACCGCTAACAGAGAATCAGTGTAGCTTCAGGGGAAATAAAGTCTATTGATAGTGCTTCAATTTTAACACAGAAAACGAAGCATTTCACAATAGAAATAGTTACAGCACTATACAAGCCCTGCTGTACAGAATAGCCCAAGTGCTTGACAAGTGGCTGCACGTTAAGGAACCTCTCTATCACATTAGATGGTCCTTTACTCACTTTGCCTTTGTGACATCTTCATCTGTGACACCGCCTTGAGCAATTGCCTTCATCTGGTTCAAAGCAGCTTTAATGACCTGAGAAAAATTAAATCACATAAGATTTCTTCCAGCATTTAATTTAAACATGTTATTCCTATTATCTGATATTTAGAAAGACTTCAGGTGAAAGCAGCTGATAGTAGTAGGATTGTTAGGTCAGCCTCAATATTGAACAGCTTTAGAACAAAACTAAAAACACCCATAAATGCCAAAACATGATTAAAAAAGAGCTGTCTGGATCTGAATTGCAACACCATGTTAATTTGTATGGCCTCACTATTTTTCAGAGTATTTAGTTCTGTCAGCTTAATGAGCTGGCATGCTCATCACAATCTACTTAGGTTTAAAAATTTCAAGTTCTACAATCAACAATCCATGGTACTTTACTAGCTCTAGTTCATATTACATATTTGTACTTTTGAGAAAGTAAGTCTCATTGCCAGCCTACAGAAATGTTGTAACCGAACACGCAGCACTGTCATACAAGAAGGCAGATCAATTGTATTTAAGAAAAATTAGTCTCTGCCTCAAGCCAAAGCACTATTTTGTCAGTTAGGTTGTTAATACTTAAATTCTTATCGGCAACTCACCTGCCCAGCATCTTGAGCCTGGGATATGGTATAAAACCCGAATAGACCAGAATCAGAGTAATTAACATTAAATGCAGAAGCCTGAAAAACAAACATCATCATCTATTGTTTCAAGTAGCAGAACAACTCGGTATTGAGCATAGGGAAATTACTATAAGGATCCAAAATACTGGAATTCAGGAAGCTAGACTCCACCTGTGCAAAGGAAAGATCACATTGGAATGCCTCCTCTGAAATATTTTACCTTATGCAAGAATTAACTAATGAAGACTCTAGCTGGAAAGAGTAACCTCTCAAAGGATAGCATGCATTTTGCTTAAAACATGTGTAGTGACTTTCTGAACTTACATCAAATGGCTGAGTAGTTGCTTTAGCAACACTCTGGTACAGTTTGCTGGTAACATTGCTTCCCCTCTTGATAAGGGGTCCAGCACCCAAAACATGCTGAAGGACACTGAATGCATTTGCTTCCTCACTTCCAACAGCAGCTCCTTCTATTACAACAGCAGCATGGACAAGGCTATCACCATTCTGTTCTCTGATTTCTCCTAAAAATACAGTAACAGAATAAAAAATTATGCAGCATTCAGTTAAAAACTGCTACACATTCAGAGGTAGGGAAAGGAAACACTTCTGCCCAGGGTTATTTTTGTGATGGAGAAGTCAGGTTGTGAAGTTATTGCATACATAGTCAGGAAAGACAGAAAGAAGCTGTTAGTAAGCTGTAGGTCATCATGTAGCTTCCTAATCATTAAACCCCCTTACAACCCTAAGACGCTGCTCTTAACACTTATTAAAACAATTACATTCCTTTGAAAAAAGCATTTAATGAGATCCCCTGCGTTCAAAAAAAAAATAAATAAATGTCTTGCAAGCATAAAACCAAGTACATTACTACACCTAATTTGAGCCTGATCCTAAAAGTATAAGATGATAAAACTGAGTCTCCAGATAACAAATATATAAAAGTACTGTACCCTCTGTTCATAATTCTGACAAAGCCTTGCTTTGTCTTTTATGAAACACTTAACACAGTCTAACATATCTTCCCTAACAGACAGTCTCCAACTGATTCTAGACATTCTTAAACTACTCTCTACCTTTCCCAATTTTTAAGGGAATCTTCCCAGATATGCCAAGAAAAAATATATGCCAGCCTGTTTTTCCACTTCACAGAACAAATGATCATGCAGGTAAAGCTTTATTGAAGACACAGGTTCTGTTTTATCCCAGGACCTTCCATGGTGGGGAGAAGGAAAATCCTCTGTTTATCTAGGTGGGAGATACCACTCAATTTTTATTTCCCATGCAGAACACTTAGCACATCTACATAGTTTTCATCTGTAACTTTAAATAATACTACATTTATAGTAATCCCCCCAAATCATTCAGAACAGGTACAGAAGACTTACTTACCCCCTCGGTAGACAGCCTTTACACTAGAAGTACCAGCTCCACTTCGGATATTTAGAAACTGCTCTGCAACTTGCTTTAAGGTAGAATGCTTTACACCTGCAATGCAATAGTTTATTCCAAGTAATGTCACTGTTACGTAACTGCTATAGTTTTTCAGTAACATAAGTGTTATCATAACAATCTTCTTCTCCAGAGAACTCAGATTTCTATAGTAGTTTTCCCTTATGAATTGCAGTGTCCATTAAAGAACATACATACCTATTCCTACAAGAGCCATTCTCGCACTTGTGAAATTGTTCTGCACAAAATGGTGAAGCTGCAACAGTAAAGTCACATTTTAAGGTATTTGGCATAAAGAACAAAAATGAAAAGCAAGTTCCTGACATTCACTGTTCAGACCTTATACTTCCTAAAGCAACCAACTCCAATGTTTCCAAGAACTGTCTGTAGAACAGCATTTTACATGCTTTCCAGTGACAGCCACAAAACCCTTTTATACAAGACACATTTCATTGACAGCCTTACTATCAACAGAAAGTCGCTGATGTTAACAACCCTTTTAAATGTGAATATGAGTTCTAAACTCAATACTAAAAGCATCAAGGCTACAAATTAGTTTAGCACCAGACTAATAAGATAATAAATACTTACTATATATTTGCTAAATTAATTTTCTCTGTCAAGTATCAACTATTCTTATTAAGGAAACTAAGATAGACTTATAACACAAGAATCCTACCTGCTCAGATGTAATTTTTCCAATCCTGTAATCTGGACAATATAAGGGGTTTGCCAGAGCAGTCTTGTAAGCTGCAGCATGCAAGTTTTCCAGCACTCCTAAGAGGAACAAAGTTTATGACTAACATAATAGCTACTTTAATGAACATTATGAATGAATCTAAATGTTACACCAGTGACTGAGCTATGGTCCACTTCCACACTAAGGCATTCATCCACAAGATCTGCAATAGCAGGACTGTAATAAGCTAAAACTCAGTATTGGACAAGTCCTTAAGCAACAGTCTGCAGACTTCTACCTTTTAAAAACACTAAACACTTGTAAATGCTCAATGCTTTTTGAGCCTCATCAGCAAGCTGCAGATACAGTTGTTTTTTGTTTGTTCATTTTTCTTTTGGGATGGAGAGTGGTAAAAAACAGTAACATTGTTATATATGAGCTGGAAAAAAAAAACATGGATTTGCTAAGAAATTCCATAGCAACAGAAAGACAATACCTATCAACAGGGAAAGGGTGAAAAATGGAATAACCAGGTGACTAAGCAAAGTTTTCCAAAGTTTGTCATTTTGAAGATACTCCCATGAAGCCAATACATTGATCAGAAAATACACCTACCAACTTGAGGATTCTGAAATGCAATTGCTTTGTCAACTTTTAATTGTGGCTGAAGATCAGATACTTCCCATCGCCTGAACTCTGGAGCTGTGGTGACATTTAGAAGGTACTCCATTACTGTATCACTAGAGAAAAAAGTTACAAAGGGATTAAACACAACAAAAGTAACATGTATTTCTTTCCTAGTTGAAAGCAACTCAAACCACCCAATAAGAAGCACATTAACAGAGTATGTCACTAAAGCCAGAGTAGTTATTAGCACAGCTGTATGACAGATGAGAGTTCTAATTCAGTTCTGCCGCATCCATATGCTTGTAAGAGAAAAACAGAAGCTAAATATTAATGCAGTACAGAAGCTAAATATTAATGCAGTAATTTACTGATTTATTACCACGACATTAAAACTAGAGTAACACCTACCCTTTAAAATGGTAAGTCTCTGCTTTACTACAGAGCAATTACAAGTATTTGGTTTACAGTTTATCTGGATACCTACACATAGTCACGCAGGCATTCAACAGAGTAAGTCATTTTCTCTCTCGTTGAGTACACACTAAACAAGAAAAAATACAAAAGCCATTTTAGCAGAGAGCATACGAAGACATTGACTTTTACACGTATTCCCCTATAGCCTGAAGCTTTCAGCAAGGTATTGACTAGAATACAAGTTCAGGTTAACTCTGTTCCAGATGAATGTTTAAAGGAATGGTAATAGGAGCATTTTGATACACACAGTCCTATAGGAGAAATAGATATACCTAAAACCCATGTCTTAGGTATTCAGGTAATAGCAAGTATATTCAGGTTATAACAAGTACCTTGTGACTATCCAAATATAGGATACCATCATAATTCAAGGTAAAAAAAAAAAAAAAGCCAAAACATGAAAAGCCAAACATGAAAAACATGTATAAATAGCAAGCAAGGTAATTTAGAAATAATTCTCTTTGGGCAGAGAACAGTCTGTCTTTTTCATTTGCCTCAACATATTTTTTTGCTTAACAAAAAGGGTAAAGTTTAGATTTATCTAAATCTGTCTTTAACCAAATTCTACATAAAATAATCTTACTGGTTAATTTCCAAGAAACAATGCAAGAAAGCAGGTACAGCTAGATCCCTCTTTTCTCTCTTAGGTTTTGTTTTCTACACTTTAAACTCTCAAGTCCCAAAATCCAGCAACTGCTTGAATTGTTCCCAAAACTGCAGTATGAGTGTTATCTATTCACAAAAGAAGGGAAAAAATAATAAAAATATCAGCAGACCTCAGCAAGTTTAATCTTGAAGACTTAAACTGCAGAAAGCACATTAAGCTTTCTGTACAAATCATAAAACTATTATTTAAAATGCAAATCATGTGTGCACTCTTGAACCTTAGTGAAAGGAGAAGTACAAAAGTCATTCCTTGTCAATGTGCACCATTCCCACGCTGAGCTTATCCACCTACATATTTTAATGCTTATTGTTTTAAGTTTCCCTTTGTCATGTAGCTTGTTTTTATCTTACCAAAATAGATTAGGTTTATGTGCGGTTACAAACCTTAGGCTACCCCCAACAGCTTCAATGCCACGAGTTATCCTGAAGCAAGATGCTCCTTTAGTAGTCTATTAAAAAAGAAATAGGAAAAAAAAATTAATAAAATTATAGCTATTTTAAGAACAAATTTGCCAGAGGTGGTTCAGCACTCAGGCAGATTTGAAACAGTATCTGTTTATTCATTTATACAGAAAACATTATATATGTAAGAAAAGTTAAGCCAACTTACTGCATCCTTGCTATCATTTCTATCATCTGCTCTGATTTTCTAATGTAATTGCTCACATAGTTGCTCCCCAGTCCCATTCCATGAGAATAATCCAAATTTCATCAAACATTTAATAGGATTTTTAACTTAAATAACCTTAACACAACCAGGACAACAGATGCCTACACATACTGTTAGGCTACAAGCTGTCTGGGGAAAGTGACTTCTGGCATTGGTTAGGAAGGAGGTAATAGGCAGCTAGGACATTATTTTTTTCTGCCTGAAACTGAAGTAGATTGAGAATACATTTCACAGCAGTCACTAGTGCTGAGTAACTCTGTCACAATCTGGCTGGTGTGCAAGGATCCGCAGCTACAGCCAGATAACAACTGAGAAAAGCATAGAACAACTATTTGGAAACATTCTACACATACAGGCGAGTTTCTATCAGACATCTGAATTATCTTTTATTGCAGCTTAAGTTACATGCGAAGTTTATTATAGTTGAATTGTGTATATAATTTAAGACACTATGAAAAAGTACAGAGCCAAATAAATAACATTGTCATCCAGGAAGTAATGGCATTTTTCTTGCATTTAAGCCCAGTAACCAACTATCAACGTACATTGTTTTCTGCGCTGTATGATAACGTATGCTACATGTTACCATATCACCTCTTTTTGAAGTCATACATGTAAGCTTCCCACCATTTAATCTATCGCCAAAAACAGTAACAGAGAATAAAAATTTACCAAAGTAGATGCAAGCCGAAGTAAGTGAGCAGTTCCCAAGTTACCAGTGGTTTCATATCTGCTGCCCGCTTTAATGAACACACCAATTCTTGAAGCTGGAGAAAAGTTTTCCAGAGATGCAATAACTAAGCCATTTGGTAATTTTGTGATCTGCATTAAAATAAAATTTGGTTTACTGATCCATTAGAAATACTGTCACAGGTCTTCTCTGACTGACTTATAAATAAAAAGATAAAAAATACCAGTATTCATACTGACCTCCAGATCCTCAGACTCTGGAGATAATTTCACTCGTTCAGCAGTTGCTGATGGTGCAACTTTAGGAGCTACTTTAAGTGAGTACAGTCTCTTCTAGAGGACAAAGCATAAAAGAAAGGATTTTCTGGATTAGTTCATCACGTTACATTGCATACTGAAGAAGCAAATTAATTTCAAGTTGAAATGCAACAAACAACTTCAAGTCCCACAATAAAAACAGTTATTTCCTGTTAAGTCCTCCAGTCATTTTTACATCACTGTTGAAATCTGTACAATGATTTATAAAAGGTTTTTGGAAGTTCAATGAGTAGTACTTAGGAAAGCTTATTTTTCTTTTTGTTGTCCCATAGCATGAATCTCTGTTGACATTATATAGTCTGTAAAACTACTGTATAGGAATTAACTGAACAAATAGCTAAGTAAACCCCATGAACACAGGATAACTTCATAGGTAACTTTATGTGGTACAGGCAGTTCAACTCAGAGTCAGAATATCAACCTATCTACACTGATTACTGAGCACAAATAGGACACAGAAGCAAGTCCCCAAACTGCAGAGCAATAATTAGAAGTAGGCCTTCAAATTGAACCACTTTCCCTTTCAGTAGGTGGCAACTGAAGTGACATTAATGTTGATTTCAAATCTTAAATGCTATTCCCTTCCACATTTTTTTCCTCTGTGAAGTAAGCGTATTTATTGCTCTTCTCAAATCAAAAACCCTCACCCCCTTACATCTCAAAGTAAAAAACTGAGTGACAGGCACACCACTGCAGTCAGCAGTAGGGACAGCAATGCTGGTACTGCCCTTACTTCACCACAGGCACCATTTAACATATTGCGAGTCCAGAAAAAACTCCTTTCTCCCCTCACCACAAATTCGTTAAGATATCTAATCTTAACCTCTAAGCCTTCTTATTTATTAACTAGTAGTGTATGCCTACAACTGACTTCGAAGCATTCTGACACAGAATCCCCTGAGGGCATTTCCAGCAGGCAGCTCCCCCAGGACGTGCCCCGGCCTCACCGGGACGTTTTCCAGCACCACCCCGCCGCCAGGCCCCGCTCGCCAAGGGCATCACCTTGGCAAAAGCGCCCCTGGCGAGCCGCACCGCCGGGAGGCCGCTCACCCCCCTCCCCGCCGAACCGAGCCCCGGGGGAGCCCCGGGAGAAGCCCCCGGCCCAGCAGGAGCTGCCCTGAGGCCCTCCCGGGCCGTGCCCGCGGCCTGCCTGACCTTGAGCCGCCCCCTCCCGCTCCCGCTCCGCCACTCGCCCTCTGCCGGCCCCGTCCTCCTGCCCCTGCCCCTCACTCGCAGCCCCACAGCTCTGCCCGCTCCGCCCGCCCAGAGCCCACCGACGCGGCCCGCCCGGGCTCACCGCCCTGAGGCCGGCTTTCACCAGCCACCAGGACCCTGACAACCGCCCTGGCATCCTCCTCCTCCGCCTGCCCGCCGCCACACGCCGCACCCCTCAGCCCGCGCTCACCGACAGAGCCGGCGCGACCCCCGCGAAGCCCCTCATCCTGCCGCGCCCGCTGAGGAGAACAAGATGGCTGCCCCGGGGGAAGACTCTGCCTTCCCGGCACGCCCTGCGCCGCCGCGACTTTCTAGCGAGCCGAGAGCGACAACTCTACTGCTCGCGGGTAAAAGTCCTCCTCAGGCGGGGGCGGCTGCGCGCATGCGCGGGGCGCGTCTGCCCGGCCTGTGCGGGCCGTATCTGCCCGGCCTGCGCGGGGCGCTGTGGGGCGCGCCGCCATCTTGGGGCTGGGGGTCTCTGGGTGCCCCGCCATTTTGTGGCTGTGGGGGTCCGAAGCGAGCCATGGCGCGGCTCTTCGGTGGCGCTCGCAGCCGCCCCGTCTCTTGGCAGTGTCCGAGGGGGACCAGCGGCCGTTCTCGGGGTTCTGGAGCTCGCTTAAGCCCCAGCGGGGCCGTTTCACCGCCCGCTGTTTCTATGTGTGGGGTGCGAAGCGCCTCTGCAGCGGGCGAGGACTACGGGACGCGCGACCGGGCGCGGGGGGCTGAGGGAGGGGGAGGCCGGGCCCGCGGGGCGGTGCTGCTGAGGGGCGGGGGGCGGTGGCAGCCGCCGGGTACTTAGCGGCGGTCGTGGGGACAGAGCTCGGTGCTTCAGCCCCGTGTCTCTGCCTGGTGCTTTGGCCCCACCGCTCGCCATGGGCTCGGCTCCGCCCGTCTTCATCGGCAGCGACGAGGTGGAGAAGCACCTGCACCGCGCCAGCCTCCTGCTGCCGGCGCTGGAGGCCGCCCTGGGCAACTTCTCGGCCGGAGCAGCCGGGGGCGTCGTGCAGCCGGTGCGCGCCGTGGTGCCGGTGCGGCCTCACGGCGGGTGAGGAGAGCGGGGCGGCTTCCCCGGGCTGCCAGGGGAGCGGGCCGGGCAGGGGGTGATGCTTCCCGTGGCCGCTGTCAGAGGGAGGAGGTCGGGTCCACCGCGGGGAAGGAGAGGGATGGGTGAAATCAAAGTGTTGGGGAAAGGTGGTGGTACCCAGTTGTTGATTAACTTCCCCGTAAGCGCTTGATGTTAACCGTTTCGGTGACTCTGATGCTGAAATTAAGTAATCCTCTTTGAAAGGTACCTGGGAGTTATGCCTGCTTACAGCGCTGCAGACGATGCTCTGACAACCAAGTTGGTGACTTTTTATGAGCACAAGAAAGATTCTTCTGTTCCCTCTCACCAAGCGACTGTCCTCTTGTTTGACCCAACCAACGGCTCTTTAAAAGCTGTGAGTTGAGTGCAACACTTCTGCATTCTCCTCTGTGAATGTTCTGCCAGCTTTCCCTTTTAATTTGTAGACATTGAACTTCACTGGTGTAAACTGGTGTAAGTTTATCATTATTAAAATGTGTTTGTGCCTAATTGGAATTTGGCTGGAGGTCTTACATCTTTCATGCGTGTTAAACAGTACTCTGTGTCCTTTTGTCAGCTGTTTACTGTAATTTGTGATTTGAAGGGAGTCTGTTGGCTCTCAGGGTGACTAGAAGAGAGAGATGATCTGGAAATGTTTACCTTGAATTTTGAAGGAAAAAGGCTTGCTTATTGAAGAATCTTGCACCATCTTAAGCCTAAATCTAAAGAGAAATGCAATTGGTATCAAAGGGAATAGTATTCATGGTCTTTTTTTTTTTTTTAATTAATAATTAAAATGGCCAACATTCTTAAAAATTACACTGTTGTAATGGTGATTATTAAAGGACAAAAACTGGTCATGAAAAGTATAATAGCTTTTCATTCTACACTGTATTGAAAAAACATCCTTTGTCTTAAAGGCCCAAAAATCATTTATACATAGCAGTTAATACACTTTGAGACTGGAATGTCCTCCCATGCATGATACACGCACAAGGAGTTCCATGGTTCTCTGTCACCCTTCTATTACAGGATAAAGCAGTGCAGCTCAAGAATTACTGCCAGCTTGAGCTGGTCCCTGATTGTACCAGAGTGCAGAGTATTGCAGTTGTATCAGTCCCTATACTGGAAACCAAGGAAGTGAAGTGCACCTGCATGTGAGTTAGGAGTAGCTCAGATTTGACCATTTTTCACTCAATTTGTGCTGGTGGAAGGGCATGAAAGAACTGGAATAAGCAGACGATCTGCCCACTTTGTACATGGGCTTCATGTGCTTTGTGGTTGCTGTAGTACTAATTACTGACCTTTATATTTTTGTCTGTGCCCTTAATATAACTTAATGCATATAATTCACAACTTGGTGAAAATATTGGGCCTTTATACATGTTTTCACTGTTTGTTTCAGTCTCATTTTGTTTTTTTTTTTAAAAGGTTCTAGATGGCAGTGTTATTACAGCAAAACGAACCGCAGCAGTTTCTGCAATAGCTACCAAGGTATGTCTTCTATTTCCTAAATCAGAATGGACTCTGTTTGTGGTGTTATCACCACCACATATATATATGTACACACACACATACACACATTTATTTATATATATCAAGTAACTAGAGAGAGTGACTTGTCTTTCACTGTGTGTCAATTTACTTCAAGTTAGAAATAATGTACGTACCTTCAGGGAAAACTTAAAGCACTATTTTCTCGTTTAATTGTGAGTTGTGTTTGGCTTTAAAATTTTGTATGTAATGGCACGAGGAATCTGTGCTGTGTTTTTGTGCTTCATTCTGCATTCTTCAGGGAGTTTGCTTTGGTTTCCTCTGATTTTTTGTTTCTCCTGTGCTTGTCTTAACATGCTTCTTATGGCATTGGGTGATAAAGCTGTGGTAACGTATTCAGTTTTGTTTAGATGTGTATTTTCTGCTATGAGGCCAGTACAGGTGAGTTTCATTGGACCTGGAGAAAGAAGAAAAAGGGGGGCAGTGTGGGTCCTCTTAAGACAGGTGATGTCTATAATAGTTGGTAGACTTGTCCAGAGGTATCTGTTGGTCAATTTCTCTGTCACTGTAAGATGTCCAGATGACTAGCCCTGACTACAACCATAAACTTCAGTGTCTGAAAGACAGGTGATGTAAATCTTAGTGTATGTTGCTTTACATTGTTTCAGTTGGAAATTGTTGCTGTCAAATTCTTTTTTAAAACAATATTTGGCTGTGCCCCTAGCACTGGGTAGAGAGCAAGTCACCTTCCATTGTATAGCAGTATTTTAGTGTTCACCTCAGAGAACGAGGCAGTAAGAAGAGGGCCAGAGCTGAAAGGTACTTTTGTTTTTCACCTGTCAGCTTTACATCAGACCGAAGGCTGACCTCACCACTTCGTTAGTGGCTGTCTTCATGCCAGCCTAAATCTATCCATGGCAATAGAACTAAACTGACATAAAATTGGAGTGAAGAACCTGTCCCCAAGAGCTTCCCAAGGGACAGAACAATTTACAATGGATTCCTCAAACATTAGGTTAGAGGACCTCATTCATTTAATCTATTCTCTACTTAGGCGGTTCTAACAGTTTTTACACAGTCAGGGCTCTGCTGGCCTCAAAGGAGTTTGGCTGCTAAAGGGACTTCACGATCAGACCCTTCATTATTGTCTGCTGTTTTGGGAATTATTCAGGAGTGTTTGAGTTTAGCTCATAGTTGTCATCTTGTCCCCTTTATGGCATTCACTTTTTAAAGACACAGTGCTTTTATGCAAGGAACCTTTGAAATAAGTGCTTCTGTGTCTTTGAAAGAAACATTAAAAAGAGTTCTTGCTACTGAAAAATGTGATCAATGAGATTTTTTTCAATTTTCTTACAGCAGAATAAGTGTTGAGAGCCTACACAGTTCAAAAGCTTTTTATACAGAAGTGAGTGGCCACAGCAAATGCATAAACAAGACACAAGGATAGCTTAGGGCTGGACTCCAGCAACCCTCTCTTCTCCCTTGCCAAATAGTGGTGAATCACAGGCAAAAACTAAACCAGAAAACCAAAAACAGCCATAAGTCTGCATTTCAATCTTGTTTTTCACATTGCTGTTTTTGCAGTACATGGTGCATAGATACAGTTTTTAAGAAAATTCCTTTCTCAGACTTGTAAATCAGGAGTTTCACCATCTGTTGTGTCTAGATCTAGAGATCGTTGTGTTTTGGGATACAGAATAAATACATGTAGCAGTACAGGGTATCTGGGGAAATATTTTATGTATGAGGAAAAACGTTGAAAGGGCCCACTGCTTTCACAACTTCAAATGTGGACATGGGCAGTGTAGGAGAAAAGACAAAAAACAAGGGGTGAGAGGAACCTGAAAGTAATGCTTGTTTTCAGCCAGTACAGAACATCAACACTACAGTTTTACACTTGATTAATCCCAAAGATGTGATACATTATACTAATAGTAGTGTGTGCTAAGGCCCCAGAATCTACGTTGGTTCACGCTGTTGGATGTTAAGTCTGAATTTCGAACTTAACAAACGTGAACAATTAAAATCCAGAATCAAGCCAAAGGATACTTTGGTGCTATTGACGCTAGCTTTTGCATTACTGTATGTATCTGTGTGCATATAGATATATATATACATATATAGTGGTTATTGAATATTTATTTCTATTACTAGGAATTTAATACTAGCTTTTGCATAAAACCATTTTTTGTTGTTTAAATGGATTAAGATTACTGCTTTCTTTTTGTAGTATATTGATACCTATTTCTTATCTGTTAATATATTGTCTTACCTATGCTTTTTTTGTATGTTTGATACCGCTCAGTTGTTAATGCCGGCTTTTGCAGAAGTGCTGTGTATTTTGGGAGCTGGCGTTCAAGCATATAGCCATTATGAAATCTTCATGGAGTTGTTTACATTTAAAGAGGTAATGGACACAACAGGGCACATTCTTTTTTGTCTGTGATATTTCAGGAGGATATTTTATAAATAAAACATGCTACAGACAAAGTTTCACTTCAGAGATTAACGGTGTTTTTGATCCTGTTTACGCAGAACACAATAATACTCTGAACACCTGTAAAATTTCTTGCTCAAATGTTGGTCCAAGTGTGTTGGAAACAAAGTCATGTTTCAGATGGTGTTTTTTTCCCTGAGAAAATCTTACTATGTATGCCATGTTTGGGTGAGCTTTCTGTGACTTTCCATTAAATGTATTTATTGGAAATCCTTGTGTTTTATAAATACGTTTTGACAAGGAGCTGTTACTCTGGCATTGCAAAAAAGCCAATTCAAATGTAGCTGCCCACCCATGGAATTTTCTCACTTATATGGTGGCAATGTTAAAGGGGGAAAAAAAAAGTTTAGGATTGATGTGACTGAAAACTGAAACAGTCTATTCTGTTTCAACAAGGAGAAACTCTCCAGGCTGATGTGTTTTTTCTTTCTTCCTTGAAGGTCAGGATATGGAATCGCACAAAAGAGAATGCCGTGAAGTTTGCTAACTCAGTTAATGGTCCGGTGCAGGTCTGCTCTTCTGCTCAGGAGGCAGTTACAGGGGCTGATGTGATTATAACAGTCACCATGGCAACAACACCAATTTTATTTGGAGAGTGGGTAAAACCAGGTGCCCATATCAATGGTATGCTATGTTCTCATCATTTAAGGACATATTTATTATCATGTATGTTCACATACACCATTTTTGCTACTGTGTTGTTATTTCATGTTCACTTGCTCTCCATTTAAATAGCCCATACAAAAATGTTATTTCCAAAGTGATTCCTGCTCAGTCTGTTGTTTTGCTGGTAGCACTCATCCTTCCTTCATCCACTTTCATAAGCTCCTCTATTTGTTCATTTTGGGGCTGATCACATTGATTTTTACTGGAGTTTAAAAAAAAAATAATAAATGCAATAACCAAGTAAGAACCTCATAGTTTGACCTCTCATTATAGGGAGGTTTTGTTTTTTTTTTTCCTGTCTTTTTGTGATGTTACCACCTTATTGTTCGGAGTTTCTGGATGCGGTGAGATTTGTTTATTTTTTTAATTGTGCGCCTAATTCAGATGACCTTGTGAACTTTCCAAATGGCACGGTAATGAGACAAAAGCGACTTGTCAAAGGGGACGATTTAAAGTAAGTTCCCACATTCTAGCAGCATCCTACCAATTTTTCAAACTCAGTTTAGTCCTTTATCATTGAATGCTGTCTGTGTTATGTCACGGCATGGTAGTCAGAAGTACAACCAAAATCAATTAAGATCTACAGTCACTGAAGAGACACATACACAAAAAACCTTTTCCTTTCTTTGTCTTCTTTTTCTTTCTCCATTTAGGCATTCAGGCAACATGGAATCTGTTATTCCGTAACGGTCAGACACTTCTAGAAAACGTTTGACTACAGTAAAACTTTCATTAACCTATGAAAAGTTTGTAATGATCTTTCTGTACTTAAGACAAATCAAGCAGTTTAACTTCTTTAGTTTCTCTAGCTGTGTATAACCTGCTCTTTTTGTACTACTTACAGTGTTACAAGGAGATGATAGAAGCTGTAAGTTTAAAAATCTTGGTTAGTAAAATTCAGCTGTCTACTTGTTCAGGTCTTTGCTGCAAACTACTTTGTTTCTGATCTGTTAAGGATAAATGAGGGATTGTTCAAATCTTATTTGTCTCTATAGACATGTAACATGAATGCAGTCTGGATCAAATTGAAGGACGATAAAATTCAGGTCATTTGGCAATGATCTGATGAAAGAGGAGGAGGGTGCAAAAGATAATGGACAAAGGGAGATAGTTTTCTTATGCCTCAGCTACCCAGAGTGTCTGGCCAAGGATAATCTTCTGGCAAATATAAAATGTTTTAGAGAAGCTTTGTTAGTTAACTTAGTTTTGGTGTGACACATAAACAGCCACCATCGTTTAAGTTGGCAGTCACAGAAACTGAGGCCACTGTCTGCAGAAGAGATGTAGTCTGTTTAACCTTAAGATTATCTTCCCTGAGTTGCTTTGCCAAATGATTGTGGTCTGTTCTGATGGTGCCTTCTGTAAGCAGAAAAGAATAATTATGTCACAGTTAAGTACTGGTGTCATGCTCAGTGCTGTTAACAAAGGCTTGTTTGTTTTGTACTTACACGTACAGTTTCACATCCATACAAGAAATATATGTGATGAGGAAGGGCTAAGAGTGCTATCTCCCCTTTGTCTTCTTAGCATTACTTGATAGGAGCAGTTTGACCATTCTACCAAAGAGATGGAAACAGTGCCAGCGAAGAACCTCAGTTCTGTGAGATCTGCTTCACAGAGAGTTGCAGCTTAATGCTTCAGCAGGTTGAAGTGCAATGACTTACTGGTTCCAGTAGTCCAGGGTTTGCTTACGAGGATTACAAGACCTTTGTCAGCAGCACCATCTATCTGACTAGAGGTCAAGGTTGCTGTATGTTTTAATAAGGGTAATGCTTTTGGAGGGTTGGATGCAATGTAATCTTTAACTGACACTAATGGAAATTTAAGGAGTCAGCACGTTACAGAAATGGGCCATATACACCTCGGCATTACAGCTGAGGCCAGGTTGAGAGAAATCCCAGCCTTTACCAGTTGTTCAGGTGCATCTTTATTTGTTTGTTTGTTTTTTAAACCAATGAGCATGTCATCAGTGACAATGTGAGACTGTATATTATATTTCCACAGTAATGTCCATTGTTAGTTCACACATGTCTTTTGGACAAAACATGTTTTGAATTCACTTTAAACGTTCTTCCCAAGTTCATTACTTTTATTGTCTCAGCTGTTGGAGCAAGCAGACCAGACTGGCGAGAACTGGATGATGAACTGATGAAGAATTCTGTTCTGTTTGTGGATTCCAGAGAGGCTGCTCTTACTGAATCAGGAGATGTTATATTATCAAAGGTGAGGCTTTTTTAAATGAGGGACTTTCTCTGACAGAACCATGTGCATTCATTATTAACCATTACATGGCACCATATGGCGTTAGCATATTTTCAGCATTGGTCTTTGTGTACAAAGTATTGTTTTGAAAGCTGGACATTTCCTGCACCATTTGGTGGTAGTTGCATATTTTTCAAAGCTTCTTGTTAAAACCTGTAACTTTCGCATAAGATTTCAGTGTGACTGACACAAATCTGGCCCCTAGAGACTGGATGACAGAAGCCAAGCAGGCAGTTACTGATTTGCAGAAATTTGATGGGAAGAGACTATTTTAGGTTTATTGGAGTTTTCTTCTTCTCTTTTAATATTTGTACAGAACAAATATGGTTTCCACTTCTGACGGTCAGATCAAGTAAGGTATGTGAAGCCCCATCTCTTTTGTTGGATAGGTAACAAGCTATCCACTCTGAAAAGCTTATTTACTGAGGAAACTGACAAATGGTCTTTCTCTGAAAAGCATTCCACTTTCCTGAGATTTCTTTCCAGTTTCTGTATTATTGATATGAATACTGGTCTGCTTTTCAACAGGAAGGAATCAGTTATGGGATAGCAGAACTGGAGGGGTTTCATTTGAAGTCACTCAGGGAAAAAAAAAGTTTTAATGTACATATGAATATTACATTTCTGTATAAATATGTATTATTTTTTTTTTCACAGGCAGAGATTTTTGCTGAGCTGGGAGAGGTACTGAAAGGTACAAAACCAGCCCTGCCTGAGAAAACAACGGTCTTTAAATCACTAGGTAAGCCCCTCCTGTGTGCAAGCCTGACAGAAGACAATGCCTTGTTATTTATTAGGTCCCCGATGCGTGGGAAAACTGCTGATCATCTTTAAAACTGCAGTGGCAACATGTTCTACAAAAGGAACTAGACTGTGATTTGCATTTTCTCTTTTTATTGATTTAGCAGGACTGATGTAATGAAAAGAGATAAGAAAGCAAACAAACAATAGGAAAAGTACCTTTTCCATTTCACAGTTATTGAAAAATGAATGCAATGTTTATTAAGGCAGCCCCAACATGAATGTCCTGTTGTCATGCCTCTGAAGTCTGTCCAACCTACAGATAATGTGTCAGTGCACTGTAGTGTTGTGGCTGCTGTTCGGGGAAAGGAACAGGAGTGGTGATGAGTTACCATGTTCTGAGCTGTATGATGTATCTGAAAGGGTCAAACTGTGATGTGAACACTGAATCAGAAAATGAGATTCCTGCTATTACATTAACTTCATATCAGACACACAATTACATGGTGGCAATAACTTTGAACATAGCACTGCAGGTGTTTGGGTTGGGGAGTTAATCCTGTTCCTGTCCAATTAGATAACTTTGTAAGTCTTTCTCTTTCCTTCTGAAGCTGTATTATTTAATACAGCTGAAGCACTGTTTGAAGATGACTAATTCTCTTTCAGGGATGGCGGTTGAAGATACAGTAGCAGCAAAATTTGTTTATGATTCCTGGTCAGCTGCTAACTAAAGAGGGAAGTCTACGATGCCAACAAGGCCATAAAATATGAAGAAAATAATTTGCACTTCGTTTCCTTGGATTTTTTGTTAACAAGAAGGGCAGCAATCCTGTCTGAATGCAGCCCTTCTACAACTTTCAAGAATGAAAAGTAAACTGTCACGTGTTTTCCAATGACAAGTGTTAGATACCTTCAGTATTATTAGTAAATATATCTCATGTAAATGCCAAGTGTTAGATATTTGCATTGACATTAACAGGTATTTATGTATTTTGGTATAATTCTGGAATCAGTGCATTTCCTCCTTAATTATTTCTGTAGCGGGAACCTGGGGGTAGATTTCATGCTTCTAGAGGGGTAATTCCTACAGGGTAGAAGACAGCAGTTCAGAGAACAGAGTTTGACGTTCAACTGTGATGGTACTTCAAATACCACTGTGGTTTTGTTATTGCATGGGCAGTTACCTAGTCTTCAGTCTCTCCTGGGGACACAGCCCACCTAGGCTCAAGCATGCATCTTCCCTTCCAGCTCAGGCTGGGGTCTAGAAGTCACCATCCTTACTTCCAGCCCCCGACAGCCCTCACTTCCTGCCCTCAGATACAATTGATTTCCATTTAAGAGCACGCTCCTGAGTGGGACTTCTTTATGAAGAATGATGGTTAAAATCTTCCAAATCTTCCCTATGGTTAGATTTGCTTCCGTAAAAGACCTGGCTCAGGAAGGCTCAAAGAGTGCAAAATTGGAGCTGCTGTTATGTACATCTTAACTGTGAGAAAACTGTATGCAGTACCTTTTTTAGTACATTCCTGTTTGGAGTTTTGCACTTTTCTTGTTGCAAGGAGTCATCCAAAATGTGAGCACTAAAAATGTTTTTTGACTTAACTTTTACCTGTATTCTCTTGGGAGATTTTCCTGTTAATCTATTGTGTTTGTAAGTTGTTTTCTAAGTTTCTTGAAGGTTGAAACAATGCTGAGTTCAGTGGGATAAACTTCAAGTATACAGGCAAATATTTTCATCTTGGCTGTACCATGCATCATTTGGTAATTGTTCTTTCATGCCAGTGGGTATTTGCTGGAGCAGGAATTTCAATGATCCTTTCTTGAAAGAGGAGCCCAGGGACATTCTACAGAAGTTCCAGTTCTGTGCTGTTATGCAACTGCCTTATGAAAGATTGAGCATCTGAAAAATAGCCATTGCCCTGGAAACAAATTCCTGTCTCAAGCTAGAGTTGTGCCTTGTGAAATTTTATTTCATCTTGCATATTATTTCATGTAGGCTATTCCTTCCTTCTGTGGAAGGATTAGATGACATAGAATAAATGGAGCAAGAGGAAGGCGGTTCAGAAGCAGTTAGTGTTACAGCCTCTGATGGTGCTCAAGTAAGTGTAGAAGATGTTAATGAGTACAGTGCAGATGTGGCATAAGTAATACTCCAAATTATAAGCTTGGTGTAAATTAGTTGGAAAAGCTAGTAAGTGGCAGAGTTTGTAATGTATACAACTTCAGGATGGAAGGATACCAGACCAGTAAGTGAATGGGACTAAAGGATGTGTTCACGAGGATAAAAATGTAATTCCACTGATCTTGTTTATATCAGTGGAAACAAGAACAGATATTTCTCTACTATATTTTACACTTTTTAATTATAGCAAAGTTACCTGTGTATTTTTAGACATGTCTTTTTCTTTGTGTCATTCATGAAGCATTCAGAAATGTGTGTTGGCTGAGCCTGTTACTTCAGTGACGGAGAACTCCACTAGCATGAGGCAAATGTGACAGCCTTAGGTGTTCTATCTTCAGGAACTGTATGGACACTTGCACTTACTATTTGTAAGAATATTGTCCAAGTTCTGTGCCTGTATGGATAAAAATTTGTAATTTCAGATGAGGTACCGTGTTTGGGAAGCAGACATACGGTTTATATTCACATGTACTCATCTACAGACTATGCACTTTAAAAAGTAGATGGAGCCAGTCCAAAGACCTGAGTCTGAAAACAGTGTTCCCAGCTTTCCTTGGCAATAGGAGGGTCTGGGAGCCTGGCTTCAGCATTTTACTTCTGAATTCTTGAAGAGGATTCAATTCAATTATAATGGAAGTTGCTTGTATGTTGTCTTAGATTTTTGGGGGTGGGGTAAGGGTAAAAAATAGTCTTAATTTCCATGTTTTCTTCTCTTACAGATTACTGTCTCAGGATTTGTGTAACTTGGATTTATGTTAAAAATAAATAGCTACTGCCGTTCGACTTTCGTTTTTTTATCCATTGTTTGTCTGTTCTGGGTAGTGTTTGTTGTGAAGATCAGGAGGAAAGTAAGCTGTTGCACTGACTGCTGTTACAGTAAATGTGATCACAATGTAAAGGGAAAAACAGACAGACTGCTCTGCTCTATTGTGATGCTCAGTTTTGCAGTCATTGTCCTGCATTGTACATTCCCTCCTCTGCACTGGACAGACATCAGGAGTAATAAATCCTTAAGGAAATAAATTCTTGTAGTTGGCAGAGCTGTGTTTGTGTGAGATCCCATGGTTTTACAATTTGGCTTTGGATTGGACCATAAGATCACACGTGATGCACATCTCTCATTAAATGTGCTGTATTAATGTTACTAAGGAGTGAGATCTAGGATTCACTAATTTAAATGTTTCCAAATTATAGAAGAAACAGGGTGGTGAAAAACACTAGGGAAACAGCAGAACATGGTTGGGGGGGGGGAATGAAATGTGAGTATTCTTACTGTTTTTTTCCCCTCTGTTGTTCAACATGACTGTTCTCTGCCAGAAGCCAATTTCCAAGACCACCCTGCAAGAAAAGGGCAGGGAGTATTTTAGTTGAGTTTAAAATGGCTGCTATGTTGGGGCTTACTCAGTTGCCTAAAAATCCAGGGGGGGTTCTCGGGGACTTCAGCTTCTACATGCAGCTCTAGAAGGACAAAGGTCTTCTGTAGATCTTGTGCTCTATCTGCTGGCTCTGTAGTTACTGCAGGTGCCTAAGGACACACTGAAACACACTGCATGCTTGTGACAACTGCATCAACCAAGTTATGTGCAGGTAGTCTGAGCCATTCGCTCTGACTGTCAGGGTTCTCAGCAGTTAAGCAGGTTTACAGATGAATATGCAGAGAAAATTTTCAGTGCAATTCAGAGATTCTCCCCATCTGGTATTCCTAAAATGTAATTTCTCCAGGTGCCTTTATGGGTACTCCATTTGACTCTGATCAGCCAGAGGCACCTGCATACTTAACAGAATCTTGGAAAATATTTCCCTGGAGGATCCAATGCAGTTTAAAGTCTGGCTTTAAGGGTGCGTTATGCTCACCACCTTGTACTAGTGACAAGCCTTCAGAGCAGTGCGGATGTAGTCTCAACCTTGTGTCAGGGGAGCTGCAGAGCAGTGAGGCTGGGCTTGCTGCTTCTGTGGCTGCTGGGAGGAATAGGAGGGATCTCCCCCCTGCTCTGCTGAGGCTGGCAGCAGGGTGGGGACAGGCCTGGCTTCCCAGCAGTGACACAGATGTCCTAGCACTGAGGCTGTGGCTCTTGCACTGTCCTCAGCCACCCACACCTGCAAGGAGTGGCTTGTTCTACCTTTGCCACAAAGTAATTCTGGCTTGCACTCTGGCCAGCAGTGCGGGGGCTGCCTTAGAACTGCACAGAACAGTTCAAAGACCGTTTTCTTGTTTCCGCACTAGTCCCTGACAGAATAGCAGTGGTGGCTCCCCAGGGGTGGAGCTGCTCTGTTGTAAGGGCAGCCACTAACCAGGTCCTCCGTGAGCAACACCTTTCAGTGATGGTGAGTTGTAGGAAGGTCACAAACTTTTGTTTAGGCAGCTAAATGGAGGGGCTGACTGTGGGGGAGAGTGCCTATCCTGAATGATACAAAATAAATGGCTGTATAGCTTATGGGGTAGAGCAGGATGGGGAATGGGGTTGTAGGCCTAGTCGAGCAAACCGCCCTGCACTTTTACTGCAGTTGTGTGAGTGAGAATGATAGGGTTTGACCCTTCAAAATCCACTTGTCACATACCCATGAATACAAAAAGTTCGTCATTTGCTTCTTGTTTTGTTAAAAATCTGGGTGTTTCATAGCCAAAACCAAAACACCCCAGCAGGTTAATAACACAGAGGCTGAGGGATGCTGTCTGCTTTAATTACTGTGCTGAACACAGCAGTCACTTGAGGTTGCACAGCATAAGATTTTGATGTGACTGCTTAATAGGAGAAAATATCAATGTGCTGAAGTACAGGAATCCAAGGAGAAAAGAATGCAGAATAAAGTCCAGCCAAGAAAAGCAATCACAGTGAACAAATTAAAGAAATGAGATGTGGAAAGAAGGAACCATGAGAAATAGATAAATGATAAATAAATGTCCATAAATTGAGTGCACTCTGAAGGAAGAAATCATAGATAGATATATACGATAGAAAGATATAAAAGGAGATTTAAAGGTAAAAGTCCTGTTAATAATTGTGCTTCTAAAATGTGAGATGTTAGCCAGAGCATGGCTACTACAAAAGCCTTATTAGATTCACAAGACAACAGGAATGATTAATTCATGTCAGATAGTGCTGGCTTCCCAAGGGAATAGGTCCAAGACAGATGAAGAGAAGCCTGATCTGGGTGCCTCCAGATGGACTGTAAAGAACAGGAGCTTCCACAGAAGCAGTGTATTGTTTTCTTTCTCTTTCCCTTTATTTAGGCTCAGTGTATATGTACCCAGTTACATGCCATTTTCAGGCTGAGGCTGAAAATGACCAACAGAAAATGCTGGATGAAAAAGCCCTCATTTCTGTGACTTTGCATGACAAAAGCACCCTGTACGAGCCAAGCTGAGGACATAGAAAAGATCAAAAATATTGAAAATAAAACCTCAGATTATTGTAGTTAAATGGATTGCATCTTGATGTCACTTAGGACATGATGGATGCTGGCAAATGGGTCCAGTGTAGTGATACAAGAGAAAAGAACATGCAACTCACACCAAACATCTCTTGGCAAGGTACTTCATATATTTTTAAATTAATATAAATGCAGTAGCAAGAAGCCTGACTGACAAGAACACAAAACTTGCTGTAAATTACTCATATTTATATTAATTCAGCAGTTATAAGAGTCAATAAGCCACAGCTGAAATCAAGGTTCAGATTCACCTTCTAGCATACCATCACTACCAGGAAAGGCAGTTTGTAGCAACCTAACAGAAGTGAATGAGTGAATGGAGAAAACTCTAAACTCTAAGCTCTCGAGCTTTGGGAATGCTTTTTTTTTTTTTTTTTTTTTTTTTTTTTTTTTTTTTTTTTGTGGTTTTGGAGAAGAAAGAAAGGGTTTTAATAAAGAATGTGCTATGTCTGGCCTTCAATAATATTTTAAGTTATTCAGACAAAAAGAAATCCAATCTCCATAAGAAGGGAGAAAAAGCTTTGAATCTAAAGCTTTTAGTTTTTTTTTTTTACCTTCACATCGGTTCTTTTTGGTAGAATGTGCTTGAATTAAAATCCTGTGTACCATAGCCATCTATGTCTTTGACCTTGCTATACCACCTAAAGCAATTGGTAACCTCTTTGCCTTCCATTTTAGCAGATGTTTGAAAAGAACTGCATTCTATTTTGAATCAGGAAAAGATAATCAGTGTGCAGGTTACAGCAACAGGTACATTAATTTATAAGCAAGTATCTACAGTCTTTCCAGGGTTCTTGAGAGCCTGTTTTCTTTTATTCACAGCATTCAAAACCTTCTTTCTTGGCCCCAGCTCTATCTGAATGCTTTGTAGATCTTCATCAGAACATAGCATCAGGGTGTCTAAATCAATTTTTTCCCTCATGAAGACTGGAAGAAACTCATCCAGCATCTGGGATGCCAGAAATACCTCAAGGGGTGTGTTTTCTGCTTCCTCATCATCCCAAATGCCTTCCTCCTCCTGCCAAGGGATATCAGCACCATTTTCAACATCATCTTCCCTGTCATTCTCAGCACTTTCATTCTGAAAGAGTTCACTGGACATTTTAAAGCTTATGACTTCTTTCTCAGGAAACATGATTCCAGGATTTACATCTGCAGCCAAATTCCTTCCAAATACGATCTTGCCAAGACCTGGCCTCTGGAAAATAGAGAGCCGACTGTCATTCTCATTTAGTAATTCATCCTCTTCTTTCTCATCAAATAAATGCATCACACTTCTCCTATCCTTCTCATCTGCTTGGCCATTGCTTTGTGTTTCCTGGCTTCTTGTGCTACCAGCTGTCTTTTTTGTCCTCAGTTTGAAGGTGTCTTTCAGATTTTTGGAGAAAGGAGTTGTTGTATTTGAAGTGAAGAGACTGGGTATCTTTACCCTCGAGTGTGTCCCTTTGGAAGAGGTTACTGTGTCAACATTTTCTTTCATATAATTCCTGTTCATTTCATGTTGGTGTTTCTCTTGTCGTTTCTCACATTCCTTAATTTGTTTCTCCACATTCCTCTGGGCCTGGGCTTTTTGTTTGGCTACCTTCTTTGGGTTCAGCAGGTTCCGCTCCGTGGCAGCTTTGTCCAGGATTCTGACACATTCATGGCGATCTCTGCTGGCAGCCACCTCAAGAGGAGTGCGGAGGTCATTGTCCAGAGCAAATATATTGGCACCAAAGTTGATCAGAAAGGAAACACAGTGGATGTGACCATTGCAAGCAGCATGGTGGAGAGGAGTGCTTCCCCAGATGTCACATTTGTCTGGATCACCTCTGAGAAGGAAAATAGCACAGAGTGAGCTGGACGTACCCAAGCATAACACTGCAGTGGAACTGAATAAATTGTAAATATTTACCTCAGCTTTGCTGTGAGGACTACAGCACAAACAAAATGAGTCAGTTTAGCTCCATCCTGGAGATCAGTGCTGCACCGATTGGTGCTACTTACCTCAAGCACTGGGTATACAGGCAAAAGGCTGCAGCCCTGCCTACTCTGCCACAGACTGCTGAAAGCAGGCTTTGACTTATACTCATTGGAACTGTTTGCAAAACTGTTTCAGCTGCTCCTGGGCAGAATATTTTAGAGGCTTTTGGGTGACTCTTTCCTTTTGTTTGTCAAACACAAGGACAATATTAGGAGGATTCTTCAGTGATCGCAGTGATGCATACGTATTGTGTCCATACAGTCACTTCTTTGGTAGGTAATAGGTAAATGATTAGGAGTAAAGCCCTGATTACACATTTCTCTCCATTGCTGCTGGATTAAGCTGAGGCTGATGCTATTGTTTTTCTTCATCACTTTTGTTCTCCTTAAGCTTCTTTTACTCATGGGGTTTGGAAAGCAGAAGCTCATTTGAAAACAAAATACCATGACTTTTCAATAAAATTTAAAGCCAGAGAACTTTTTAACTCTTGCACTGACTTCACATTGAGCTACTGCTTGCAGGCTAGAATTGGCTTGAATCTGTTCATTCGTATTTGGTGGGATCAACATCAGCCATGGTTCTGATCAAAACTTGGGTCATCTGTGACCAACAGGTCAGGCAACCACAGTATCCCAAAGCCTTTAATAACCTTGGAAAATTTTGCGAAGTCTTGGATATCTGTTCCATGGCAGTTGTACCGTGGATGAAATTGTACATACTATCACAAAATCTCCTTCAGGTGTTGGTCTCTGTCAATGAATGTCTCCAAAATTAAAAACACTAACATATTTGCTGAAGGCCAGTTCTGAGAACATCAGAATTCAGCTAAAATGCTACAGGCAAGTGGGGGATTAGGGGCCATGTAGAATTGAAGCACGCAGCTACTTGTGTTGAGAAACAAGAGCAAGCCTGAGCAGGCCAGGCTCTGAGAGTGCAGGCATTTCTACAGGGAGGTGGCAGCTGAGCATCAAAGTTTTCCCACTTAGACATGTGGAAACTATGTGTACAAATTTCTGCTTTTGTGGCTGTGCCCTGGAGAACTGCTGCAAAGTGTGCCAGATTCCTTCATTCCCACATTAGCAACTGTCTGCATTATCCTGGCCTTGGAAGGGCTGGGCCATCCATCCTCCCCTTCAGAGCTGTTTGAGGTCTGTTTTCCCTCTGGAGCCTGCCAACCTTTGAGTCTCAAACAATTCACAAACTAGAGTGTCAATTCCCAGCTCAGGGGGACTTTGGGCAAAGTTTTACATCTACTTTGGCATCTCTTACTCCTCTTCCACTGCTTTCTCAAGCATGAAGGAGGCTCACACAAAAGAGAGCAGATCTGCTACTTGGTCTTGCCTCCATTCATGTGCCTTCAAAGCAGGCAGAGAAAACATCTCTTAATGTCTGGGAGACAAACTCTTACAAGATGAAAGGGCTTATTTTTAGTATTGGTACATTTTCCAAGGGTTGAGTGTGTTGCAGGCTTCAGAGTCCTAAAATCTGCAACCACTAGAGGAAAAATATCCTGTATCTCAGTGCCTTTGTCAGGAAACCTTCTTTGCTTCAAGGAAAGGATGGCTTCATTAAAAAAATTAAAATACTTTTTCAGAAGACACTGCCTGACTGCAGAACAGATTGAACACCTTCCAAAGTTCAGCTTCTGCCAACAGAACTACTGAGACACAGCAATATCTCTGACAGCCTCAGCCTACTGATTGTGGCAAGAAATCTTAGATTAAAATAGAAGTGAATGTATATGTTTGATAATTTTGAGAGCAATACTATCCCAAAGTTGTCCTCTACTGAAAAAAAAAATGAGTTAAAAATACGTTAAGTAACAAACACGTAGAAATTTCTTATCTTTGTGTCACCTGCTGTGACTTCTATGAGCATATATAGTAGAAGACATTTTTAACCCACATATTGAAAAGATTACTTAGTTATTTGTTCATTAGGTAGTCATTCTGTCTTCTAGATGTTCAGAGACCTTTATTGACTCTAGGTATTTCCTTGGAGCTGCCTTTATACAAGTTGAAAAACTGTCAGTCTATTTTCGCTTTTCCTGGGGGACACAGCCATAGCTATAGAGTCCAAAGGTCTTTTTTATTGTACTATTACAGCCACACCTGAGTTCAATGAACCTTAAAGCAAGTCTATGACAAATCCCTTTTTATTTTATATTTTCAATTCTATTTTTTTAAGAAAAGAACATTAAATATATCCAAATAGTTATTCAACTTTTCACTCCAATCTTCTTTAAACTATTATGATTGAAAATGCAGGTCGATCTTCATCTCATCCCAGAAAGAATATTTTATTTACTGCATTTCCTTCTATTAAATCGTGCTAGATAATCACAGTTTAAAATGTAGACTCCAAGCAGAGAAAATACTGAGATGATATGTAGAGGTAATGGTCTTTTGTATAATACCTTTTAAATTAGTACATTTAAATGATAAAATGAGAACTGTTACTATTAGGAAAAAAAAAAATAAAAGAAAAGAAAAGAAAAAAGAAAAAAAAAAAAACAGTAGAAAACCTTTTTTTTTTTTTCTTTTTCAGTTTGCAAGGACCCTACCCAAGTTCTGAAACAGTACTACAATTTTTAGTGTGATGGTAGTGGCTAATACTATAAAAAACAGAGAAATAACATTTTTAGATGTTACTGTCTCAAAACTATCAGTCATGACTTGCCTCTGTAAAGTACTAAATCTTCTGGTGGTACCTGCACTTTAGGAAGCAAAAGAGATAGATTTTTTTGCTAAAAATGTTTCAGACAAGGCATTTACCTTTAAAGCCAGTTCCAAAGATATATAACCACAAAAGGCTGTTGGCCCACTTCTCCATTAGAGAGAGCTTCACCAACCCCATGTACAGACCTGTTTGTAGGTTCTGGGCTTAAACCCATATGAATGAGGAGAAACAGTTCTTGGCAATGCATTGAAAGAAATTACCAGGATTTTTTCAGCCTTTTGGGTCTGGTGTCACAGCAGCATTAGAAATACACAGTAATTATACTTTTGAGCCACAGGCTCACGAGAAATGGAGGCGGATTCACTCACCCTCTCCGGCATATGACCTCTAGAGCTTCTAGATACCCGTGGTATGCTGCCAGAAGGGTGGGCGTCATCCCATCTTCATCTGAAGTGTTAAGATCTTTTCTAGTGGCTTCTTTCAAGAGGTCCAGATTGCCATCAGCTGCTGCTTTGTGATACCTGCTCGACATTTTCAGGAACTTCTGGCTTCCCGAAGCAGCTCTGTCCGATATCCAGACAGTACAGCTACCTTTCCATTACAGAGATAGTCCATTAATGATTACAAGTTGAGACGTCACCTTGAGGATGAATATGAGGAGGCAAAGTTCACCCTAGCAAACAACTGGAGTTCTGCAATAAGGCAGTGGTGTGCTGAATGCTTTCATTTCGTGAGGGGTGGCTCTGCTGCTTACCTCTCAGTGCATATTTGTCCAAACACAGAGGGGATTCCTTCATCTTTTCCATGTCTCAGCTGCTTTTGCCAAACTTATTTGTTCTGGGAAAACTGTCTTTGAAAGAAGATTTAACATTGATGTCAACGTGACCAGATTTCACCCTAAGTAAAAACAAACCCTTGAGTTTTGATAGGCTGAAATACTGTGGAACCTTCACTGGACAAGCTGTTTGTAACCTATCATTTATTTGGGTTACTGCATTTGAAAACAAGCCTCTCCCCAGCAAAAACAGCCACATCAGTGAAGCCGTTTGGTGCACGCAGACGGATGTGTGGGTGGAAGCAGGCCTGTCAGGACCGGGAGGTGTTCGGCTAAGACTGGCCAGCTGGTCCACAAGGCACAGTAGGGAAAACCACAGTCTTTGATCTTAACACACTTGGCAAATGTAAAGTCATCTCACTGGTACTGTAATCTCTATGTTTGGATGCAGGTGAAAAAATCTGAATGATTTCCTCAAGACGGCACAGGGAATTCAAGAAATAGAAACATGATGTTCCCGAGCCCACTGCCCCACATGCACTGCAGTCATCGCCTTGGAACAGATTGGTCCAGTCCCATTTTCACACAAGCACTTCCTGCTTTAGAAGTTGTTTACATTGATTTCAGTAGAGTTAAGGGCTACATCTGTGAGTGAAAGCTCTTAGAGTTAGGCCACAATTCTAATTTTTCAGTTCAAAAGAATTGCTAAGAGAAAACCACATAAAAGGTCAGCTTTAAGACAGGAGCTCAGAAGGTATCAGTAGGTAAAGAAAATGTCCCGGGCTGTCTGTTACTCTGGTCACGCTGACAACAGCTGCCAGCTCCGTGTTACTTTTTTCTCAAGCTGTTTTCCATGACTAACTGAATTAACCTGTATCTCAGAGAGAGTACTCTCAGCAATTAGCAGTGAGGTTCTGTTGCTTATTATGCCCCTGTTACAGAAGTGGTAGCAATTGCAAACCAGCTCATTGTCTGAAATTGGTGCAATTACTGGATGGAGAGCCACCTCATTTACTTCCCATAATGCCACCCATGTAACGCACAGCAGACCTCTCCAAATGGGCTTTCTGTCATAATTATTTTCTCAGACAGGGACTGAAGAGCTCTTCAGGAACAAGCTTGTACCAACATTTTCCTCCACGTAGAGAAGAGCCTGTCAGGTCCTGTAACAGGTCTGAATCTCTGAATAAACAAGTCCAGCTAGGGGTAAGCTGAAGCTCTGGTTTTCCTTCATGCAGTCCTCAGGCAGGGCTGCCCCACTGCTGCCCAGCCCCCGGGTTGGTGAGGAAGGGCTGTGCTTCACCCAGGCCCACCTCCGTCCTGCTGCAGGGGACAGTTACCCTCAGCTCTTGTCAGGTTCCTGGCACTGCTGATTATACCTTTCTAATAAAAACTTCAGTGATTTATTCTATTTTCTGTTTAACCAGGCTCAGCACTGAGTTAAATTTACAGCTACTAGGAAAAAAAAAAAAAAAGGTGCAGAACAAAGACAGATTTTATACACAGATTTTATTTATATACTAGATTAGCTGTTTCTCAGTGCCATTGCATTTTATTTCCTTAATAAAGAATATTATAATTTCTTTTACTCTTTGTAGAATGATCACCCTGGCATGTATTGCCTATACCACCAGTGCCTGCTAGCAGAGAGGAGACAGCATTTTTTCTAGTATGTTGACATCTTATATTGTTGGCTACATCTATTGAAGCGAGTCAGTGGCAAAAAAGGCTGTTTTTGTTTTCTTTTGATTGTTGATTTCTACTATAGAATTATATTAATTAGCTTTTCTATTAACTAATTCATCACACAAAATATTGAACTCAGATTTTTATCATCTAACATCTCAAAATATTTACTTCAAAAGAAAGTTACTTTATATGATACTAAGTGGAAAACTATTGTTTCAAGTTTTAATTAGAGGTAAAACAAAACCCACTTCAATTGGAGGGAAGCTCTAGGACTTTTTCTTTATTTATGTCACAAAAGCAGGCATCACCAAAACAAATAAAAAAGAAAAAAAGAAAAGACCAAACAAAATCTCCATCTATTTCTAAACTCCTGGTATTTGTTTATTCTTGTCCCATCTAAAAACCTCAACTTAAAATGCAATAAATGATTCAATGTCAAATGAATTAAATTTCTCAGCCTGAATAGAGATGTGTCTTTGAGAGCAACGCTCAAAATTGAGAACTTTTTAAAGTCTCTAAGTAGTTAGAATGAAGCCTTTCATTTTGGGTCTGAAAAGAACTTCAAAACCATTGCATTTCCAATTGAAATGTCCTACCAGGCCCAGGAGAAACTCTGTTGTAATGGTACATGTTGTTGTAGACTAATGAATTATTTAACTAACAGTTCTCTTTTGTTATTGGGCTTTGCTACATCTATGATTATTGTTCTATTTCCTTCAAGGACTATCTCAAGAAAAATATTGCCAGTTAAACAAACTATTTATCTAGTAATACTACAGCATCACTAGTTACGTTGTTCTAGATAATTCAGAGCCCTGTATTACTTGCCTGGGAGAAAAACAGTGAAGTTGTGCCATCTGTTTTGCATGAGGTATTATCTAGCACAACATTGCCTCATTGCAACTTTTATGGGCAACAAATGCAGTATGGTAAAGGCCATACAAGGGGAGGGGGGAGGCAAGTAAACCTCTACTTGTCTAATGAGATCGCTGGAACAAATGGGCTTGGAGAAGAATGAGGTTGTTCACACAGGGTGACTGTGGCTACACAAACCAGAGATGATAGCAACATCTAAGCAACCATAAAAAGGTATTTTTCACTCCTCACACAGGCAAAGCTCCCACTGCTGTGTCCAAGAACACCGTTGCTGTATGCGCTGTTTCCGCAGAGAGGTTGTGTGTCCCCCCTGCCAGCGCTGGCTAAGACCCCATCCTGCAGTCATCTTTGCTAGGGTTGTGGGCTCCAGCCCCCACCATCTGCCTGCAAGCAGCATTTCAGCAGCAAGGCCTTAGTTTATCAGGAATGATGCATAAATTGGAAACATAGCAAACCCGGAAAATCAAAGCCCTGTCTCTCTTCACCCTCACACCTCGACACCCGCCCACACTGTGCATGTAAAAGCAGACTGGGAGACTTCAGTAGAGCTAGAAGCAGTGATGATGTTGTATGACAGTGAATTGCTGTCTGAAATGCTGTCCTGCTGCTGCTATGTGACCCAAAGGCAGGCAAAACCCATGGGAATGTACATCTGGGCTGAGATGATCTGTGTTCTTCAGTGTTGGTATGCAACGCCCCAGTGATCAGCACTGATCTTGAGCAATGCCTTTTTTTCTGCAGAAGTCAGGAACTCAAATAAGTAAACAAAGCAGAGAAACTGAAGAGCAGACCTTGCAGGTTTTTTCAGCAGAAAAGTAAGAGAGTAATGGAGATAGTTTTGTGTTCCAGGACATGAATTAGATGTTTAACCACATAACTCAGGCCATAGTTATTTTCACAGGTTCAGCAACTCAGACAGGTGGAGCTGAACTTTTTGAAAGGAGAAACGGCCACGCTTTCTCTGCGGCTTGTGTTGCACACCCTGGAATTCAGACATCTTAAGTGAAGCAACAACCAATTATCCTAGCACATGCTGATGAATCACATCCTGCAATCTTACAAACTGGAATATTGATGTCAGTAGATGCTAACGTGCACTGCAGGGCAAATCCAGGTGACTATGGCAATCACATTGCTCTAACTGTTTCCCCTACTGTGTTAAGTCCAAGCTAAATAAAAATAGATAAATAATGCAACAACCTAGCATACAACTCCAGAATTTGTCTCATTAATTTTCACTGTAATCATGGCTTTTGAAAGCAGTGATTCTGATTGTAAAATAAATAAATAAAGGCACGTGGTATACATTTTGTGAGCCCAGGGTCTCTGGGAAGATAATTTCTTGCCAAAGCTTTGCTTCATACTAATCCTATTGATGGCAAAAGCAGAAGTCCAAATCGTTTTTCTGCTACTAACATCAACTGCTATTTACTCCGGTGCAGTTGCAGATCCTAGCTTTGAACAATAACAGTCCAGAGCCTCCAGAGATCTTCCAGTCTAAAAACTGATGTGGGACTTCTCATCTTCCTTAACCTGCCACTCATGTTTTTCTCCTAATTAGTTCTATTATCAGCATTGCAGATTTGTCCATGTAGGGGAACAAAATATTTTCAATTATATACAAATCTACTGGTGGAATCCTTTTAAATTATCAGAAAATTGAAGTGGCACAGAAATCTCCTTTAAAAAAAAAAAAAAAAAGTTGACAAAAGTGTACATTTTTCTATGCAACATCTGGCAATAGAATAAAGAGAGTAAATTTGAGGTAAGAAGAAAATGCCTTAAAATGGTATACAACAATCAGTGCCAAAGCTTTAGCATCACTTCAAGGTTTCCTATGAGCCCTTTTCCTCACCTCCTCACCACAAGCAGACTACATCTTAACAAGACACAGGTGCAAACTCTCTGTCCTTTAGGCAGCAGAAAGACCGCACCTGTGTGGAGCCTGCACCAGGTCCTATATAACTCTGCCTGGGCAGCACATAGTAAGCTTGTGGTAGCAGAGAGATGTGGTTGTGTGTGGGGCAGCAGTCCTTCAGCACCCCAAGGATGCAGTGAGTGGGGGTTTGGGTGTGGGATGGGGGAGCTGGGCTCTTTCTTTGTTGCTCTCTGATTTGACTCTGTTGTGCTTGCAGGTTACTGCTCCTCCTGTTTGGATTTTTGCTGCCCTTGGTCCCTTGTGATGGTGGCCTTGGGGATCAGGATCTCTTAGGTAATAACCCCTCCCTGGGCTGGTAGGGGTTCAGATAGGGTCTCTGTTTACTTGGAGCTGCTTCTCCCTCTCCTGGTGTAAGAGAGGGCTATGGGCTGGGGGTGCACCTCCAGGAAGGTGAGGGCAGAGCTGACTGTGGCCTTTGCTTTGCAGAGAGTGTGACCTGTCATACAGACAGGATGGAGGTTGAGTTTTCCAGAGAGCTTGGCAACTATTCCTGGCAAGCATGTGCAGTGGGTAGGTATTGCTGCTGGCTTGGTCCTTTCCTCTGTAGCTTGGAAGTAGGTGGGTGCCTACTTGCAGTACTGATCATTTGCCTTCTTCCTAGATGTGAGTGGTGAGGAAATGGTGTCCTGTGACCATGCTGTGGATTATGAAAAGCTGTTGGTCAGTGTCCCACTTGTGAACTGCACTAGCCTGGAGGTAAAGGGAGTCTCTGTTCTAGGAGTGTGCTGTTGATGTTTTCTGGTTGTTCTTTTCTGGTCATGATTAGATTTAAGAAGGTTTCTAGTCCTGACTTCATTCAGGAGTGGAAATGCCTGGATCAGTCCAGAGGACTACTGACTTAAGCTGCTAAAATACTGCTGCCTGACTACTTATTCTTCTAGCTGTGCATTAAATACTTATGGATGCCACCATAAAAGCTGTGCTCTCCTGTAATAGAGTTAGGAGCTAGTTGAAATGATACCATGTAGGAAAGTAAGTGAGGTCCAAGAATTACATAGCACTTTATTTTTTTATATGTATACTGATTGATCAAATAATGCAAGTTATCCTCTCTTGGAGTAGAGCAGTAACTGGGAGGCCACCCCAAGCAGCTGGCCTCAAAGGCAGAAGGTTTTTTTACAGCTATCAGTTGCTTCTAGGTATTTGAAAAGCCCTCAGACTTCCATGGGGTTTTGTGGTAGTTACTGTTGTGTGGTACTTACTAATGTGCTTTTCAACAGTTGCTACTACAGCCCACTGGTCAGGCA
This sequence comes from Aythya fuligula, assembly GCF_009819795.1. NCBI lineage: Eukaryota > Metazoa > Chordata > Aves > Anseriformes > Anatidae > Aythya > Aythya fuligula. The sequence continues at coordinate 8,009,558 of NC_045573.1, forward strand.
GTCTTTGAAGCTTTCTTCTTGATTTCTGTATCTCTTAGGCTGCAGAGTAAAACATTCTAATCTTGTGTACCCATGATTTTCTAGAGAACTTTTTTTTTTTTTTTAATCATAGAACTTCTACATAATGGTTAATCTTGCCCTTGCTCTGGTACAACTGCCTGAAATAACTCTAAGTTGGAGCAAGTCAAAGACTTGTTTTTATGCTGTGAGTACTGCTTTCTGATCAAAGTCTCCTGTTTCCTATAGTATGGTCAGCACCAGCTGAGACTGAGGCTGATGGTGAATGACACAATGGGAGAGGAGAAGAACATAACCTACAGTACTCACTGCAATGTTGTCCATGCAGATGAAATTATTGCTCCTTTCTTTGCTGGTGCAACAAACTGTACAAAAGACTTCATGGCAGTAAGTAGAGGAATGGGAATGCTATGGATCTTTGTGAGGCAGGATGGCTGTCACTCAGAACTGTGTGGCTGGGATCTGCAGAAAGCTCCAGCCAGCTTTGGGGAGGTCTGTTGGCTGTGTCCACCTTGGCATGGCCCACTTCTTTTTGAAGAGCTAGTCAGCAAATTAACAGTAACAATGCACATGGTCTGGCTCCAGCCCTATTGAAGGGGGAACTGGGATGCTAATGCCAGCTTCTGCTTTGGAAACTTGTAGCAGAGACTTCTCTTGAATGGTGAACTCATAACTGTTGTCTGCTTGTGTTGTGTAACTCTTGTGCTTTACTTTCTCAGGTTACCTTCCCAAGACTCATTCCAAGTTTCAATGATGAGCATACAGTAGGTGACCTTCTTACAAAAGGGAGGGTGTGGGTATGCCTCAATTTTGAACCTAAACTGAGCCTAATGCATTCAGGTTGGAGTACTTACAACTTGTTGGGAAGTCTAATTTGGTGCTATCAGTATAGGTAGTTTGAGTGTGACATCTGCAAGGTGGCAGCCCTGCAGAGTGAAGAACTAGTGTCCTGCTGTTGTGTGGTTATGCTTTCCCTTCCTAAGGAAAGATTTTCTGCTTCACAGGTTCCAGCAACTCCAATGACCTGGACTCTGTCAATTGATGATGGAACCAGGGTACACCAGCTGAGCCTTGGGCAAGCCATGCAGCAAGGCTACAACTTTCTAGCTGATGGACACAACCTGATTTTTCAGGTGGCTTTTACTGCTACTGGAGTTGTCTCATACAAGGTAGGTGCACAAAGAGGACTGGGAACTACTTCTGATACTTCTGAGTCTGGACACCTTCCTCCTGTTGAAAGCACCTGCAGATGTCAGAGCTTATGTCATCAGATATTGTATTTAGCTGATGTGTGTATGAGTCTGTTAGACTTAATATAGTTGCCACTGAATTGTCCAGTCCTATAAAATGGGGGAGTACAGCATGCATCTCCTATCAGCACAGCTGATAGGTGTCTACATAGTTGGGATTCCAGCTGCAGTCTGTCCCATGAGCATCTGACTAGCAGTGTCATGAGCAGATACCTTCTGGAAGGGTGGGAATAAACTGTTTGAGATGTAAAGCAGCAGCCTTGAATCAGATATGATATACCAACCTGCAGGATTCCACCTATGGTGGCTTGAGCTGAGTGCACTGTAATAGAGCTGTATATCTTTTGCAGCATGATGGCAAGGTGCTCTACACTGTGGCACTCAAGCTCACATATGGTCCTCCTGAACGTAGGTTGACTGTGGAGTCAAGAATGCTTTGTGCACCAGGTAATGTGTGGAAAAAAGCTGGTGGTCCTCTGTCCTGAGAAGTAGGTGTTATTTATCTTAACAAGGCTGTCATTGCAGGTCCAGCAGTCTGTAATGGAACACACATGACTGTTGTCATCCCAGCCTTCCCAGGCACCCTTAAGGCTGTGGGTGTAGAGGATAAGACCATTCCAATGGACCAGCTCCAGGAAAACGGGATTGCTCTGGATACCAAGACGGGGGTCAAGCTGCATGTTAGCAGGGAAGTCCTGAAGTTCAGGGTGAGTTCAGATTCTGAAGTCCTTGGGGTTGATGTGGTAACTCACGTAACTCATTGGTGTTAACTGGGAATGTGGTCAAAGCTTCTGTGCTAAGCAGTGGTCATGCCAGCTGTGTGCCCTGTGGCTGGCTGAGGGCAGTTGTGGCCATGGCAAATGCAAAGAAGACCATGGCAGATAGTGATCACTCATAGGTAACCCAGGTTTCCTCTCCAAAAAGAGCTGGAGGTAGACTCGCTCTAGCTGAGTGAAGAGCAATGTGGCCACAGGGCAAGAAGAAACAACTTTAATATATATATGTGTGTTAAAATGAACACTTGTATTTATACTACAGGAGAGTAATTCTTGTCTTTCAGCTACATGGGGAGAGCTGCCCAGGAGTTCAGTCCTATATGTCTGCCTTGAAACTGGCTTTTCAGTTCCATGGGGAGATAGTGGCAATGGTGATGCATCCAGAGTGCCCCTGTGACCAGCACATACCATTAGGTGAGTGATTCTGCAGTGGACTCAGCCCAGTCAGCTGCTCGGCTGGTAATACTTTCTCAAGGCTTCTTCTTGAGCTGTGCCTTCACAGGAAGGTATATCTCTAGCTAAAATCCACTTGCTTTTGTCAGAGTGGGCCATGCCCATGTCTGGGCATGATAACTTCTGTAAATCTCTGTTCTAGCTGCTGTATGCACCCAGGATGGGTACATGGATTTTCAAGTCCTTGCTGACAGTACTGTACCACCACTGGACTTGGATACACTTAGGCTCAGAGACCCAGCATGCAAGCCAGCCTTTAAATCCTCTTTGAACGACAGGGTTTGGTTTCATGTCCCACTGAGTGGATGTGGGACCAGGTATTGGGTAAGTATGTTCCCAGGGCTAATGGGGAAGACTCTGTGCAGTGGGAATGCCCTCACTAATGCTGTTATTACTAATGCTGTTATTACTTCTCAGCTTGATGGAGAGAAGATCATTTATGAGAATGAGGTGAGGGCACTATGGACAGACCTCCCAATGCGCAGGATCTCAAGGGACAGTGAATTCAGGTGTGTCTGGGTGCCTCTTAGGTGGGAACTGGTTCTGGGTCTAGCTATTTTCTGTATGGATGTGATACTTACTTGCTCTCATTCTTGCAGATTAACAGTCATGTGCTCCTTCAGCAATGGTGATGCATCCCTCTCTGTAAGGGTAGACAACTTTCCTCCACTGTCATCTTCAATGAACCAAGGTCCCCTCTCCTTAGTTCTTCTAAGCTACCCAGGTAATGCTGATTCTAGTTTCAGATAGCTGGGGAAAAACTGAACCTTCTGTTGAGAGGGAGGGTATATAGGTGGACTGTTCTGATGCTTGGACTTCCAGTGACTTCATATGCTTTCTTCTCCCATGCTACTTGAGGTAGAAAATCTATAGCTTAGTATCTGACTCTTGGACAAAGTGCAGCTGGCAGACTGGCTGGTCCTGAAGAGCTTCAGGCCAGTCTGTTCAGGACTCTGTGCATTAACTTACTAAGGTTCTGGTTCATGCCTTGCAGAGGACTCCTACAGGCAGCCTTACCGTGATGATCAGTACCCAATAGTAAGGTACCTACGGCAGCCTATCTTCCTGGAAGTGCAGGTCCTGAACCGCAATGACCCCAACCTTCATCTTGTATTGGATGACTGTTGGGCAACAGCATCACAAGATCCAAGCTCACTTCCCCAGTGGAATATTGTTATTGATGGGTGAGTACTGGTGCCCTGTTGGCAGTGGGTGGCAAGATTCCCCTGACTCTTCACTTACCACCACCTTCTCTCTCTGGAAACAGAGCCCCAGGTATAAGGGCTTTGCTAGAGGTGCACTCTCAAGCATCTTGATTGCACCACCCTGGATATTTTGGAATTTGCAGGAGAATGGCAACATCTCTGCATAGAAATCTAGCCTGCTTCTTGAAAAAAATCTGGCCTATACTGTACTATTCTGACTTACTGCTTCTTAATCATTGGCAGGTGTGGATATGACTTGGACAGCTACAAGACTGTGTTTCATCCCGTGGGGCATGGTGTCAGCTACCCTAACTATCGTCAAAGGCTGGAAGTGAAGACTTTTGCCTTTGTATCTGGTGACAAATCCCTCCCTGGCCTAGTAAGTGACACTACTTCTGCTTAAAGCAGTACGTATGACTACTTGTTTCTCTAAGTGATGGATCTGCATGTGTTTTTCAGGTGTACTTTCATTGCAGTGTCCTAATCTGTAACCGTTTCCAACCAGACTCCCCTCTGTGTGTAACAAAGTGTCCCAGACAATCTAGAAGCAAAAGAGGTAATGTCTAAGCAGATACTAGACTGCACTGGTCCAAGATCAATCTGCTGTACCATGAGGCTCATCTCTGCTATGTTATTGTTGTAGAGAGTGGGATGCCAGGTGTGAACTCTGCTGTGGTGAGCTTGCGGGGTCCTGTTCTCCTTGTGCCAGAAGGATGGTCTGCAACTGAAGGTACTAAGCTTAAGTGTTACGTGAGCGTAGTGCTTAGTTCAAAGATGCAGCTTTTTACTATACTTAACTGTCTTCTCCCTTTGTAGGGAACACTCTCAGCAAGGAAGCATGGGCTGGTGTTACAATGACTGCTGTTGCCACTCTCTCTGTGGTGGCCACAGTGCTGCTATTTTTGGCTTTTCTTAAATGCCTAAAGAGAAGAGCATTGATGCTAAATGTAACATGTTAGTGCATTTTTACAAATAAACTTGAAGTGATGTGATCCTTAACCCTTTCAGAAAAGACTTATCTCTTTAGTATTCCATTGCCAAGACAGGTGTCTGGCAGAGCAGTGGTACTACTACACTATTTGGTCAGAGTAATCAAGCTAAAACCAGAACCAAAGCTTCTATGATCCTTCACATTGAGTAGGCAGTAACCTGTGACTAGCGATCTAATGCTTCCTGTCTTTGACAGTGACATTGAATCAAGTGGCTGTAAGAGACAAGTGAGCTCTGTCTTTCTGAGGAGCTGAGGATTGTGTATTGGTAGCTTTTAAGATCATTATGGTTCTTTAACTGCCCTTGAATTGTGTGTTTCAGACATCAGATCACAACTTCTTTGAAGATAAGTGGGCCTCAGTAGTGGTATGCTGAACCCCTGGCTGCTCAGCTGTAGCCTGCAGCTGACCTTTTGTACCCCTGGATTAAAAGCTTTGTGGTGCCTTCCTAGGGGTGAATTTTGGCAAAGTTAATAAATGGGAACAGGGTTTTGGGACTATTTACTTTTAAAATAGAAAAATGTGTGGGTGTGCATATCTGTAGAGGGTACTGATGGAAGTTTTGGGACTGGTTGGCTTTCCTGTGGATGAAACTACAGGGCTTCTAGGACTGAAGGCAGTGGAGCAAACAACCTTGGGTTACACTTGGCACAGTGCTTTTGATCCCCAGAAGTGCTGCTGCTGAGTACCTCTGCCCACAATTGCTGTTTCCTGTTTGCCTTGCAACAATAGCAATGAACCACAGCAGTATGATTATTGACAAACAGAATATGTTTTAGGTTTCAAGTTCAATGGTTGGAACTCAGTTTTAGTCTTTACTAGTGTTTTATTCTATCAGTTTATCCCCTAGAGTAGTAGTCCTCCAGGGATAATGAAGTGCTTTGGAGGAAAAAATGCCATAAAAGTATGCCCCTATCTCACAGTATCATAAATAGGTTTGTTAATCAATAATGAACTTTTCCAGTTTTCCATCACTCCATAAATGCTTCATACCAATTACAGAATTTCAAGGTGTGTGCTTCCTAGGTCTGTTTCAGGTTTGGTTTTGCTTTCTTGTGGCTCTCTACCCTGACAAAAAGTAGCAGAGTTCAATTCATCACATTGTCTATTATGTATCCTCTTGTATATACTTATGAAACTGCATACTGATTTCCTCTTAATCTCTACTCATTAAACAACTTAGCTTTACCTGTAAACCTGAACTTCCTGAGTCTGCTTATTCTACTGCCATGTTACTTTATTCCTGAATTTTACAGCCTATTTCCTTGAAATGCTTACCAAATGCTCCTTTTAAAGAAATCCATGTTATGCCAACAACTGTAGCATGTATAGCTCTTCCACCTGCTCCTTCTGTAAACAAGTCCTGTGCTGCAGCTGGTGATGGAAAATCGCTCTGTGCAGGCCTACCAGTAACAACCAGTATGTATTTTTGATTTAAAGTATTACTGTAAAAACACTTCTTACAATTCATCTGTTTACCAAGGATGTTGAAGTGCTTATAGTCAAGCTGGATCCTGCATCTTCTGACCACTGTGTAATAGGAGGCTCCTGAGACCTCTGAAAGTTTAATGACTGTCTGCCTCCACAGCTGATACTCTGGGTGGCTGGCAGTTTCCTGACAGTTCCCTGACCATTCGTTGAGGATAGGGGGAGTATGCAGTGTTGAGGTTGCTGAGAATTAAGGTGGAGGTATTCCCTTGAAAAGGGTGGGCTAAGCAAGTAACAGCTGTCTTCTACTGTAATGCATACATTAAAGTGTAAGCAGCTGTGTGTGCAGGTGGATGGGAAAGTGTTCATAATTCTTTCCTTGGCTGGAAGGTAGGGATAAAAGGTTCATGGTAGTGAATCATGTTTCCTTTCTGACAGTTTTTGTTACATGCAGCTTCTCCTACTCAGTACAGAATTGGAAAAATCAGATTTCAGTTTGGGTGCCAGGAGAGACTGAAGAGCTCCCAAGTCCTCTTCAGGTGTTAATTGCTCTAATATTCCCTTTTTTTTAAAAAAAAAAAAAAAACTTGAATGATATAGGTTACTCACTTCTATTTCTAAAATATTCCCTTAGAAAGTAACTATTTTCCCTTCACATTTTAATCCAGATAAGGTTAAACATTAAACACTACTGCATTGTAGGGAGCCAAGTAGTTTAACAGGGTATTTAACCTGCAGAGAATGGCAAATACCAATGCTACCTCAGAATTAATGATGCATCCTTTGAAGACTGGTTGTGCCATGCTAATTAGATTGAATTTGATGTGGGTCTGTGGTTATCCTTTACAACAGTTGATACCCATTCTTATGGAATGTCTTAATCTGGATAAGCAAGGGACAGCTTTATGAAACTAAATGTTAATTTGCTATGCTACTTCCTGCTGCTGTCATAACTAGTATGAGTCTGTCGTTGGTTCCTTAATTTGCATAGTACATTCATTTGCTTTTGATTTATGCTGAAGTGCTACTATATCCATGAAATACTATTTCCTGCTTCTGCTGTCACATGTGAAGAACATGAACTATCATTAACTGCCTTTCTACACCTTTCCATGCTAAACCAATCAGGGATAGTCCTGAAGTGCTTAGATTAACAAGGTTCACTCTGAAAGTACCATATTTTCAGTATGAACACTCATAAATTGTTCATATGTTGTGTTGCAGAGCAAAAGCACTGATGCCTAACACTACTAGTCACTAAAGAATCACTGCACTTCCTAGTAACACAGGGAGGCTGTGTTTCTTAGTCTTGCTGTCTCATAAACGGAGCCTAGAAGTGCTTGTACTAATTATTCTTGTATGAAAGGTGGTAGCACTTCAAGCTTCAGCAGGACATGAGATATAGTAAATCAGTGCTTTTGGTAAAAGGTCAGCTTATATTTTTAAAAGTCACTGTACAGTTGTTTGCTGCTTTTAGTATAGGAAATGACAGTACTGCCTATAGAGGTAACAGTCTATTTTCAGTCAGGTGGTTTCAGGCATGCAGTTAAGCTTTATTTTTGCATTCTGTACACATGACTTCACACAGCCAAGGAAATGGTGCATGAAAATACAAATGCATGCAACAGAATATAAAAATTAAAATCCTCTGCACTGTGGGTGTGGTAACCTGAATTTGATTGTCTTACTCCTTTGAATAAAGGGGGAGAATAACCACCAGAAGTCCAGCTCTCTGTTATGTGGGACATTAAATGAAGTCAGCAGACAACTTTACTAATGCAAACTATCAAGTCTTCTATGCAGAAGTAGTGTAGGAGTGGGGGACTCACCTGCCACAGTCTCTTCACAGTACTCATTGTTAATGAGTTATTTTGAATAAATATGGAGGAACTTCAGTGTATACTTTCAGAATATTTATGTAAATTAATTCTGTGAGGGGAACAGGAAGTTCTGAGAGCAAACAAAAGTTAATCACTGTCAATGAAAGCATAATGAAACTGCATTTCAAATCAGAACCATTTATTTACAGGCTGTATTCATCTCTTATCAAGTTGATAAGGGTTAGGTTTGAAAGGATTGCATGGGTTAAGTCCTGTTGCATTTGATTTTTAGATGTAACATGAAGTATTTACATCTGTGATGGATTTCATGTCCTTGTTCTTCTACTGAAACTGATGGTCCTTCTCCTTTGCATTTTTACGTAGCAGTGTCTCTTTTTTTTTTTTTTTAGCTAGGTCACTGTATTTATGGTAATGTTACATCCAGTGATAAGTAGATACTTCCTAGGATGATGGACCTCTATCATTCATTTGTACCATTCTTTCCCTTGTAGAGTTGTTGGGGAAGCAGAAACAGCACAGCAGCCCTGCTTCTGGTTTTAGCTAGCTATTTACTTATGCCTCTTACATGAATTGTGGAGCAATAGCAATACTCAAGTGGTGTTGTTCCTGGCTGTCTATGTTTCTTTTGTAGAAGCTACTGAAAGTGGTACTTAAGGAAGAGGGTTTATTTTGTTAACACAGCACTTATGTGTGTGTGCTCTTGGCCTTTCTGAGCCGAACAAGGCTAATGTTCTTAATGTTTCTCCCTCCCTATCTCTCCCCTCATTCTGAAATATGGGGAGAGATTAGTGCATGTTTAGGTAGAGAAGCTTTTTTTTCTCAGCTAGAATGGAGATCCAAATTCCATCTAGAATAGCTTACATACCATTTTGTAAATCCTATTTGTCACATGAAAGTCTACCACTTCTGTTTTACAGAACAATATCCCCGTAAATTAAAAGGTTGCTTATGTCGCTCACATAATCACCTGGAAGTTCTAAGGAGCAAGGACCCTTGAAACACTTCACTTATACCTTTACCTAAACATGAAAGCTTACTTTTGCTCTTACTTTCTTTATCCTTTACACTATTTTTAATAGCTGGGGTGGTTATGTAAGGAGGTGACATACAGTGACAACGACACAGGTCAACTGAGGGCGATTCTAGCCTAGTTCCTGTTTCTGGCTAGTATCTGCTTGGGGGAAGGCTGTCAAACACAACGTATGAGAGGAGATAGTCCTCTTGGAGGCTAGGGACATAACTTCATTATTCTACCAGGGTTGCTCAATTGTGCTGTACTTGAGGACATCACGAGGGAGTTTTGGAGTGCTAATGAATATAGAAGGGCAAATAATGGTGCAGCAAGAGGACAAAAAAAAAAACACTATTGTAGGTGGAGATAGCATATGCCTCTCTTCCCTCTGTCCTGTATGTGTGGGCAAGGCTCCAAGTATCTGGTTCAGGATCTGTTTCAAAGCTATTGGCTGCAAACATCCTCAGAAGGGCTCAGGATGTTTGGAATACTCTGGGATATAAGGATGAGGGCTTAGAAGTATACCTCAGAGAGCTGCTGTCATTCTGAAGTGGGGCCTACAAGCCTTTGGGAGGCAGTGCTGCTCAGAAAGCCTGAGTTGGTCATGCTGAGGAACCAGCTGGGCCTGGTACCGCCATGGTGGAAAAGGTACCTGCTGTTTCCCTACTGGGTTGCCTCTGTTCTGCAGGAAGCCAAGAGGGTTGAAACACAGTTCTAATACCCTCTCCACACCTCCCTTGCTGAAAACTGTGTTGAAGTCTTCTCTGCTCCTGAAGTTTATCATGTGATAAACTTCACATGCTAAACACAGTGTGACATCGCTCTAAATTTTTTCAAGAGCAAAAGGGACCATTGTAATAAAGATTATTTTGCATAATGCAGAGTTCTTAACTTCACAGGTATGTTAAATAACTTTAAAACCAACAACACAAACTCATCATTTGAGGGATGACTTCTGTCTCCCCTAAAAATACATAGTCTACACTGACCTAGTTCTATTGCTTCAGTATATCTCCTTTTGAAACCATGCTACTGTGGTGATGGTGCAGTACTGAAAGTAGCTCTTATTAAAAGGATGTGTTGAGAAGCCTTGAAAGGAGCAGCTGATAAACACATTAAGGTCAGGAGAGAAACTGCGCTATGTTCTACTTCTAGCTGCTGGCAATTGAGACTTCACAGCTTTGGCTCCTGATAAGTGCTGATGACAGAATGAATTGCATAATGAAAATCAATATTAAGATGTAGAAGGAAATAGTGTGGCTAGTCTCTGAGCTGGAGTATACTTACTTGTTGCCTCAGTGCTGCCTTTACTTTGTCTCTAAGCAAGGTAAAGATACATCCCATAGGGTAGTGTTGTGCTTAATTTGCCTACTCCTGACTTTGTGTTTCCTCAGGAAAGGAGGAAAATGACTGGCTAGTGGGGACATATCCTTATTGCTGCATGACTTGTTACCTGCTAGAGACAGACACCAAATGCAGTAGTGGCTGCCCTGATCCACTTGCATCCCCATTAAAGATTTTGATCCCCTTTGGAGTGGCATGTCCTGCAGCTGCTGGTGTTACAGGGACCCCAAGCCGCATTGGAAAATTCTGTCCCAGCAGGATGTAGATGAAGGGATTCAGACAACTGTTGGCATAACCCAGGCTGATGGCCACATTGTAGGCATAGTGGAAAGGCAGGGTAGGGTGAGTAATGGCAAGCTGAGCCAGTTGTAGGAAGTGGAAAGGTGCCCAACAAATGAAGAAAGCTGCACAAATAGCAATTGCTGTATGGGTCAATTTCTTGGTTCGAGCAGCTCTTGTGCTTCTGAGGACCTGGACATCTTCAGCAAGATCTTCCTGTAAGCTGCCGTGATAAGGGCAAAAGGGATGGCAAAGGCCAGGAAGAACTGATAGAGAGTGTACCAGTAAATGTCCTTCTGGGGGTCTGGCAAGCATATCCCACAGCCTATCAGCCCTCCTGGCAGAGGGATGAGCTGAGCATACATCCACACAGGTGTAATACTGAGGAAGGAAAGGGCCCAGAGCACACAGATGACAATGATTGCCACAGGGGGCTTCCTGAAGCGAGTAGAGGTGAATGGGTAGACAGTGGCCAGGTAGCGGTCGATGGACATAGCAGTGAGAATGTAGGTGCTGGTGAACTGGCTGTTAGCATCCAGGGCAGTGATGACTGTGCACATCATCTCCCCAAGGTGCCAGGCTCCATTTCCCAGCAGCTGGTGGATCAGGAAGGGCATGCCCAGGAGGAAGAGTAGGTCTACCATGGAGAGATTGATGATGAAGATATCTGGGACGCTACTCATAGGGCTGGATTTCTTAAAGACTGTGCAGATAACCAAGCTGTTACCGATAACACCCAACAAGCAGATAATGCCAAACAGGGTGGGCATGATAAAGCTGCCATAGCTCATCCTGGAGAGGTCACCTGCAGAGATAATTGCAGGCAAGAAAAAAGTCAGATGTGCCAGGGCCACAGCTGAGGACCTGCCTTCTAGATATTCTGGCTTCTGACAGACAATGAGTGATCAGAATAAAAACAGTAATGGATTTCTTAGGCACGTGTAAGGAGAGGATGTGCTTTGTGTATGCAGTTGTGTTTAACCACGCAGGCGCTTTCTCAGCAGCTTTCACAATTGTACAGCCTGAATCAGATGTGTCTAATCAAATGTGCATACACCCACTCCTCCCTTCATATGAATGAACATATAAACAATAGAATGAAAGAACACTGGTTTGTCATTCCATAATTGTGTGTACATCTCTTCAAATGTATGCGTATAAAACATGCTTTATGAATACATGCATTACCTGATGCATATGTTCAACTGTATGGACATTAGTATCTCTATTCAGGCTTTCAAAACCATCTCAACTGACTTTTATTCCCCTTATAGCTATTATATTATATTAACTTATAGCTATTACAATTTATATATTTTCTGCTTACCTGTTTATTGCACTTACCAGACATAGAAAAGTTTTGAAAAACCTTGGAGCTGTTGGGGATACAGATGTTCAAGCTCTCTGTGTGATTTGTTTTATAATCCATTCTTCAGTAAAAATTGGCCCCTACCAGCAGCTTGAAGATGTTAGTGTTTCGTATTAAAAGAATAAAGGTTGCTGATTCCTTGGAGGTCTGTGGAGCTGCTCAGAAAGCTAATACTCTAAGAATCAGAAGCTGCTGTTAATGTGGGTTAAAAAGCTGCTCCTGTGCTCCCTGCACCACCACCAGGCAAAACTCGTATCAGGATGTAATGAGTCAAAGTGCCTGTCACCAGGCTGTCAGTGGAGTGCTGGAAATGCAATTGCAGGGAGAGCAGAATTTCATTTTAGTGTTGAAGGCAGTAATCAAGATCCACTGAGAGACAAAGCACTGGACTTGTGCTCTGGAGAAGCAAATGAGGACTGGAAGTAAATAAAATCCACTAATAAAATGATGGGTAGTAAGAATAGAGAGCTTTTAGGGGGATAATTGAGTATAACTTAATGTTATTCTCCAAAGAACCATGTTAAGCTAAAGTGCCTAAAATTTAGTTTGTGGCAAGACTTGCAAGTGGAGAATGGGGTTAATCTCTTTAGACCGTCAAACACAATCTTTCCAAAAGTAAAAAGGTACAAGCTGTGTGAGCATGTATGTGGAAATCAGCTATTTTCTGGCTATACCTAATCAGTTGCAGTGCAGCTGATAAACAGCATCATTATTTCCCTCCTGTGAAGTGTTTTCTTCATTTCAATTCATTTTGAGGTCTTAAGCATAGCGTAGTAATAAAGTTGTATGTTTCATTTTAGGCAGACTGATGGAAGAAAATAGGAGATAAACAAGTGATTGATTTTCAAGGTGTACTTAAAATTACAATAATTTGGTATGTTATAAAGGCAGAACACTGGAGCCATTAAATAATTGAGGTGGTGACTGCTATAATCAAGTCACATTGATCTCTGTCTTATTTCCTTCATAACAATTAGTTTGCTTATAACAGCCACTAAAGTCCTAGATTGAAGGCATTACTGTCTAGACGTTTGGAAAGTAGGATTAGACTCAAACTATATTCTGATGATTGGGGACAGCAGTCTAGTGAGAGGCAGGAAGGGTTATATAATGATTAGAATGCTATTCCAAGGTTCATTTTTTCGCTAGCCATAAGGATTTCTAGCACTTAGAAATAGTTCTTATTTCAGTACTTCACAGCTCTTAGCAGGTACCAGTCCATTTGCACAAGGGCTAATGCATACCATTTACCACACACTGCAGAACACCTCTTTTTACCTCAGTTCTGCCAGCATACAACCTTGTTGGAGTCTCTTAATTTGCAAACACTGGTATCCTTCAGTTTTTTTGCAGTCCTGTATATGCACTGGGAATGTGCGTTTGGGTTGTATTACCTACAGCTCTGATGTGCAGTCTTACCCCTGGGCAGTACCACACAGTTGTTAGTATGTCTTTCCATTATTTTGCACACCAATCCTCATCTGCTGTAAACTGGTAAAGTTCTATTGTAATTGACTACCACTGCAGATTTGATCAAGTGGAAATAACAGCAAAGTAAAAAAACTGTGCGCATATATTCATATGAAACCTTTGTTCCTTCTTTTAGATGGATTTCTCCAAGGTGTTTGTTATATAAACAATGCCACAGCACTAGCTTTTTTTTACAAAGAACAACAGAGAAAGCACACTCCTGTTTTGTTTTGTTTTGTTTTGTTTTCCTCCTGCCACTTGAATATTGTCATCACCTAGAAATTAAAAAAATAAGTCTGAGATAAAACTTGGAAGTATCTGAGAAAAGTGTTACCTACCTAGTAGGTTTTAGCTTGAAAGGAAAACTTTTACCATAAATAGAATACCATAAGACAACTTGGTTAAACAAACAACACTTTATTAAACTAATATAGTTAGACACTTTCTTAATGCTTAAAAATATTATAGCATTTGCAAAAATGGGTAAAGTTTAAATAAAGTACAAGGTTACAAATGAGAAGCAAAAAAAGGCAATTTAAATACGCAAAATAATATAACAAAATGCAAGACCAAATTGCATACCATTGATGTGACAAGGCAATGAGAACAAGGAAAACACTCCTTCATAAAAATGCAACATTTGAAGGTATATAAAAGCTTATACCACGAGTTAAGGTATGTTGTAACTCAATTTTCCTCTTAAAATATAAAGCATCAGCATGGCATGCTCACAGTATTTTAACAAAGGCTGTTAAGGCTTAAAAATGTTTTTCAACATTCAAAAACATTTGATGTTCTGAGCTTTGTCACTTATGTATCAAAATGGCCCATGGCTGCATACAAATTTCAAAAGATAGTACATCTAAAACTCCAGTAACAAATGGGAAGTCAAATACCCACCTACCCCTTTCACCTAATTGTCACCAACTTACTATTGGCTGTTATTATTACATCCCTTTACCAAATCCTTTGGAACATCTCATCATGCACATAGACTTAATATTACAATGCACTTCTTAATAGGTATTCTTACTATTAGTTTTACAGTGACAGTATAAGATGCATATTCTTTTTTTTCCACTTCCCATAAGGAGTGCACAGAGGTTGAACGCTCACCAAGTAAACAATTACATTGCAAAGGTCAGAATAGTACACTTAAGTGCATATGAAGGAAATGGGGAGAATTCCACTTATTCGTTCTTTCCTTTGTTGGCAGAAAGGTCTGTGACAGAAGGATTCTTCTGTGAAAAACTTCCATTAGCTTCTTGCTTTCTTATCTCACCTCTGTATACAAGAGAAAAGAACAGTTTTACAGCCTGTTCTTTCATAAGATTATTGTCTTTTAACTTTAGCCTAAAAGCTGAGCAACATGAGACAGACCTATCTGAGACTTCTGCAACATTCACTGCTGGTCTACCAGAGTTCTCTCAAAAGGCACAGGAACATGGAAAGAGCAATCTTCCAGATGCTGTCTGTGTTACATCAAGGTTGTATGACTGGTTTGTAGGTTGGACTGTGTATTAACATATGCTATAGAAAAGAGAAGTCTTTTCTGGAGATAGTTGGCAATGTTATGGACCTGGCAGCATGCCCTGGAGGAGTGGTAAGTGGTTCTCCTGGAGGAGAACAAAGTCAAACACACGGGGACTTGCACCATGGTCTTGCCTTATTGAAGGCATCATGGGCTCCACAGGCAGTTCTGTGTGGCCTTGAAAAGTGTGTGGGAAGCACTGCTGTGATGGAGCAAACTTAGGAAATCTAGGACAGAGCAGCTATAATTTTTCTTGCCCTTCCCTATGCTTAGGAATTATTGTCATTAATTCCCTTGTAGATGCTTAAGTGAGCAATAGATGGCACTCCAGCATAATCTGCTATTGCCTCTTACCTTTAGCCACATGCTTAGTAAAAGCATGGCTAAGGCAATGCTGACTAAAGCCGGCCACCAAGCCTCAACTTCTGGGAGCACAAGGAGATATGACTGGCAATCAGCACACGTACAGCACCCAGCAAAGCGTGTCATTTCTGTTATAGCCACACGCTTGCTTTTAACTACCCATCTACTTATCCTAAGGCTACAAGTAATTTTGGTCTATCATTCTATGAATGCAGGTAAGCTGAGATAGCTGGGTACTACATCATATGGAAAGAACTTTGTGGCATACCTGAGCAAAAGCTTCATCCTCTAGGCAAGCTTCAAAGCGTGTTTTAATGACGTTTAAAGCATTATTTATTCTGAGAAAAAATTGTACTTTATTGTTTGATGCTACAATTATATTGTGTTAGCACATGCACATTTAAAGACTTACTTCCTTTTACTGGAGAGGCTACGTATTAAATCTCATCAAAATATATATTGATAACCAGCCATTTATGTTGAATATTAAATCAACAACATAGCCAAAGGTGCTCTAGCATTCAAGAAGCATTCATTAAACAAATCAAAAGTGGCTAACTGTTAAAGTAAATGAAGTAACCAAAGTAATAGTGCAGTTGTAATCTGAAGTCAGACAATGGATCAAGACATTAATTATTACCTTGAAGCATACCAGTAGTTGACCAGAGTTGAAAGAATGATGTAACAAACACTCAGTACTCCAGAAACTCCAAGTGAAAGGGCACCCAGGCCACACAGCACGCAAAGGAGGGCTATGCCACCTATGGATATTACAACACCTAATAAAAGAAAATCAAGGTTGTTATTTAAACAAGTTTATATTTAAGTAAATTAGAAGAGCACACATTCTACCACAATCCCAAATTCAAACCATTCACAAAATGGTCTACTATTATCAGCCACTTGATGGATAGACTGAGGCTCTTAGCTATTATAACAGAAAATCCCCAGACAGCACTCTGAAAGAGAACCACTGTTTCTAAGATTATTTATGTGAAGGGGAAGGAAGGTCTGCCGAAATCAGACCAAAATGTTTTCTCAAGCTCTGCCTGCACCAATCCCAATGATCTGGAGTGATTATATATCTCTATATACTGCACACTTTGTTAATATCTTATGCTATGCTAAAGCCTGTCCTACACCTCCAAGTAGCCCATGAAGAACTTTCACTTTGGAGGTGAAGGGGCAAAGAAATTGTCGGTGTCATACTTTGCCAGAGATACACAGAATATCTAGAAGAAATCATACTTCAGAAAGTTTTAATGCCTGGCATATAATATAATACCACATAAAAACAAAACAAAACAAAAAACAAAACAAAACACACACACAAAAAAAAACAAAAACACTGCAAAATTGTCTTCTGTAAAAGACCATATACTAGAGCTATGCATGGTCAAGATAACTGGTTTAGCTATATCCAGGTGGTTGAGATTAGACAGGGAAATAGGATTTCCCCTGTATAAACTACAGTTAATCAGATTAATCTTGTATTAAGAGTTTCACTACTGCTAATCTTCAAACACACGAACTGGTAATTCCAAAAGGAAGAAGAGAAAAAGGAAAAGTTGTCATGTCTTAAAAGGGAAAATGTAAAGAAATGCATACTTGCATACAGTACCTTCCATGACTATCACACCGATACAAGCCATTATGGCTGTCGTAACAATAAAAATCAGGAAAAATGCAACAGGAATAGCAGACACTGCAACAAACATCAGGAGTGATAAGGCAATAAAAGGGTGGTCATCTAAATATAGGCCAACACGAGAGTTCATAAATGCAACAACCTGTGGACAAAAGAAAAATATTTCATATTTTGATTTTATCTCATCACAGGTAACTTTAAAAGGTCATAGCTACTTTAGTGAAAAATATGTGTAGCATCTTTTTCTAAGTCTGCAGCTTGAACAGAGGGCAACCATTGCCTCTAAATTTCACAGGGATAAGGACATATTGCAAATATAGGTAAGTGCATAGCAAATACACTCCTATCAAGGGCTGACATGTTTCTCTTGGACTTCCCAGTTCCGTTCTTGCACAAATTTAAAAAAATGTTACTAAAACAAAAAAACAAATCACGGGTTAGCAGCACAGATTTCAGTAGGATCTGAAGAGCTATGATTTTGATCTAGACAGTAGAGGCTTGTCTGGATCACAAAGTTGTTAGAAATATAATTATAATCATAGAATCATAGAATATCCTGAGTTGGAAGGGACCCTTAAGGATCATCAAGTCCAACTCTTGACACCGCACAGGTCTACCCAAAAGTTCAGACCATGTGACTAAGTGCACAGTCCAATCTCTTCTTAAATTCAGACAGGCTCGGTGCAGTGACCACTTCCCTGGGGAGCCTGTTCCAGTGTGCAACCACCCTCTCTGTGAAGAACCCCCTCCTGATGTCAAGCCTAAATTTCCCCTGCCTCAGCTTAACCCCGTTCCCACGGGTCCTGTCACTGGTGTTAATGGAGAAAAGGTTTCCTGCCTCTCAACAACCCCTTACGAGGAAGTTGTAGACTGTGATGAGGTCTCCCCTCAGCCTCCTCTTCTCCAGGCTGAACAGGCCCAGTGACCTCAGCCGTTCTTCGTACGTCTTCCCCTCCAGGCCTTTCACCATCTTTGTAGCCCTCCTCTGGACACTCTCCAACAGTTTCATGTCCTTTTTATACTGTGGTGCCCAGAACTGCACACAGTACTCGAGGTGAGGCCGCACCAGTGCAGTGTAGAGCAGGACAATCACCTCCCTTGACCTACTAGCGATGCCGTGCTTGATGCACCCCAGGACACGATTGGCCCTCCTGGCTGCCAGGGCACACTGCTGGCTCATATTCAACTTGCTGTCTACCACGACCCCCAGATCCCTCTCTTCTAGGCTGCTCTCCAGCGTCTCATCGCCCAGTCTGTACGTGCAGCCAGGGTTTCCCCGTCCCAGGTGCAGGACCCGGCACTTGCTCTTATTGAACTTCATGCGGTTGGTGATCGCCCAGCTCTCCAACCTATCCAGATCCCTCTGCAAGGCCTTTCCACCCTCATTCGAGTCCACAACTCCTCCAAGTTTGGTGTCATCAGCAAACTTGCTCAAAATACCTTCTATTCCTACATCCAGATCGTTTATAAAAATATTGAAAAGTACCGGCCCTAAAATGGAGCCTTGAGGGACCCCACTGGTGACCGCCCGCCAGCCTGACGCAGCCCCATTTACCATAACCCTTTGGGCCCTGCCCGTTAGCCAATTGCTCACCCAATATAATATAATTATAATGTTACAAGCAGAAAAAAAAATCTTTTTGTAGAAGCTGTTACACCTATACACTACAATTTTACTGTAGAAGAGACATTTCTCTTCCTCTAGGGAAATATGTATACTAGATTATTTTATAGTAGCATGACCATTTCACTAAAATGCCACTATTCTGTCTCAAACGGTTATGACAGTAAATCAGAGAAATGCAGAACAGATGTCCCTTTTTGTTAATTATGGAAGGTGTGGGAAGCCGGCCCTTCTTGTAGGCTCCTCAGTGTTCACTTTAAAACAGGGAGTGCCAATATTCTCCATAAAACCAAAGTTTTGAAATTGCATTTAAATAAATTGGGGTGTGATAGTCCAAGAATTACAAAAGGAGTATATTATAAATTATTTTATAAAATGTTTTATAAAATTTTAATTCAGACCCACATTTGAGTTGCTGTGGATGGACTCCACCACAGAGTGCCATTGCTTCTGCAGCTCTTGCATTTCTTTAGACATGTTGTACTCCCCAGTGACAGTTGTGAATCTTCTGAACAACCACTTCTTACTCAGCCATCCAACCTTCCTTAAAAGTAAGGTAAAATTAGTAACAGGCTCATGCAGATGGTTCCAGAAAACAAATTTTTCTCTTGCAAAAACAGCGAATGTAGATTTCAGACATTAAGGTCATCCATAGAGTTTAAAATGTCACTTTTACAAAAGTAAACCTAGTGCAGGGTGCTCCTCCCTGAAAATGCTTCTGAAACTCCCAAACTCTGAGACAAATATGGAGAAAAAAGATAATTCTCACCTTCTTCCTTTACAACATTGACCCTGTATTTAACCACGAGGGTACTGAATCACCAGTAAAAAGTCAATTCTATCTGTATAGACAATTATTACTACTAGTGCTGATAACTTCTAATACTTACGTGAACGAGAGCTGTTTGTGTGAGTAGCCTGGTATTCAGAATTGAAACCACACCCTGTAGAGTTTCAAAACTCAGCATGTAAAGGCAAAATATTTTCAAACACTGACCACGGTTATGACAATTTTAACGCAACATCAGATCAAAAGTCTTTTTGTTCCCACCTCTGAAATCTGGTACCTCTCTGAATTCATTGTTAGGGAAACCATTATCAGTGGAAGATTAAGAGACGTGTTTTCCTTATTTTAAATCTAAATATTCATCGTGTCAATATTACGTATTTATATATACAATATATATACATATGTATACACACTGTGTTTTTGTACTTTTGTAATATATATTGCACACACATATATTATTTAATACTAAATTAGACTGTTTTATAGATGGTCCTTCCTTCTGTTTACACAGGATTTTAATACCAAATCGCTTCGTCCCTCGTTCCCAGTGCAGCTCAGCACAAACGCCCGCAGGTGCGCGCCACCCGAGCCCCCCAGGCTCACGAATTTCAGCCGGCGCCGCCCAGCTGCGGGGCCGAGCTAGTTGCTGCCCCTTGCACACCACCACCCCCGGCCTCCTCTCGGCCTTTGAAGCCGGGGTGAGCGAGGACCCATCGCGCCTCGCCCGGCTCCTCACAGCGCCGAGCCCCGCCGCCGCTCCTCGCCGCCCTCAAAGCGGGGCCCGGGGCGAACGCAGGCTGCGGCGGGGCCAGGCCCAAGCCGCCGCCACCCGCGGCTCCGGGGCACAGCGCGGGGCCTCCCCGCCGGGCTCCGCTCCTCGGCACGGAGACACCGGGCGGGGGCGGAGGCCGTTGCCCGGCCGAGCCGGGGCGGTGGGGTCTAGGCTGCCCGCGGCCGCAGCCCCGGAGGCCGGGTGGGTCGGAGCGGGGCGGCGCCGCTCCCTGCCCGCCCTCCGCCGAGCCGGAGACGGCCTCCCCCTCACCTGAGGCGGCTGCCCGCAGGGCCGCAGCCCCCCTCGGCCCTAAGCCCGGGCCCGGCCTGCCGGGGCTGAGGGAACCGCTGCTGCCGCCGCCTCCGCCGCTGTCTCCTCCCCGCGGGGGCCGGCGGAGCGGCGGGCAGGGCCGGAGGCTGGAGGGGGGCCAGGGCTTCCCCCTCGTGTGGCACAGGCACCATAGAGGATTTCAGCGAGGAAAGGGTTGGACAGGCTTCCGCACACCGCCCGGGGGTTTGGGGGAATTAATTTGCTTTTTATTTCCTGGTTTGTGCACTTTGGTGTCCCCTCAAGTTGCCCTTCGCGGTCGGTCCCAGCATCCTGCCTCAGCAACGCGGGGCTGGGCATCCCCAGGGTTTCTGGGTGGGGTTTGCCCTTAGGACACAACTTGTATCCTTGAGGGTGTTTGTTTTTTTTTTTTTTTCCTGTGCTGGAATTAAGGACAGAAAATGAGTATATCAGCGATGGCCACACAATTCTTCCCTCAGAGATGTGTGGTGCTCAGGGGCTTGCTCAGCCCTCGGGGTGCCACAGGCCAGGCCAGGAGATGCACGGTGACTGCCTTGCCTCTGAGCTACAACTCATGACGTGATGTACCAGAAATGCACGCGTGTTTATATTATAGAGAGAAAATCATCCACAGCTAGAGGGCTTTCTGCTGTTGGAGGCTATGAAGGCAGTCTTGGGTGAATTGTGGCTGCACAGCCACAATTGGCTCCACAATGTAGTGGAGCTGCAGGCGTGAAACGCTTTGGTTGGCATAATCAACATGTTGTCGAAAGAAGCTGTCCTGCCTTCTTCTCTGTTTCTAGTTGCTTGTTCCCACATTTCCACCTAGTCCTGCTGCCTCCTTGGGTGTGTGGGTGGCCACCTGGCAAACCTGTTTGGGGAGGTGTGCCACGTGAGAAACTATTGCTTAGAAAATCTGCTGGGTTTTCAGAAAGATCTGTGCCCCATATGGTATCCCAGCACTTGTACTGGGATTAGGAAGGGCTCGGTTAGGTGTGCTGCACTACCGTTTGCACTGGCTGCTTTCCAGGGCCGTTATAATGGTGTTACATGCAAGCCTGAAGCTTCAGTGATTTCCCAGGCTTTTGCTACATAGAATTCTTAACGCTGCAAATTACAGTCAGAAATTACCAAAAGTTCGTGTTTCTCCTGACTGCTTTAATGACTGGTTTTTGTTGGTGCCAAAATAGGAGTATTGTAAAGCTGAGCATTAAAAAATTCATGATTATTTTTTAAAGGCAATTAAATAAATTGAATATTTAATTTGGAGCATGCTGGTATTATAAGGCAAAGATTACTTTTATAAAGTATGATTTATTTATTTATTTTTTAACCTATCAGACTGTCCAGGGTTGGTGTCTTTGAGGTGCTGGTTTCATTGAGCTCTACAGATACAAGGATCTGTGCAGACAGATGAAGTAAAGGAGAGATTTGCAGGTTAATGAACTTGGACCATGGGCTCTGAAGAGCACAACGCAAGATACTACAAGAAAAGGGTGGTGAAGGCAAGTTTATTTTGCATGAACTATTAGTGTTTATATCTGATATTATTAAAGTGCATAGTATATTGGTATATCCAGTAGACTAGCATATGTAAAATTGAATTTCAATTTGTTGATTTTATATAAATATATATATTTTTAAAGTGAACGTAGGGAAAAACTAACTGGTAGTATCATAGTGTCACATAATCCATTGATAATGGCACTATAAAATGTAATGGCTCCACTGAGTTTGGAAGTATATTGGAGACTTTAAATTTCTGGCTGTTTTAAAAACATGACATAGCTGCAGTTTTGGAGGTAGTCTTGTACATTTTAGTAATTCATTTTCCTGCTATGTGTAACTGCATAATCTCTTTCCACATAAAATAGCTGTTTTTAATGCTTCCCAAACAGCACAAGTAATTTATTTAACTTTAAAGGGCATGCATAAAAAAACATCTGAGTTGTACACAGAGAAACTGTAGTTATCACAACTGTTGCTTAATTGAGATTGTCTTCTTGCCAGCATCACCTTGAATTAGCAAGAAGATATTCGTGTTGCAAAACAGCCAAATACTGCTGCCAAATACATGGGAAACAATGCTGCTGTACCAGGATAACATCCATTCTTACTGTTTACGTAAAAGAAAAAATTATGTAATAATTTTTTAAATATAATAATTATATAAATATGTGTTAAATTATATAATAAATATAATAAAATAATAAATTTATATAAGAAAAATTTAGGATGAAAAACACCATCCAAAGACATTGATGAAGAGTTTAAGTTAAAATGGAAGGTTTGCGATGTTGGGCAGAATGTGTATAAGGCCTCTCTGGAGGGTCAGTGTAAGGAGACTGCACTAGATTTTATGTTGAATTGTAAGTTCCCATTTGTAAAGAAATTTAAAGGAGGACACTTTCTCTCAGCACATAGTGACAATGGTGACTGGAAGGCAAATGCAAACAGATCCAGAAGACCAGGGAGTACAAGTATCCCAATGTCTTTGGGTCTCTGGGGAGTTTGATTCTGAATGGTTTAAAAAAATAGTGGTGATGTTTAGATTCAAGATTTTGAATCTTTATTTTTTTTTCCCCAGTTCTCATGAAAAGTCACATTTATACTACCTTTCTTGTTCTGGGATCTCCTTTGCTGTGTACAGTGTTTTCATACAAATAGCAGAGTATCTAAGATATTTTAGTAGCTTTTGGAGGTAAGATGAACCAGTTCTACTCCTCATCGGTTCTGGAACTGAGTCTCTGTGACCACAGCTTGGTGCAGCACAGCGCTGAAAGGAGCTGTTTTCTCAGCTCTGGGAAGACAGGGAGGAAATTCCTGTCTCCTAGCACCAGCTATGCTGTAACTGGGGCAACGAAGCCGAGGACTGAGAGGAAGAGAAAGCGTCGGAGAAGTTCACCTAGCTAGAACAGGCAGAGTAACGGGTTACTAGGGCGTCTGCAGGTAGTTTTCCCTCTGACCCAGCTTGCTCATGGACTCTGTGGTTGTTTAGGGCATGTGGGCCATATCGCTCTTTCTCTCCTCCCATTCCTTTTGACATGTTTATTTCTCATGGCAGTTAATGTATGGGTAAATCTGCTGTAAAGCACTACTGAGGACTCAGAGTCCCTGGTGCCTTAGAAGAGAGCAGGCTGTGGGGAGGAATGAAACTGGAGAACATGGAGAGGGTAGGGTGAAAAAATCATGCTTGACAGATATCTGGAGAGAGTAAGAAAGTGAAAAGTGAGCCTGAACAGGGAAAGAGAGAAAAAGAAAGTGTGTGGTCTGGAGGGGAAGAAAGCCTAGTGTTGTAAGCTAGCAAGAAGAGAGCTAGGGGAGAGTTTTTTCTTCTTAGCAGAAGAGATAGGAAGCTGATTGTTTTCGTACCTTTTGTAGTACCTGAAATAGTTCTCTAATTCTTTTTCAGTGTGAGTAACTACCAGGATACTTATTTTGAGTGGGAGGACCAAAATCTTCTAAGCAAACAAAAAACAGGTTGATGAAAGACAAGGCAAAATGAAGCCAAAACAGAGACCCATGGTCCCAGGGGTAAGTTCTTTCCACTAGAACTGTGAAAGATTGATATATCTTTTTCAAATTGGCCATTACCAGTGGCTTATGGTTTCACATTAAGAAGGACTTTATTTGAAGACACTCGTTCTTGTTCAATATTTTTGGGGCCTTAGCCTTTATAATAATAGCCTTTTTATTAATAATCCCGTTGCTCAAGTGTTTAAGAAGCATTAACTCTTTGAATGGTTAGGTAGCATAAAAATCAAGAGTTGGCGTTAGAATGTACAATGGTTTTCTTCGTAACTCTTATACCTTTATGAATGAAGAAGTCTACCAATAAACTGCACAGTTTATTCTGTAAAGGTACCCAAAAGCCCAATCCTTTAGTCATTAATCAAGGGCAATTCATGCTATCTTTATTGAAGCATGCCTGGCAGTTATAATGATTTCTGTGTGTCTCTGTGAGACGGGATTATTAATAAAAGTTGTCCTATTTCATTTTCAGTGAAAACTGAAAGTCCCTATTCTTTTTGAATGAACGTTTTTCAAAGCAATATAATTCATAAATGCCTTTGAAAGTGTTTTTCATATCTCTCTAGTCACAAAATGATTCAGTGTATAACATGAGCCATCCAAAACAGTTACCAGAGTTACCACCCATACCTGCTTCTTCTTCAGCTACACCTTCAGATTTGTATCAGGTATGTGCGCTCTCCCCTTTTGCCAGGATAAACGTTAAATTGCATCTGCTAGAGTGACTTTAGGCATTATATACTACTAGGCCTTAGGAATTGAAGATGGGAAAACCTAATTAAATTACTCTTGTTAAGTACTAAGGAGATCACTGAGTATTTTATTAGAGCTGCTCTTATTTTAAAAAAGTGTTGTTGCAATTTACATTATTTGGAGATTAAACTGTGGCAATTTAAATGTTTGTTACATTATAGTTCATTATTATTTGCTGTTGCATTTTGGCTTTAAAATATTTTTCATCCAAACAAATTTTGATTTTTTTTCCTTTTTTTTTTTTTTTTCCCAACATAAATATTTTATGGCAGAGCACAAAACAACTGAATTAGAATGCTGTTCCAAAAACAGCTGAGAGCTTGGCAGGTGCAGCACTGATCTGAATGAACAACTTGTACAGATGACACAAATAAAAATTACATATGCCAGGACTTAATGGGAAGAAGAAGAGAGGGCTGGCATTCCTTATCATACATGCCTCCCAGTTGCTCATTTGGCTCATTTGTGTCACTACTTCAGTTTCTCTGAGATTTCTTTTCTTAGTAAGATACTGTTTGTGAAGAAATTGTGCTGGAAAATGTCTTATGTTGGTCTTTATTTGAGATTAAGAAACTTTAACTGAAAATGTATGTTTTTTAAAAGTGGAAAATTACTTAATGAAATGTTGCATAAAAATCTTTTATTGTCATGAAAAATTCAATTAAACTTTCTGGGGAAATGTCAAGGTTTAAATACAACACAAGCTGATTTAGCCGCTGAAATTTTTGTCACATAAGAAGGCTCTGCATGCAGAAAGTTGTTCTATGTAGTGGGAGAGAAAGAATGTAGTTTTGAAAGCAGACCTAATTAGGAGAAGAACTGAGAATTTGGAGTTTATACTCAATTCAGCAATTCCTAGAGATAGCCAGCGACTTTTCTCAGAAGATCTCCAAATCTCCAAACTCTTTTCAATTCTTGTATGAGTTCAATAATGCAAAACTGTAATTCAGGGACCTACTCAACTGTCTCGTGTGTGCAATGGAAAAAATGGAACTGAAATGATCCTGTGAACTTTCAGAAGCTACTTTAAGGAATATGGTTGCAGCGATAGTGTGATAATAGTGTTATTCCAACTAAGTAAAAAAAAAAAATCATTAAACCCGATGTAATACAGAAGCTAAATATGAATTTAAAATAAGAGCTTTAGGCACCATGATGTGAATTACATTCATTATTCTATCTTACATGCATTTTCTCTCTTAGGGTATCTTCATTAAAAAAACATACTTTTCTATCCCACATCCCTTATGCCTGTGAGCTTCTCTTCATTAAAGTTTAGATCTCAGGGCTGATAAAGAGCCAATCGATAGATACTAATTCACCTGAGAAGAAACATGGAATGAGTAGACAGAAGAAATATATTACAAATTGACGTGGGAGAGAGAGAAAGATGAGAGAAGAATTTGCTAATTTGTATTATTGTTCAACTGTTACAAGCATCGAGTGTAGATGTATGATTAACAAAGGCTTGAGGAATAACAAGTTTTCTAAATTTAACCAAATGTATGGTGAAGAAAAGAAGCAAGAGGGACATGTGGGGAAGTAGTGAGTACCAGATAACGTACTAACGCTTTCCTCTGTTTTATTAAAAAAAAAAAAAAAAAAAAAAGCATGAGTACTCCCACAAAAGACATAAATTCTTTCTTAGATGTATGTGGAGCATTGGGGTCTAAAAAGAAATTGGTGGTCAAATGACTCTGACTCAGACTTGTATATTTAATCTTTATGGTGGTATTTTTAGCTCTGTGAAGACCTAAAAACATTGTGCTATGTACAACTATGGCTTCTTTGTTTCTCCCATTGCAGTTTGTCCTTAAAAGACGATGTTATCCTCGTTTGATGCAACAAGCATCGTGGACTTTGGCAGCTCCATTCAAAGAACAGAGTCACTACCGAAGCCCAAGTGACTCCATAGCTAATAATTATACTCCTACTGCACGGGATTTAAAACTGAAGAATCTTCACAAGTTAACATCCTCATCAATGACAAGGACATCACTGGGTTCAGCAGAGTGGAAAGCTGCCTCACTGTGTATCCACATTTGAACATGTTCATAGGTTTAGCCTTACTTGTTCTGTACATAACTTGTTTATTAAAGCATCACCTAGCAAAATCACTCTTCCCTAAAAAAATTCTTCCAAGTGTATTACCTGACAGTCAATATAGACAAATTGCCAAAAGCGTGCATTCATTTTAGTAAAGGTAAAGCCTAATAAATTTGTTAGATTCATCCTCCCAAATAATCACACACAATTATTAGGAGGGAATTGTTTGCAAAGCAGAAGGCGAACAAGATGCAAGCTCTGATTGAAGTTAGAAGTAAAAATTGGTACCAGCAGCAAAATATGGAAACACATTCCACATGTACACCTCTAATGTTCATATTCATGAGCCTTGCATAACATAATAAAACAGGAGACAGGCATCAAAATATTCCTGTGAGGATCAACTCCAAGTAACATTACTTAATACACTTCTTATGTCTAAACCACGCAGTAGAAGTTTGTGTTAGCAAAATGTGGACGCACATGTAAGTCTTATGAATCTTATTCATAAGTCTTATTTAAGTCTATATTATGCTGTTGATTTGATATGACATTGTGATATAATGCAGATAAGGATATCAACAGCTGTAATACTCTTGCTATTTAAGTGGGCAGAAAACATGGTTTGTTCAGAGAGATATGTAAGCACTGAAGTCAGAAGTGTGAGCTGAATGCTTTCCTGAACCTAGTTTTTAGTTTCAGACTCAGCAAGATTCTTTAACATGTGGTTTTAATGTCTTGCTAAATCCTTAGTCAGAACTAAGGATTTCTTTGTGATATTGCATTTGTCTGGCATTTCATTACCTGATGGAATTGATTTAGTGTTTTTTGTTGTTGTTGCTGTTGTTTGTTTGTTTGTTTGTTTTTGTTTTACCGATCTAAAATAATAACTTATTTGAAAAATATTCCTTTATGTGACTTTCTTAACTGGCACTTAAAGCTTCAAAAGATTTTGTGCCTTCCAGGAAGAGACTCAAACTTGCACAGAGAAGTCAATGTGATTCTGCTAGGTAATGTTCTATAATAGTATAAAGATACAAAATATTACAGTAATTCTAGCTATTTGATTTGTGCTTTAATTTTTCTTTTGACTTGGATGCTATGTTCAGCATCATTACTAAAATTTCATTGTGTTCTAAATGAGTAGCTTTCACTGCTTCTTTGTGGCAGGGCAAATTTCAGTCTTAGGCATGCTAACAAGGTCTTCCTTTTACAATGATTGATTTGAGAACCCAGAGTTTAGTTAATGGAGATGCAACTCAGTTGTTCTGTGAGTGTTTAAATGCTCTGTAATGCTGCTGGGGTTTTGCGAAATTGGTCACTCTTCTATCATGAGTGTGTGTGTATATATGTGTGTATATATATATATATATATATTTTTTTTTTTTTTTTTTTTTTTTGCTTGTATTCATCTGTAAAATAGGGAGAGAAATAGTCACCTCTGGAAGTGCTATGACAGTAACTATCTTGTTCCATGTTAAGATAATATGGTGATCTGTACCATTAAAACGACAAAATGGAAACTTAAATTCTTTTCAACTATGGATGGGATTATGTGGAATAAATCAAGTATGGAGTGACAGTTTGTTGGCTGATTGTTGCATATCCTGAGGAGTGTAGACAAAAGATTTATAGAAAATAGCATATAAGCTGAGAGTGAAATCTGCAGTACAACATCTATGCAAATGAGCCAATTTAAACTTTTGGGTCATATTGTTAAGATTTTGGAAAGATAATCACCTGAAAATAGGTAAGATCATGGGCAACCTACGTAGTAATGCAAGTAGATCTGGCACTGATAGAATTGCTTATAAAATCTTGCATGTCTCAGTGATATTGTAGAATAAGAAAGTTTACATGATATTAAAATGATATGTTACTTTAACAGAGGAAATACAATCTGGTATGTTACACAATTTTACTGAGTAATTGAAAACTTCATCATAGGCCATACTTGTCCTCAGTGCAGTAGCTTATCGTTTGTCCATGTTAATTTAAGAATCAGTTACATCTTCTTTAGTCACTTGTAGTCTTTTGTTTCAGAAGTACACCAACATTGTTAAACAGTTTGGATCTCATCTCGCTGTGTGTACCTGCTCATATGCCAGAATTACATGTTATACGTTATACAGACAACCAACCATTGACTCCAGAAGAACAATTTGTTATCATGCACTTACATGAGGAGGAGATAAATAAGGAAGAAAATTCACCTTCAAGTAACGATATAGAGGTATTTACTTTTCATTTTATGGTTGAGAAAAGCAGCAGCAGTAATCATCAGTGATACATCTATAACCTCTTTACTTAAAAGTAGTTGAGAAGAGAACACAGTGCAGGAGGTTTAGAAGATGTAAATATGAATATTTAGCAACTTGCTGTTAAATTTTATTTCCTTTCTTATTTGTTTCTCTTCCTAGCTCCTTGGTGTGCTTCTTGTCCAAAGGGTTTGCAAGTAAAACTATCTTTCCAAATTCTTAACCTCTCACATTGTTGGCTTGTACTTCAGAGATCAGTAATTTAATATGCTGCACTTAATTTAATATATGCTTACATCAAAACGTGCAAGTATTGTAAAAATGTCAGGCATTAACAGTGCTTTAAAAAGAACCAGGAGATAGACATAGCCAAAATCTGTGATATTCAAGTACCTTTTGATTGCAGAAAAGGTTCAAGTAATAGAAGAGCCAAAAATATTTCATAGTTATTCATTATTTGTCAGAAACGTCCTACAATAAGTGTAATATTTTATGTATTATTTTGTAGCGGTACTGTTACTACATACATTATGGAGTACAGGAAGACATGCTGGCACCTCAGGATAAGGAAGTAATTAATGTGATTTTAAAACAAATTCCAGCTCATCTTCTTGCTAATCCATACCTGGAGAATTCACTTGTTTGTTTAAAAGAGGAGATTAAGGCAGACTATCGAATCAGCCTCATGAAAGCTATTGGTAAGACTCATAATCTCTTAGCAATTCAGAATATGTAAACACTTATTGCACTTTAAGAGCAAATCTCCATTTTGTTCTTAGTGCCAGTGGAGAGTTCCTTTGGGGTCAGATAATATAGATCAGACT
This sequence comes from Aythya fuligula, assembly GCF_009819795.1. Lineage (NCBI taxonomy): Eukaryota > Metazoa > Chordata > Aves > Anseriformes > Anatidae > Aythya > Aythya fuligula. The sequence goes on from NC_045573.1 coordinate 8,039,420, forward strand.
TTTGAATATCATGTTTCCTAGATGCAATGGATGATTTCTGTTATATTAACATTTCTGTGTTTCACAAACGTTTAAGAAGCTTTCTAAAAATCATGCTTTAAATGAAGGTATTTCTATCCCCAGTTAACAGACAACGTGTTGAAGCGTTAAGAAGATGTCTTGGAAAGATAGGATGAAAAGCTCTTTCTCCTGTCTCTCTGGTTCTTTTTAGAACCAGAACCAATCCTTATTTTCTTTTTTTTTGAAAATACTTCATAGTTAAGATGGTAATTTGATTATTGTGCGGTACTTTAAAAAAAGTACTCCTAAAAACAAGTTTTAAATGTAGAGAACTCTATGAGTTTATAAGCTATGGAGATACTGTGTTTTCATATGTGGGTATGACACAATCTCACCATGATGTATATATGATTTGTTCTAGTTGATTACATCTTGATGGATCCAGCTGAGAGAGAGAGACTTCTAATTAGAAGTACCCCACGCCCTTTTCCCCAGAGAGTTATCCGTGCACCAGTCCCATGGCACAGCTCTTATGAAGAAGCAAAAAGCTGGAATGAAAATAGTCTATTCACAGTGAATCCACTGATGTACACTTTGCAACAGCTTTGGCTTTCTGAGTAAGAAGTCTTGTTCATAGGATCACAATTAAACTGGGAATGTTCTCATTTAATGGCTCGATTAGAGTGCATCTGCTGACTTGTCTACATATGCTGCTGAGGTTCTGGTGGGGGCAGTAGAGAGAAAATTACAAAATCTGTTCTCTTTTCTGAAGATTTTTTTTTTTCTCAGTCTTCAGCAATCTCAGCCATCTTCACTTGCAGACTGTAAATAAAAGTGTGAATGTTGTACATGTCCACAGTGAAGAATGTGGACTTAGTGCTATGAAAAGGTCATCCCCTTTGTTAAAAGATGTTATCCCTAAATTGAGTCCATGCTCAATTAAATAGTAATTCAGAATTCTCATCTTCATTCCTGAAGTTAACAAAAGAAAAGCATTCACATCTCTTTAAACTGAGTCCCTTTCAAATGTTTGTAGTTGGAAATTTTACTGGGGACTTTGGAAAACTGAGGCATTTTTTTCTTGTGAAGTTAATATGGTAGTTACTAATCCTTACCACTGTTTTTTGTTTGTTTGTTTTTGCATTTAAATAACATTTGAAGTAGTTTAAGCTCTTGTTTGTTTCAGATGGTAATATATGCCATGTTGATGAAATTAAAAAAAAAAAAAAAAAAAAAAAAAAAGATTATCTCCTCAGGGTAGCCAGAATAGACAAGAAAGTACTCTGACTGTTTTAGAAAAAAAATAACACAATTCGAAATCTGACAAATACAAAATTAAATTTATGAAGCCCTTTACATTTGCTAATAGCAAAAAACAACCAAGCAAAGAAAAAATATTAGAAATGGACTTGCTGGACAACTTAGCAGTGACAAGACATGCATCGATGGAAAATATTATTAGTACATACGGTACTTCTAACATTTACATATATACAATACCTACAAGACTTTCTGACTGTATTTCATAATAGTTTTTTGTTTTTATTTGTTTGTTTAATTTTAAACAGAGGTCCTTAAAGTATCTCCTGTTTGCTTTACTTTCCATAGATATAGTTATCTAAGGTTTGTCCGCATTGAAGAAATGCTTTGTGGAGACCTACCACTGCTGCCTACAGAATTTGTGGATGTCATTCAAAGACACTGTGTGGAAGCTCGAGAAATTCTTCAGAACAAGTCAGTGCCAACTGTAGTAACAGTAGATAAATAGAGTATTTTAGGGTCTGATTTATGACAAGAACAGCACATTTAAAATTTTGCCCTCTAACATGAGAAACAAATAAATTAATTTGTACATAGAAGTGTTCAAATCCTAACTTCATTAACGTGAGGACATGATTACATTTCGGTTTCCATTTATATGGACTTCAGTTGCAAAATAAAGTTTTTTAGGTATATGTTACAGATCCTCATCCAGGTAAAACAGAGCACAAAATTCTCTCTGACTGCAGCAGCAGACAGCCATTCCCATACAGATCCAGAACCATACTGTTTGAGTGGAATATTCTCCTTAGTTTTAAAGGAGACCACCTGCATCCTGAGGCCTTTCTGATATATGAAAGAAGTATTTTCTCTTTGGCTTCATGCTGTTTACAGAGGAGCGTGAAAGGGGAGCTGGCTGTGAATGGATACACTTCCTTTTACAGACTGTTTCTAGCTTCAGTTCACTGAAAATTCTTGTTAAGCCCTGTCCATTTCAAAGGATTTTCAGAAAATATGTTGAATGGCTTATGTCGATACCTAATAAATTCTATCCTATGGATCCCAGAGCCTCTAGAGTTCCTGTTTATTATATTTTAATATTTTTATATTAACTAATATATATATACACATATATTTAAAAAAATAGGGAGAAACTGGAGAGCTTTTTTAAACAGATCTTAGTCTAAGATGATGGTAGTCCCAACAAAAAGGCTGCCAAAGCAAAGGGATAAATAAATTATAGGGAAAAACATCTGGATCCTGAAAGAGCTTTTGGAACTAACTGCAAGAGTGCTTGCACAAGAGCAAATGGGAATAAACTGACTACACATACAGACAGATTGGAAATAAGAACCATGAGAGGAAGGGAGGCTAAATCAGCCATTCATCTGTAGAACTTATGACAAGAAACCTGACTTTTTTCATTACAGAAATAAATTAATATAAGAAAGAAATTCTATGAGGTAATAGCCCATGACAGTAGGGGGCATCATTCTGCCACTTGATATCTTTTCCAGTCTCAAGGTTCCCACTTAATGGTAATCATTTGTCATTACTGTTTCATCTATTCATATTCATTTAAACTAATACTAGGGGCCCATGAAAACAAGTACCCTTAACTTAAAAAATTATGTTTTCTCCAAGTTCTGGTAGATAAAGTTTTAGTATGACATCTAGTTAACCGTTCTTTGGTTGCTTTTTGGATTTTGATCATTCTTTGGGTAATTTCTGAGCTTAGAATTCATTGCAAGGAGCAAGGTAAGACTAACAAGCTTTTAAAAACTTTGTATGTATTGCTTTCTTTTAGGTGGATCCCAACTTGTGCATCTATCTTCCTTGATGAGAAAACGAAATGGATACATTTTGCTCCTCAAAATGACTATGACTCACCTCAGCGAATTGAAAGCTATTTTAGTTCAGTGGCAACTCTAATGTCATTACAACTACGTGGGATGGTTGTTAACTCCTTGGAAGATCTTCTTGCATTTTTTATGATCTACAAGGTATATGCTGTGAGGTGTATCTATGCATATAGTTTTCGGTGTTACATAGAGACAATAATTCATACAGCTATAAAATGTAATGCTCTTTGAAGGCTAAAATATTCTAGATCTTGCCTTAATAAAATATGTCTGCACCCTTCAAACTGTTCTGCCTACTAAGTGGATTTTTTTGAGTGGTCAAGAACTGTTTACTCAAATAATCCTTTTGCAGGGCAAGACTTATAATTAGCAGTTGTAAGGGTTTACAACTCTGTCTTGAATGGAAGTAGATTTCTTAATATTAATTTTCAGTTTTATCTGTTTTGGCCTTAACCTGGCAAAACACTGAAGTATTTTGTTCTGAAAGCACACAAATATTCCTTGAAGTAAAAAGTGTGCATAGTCATACCCGTAATCCTTTGCAGAGATAATTTATGTATGTGGTGTCCCCATCTATGCCAGATGAGTGCCCTGTATTATTTCAAGTAACGCATTCAATTGTGAAAATAAACATTAGATCGTTAAAGTTTTAATCACTGGTTGCTTCTTAGCGGACATGAGTTCTTTAAGTTTCAGATCACACAGGATCTACCATGGCAAGACAACATGAAACCTATTTAAACAGAATGAATGTGTCAGCTGAAATACTGCATTGCAGCCAGAGGATCACACATACAATCATAAAATCATAGGGTGGTTTGGGTTGGAAGGGGCCTTAAAGATAATCTAACTCCAATGCCCCTGCCATGGGCAGGGACACCTACAACTAGACCAGATTGCTCAAAGCCCTATCCAACCTGGCAACGTGGTACACTATGTTGTCAATCTTACGATAGGCCTCACCTTGCATCTGGATGATGGTGCTGCTGCTGCTGCTTTTTTGTTTGTTTGAAATCATTATAGCATCTACATTATGAGCCTAGTCATGGATTAGGACTCAGTTACTGTAAAAGTAATTTGGGGGTAGTATAGTTCTTTTTAACCATACAAGACAATTAAACAAAAGCAAAACAACAACAAGGTCTTGTATTTGATACTGGATTTTAGTTCTGATAGCATTATAGATTTTTTTTTTTTCTTTGAGTTTTGGTTCTGCATGATAATTAGTGCTTTACTTCTGTTAGTTCAGTAAAAACTGAGGCAATTAGGCTTAGATCCAGTTTCCTAATTCCAGATCTTATAGATTCATTTAAGAGTTGGCCCTTCAAAATTTTATATATTGGGGCATCAGTGTTATGAACAAGAATCGCAGAAGAAAATCCCATTGATGCTGTACCGTTAAAAGTGGGGGGAATGTGAATATTTTTAATTATTATATTTATAGAAAGCTTATTTAACATGTCCAATTTTAATTCTTTTTCCCTAAGGATGGGAGTGATTTTACAGAACCATATCAAGACATGAAGTTCTTTGTACCTCAAATGCTAATAGTCAAACTCAATGTGGAAGAACCCAAGATTGTCTTTGAGCCATCTTTGAAAGAATGTTGGGATTTGATCAGTCATTGCTTCAGGGAGATCCTACGAAGCGCAGAGGAACTTCCAAAGGTACTAGATAAATTAAAGCTGCGTGCAAAATACAATGTGAATAAAAATTGTCTGTGATATAAAAATGAGGCAGAAAACTGTCATATACAGCATAAAGATGTGGGTCACATATCAGAAACCATGTGAAATTTTGTGATTATAGAAGATAGCATAGGAATTGTTATTTTTCTAATTCAAGTTTTAAAGTCCTGGTCTGATTTTTTTTCTGTGTGTGTGTGTGTAGTTTTCACAAACAAACTGCATATGAAACTAAGTGAAAATTTGTTCAGAGATTATTACTACCTTTGTTGCTACAGTTTTTGTTATAGTTTATGGGTTTTGTTTGTTTGTTTTTTCCTACAATAGAAATACTTTGTCTACTTGGATGAGTTGTGTTTGTTCCATTGTGCAGCACCCACTGGGATACTTAAATGTTTCTACTTAAAATGTGAGGAACAGCCTACTTACGTACAAACATGGGGTCCAAGAGAGGTTATCGGTCCTTTAGTTGAATACCTATCTTGGCACTTTTAATGTAAATATCAGTACCTCTGTATAGATTTTTTGCGTATATGTACTGGCTTAAGCATTCAAAGTGTTTGAACTCCATAGAATTGAAGGCCCAGGCTTGTGTTTACTAAATTATACATTTTTTGAAATGGATGGTGAATGGATAATAGAATATCTTATTTCCTCTGTTGTACATGCTATCACATTATTTGCAATGATTTCCTTCAGGTAGAAAAAATTCTCTTTCCACAATTAAAAAGAGATGATCTCACTCTCCGTACGGTCAAACCAGATGAATTGTTGTTTTCAGATTATGTGAACAAGCTTGAAATGATCTTTGAGAGCAACATACTTGGTCCACAGAAGTAAGTTTTTTCTGTTGGCTCTGTTGCCCATCCAAGTCCTCAGATTCATAACATTATCTCTTCAGCTCAAACGTTAAACAGTTTGAGCTGATTTGTTTCTTATTATAGAGAATCTTCACCTTGGGATCTTGTGTTTGTTTTTGTGATCTGTATTTAAGGTATTTAAACGTGTACAAGAAATACAGCAATCTTTTGAACAACAATGCACAGCAAGATGTTACAGATTTCTTGAAAGAAGATCATTCTTTAAGAGCTTTGGCAGAGGTAAGATATAACTGACAACTGCTTATGTGTTCATACAGCAGCTAACACATCACGCTTGACTTTGTAGTATATTGCTGTTCTAAAGAATTTCCATTTGAATGGCTATGTTTGCACTTGGGAACACTAGGGAATCCATTGCACTTTACATAGCCCCTTACTGTAAGGCTGCAGTAGCAATGGAGAAGGAGGTTTCTCTATGGCCTTCTTCTGTGGGTTTTGTTGGGTGAAATAGCCAGTGGAAGACTGCCCAGAGTATTTGGTGAATCTGAATCTTACCGGTCTTTTGATTGTCTTGTCCTTAGCCCTGTCTACTTTGTTTGCTGCATTCCTGAGCTAGCTTCTGGCTGAATACTTCTTTAAGCAACTTATGGTGTTTCTTAATATGGCATTTTATGATGCAAGGCTTTCAGCCCTGAAATCTGTTGGCAATAACTGAGCTCTGAAAATAAATAAAAAGAAAAAAAATGTTGTCCCTTCTTCTGCTTGGAATATATTATCCACTTGCTGGATGGGAATTAATTAGTTGTTTCATCTATAAAGTTTAAGGAAAAACATCAGATTTTTCTTTTCCATTTGTAGAAGATTGACAGCTTAACAAAACTGAAAAGAGAGATTATGTCTATGCATGTCACTGTCCCCCTGGCCATGTTCTGTCTGGATGCTGTACAACTGAATGAGGAACTTTGCATTCGGACTCAAAATCTTAAGGATAGATTGATTGAATTTGAGGTGATGGAAAACAGAGAGTCAAATAAAAGGTACATGCTGTTGTCGTGCATGATTGTTGCTGTCTGCATGGACTAATGTTGTATATCTGTGTCTGAGATAACTTTATTCATCTACTGGCTTTTCTACCAGTGTTGGCCAGACACATGTAAGGAAACCAAACCAGTATTTAAAATTAACAGGTATAGAAATACTTGTAATAAACACATAACTTAGTCTGTACAGGGTGTACATAAAGTTTAGACTGAAAATATGGTGTTGTTCTTTCCTCCTTGACTGACCTCCTAAGATTTGAGTTGAGGTCCTTGCTTTCCCTGCTGGCATCCAGCTAAAGCAACATGAAGAATGTACTATGGAGCTAAATTTTTGTGTTGTCTCCGATTTATTTATTTATTTTGTTAGGGAAGTACCAGTTCTGATTTCATATCATGGCAATTTTAAGTAAAAAATAAAAGAACAAAACTAAGGCTATAGTTTGGCTCCAGTGTAATGGGATAATCATGGCTCTGTGAATTAAAAGCAAACAAACAAAAAACACAGTGGCACATAAATAATTCTTTCACAGTGAATGGAAAGAACAATAACCATTGTAAAAAGAAAAAAAAGGAGGGGGAAAAGGGGGGGGGGGAATTCAACTCACTTGTCTGCAAAGCATCTCCAAGTGGAGATGAACTGCTCTTTAGCAGCGCCTCTGTCTCCACTTACTGGGGAGGGAATCTAGGCAACAAGCTTATGCTCAACACCTAAGATTTTGAATGCTTGTGCTGGTTTAAATCAACCTATTTGTGGGTGGTTGCTGTTCACATGCCTGCTGTCTGTACAGATGTTTACAGTACTGAGCTGGAATCTGGAACAAGAAATTTTATCATTTTAATGAAGAGGGAAAATACTGTTTTTTCCATGTGCAAAATAAATAAATAAATGTGATTTTTTAATAATCTTCCTCTTTATAACTGTGTTTCATCCCATGCACTTAATTTTATTTTTTGGGGTGATAGTGAGCTCTTGCTTACTGTATTCAAACATTGCTTTCTGCAGCAAGTCAGATCTTGAAAGAGGAAATTCTAAGCCTATGGGAAGTAAACTGTTAATATTCTGTTAATTGTAATTTGGAATCAATGTAGTGATCGCTTTATTATATACCAGTTCTTGTAAACATAGTAGGACAATAGAAATTATTGTACAGAGTGAAATATCATCCTTAATAAATGCATATCTGCTGTGTGTATTCATCTTAACACTTGCTGTTTAAAAGACAAACTTCATTAATAAGATCTTGCATCCTACTTCATTTATGATCCCAGTGATGTGTCTGTTTACTTTTTGTTGTAGACTTTGTGATGAATATAACATAATTGCAAAGAGATTGAATGAGCTGCCTCTGAACACTGAGGAGCTAGTAGAATTTGATGCATTCTTAAAGAAATCCAGTAAAGTTACTGCATCTAAACTGAGACAGGAGGTCTCTGAAGCAGCACGCAGACTGGAATTCCTCATGGACTATGCTGATCTTACTAGTATGTCTCAATTACAGATTATGAAAGTCTCCACATGGAAGTATTTATATATAGATACCAGGATAGATGTTGCATCATCTAGAATGCTGATGAAAGACTGAGAACACTTTGAAACATTTTCATAGAATAGGCAGTGATTCAACCAATACTATTTCATGTCATAATAATGAAATCAAGTAGTCTGCCCTTCGTGAAATCAGTAGGCTGTCCTTTGTGAAAGATATTTCTGCCTACTCTATCCACTGCTGCAGGAATTTTGAGGGAAATCATATGGTAGTTTGGAAATGCCCAGCAACAGTTTTTCAATATATGGAAGTGTAATGAATTTGTTTTATTGGAATACTGATTTTGGAGCAGGCTAATTATTAGAATGTTTTTGCCAATGTTAAGAAATTCAATCAGCATCTTTACATTTTATTTTTTAGCAGATGTCATATTTCACAAACAATATTTTGAAGAAACTAACACCTGATGCACTCTCTATGCTTTTCTGAAGGATGAAACATACCGTCAGTGCAAGAAATAGAGATGGCTCAATGCCATTCATTGGATTCTAGTGGAATTCCCAAGTGTAATTACTGGTAGAACTAGAAGCAGAATGTATCCTAGTTCCAAGTGATAAAGGTTTAGGCTGAGCAGAGGCTTCATGTAACATTTATTTTGCCAAAGGGTAATGAACTGAGTGTGCTGAACAAATAGAGAAATACGAAGATGTAAATGTTGGCTCATTGTAGTTATTATGCTATTGCTGTTGCGAATAATTCAGCATTTACACATTGTGGACTAAATGTTTTAAACGTTACTTTTATCCACCTTTTTTAGATATTTGTTATATATTTGGTTTGGAATGGTCTGTGTCTTTATATAGTTGGACTCAAATATAGTTTAACAGAATACACGTTCTGGAATAGTTGTTCTCACCAATTTCTGTCTACTAAGATCTTATTCAGAGAATTTTACGCTGTTCACTTGATTTTAGAGTCTAATCTGTTTCAGCAAGCAGTTCTTTTTGCAGTGAAGATAGTTCTGTTATCAGCTTGAAATACATAGCTTCTTGGAAAGCTTATTTCTAACTCACATATTCCTAAATACAGTTTTAGTTTTTTTGCTTACTCTTCACACCAAGCATTCTATTAGACCATTGATATATAGGTATTTTCTTCAAGATATCTTTTTTTTTTTTTTCCTTTTAGGTTATGACATACACCTGAATAGCACGGTTTTCCATTGGCCTAATAAGATTGAGACAATGTTTGATAACAGTAGAGATGAGTTGTATAGCAGGAGGAATCATATAGAGATGGTGTTGCTTGAGAGGTATGGTGTTAGGACATTTTCTTTCACTGGATATTTCTAAAGAAAAGAAAATATCTGAAAATATCTCATCAGTAAAAGGATATTTATTTTACCAGTAAAACTTGGAAAGTAGCTGAGAAAGTATGGGAGAAACCTGGTTTGCAGTATTATGGAGATTTCAGAAAAATATGGTTGATCAGGGTAGATTAGAATATTCCTGTACTTAAATAGGTCTTAAAGGAGAAATGAAAGATACTGCTAGAATAGTCCTAATTCTGTCCTGTTATATTGCTTGGCTTGGCATTAAACATTTTCACAATGTTTTCACTCTTCCTTTATTTGCTTTAAGTGGTAAAAGTAGCAAATGTAAGTGAACTGAATTTGAAAATGAAATTTGAATTTTAATGCTGTTTCATGCATACGGTTGACGTAACTGATAACTAATGGGTTTTGACTGGAATCTCTACTTAGTTTACACTAGCACTGAGATCAGTTTTCATTTCACAGTGCTTGTTATAATTCATAAAATAACCGAAACCTGAAAACGAATGAAACAGAACATCATATTACTTTACCTATCTTTACTTCAGGATTTCTCAGTTTGATGAAACTCTTGAAGGTTATAATAGAGAAGTAGAAAGCTACAAAAAGCGGGATATTATGACCATAGAAGAAATGAAGAACAATGTTGATAAATTTAAAGAGTTAAATAAGAATCTAAATAACGCAGTAGCAGAACTTGAGGTTAGTATTTTTAACAGGTATAAAGTGGGTTACAGTGTGTTGGATGCATGAATGTTTTTTTCCAGGTTCTGGACATATATTATCAAGCTGGCTTTAAGATTCCCAAATTCACCAACAAGTGGCCAATATCTTCTCGTCCCCATATACAGTACTAATGCTGAGCTGAAAAGCATATTTTGGGGGGGGAAATGTTTAGGGAGTTTTTTAAATTAAAATAGCGAATTTCAGTATTTCTAAACGGTCGGTAATAGCAGGATACTATCCATGAAAAACATTTTTTTCTGGAAGAGCTGACTAGGAGAACAATTAGGGAAGTGGTATTTTCCCTGAATTGTGGTTTGTGCTACTTGAGCTGCATTTAAGCATCTTTCATTGTTCTCTAATTAAAAACAAATGCTCTCCAACTGTATGTATCATTTCCAGAAGTTGCCTAAAAGCATTAATATAAGTTTTCAGATGTTAGAAGGAAGCTGAACACTGAGATTCCTAGATTCTACTCAGGGCTCTTTAACCAATATGCTGTGTCATTCTTGGCTGAATAGTTTCTTAGCTGTGCCTCTGTTGGGAAATGAGAATGGTTACCTTTGAGAGATCTCACAGGTATTGTGAGGCTTACTTAATGTTCTAAATCACAGTGAGATGATGAGATTTCTGCATATATGGAGCCTTAAGAATCAAGCTGTTAATTAAGACCTGCTCAAAAGAGAAAACTGGACCAATTAAATCAGTTTGGGATTTAGATAAATTGCTACAATCCCTATATATCAAGAACCTTAAACTGATTTAAAGGCATCCAGTGTATCTAGTTAGTTTGAGTTAACAGCATTGATAAGTTGTAATGGGTAGAACAGAGTAAGTTATTAAGTTGGTGAAATTTCTTAATATATATTCACAATGAGATTTGTATCCACACAATTTAAATGACACCATGAACAGCTGAGTGAATACATGAAGTTAAAGATTACCTAGAAATATGGATCTTCACGTTTCTCTGTCTGCAACTCACATAGAATGATTAAAAGTATTACAAAAGTTCTGATGGCATTGTGAAAACAGATGTAGGACTCAATCTGAATCGAGTATTTGCATTTCAAATAGTGTTTGCCAGTGATTCCTTTCAGTACATATGAAATGCAAAAGGCAACACTTTTCTCTAAATCTTTGCACATTCATTTATGCTGTAAGCTCTTTTGGGGAAAGACAATATTTTATATTAAATAGATGCAGCAATTAATATCCTGTTCTGGTTGGAGCCCCCAGATGTTTCTGTAATACAAGCTAAAAACAAATAATCACAAGTGGAAAAAAATCTCATAAGCCTGTGTGACTGGGGAGCTTACATCCAGGTTTCAAAGTGGCTTGGTAGCTTGTGAGACTTGGTATCACTGAATGCTATGGTAAATTGTCTATTTTTAAAATAGATATTTAAAATTACTTGAGTAGTAAAAACTACCAACAAATAACTAAGGTAATTTACAAGAACACAGTTACCTTATTTACCTAAAAGCTACAGGCTTAAGTCTACAAAACTGGCTGGCTTTGACATGTGAAAAAAAAATCCTATCCAATATTACTTAGTAAAAAATTAAAAAGCAGTAGCAAGAATTTTTGATGGAAATATTTTTTTTATTATTATTATCATTAAAGGCTATAAATAAAGAAGAGGAGTTACTTGAGCGGAATAAGAGTCAATTTCCCTTACTGCAAATTATAATCACAAACAAGCAACCCTTTGAACAACTTTGGTTAACAGCCTATGAATTTCATACCAAGTCTGAGGAATGGATGAATGGTGAGATATTGATGAAATGTGTCATTTTCAGTTAGTTAAGTAGAAGCTGAACAGGTTGCTTAGTTATTGTGATAAAATAATTTTGAAGAGAGAAGCAGTGAAATCAATCAGTGAAATAAAATTGTTGACACGGATTTTGCATAAAGACTTTTTTGTAACATAAATGATTTCCAGTTAAATGAGAGTGACTATAAATACCTGTAAATAAACCACCCTGATAATCCCCTTGTGCTGAATTACTCACTGCTTTTTTTTTTTTTTAAATGTTGCTGTATTCAGGATCTCTCCAGAAATTGAATGCTGATGAAATTACTGAAGAAATTGGAAATATGTGGAGGACTATGTACAAGCTCAGTAAGAGTTTTCCAGATTTGGCTGGGCCTAGACGCTTAGCAGAAAGTACAAAATATAAACTTGATAAGTTTAAACAGCATCTTCCTGTCCTGTCAATTGCCTGCAATCGTGGAATGAAGGATAGACATTGGGAGCAGGTATTTTAACTCTGCTTTAACTGTGGAGGTATCCTACCTCAGAAACTGACAGTTCAATGCAGTACTCCATATATTAGTAATAGTTCTGTATTTCACAGTAAGATCATTCTGTATCCTGTCACTTAATAAATGCAGTTTTGAAATTTTTAATGGTACAGGCATGAGCTTCTTTGAATTAATGGAAGAAAAACAAATTGGGGTGCTGCACTAATACTTTTTAAGCATTTTTTCCTTGCTGTTTACCAAGTCTATTAGAAGCATCCACCTCAATAATAGATTTTTCTTTATTTTCAGATTAGTGAAATTGTAGGATGTGAGATCAAACCCGATGAAACTACTACTCTTCTAAATATGCTGGAATTTGGACTCTCAAAATATATTGATCGGTAAGAAGCTTACTCTATTCTCAGTTTTTTTAGATGATCATGGTATCGTATGTGAGATACAAAATTCTAGTTTGTTTTTTTTTTGTGTGTGTGTGTGTGTTGTTCAGAACTTCCATGTTTTCACAGCTATATCTTATTAAGATAGAGATGGAACTGTCAGATGTCCTTGTGGAACCAAGACAAAAAAACCCAGAATCATATTCCCAAACCACTTAATTTCTGCATTTGGAATTTTCTGTCTTTATTTGTCTCCAAATTAATACTAACTTTTCTAACTTGGTGAGCTCAAAAGTGAATAAATATTTCCTGAAATAAGAGTGTGTGTTACTAATAAGATATCCAAATGAAAGGGAAAGGTAGTCAGCTTTGCTTCACTTCCCTTCTGCTACATTGCAAAAATATTTCTGAGATACGTGTTTCATTCCAATTTAGGCTGGAACCTATTGGAGCAGCCGCAAGTAAGGAGTATTCTTTAGAGAAATCAATACAGAAAATGAAATCAGAGTGGGTCAACATGCAGTTCACTCTGGTGAAATACAGGGATACTGTGAGTAAACATGAAATCCATATACACATTGTTGAAATGAATTACTTTGATCCTCAACATCAGTTCACAAATATTAGAGGGAAGTACTGCTGATACATTGTGGTATCATGGAAAGTGGTATCATACCCCAAAGCCTGGGCAAATGTATCCATTACTATTAGTGTGTGGTTAACTTGGAATCTCAACATATTAATCCTAACAAATCTGTGAGCCTGAGAGCTTCTGCAGTTTTGTATGAAAAAGTGAACAGTGGTGAAATTTTAACTTGCCCAGAAGATATAGGAAATCACATACTGTGCAAAAGATTGTTATAAGTCACTAGCATCTCTGGCTAGCTTTCTATTGACAACATCCATCTCTTGACCTTCTAAATAGAGATGTATGGGAGAGATATCATTTCGTATCTTCAGACATATTGCAGGCTTTGTCAGTGCCTTGCTACTTTCCTGCCTTCAGGGAGAAGGGGGGGCAGCAGGAAGCTGAATGAGTGTAAGGTTGGAGAGCAGCAAAATAAGCAACTGCTATTTACCTTAGCAAAATATGATGTCTTTACAGAACAACAGCATCCTGTCAGCAGTTGATGACATCCAGCTTTTACTGGATGATCACATTGTTAAGACTCAGACGATGTGTGGCTCTCCCTTCATCAAACCAATTGAAGCTGAATGCCGGGTAAGGAAAAGCTGGTTTCATTGAGCTTCTGTGTTTCTCGTAATATTATTTCTGTAAGTCCTTTCAGGTGTTTTGGCATGATAGGATGTTGTATAGGTTTTAACCATTTCTAAGGAACTCACATTTGTATTTTTCTCTTTGATTAAAGTTTCCAGACAAAGGTATGCAAGGCTTGCTTTAGAGCTAAAGAAAATGTAATTTCATTGCTAATCTAGTCATTATATGCATTTATTTTTAGTTCATTGTCTTGTGTGGGTCTGTTAATTTAAACAAATCCTACTGTGTTGTCTAATAAGACACACGTCTGTCATTTGTTTTTGTATTTGTAATCCTCTGGCAATGGCACAATACATAAAGCAGCACGGAGGGGAAAGATTGAACCCACTATATAAAGGCTTGCAAAATGGCATTTACTCAGTCTGCTGGCTACCTTGTCAAGGTATCTATTCACTGCTGATCAGATAGAAAGTACACAACTAGCATTTCAAAGAGATTTTTTTTTTCCTAGAGAATAAAACTTCTTCGCTGCTGAAAAACAATCTTGCACAAATTCTTTAAAAGTTTCTAGCTCCTTTGGCATAGATTTTGCAAGTGTGTGTATGTGCTTTGTTGAGGTATAAAGTATCCTTTCATTTGATTGCTAGCTGTAGACATTAGCAGCCAAATCAACTCCTGTAAAGAGAATAACCTTGAAGAAAGCTGGAAGCATGAACTCTGTAGTCTCATATTCCTTCAGACCTGAGTTGCAGAATTGTTCATCATAGAATCATTAAGGTTGGAAAAGACCTTCAAGATCATCTGGTCTAATCAATTAGTTTGTAGAGAAACAGATGCAGAATCCATTCCTGAACTGGTGTTAAACAAGAAGTCATCCATCATACAAGTAATGTTGATAGGACTTGTGGGACTATGATATGAGTTAGTGGTGCATCATCAGTCCCTGAATGTTTAGGCCTTTCTATGTTTTCCTGTAAGACTGTAACAATACAGGAGAAACTGTTAGAGTGGTATGTTTCCAAAGTCCTGTAACAAAAAACACATAGGAATCCAATAATGCAATAAAGCAAATTAATAACTTGTGATTTTATACTATCGCTCTTGTAATCAATCTACAGTTTTAAATGGTTGCTTATACATCTTAAATATTTTCAATACAGTCTTGGGAAGAGAAGCTGACTTTAATGCAAGACATTCTAGACAGCTGGTTAAAATGTCAGGCAACATGGTTGTATTTGGAACCAATTTTTAGTTCAGAAGACATTATAGCTCAAATGCCTGAAGAGGGCAGAAAGTTTGGGGTTGTGGATACATACTGGAAGGACATTATGGCACAAGTGGTAAGTGCTTGTATTCAATAAAGCATGTATTTTTAGGTATATCTGATAATAGAATGATTGCTGTCATGAAGATGTACAAGCTTTCTTTTTTTTAGTTGGATATTTGTATTTAAGTTGCAAGAAGGTCTAATGTGGAG
Organism: Aythya fuligula; assembly: GCF_009819795.1. Taxonomy (NCBI): domain Eukaryota; kingdom Metazoa; phylum Chordata; class Aves; order Anseriformes; family Anatidae; genus Aythya; species Aythya fuligula. The sequence continues at coordinate 8,054,972 of NC_045573.1, forward strand.
TGGGAAAACCTTTACTAAAGCCTACCAAAATCTAGTCTTGCAATAAAAGTGGCAGATCATATCATTACTACTTTGAGATTTCCATAGAGGATGGACATTGCAGGATAAATTAGAGCTCAAGTAACATTTTAATTCTATTTTTTCTGGCTTCTGTAGACCAAAAAAAAAAAAAAAAAAAAAAGAAGGAAAAAAGGCAGAAAAATATACTTTCATACATTTTTTTTTCTGGCATTCTTCAGTTAAATGATCATAATTAGGTGGAAAGATGAATGATTTGTGCTTTCAAGATCTGCTTCAGAATTCACTGGTAGGAAGTCTACACTGTATAGTCGGATTTTAGATTCGTCTTTTAAAGGCTCAGAGACTATTAGAGCAACTAAATGGCTTATTTTCTTTTCTACCTTTCTTCTCCTTCTCCCCCCTCCTTTCCCCCTTTCTTTCCACCTTTGGGGTTGATGTCCCATGTCTGTCAGTGTAAAAGAGACATTTGGATAATACCCTTAACAATATGCTTTAACTGTTGGTTAGCCCCAAAGTGGTTAGGCAGATTGACTCAATGATCTTTGTCTATTCAACTTTTCTGTTCTGTTCTGTTCTATTCTATTCTATGGTTGTTAGAAACTTTGGTGAATATGTAGTGATCTGATAGTGTGTCAGGATAAGGTTATAGAATCATTTTGATTAGAAAAGACGTTCAAGGTCATCAAGTCCAACCATCAACCTGACCTACCAGTTATGGGTAAATGACATTGGTTATTCTGTTCAGTTCTATACAACTAAGATATTGGATAAGAGACAAGTTACTTAGTGGCAGTATGAGCTGAGATCTTTGTGAAAAACATTGGCAGTACATGACTGTGTGACAAAGATGTTGAAATAATCAGTATAACAAAATAGAATCTGATACCTGTCTAACAGCTCAGGCCAAATAATTACCGTATGCTGTGACTCTGACAAAACTTATATGTGAATGAAAAAAAAAATGTAGCAAGCCCGAGATACAGAAGGAAATGCCAAAAAATTTAATTCATGTGAATATTGTTGCTGTATTGTCTATAAAGTTGAAATTGGTAAAAGTGTTTAAAAACCAAAGCTATCAAAGAATACATACATATTTAATAACATAAAGGCACACAACAGAGAATTCTGTCTAGTTTTTATCCTCCTAAAACATAAGTGATTAATGATAACAATTTTTATGTATGAACATAATGTGACTTTTATCAATTTTGCTGTGTTTTTATAAAGGTGAAAGACACAAGGGTGCTTGTGGCAACTGAACAGCCCATGATGTTAGACAGATTTCAGGAAGCAAATATTCTCTTAGAAGACATTCAGAAGGGGCTAAATACTTACTTGGAAAAGAAAAGATTGTTTTTCCCAAGGTAAACTAATTAAGAAGGCCTAAATTAGAGATAAAAATCCCAAAGCTCTTTCAATTTATACTGAGCTGGTAAGTCTCATTTCATAAGCATGTGTGGGATGCAGTATCATGCAACATGAAAAAAAAAAAAAAAAAAGAAAAGAAAAAAAGAAAAAGAAAACCTGTCGTTTTTTCCAGATTTCCATTAGTTTTCTCAGCTTCAGCTAAGTTTGCAGTGCCAGGGACAGATGGTAGTGGGGAAGGAAAAATCTGTCTAGCACAGCTTTAATTTAAGATTAGAAACATGTAATCACTTACAGGGCATTTTGAGGGAATTTGCTACTTTCCCATAATTGATTTGAAATTATGTTTCAGCCCTACTCTCTTTAGCTGTGCAGAGATTCATAGTACATTGGAGTTATATATGATCATGAGGAACATGATTCTGTGTTCAGAATTTTTTACACAGAATTTTTACACAGAATTTTTTATTGGCTGCACAGACATACCTCGTATTTCCTGTGTGTTTGAAACACAACTTTTTTCTTCTCTGCGTGAAAGGATGGTCATACTTAAATTTTGACAAAACTGTGCCATGAATTTTATAATGTTAACAATTAATAGCTTAGAAAAGGGAGCTGATATGATAATTTTCCCTCTGTTATTTTACTGTCCTAAGCAACAATAAAAACAATTAGATTTTTCTTGCTAACAGTAGAATTATAATGACAATTTTCTTGTTTCAAACGTTTATATTCATTGATTGTGTTTTCCTAACAGATTCTTTTTTCTGTCTAATGATGAACTGCTTGAAATACTCTCAGAAACAAAGGATCCCCTTAGAGTGCAGCCTCATTTAAAGAAGTGTTTCGAAGGAATTGCTAAACTGGAGTTCACGGAAGATCTGGAGATCCTAGGAATGATCAGTTCAGAGAAAGAAATTGTTCCTTTCATAGACAAAATCTATCCGATGAATGCAAAAGTAATTTTTTTTTTACTATGTTATTAAATTAATGTTTTGCCTAAATTGTATTTTTGTGGGGGAATGAGATCTAAGACATCTAGGATGAGATCATGAAAGGTGTTTCAGAAGTGAGAGTTCGCACCCGTGTTCTAGAACAAAAAGGAGTAAGATGTACCAAGTTTTTGGTAAATTCCTCTGGGCACTTTTCTACATCTTTACACACTTACTACTTTTAAGATGTGCCTGTCAAATTTGGATATTTTCCACATATTTATCTCTCACAGAGATCAGAAGAAAGTATATTTAAACCTAATATATTTCAAAGAATTTGCCCTTTAAAATTAATGTAATCAGGAAATGTTTACTGACTCTTAACTGTTTTTCCTGTTTGAAGGGCATGGTAGAAAAATGGCTTTTGCAAGTCGAGGAAATGATGCTGGCCAGTGTAAGACAAGTTCTTCAAGATGGTATAAAAGGGTACATCGAGGTAATTATTCCTGAATTATAGTGTAAAATAAGATTTCACAAGCAACTGTACATGAACAGATTGTTCACATTCTTCTTAACCAGGGAAACGTGTTTGAAGCTAAGTGGAATCCATCTCTTCTTATTTGAAGTTTTATTTCTGATTTTATTGGAGAAAAAGTAACAGAGCTAGTTCTCATTTATTTTTTGCATGAGACAGAATAAATTTGGGGAAAATAATTGTTATTAGTGCCATAATCAGATGTGTTTACATGACTTTGTTTGGAATGGATCTTTATGTTTAAGGTTCCTCGAAAAACGTGGGTACTTCAGTGGCCTGGACAGGTGGTTATTTGTGTTTCATCCATTTACTGGACAGAAGAAGTGTCTGAAGCTATAACAAAAGGAACTTTACAAGTAAGATTTTCTTCTACCATTCTATTAATTAAGACAAATTTGTTATTTTGCACAAGAGCCTTTCCTTGTATGTTTGTGGTGCCTTTGTCATCAAAAAACTTTTACATAGCACTTTGTTGAGGCTGATGAAATGCACACTCCAGTAATGAAAACAATTTCTGTTGAATTCAGTGGAGTTTTGTCTGATCCTAATATAGGTGGGTGTATAAGGATTTATTTTGGGATGAAATCTGTCAGCAGATAGTTTGGGCTGCCTTTTAAATGTGAATAATAAAGTTTATTAAAACTTTATACCAAATACTGCATTTTAATGTTAGCTTTTTGTTTCCATATCCTTACTGAATATCTTAGATTTAACTTGCCTGTGTTGTTTAATACTAGTTGAAGATCTTATTCTGCTTACTCAATCACAAAATTCCTGTCTGACCATTTCTTCAGTCTGGTGAGGTTCCTCTGAATGGCAACACACCTGTAGGGTCTATCAACCAGTCTTGCCAGATTTTGTATCATCTGGAGACTTTCTGAGGATGTACTCTGTCCTGTTGTCTAGGTCATTAAAGAAAATTGAGACAGTGATGTAAAATATTTATAGTAAAGTGTGGAGAATCTTCGATTTATATTGATTTTATTAATTTACAATTTACTACAAATTTCCAGAAGTGAATCCAGATTCACTCAACGGAGTCTATACATTTCCTATGATAGAATTTTGGTATTTCTATTAGGAAGAAATAAAAGACTTCTGTTTACATTATTTTCAGGCCATAAAGCTCTCTAAAGTGTTTATAGTAAAATAAAATGCCAGTATATGAAAGAGAATTTAAAATGTTGGTGTAGTGCCAGGAGTTCAATTACTATGTTCTGTTAGAGGGGCTGCCTCCAATGATTGCACCCATGGGAGTTCAGGAAATGCTAGCTACAACATTATACTAATGCCTGTGTTCTGTTTCTGTGACAGGATTTCTTGGAGAAGAGCAATCTACAAATTGCAGATACTGTTGAGTTAGTGAGAGGAAAGCTGTCCAGTGGAGCCCGGCTAACTCTTGGAGCTCTTACTGTCATTGATGTCCATGGTAAATGTGCAGTTGCTGGTACTCTAGGGCCATGCTTATATATTTAGCTTGGTGAACTATTAGAGAGAAGCAGCTATAATACTTTCTTCACCAAAAGGACCATGGCATAAAATGAGCTAGAGAGTTAACATTAATTTTCTTTGGTTAATTCACGGAAGTTGAAAACTAGATATACTGACTAGATTCATGCATGAGCTAGCTAAGCTATTTATTTAGGCATAAGGACTTTAAGTAACCTTTGTGGGCTGCACAGTCTCAATTCTTTTCTGATTGGCCTCCCTTTTTCTTCCAGCAGCAGGATTGATGAGGGAGGGAGACTATTTACACTCTCACTGGGGAACAGCAGGTGGAATTCTCAAGCTTTGCTAACATTTCTACTGTTTTAAAGGAGTGAAATGGTGGTATTCTATGCATGTAGAAGCTCTTCACAAAAGTGAAGTTGGTACATATAACATAGCTGCTGTTCTACCTCTATGCTGGGAAAGGAAACTGCACCTTTGATCCTTGGTGGAATGGACACCCACTAGACTTAACTGCTGATGGGAGGCTCCTTAGAGAATTGAGACTAGAGGATTTAGATGTGTATTTAATGATCAGAAAAACACAACAAATATTATTTCTGCAATAATTAAAAACGCAGAAGTGTCAAATTCTGCCTTAAAAAATTTATTCTATCCCTGTAAAATATTTTTATGCTGCTTAGATCATATAAGGGCATTAAAATAAAAATTATTTCACTTTTTATTTTGCCACATGAAGCTGTGATTTTTTTGAACTTTTTTTTGAGTGCTTGCAGTCATTGTTTCTCTTCAGCTTGATTTAATATTTAATAACATTAAACTTGCTTCCTGGATTGTTTCTGTATGTAAAGGAAGGAAGAAGAAAAAGTAAGCTTTTAACTTTAAACATCATTCATCATTCAACCATGCAACTGGTGTAACTGTATTTATAGAGCCAAATTCTGTCCTAAACAACGTTCTTTTATTTCCTGTCTTTTTTTTCTGGTCTATATATCAGAGTGGAATTTGATCATGAGATTGGATTTTGTATCCTACTAAGGATTTAAATGAAGCCTTGTTTTTCTCCTGCAGTAGTGGGAAACAAGTATCCCATGTGGGTTGTTTCAGCTACTGACTGTAAGCAGCCTTTACACTGTTACTGCATAGTGGGCTGATGGATGTTGCTCAGCCCATTGAGCACTGGAACCTAAATCAAACTAACCTGACTCCCTGTACAAAATGGATGGAGATTTCTTTCTAACATGAAATTCAACCTACTACTCTGAATGTTTATTTACATAATTATAAGTAAATGTTAGCTTATTTATTCATTGTTTTAAGTAAACTAACATGGTAGAAATGTTTAGTTTTTTAAAAAAAATCTTTATGTGCAGCTCGTGATGTGGTTGAAAAATTGGTTGAAGACAAAATCACAGATCTGAATGACTTCCAATGGATTTCTCAGCTGAGATACTACTGGGAAGAGAACAATGTAATAGTGAGAATGATTACAACAGAAGCCAAATATGGATATGAGTATCTGGGCAATTCTTTACGTCTGGTTATAACACCACTAACAGATCGATGTTATAGGTAAAGCCATGTTTAAGAATAGCATGTTTTTTTTAGATTGGTCTATATTTAGTTTCATATGTTACAATTAATAATAGTAGGAACTTTAGCACATAAGATTTTCCCATAGGTTTTGGAGGCAGATTTTACATATCTTCTTTGTCCAGATATGGTAAAATATTTACAATGTTTAGATTTCTACACCAGTAGAGCAATAATTTCTATTGTATCCAATAATGTGTCTCTAAAAAAAGCTGGCAGATCATGGCACTGAAAATATAAAGAACTGTACAATAGCACTAGTCAATGCTTTCTCAGCCTTTTCTAAAAACTGTCTGCATTTATAAAGCCAGCCTCAGGTTCTTGTCATGGGGAGTGCTCTTTGATGAAAAGGTGTGTTTTTGCAAACTCTGACACTTTCCCTGTGGCACTGTGCATTTGTTTGTGCAACTGAGGGTATGCAGAGTGGATGCATGTAATAAAAAGCCTTGACATTCCTTTTAGAGCAATTGGATGAAAGCTTCTGCTTCTGAGAGTCATTTATGAGACAATAAAAGGTTGTTGGCACAAGCTGTAAAGTTGGTAGGGAACAAGTAAATCATTGCCAGGGGAACCTGTATAGGAAGAAAATTGGTTCATTCCTTCAGAAGCGATCTGCCATTAGAAACTACTATTTCTATTGACTGTATTCTTGTTTACATAGGACATTAATGGGTGCCTTGAAATTAAATCTTGGTGGTGCTCCAGAAGGACCTGCTGGGACTGGCAAAACAGAAACAACTAAAGATCTAGCAAAAGCACTAGCTAAACAGGTACCAAAATATAATCTTTTGGTTTGGTTTGTTTTTTTTTCTGGATATGTAGATAGATCTTGCAATGTCATTCTTAATCAAGTACTGTTCATTCTCTACCTGTACTTTATTCACAGAAATAGTTGGTAAGAAGCACATGTTTAGAAATGTGTCTATATGTTGTCCTAGTGTAGTCATCCAAAATTGGCAATAATAATCCCTTCCCATTTTAGACGCTAATAATTTTATAGTGGACTTTGGATTCATACTGAGAGATGTTCTCTGTGTGTTTTTGTTGTAGTGTGTGGTCTTCAATTGCTCCGATGGTCTTGATTACAAGGCAATGGGAAAGTTCTTTAAAGGGTTGGCACAGTCTGGTGCATGGTCCTGCTTTGATGAATTCAATAGAATTGAGGTAACTTCTTAACTTAGACAAGTAAAATGAGAAAGCTTTAATCTAAGACACAAGAAGTTCTAGATTTAGATATCACAGCATTATTGCCGATTATCTACTTTTATTTTGTGTAGCCTCTTTGTTTTTCTGATCAACGCCACTGAAGTAGGTACTTAAGCGACTGTTGTTGGAGCATATGCCCTGCCTGTGCTGTGTTGCAGAAGTCTTGTGTTCTGGGTTTTCTAGGTGAAAAAAACAAACAAACAAAAAACAACAACAACAACAACAAAAAACACACTACCACCAACAACAAAAACTACTCACATGCTCACATGTGATTTCCACTTTTGTTTGTGACAATCATAGTTAATTTGACTCCAGAGTTACACAGATTTTTGTGGGGAAAGAACTGTCCACCTCTTTTCCTTGAGGCTGCATTTATATATGTCCAACACAACACAGACAAATCTCAGTGGAGGAATTCCTATGATGGCTAGTTGAGTGTCACCAAGTGACCAGTTTAACTAACTGTGTAACCAGGTGCATCTAATCCCCTCCTTGGTATTGCTCTGATACATGTGTATATACACACACATATATATGTATATGTGGGTGGGTGTGTATTTTTTTTTATTTTGTCAATGATGACTTTAGACAAGTTTTATTGTTATTTTGGTGGAGTTAGATTTAGATCAATATTAGTAAGTCTGGAAATTCCATGAAGATCAGTTTTGTATGTTTTAGTATCTTTAACATCTTCATTTCTCCATTTGTCTACTGTAATTTGAATTCTCATGACTCAAGTGTTAGCATTCTCATTTTCCAGTATTCTGCAATTTTAATATATTAAAGTACTGCGAGTTAGCCCTAGGCTGCTTTATTCATTCCTTACGTTTCCCCTCAATTTGGAATATTGAGTAAATCAGTCTCACTGAAACCCCAAACTCTTTATGTTGTCTGAGACAAAAGGCAAGTGCTTTTGGAGGCCTCTAGAGGGAGTTCCTGTCCACCTAAATTTAGTGTCTACATTCAGGCAGATCACCTGGAGGCTTCCAGAAGCCGCTGTTAATATCTGTGCGTTGGTTGGATAGGGAATGGGGGGTACTAACTTTGAGAGGATAGCTTCAATAGGCAGCTAATATTTAGGCTCAGTTGTCAGACTAGGTATTACATAGAGTGATTTTCACCTGGAGGAATGCAACATATAGCCACCAAATCACGGAATCACAGAATTACCTAGGTTGGAAGAGAACTCAAGATCACAAAATATATAAACAAAAGCATTTTCCATTGTCTGATGTTTTCCTATCTGTTCTGCCTTATTAGGTTGAAGTATTATCTGTAGTTGCTCAACAAATACTTAGTATACAGCAAGCCATTATTCGTAAACTCAAAACATTCATCTTTGAAGGCACAGAGATCTCTCTTAATCCTACCTGTGCTGTGTTTATCACAATGAATCCTGGGTACGCTGGACGGGCAGAGCTGCCTGATAATCTGAAGGTAAATCTGGAATTTTCATTTATTCTGGAAATGAAACAGAATTTGCTTCTTCTTACCTGCTTTAACAAGAAAAGAAAGACATTAATAAAGTATTACAATGATATAACTTATTCTGCTCTGCTATTCACTAAGGTTTTATAAGTTCAGGATTGTACAAAGTGCACAGACAAAAGGTCTCAGCCTGATAACGCTGATACCTGTTCACAGCTTTAACTGTGCTCTCTTTATGTGGAAATTCTCCTAGTTTACAATCCTTAGAGTTCCAAACCCCAATGTAATTATAACTCTGCAAGTTCCTTAGACACTGCAGAGAGACTGATATGGTCCTAGTTCTTTTCCCAGCTTTGGCATGCATTTTTTGCATGACCTTGTACAAAACATTAACCATGCCACATGCTAGTCTGTCTATTATGAAAGAGAGATGAATAATAACTAATTTTTGTCTATGAATAGTTCCTTAAGATTATGACTCTCTCTAAATATTTGTTCTTTCAATGCTTAGCACAGACCTCTTGATAAGATCACAGTTCTAGTAACAAATCTAATGCAATCTCATTTAAGTTAGATAATTCCTAAAGTAATGAAAAAGGAACAGAAAGTATAAAAGTTGATAAATTTACAGAAATACTATTCTTACAAAATAAGCACAAGTTATTACCGTATTATATAGTATAAACTTATCTTTCTTTTTTTTTTTTTCTTACAGGCATTGTTTCGAACAGTTGCCATGATGGTTCCAGATTATGCTTTGATTGGAGAAATTTCACTTTATTCAATGGGATTTTTGGACTCTCGAAGGTAAGGCATGCTGAATATTCCACTTTGATTGAGTTGTCTCATTCCTATATAAGGCACATATGTATATATGCATCTTTGAGGCATAGAATTCTGGAAAGCTGTCCATGTTCTGTTTCTTCAGAAAGTGCTTTTTAATTTCCTACTTCATAATCACTCCTCATTTACCACATACTTTTGACAGATACATACCTCTACACAGAACCATTTGGAAAATGTATCGTAGTATCAAACAGAATTCCTAACTGGCACACACATTCTCTGGCATGTCACAATCTACAGTTTTGCTTCCTTGATGTTTTAGGCCATTTTACCACTTTTACTAGTTGGTGGGTCTGATAATCACTGCAGTGACTTTGTGAATATAGGTACTTATTTTCTTTGCCGTGTGATATATTTTCATTCTACATGTGGCATTTAATACCCACAGTCTTGCCCAGAAAATTGTTGCCACTTACCGTTTGTGCTCTGAGCAGCTGTCATCTCAGCATCACTACGATTATGGAATGCGTGCTGTTAAATCAGTCCTGACAGCAGCAGGAAACTTAAAACTGAAGTATCCAACTGAAAATGAAAGTGTATTGTTACTTCGGGCTTTGATGGATGTTAACCTTGCCAAATTCTTGGCACAGGATGTGCCATTGTTTCAGGTAAGTTATCAGGTGGGTGTGTTTAAATTTTGTGATGATGAGGTCCATCAGAAGAACCTGAAGACAGAATGTTTTGTTTAGAAGAAACAGGTTATCATCTTAATTTAGAACAGTTTGATCATGATACAGCCATATTAGTGTACAGTTAATTTATTCCACTGATCTGGATGCACTCTTAGGTTCTGTTGTAGCTCTTAAGTTATTCCATGAAATGTTTTATAAGATATCTTGCTAAAAGTCACTGTGTTGTTTCAGTAGTAGAAACCATTTTTTTGCAGTTTACATTCTAGCTTTGTACTGCAAAACAGGTGTAGACAAGTGAATTAGTCAATTAGAAATTCAAAGCCAGAATGAAAGCAATGAAGTTTTGCTCATATGCTGCTTTCATGACTACATTTCATGACTATGTTAAGCTACAGATCAGCCAATATTAAATTAAAGACCCAAAAGCTAAGGTGCAAGCACAAATAGTCATCACTCTGAAATTTCAGAACACATACACTTTTATTTAATCTCTGAAATTCTTTCAGCCTCTTAGTTTCCTGCAATACATTTTTTAGTGCAAATTTGCAGAAAGTTAAGCTTTCTTCTACAATATCAATATGTGTATGAAGATTGCAGGCATTCACTTATTTCTCATGGATGCAGAAAACTTTCACAGCAACGTTTTGCAATGAGAAGTTAGTTTTGTCCAGCAGAAGACATTTCACCTTAAGTTCCTGTATGAGTATTGTTTTACTTGTAGATTATTACACGTCAGGAATTTTCCCTTTTTTAAATCTGTATTTAAATAATGTTCTAATCTGTCTTTCCTTAACAGGGTATCATATCTGACCTGTTTCCTGGAGTGGTTCTTCCTACACCTGACTATGACATGTTTGTCAAGGCATTAACTGAAAATATTAGAAAAATGGATCTTCAACCTGTTCCGTGGTTTATTGGAAAAATTATTCAGGTTTATTTTCTCATACCTCTTGGGGGAAAAGAGTGTGAGAGCTGATGATTAAGAAATATTCTTCATTCACTCTCTGGCTATGTCATGAATGAATGAATAGCTAATTGTCTCCACGATCAGTTAAGATATTACAAACAGCATATTTTTACTGACAAAAAATATCATGAAGAAAAAGCCTGCTTTGCTCATAGTGAGTTTTGAATTCAGCCAGTTTGTGAAGGAGCTAACCAGTGAAACCACATCTTAGGTCTTACAATTCAGGATAGAAAAGTAAGTTGAATCTGTTAGTAACTGAGACAGCACAGCCTAGCAAATTGACCTCTGGACTGGAAGTCAGGCTCTGTTCCCAATTTTTCTTACAGTCCTCCTAGAGAAGTCTTAAAAGGGGTAGCATTTTTCATCCTTGTTTTATGCTTCACCTCCAGCTCTGTCTTCCCATTGTCTCCCATGTACTAGTATTTATGACCTTTTAAAGAAGAGCAGAAATACATGGCCTAGTGTTCCCTGCAACAGCAGTTCAGATGGTAATGGGCTTATGCTGCTTTGCAAAGCATGCTTTATCTTTCAATTAAGTAGTGGTAGTATTAACTAGTAAAGGATTTAAGCTAAACCATAAAATATCAGTTTTAATACCAACTTGAGATAAAGAATATTTTCTTAGGTGTTCCTTTTAGGGTTCTCTTTGAAGATGTTCCGTTTGAAAGCTTTGACTTGAGTTAATCAAATTCTAGTGGGGTGACTGAAGAAGTAACCACCCTTACTTAACCACCAAAGGCAGCCTTGGTGGAACCAGTTATATGAAAGATCCTCAGAACTGTAGTTTCAGTCCCTTTGTATTAGACTCATTGATAACCACTAATTTCAGTTTAGGTCTATACATTGCACTGTGATCAGCAGAGGCTAGTGAGTGTAGTCACAGTTCATACAATGAAGCTGTTACAGCTGAGGGATGACCTTTAAGAAAGAGAAAAGTAGGGGCAAGGACGTCTTAAATTGTAACAGCGTGAATTGCCGTAGTAATATGCCTGCACTCTGATTTGTTTTAATGCTTCAGTCAGCCTTAATAAAGAGCAGATGTTGGGCTGTTATTTTGTCCAGTTGTGTCTGCGTGCAGGAGAGATGCCTATGGTTTCGTAGACATTATGCTTATTTCTGAGCTATGTTAAAGTTCAGTCTCTTGTCACTGGTACAGATATACGAAATGATGCTGGTGCGCCATGGTTTCATGATTGTTGGAGATCCTTTGGGTGGAAAGACCTGTGCATACAAAGTGCTAGCTGGAGCCCTTGGTGATTTATGTGCAGGTAACATTGTTCAGCCACAAAATTAGAATCAACTTCATTTAATGATGTGTAATTTTTTTTTGTTTTGTTTTCTTTGTAGAGACATGTTGAAGTTGTTAGTCCTCCTGTATTCTCCTTTCTCATCTAGTTCTGTATGGTACATTTTTTCTGGAACTTTTGTCTATATTTACTGGAATATTAAAACATACCAATGTGTTTACACTTTCATGAGTTTTGTTAAGCTTTGTGTTTGTACGTAATACTCTTGCAAAACCAGGCTATGATGGGGAGATTGTAAATACCTCCCATAAATGTATAAAATCTCTTCTGCTCTGTTCTTTCTTTTTTTCATGTGTGTTTGCATATTGCACTTTGCACTTTTGTTGTACAAGGAAAGGAAATTCTTACTTAACTTCCAAATGTCTTTCTTTTTATCCTTGTGCTGCTAAAGTAAGATCCTTTCAGGAATGTTCTTAGTTGCTGAATTAAAATAGCCTATCAGATTTTCTCATCTGTTTGCCTCTTTATACAGCAAAATTAATGGATGAATTTGCTGTTCGATACAAAGTTATCAATCCCAAAGCAATTACTATGGGACAGCTGTATGGCAGTTTTGATCCTGTAAGCCATGAGTGGACAGATGGGGTTCTTGCAAATGCCTTCAGGGCACAAGCATCTTCTACTACAGATGATCGGAAGTGGATTATATTTGATGGCCCAGTGGATGCAGTTTGGATAGAGAACATGAACACTGTGCTGGATGATAATAAAAAGGTAGCCTGATTTTTGCCACTTACCTTATACTCGAACGTGTATACTTTATTGTAGTAGTAGCGGTATTATTACCGTGGTGGTCAGAGGACATAAAGGCAATAAGCCACAAGCCTTGGGAAAAGCTTATGTGCTTAAAAGCATTGCTTTTCCCCTCAATTATATGTTTTGCTTTAGTAGAAGATATTAAGCTGTTACTTCTCCCTAGAAACCTTGTCTTGCGCTTGTTTTATTGAAATGAGGTTGTTTTTTGAGGTTTGTTTATTGGCCATATTAGAAAACCAAAATAAGTAAACTCAGTTCTGGAACTGAAAAATGAACTTGCATAAATTACTTAGTAAATATATTAACTAAAGAAAAGCTGCAGGTCATAATTGCTTTTCCTTACAGAGTTATTTAAATATATAGAATTGTTCTCCCTGTTTCTGCAAGCCATTGCAGTAACACGTGGAAAAGTTGAGATGAGGTCAGATGGTGTCCTGTGTTACAAGAGCATGAATGAGTGAATGAGAAGTGACACTAAGTAGAATGTTCAGCGATTGTATGACAGGCCTTGCTTTGACTGAATGATCAGCAATGACATGACTACTCACGTTTAAGTGATGCTTTCCTCCTAGCTATGCTTAATGAGTGGTGAAATAATTCAGATGAATTCAAAAATGAGTTTAATCTTTGAGCCAGCGGACTTAGAGGAGGCTTCTCCAGCTACTGTTAGCAGGTAATGTGAAAGCACTCAAACCTGAAGTGTCCCACTTTGCACACCTATTCCTACACCATGGTTGTTTGTTCTTCCCAGGTGTGGTATGATCTATATGGACCCACAGCAGTTAGGTTGGAAGCCACTGAAGGATTCCTACATGAATACACTGCCTCCAAATCTACAGGAAGAACACCGAGAACTGGTGAGAGATTTAATTTTTTTGGTATAGGTTCCATTTAGCAGATTAAGGTGTTGTTCAGTTTATCAACTTGAAAGCTGGCATGCAGAACCAAACTTATGATTCTTTCATGATTTAGAGGGTCCGAGATCTACTAGAGGCTGTTGTAATTTATTTTGCAGTGATGGCTGTCAACCATTGTTGTAAGGAAAGTGCATGAGAGCTGGAGATGCCATGAGTAATAGAAATACAGTGTGGGAGAAACTGAAAGATTTAAAATGTTTTGAACTCATCCTTCTCTCTGAGACATTGAGAGTTTAGCTTGAGAAATACTTATTAATTATAATAATGTTATTATTATAGCTAAATCTTCAAAGGCTTAGTCACCTCAGGAATGCAAGCTAAATTGTCCTTCATGTGTTGGTTGCTTGTATGAATAAGAGGTCTTTGTGTTGTGTGTTACATCTTCAGTATGGATGCAAATGAAAGTAGGTCTTTGTGGTAATCAGGTATTAATCTAATCAAAATTCAAATTCTTGTTTATTGGTCATTAAAATCTAGTAAAAGAATAAGAAAAAAACATGTTTACAATTGGATTAGAGCTGAAGAAAGCTTTGGTTTCTGTGATCTGACAAGATACGCTTTGAGGAAATTGAGGATACGCTTTGCAGGAAATTGGGACTAAATTCAAAAGAAATACGAAGACTGTAAAAGCTCTTTATTGAAAAAGTCATCTTAGTTCATCAAAACAAAAAAAATATTTCTTAATCAGCAGATAAGTTAGTGCATCCTTTAGTGCATCTCCTTGAGTACTAGTTCCTATGAAGAGACTAGGTACTGATTCCTTTCCTGTTTTCCCACTTGAATTCATGGAGTAGATACCACCAGCCTTGGTCACTAACTACCCTGATGCTGTAACACTCCTTCAGGTACAAGTCATTGCTTTCCAGTACTCCAGTATGGCACAGTAGCTGTGCTGGGTACTCAGTAGAGGCCGATCCTTTTTAAAGGAGGATGAGGCCCACATGCTTATTCCCACTGGAATAATTTTGTTGTTGCTTACGCAAAGCAGTGGTCTCCCTAGGCTGAAGTACTCCTCTGCTGTCTGGACTACTATCTGGGTAGCAAGATTTCTGGTGAAAACTTTCCTTCACAGAAGCGGCTTGTTTTCACCATGAGATAATGACAGTGTGACTTTGTGCTCATTTATGTACTGCCTCACAAAGGTTCTTTCCTGATATTCTTTCCACCAGCTTGGAGAATTACTGATGCTTTGTGTTTTAATGAGAGAGAACTGGGCGACAATGGGAAATGTGGCAACTTCTGCATTGTTTTAAAGCCATTTTCTTTTCTTCTGGCAGGTGAATGACATGTTTATGTGGCTAGTAGAGCCCTGTTTAGAGTTTATTCACCATAATTGCAAAGCCATAGTACAAACATCCTCTATTCATCTGACTTACAGCTTGATGAAACTCTATACTTGTCTGCTTGGTAAGTACCCTAAGCCTCATTCTTTTTATTTCAGTTTTTCTTTATTTCCTGTGTCTCATAACAAGATGCAGATTATCAGATGCAAGGAAATACCAAAGGAATACCTTTACTGCCTGAGACAATATGACACAAATCTTTTCTTATGGATCAGTGTATTAATAATAGTGCTTTGACTACCATACAGAGCTTTCACACTGGGACATTGGTGTTATTACAAAACTGAACATGACCTTTTGAGTGTATTCCATGTGTTTTGTTTGCAGTTTGCTAGCATTTGAAGGAAAAAAAGAAAGAAAAAAAAAAAAAAACAAATTGTAAATGCTTCTCGTTCATTTTTATTTGTAACTAGTATTTTACACAGACAAGGGCCTCACTATCTACATTGTTTTTCTGCCACTGAAGACAGTGCTCTAAGTTTCTCTCAGAATACTTATGCAAAGATGTGTTTTGGATTAGGACTTACGGTTGTTACTGGAATTTAACTAACATTTGTGTTTTAGATGAAATAAAGCAACCTGAGGAAGAGGGGAAGGAAAGCATGTCTAGTCATCAGATCACCTTGTGGCTGCAGGGGCTTTTCCTTTTTGCATTGGTTTGGACAATTGGTGGGACCATTGATGCAGACAGCAGGAAGAAATTTGATTTGTTTTACCGCAACTTGCTAATGGGACAGGACGATGAAAACCCACGCCCTAAAACTGTGAAGGTTACCAGAAGCAATATCTTCCCAGAAAAAGGTGCTTCTTCATAACTGTACTTGCCTGGCTTTTTATAAAGCAGTAAGAAGACTCAGTAGTTTAAGGGAGAATAGAGTGCCTGTCAGATATTAAGTCTGCAGCAGAGCCACCATCTGCCAAGCCATGGGCTGCACAGTTGGGTGTCCTTTTAACCAGGTGTAGCATATGCCTCATGTACTTAAACAATGTAGCTGAATTTGACCTAAAATAATTTTGTGACGATAATGGCAGAGGAGGGAGAACGGTGTCTCACGAAAAAAAAACCTTCTTTATCTCACAGTGTTGGACTTCTCACACTAAAATTATAGAAACTTATTTTTATTCATTAATCAGAGGGTTTTCATATGTTCTGTTTTTTTAATTAACAGGGACTGTTTATGACTTTTACTTTTACAAGCATGGCAGCGGGCAATGGAACCTGTGGACAGATTATGTCACAAAAGAGGAACAAGTCATCTCTCCAAGCGCTAAGGTTTACATTGATACCTATCTTTATAGAAAATAATTATTTTGCTAAATGATTTAGAGGTTTAAATCAACTACCTTTGCTAACTCTGATTCTATTATATTAGGCTGTTTAATGTTTCAACAGCAACATTTCATTAATGTCTGTAGGCTCCTTTTCACCCCTATATCTTAGTTCTAGTATGACTAATATCATGATACAGTATGTATTAATTAGAGAAACCAAGCAAAAACCTATACTACTTGCTTGGGATATGGTGGGCAGTACTGAGAGTCCTGGATACCATTCATTTTCACAGAGTGGGACTTGCATTTTGATGGCATTTGTGAACTCAAGGGAAGTGTAGCACAGCAGAGATCTATCTATATGAAGTACTTATTCTGCAAGCATCATTTCAAAATAAATAATGTTTGTTCAGCTTTTCATCACATTGTACTTGCAATTTTATTTTCTATTAAGTACATGAGAAATGTAAGATTACATTTTATTTTGCTGTCTAAAATCTTTTCTTGATAACTAGTGCACAGTGCCCTATTAATGAAGGTGAGAGATGGGGAAGAGAAAGAAATTTTCATAGCTCTATGCTTTTCCCTTTGTACAATAGGGGGACAGAATTGAGCCATGTTTAGCCATGCAGTTCTCCTTTCAGGCTTTATATAGTGTTTATGAACTATAATACAGGTAAATACCAGTTGTGCTATTTATGTATAAACACTGAAGAAGTGGTGCCATCTATGCTATATAACAGAACCTCATTATAACCTAGATTTTCATCAGCATAAGTTTGTACTACAGGCTTCCTGTAGTTACATAAAAAATATTCGTGTAGGTTGTAATGTTAGATGTTTGATTTTCATGTGCTATTTTACTTTCCTATTTAACAGGTGTCTGAGCTGATCATTCCAACAATGGAAACTGCCAGACAAGTGTTCTTTCTTAAAACATATGTTGAACATAACGTCCCTTTGCTTTTTGTGGGTCCCACTGGCACTGGAAAATCAGCTATAACAAACAATTTTCTACTAAAACTACCAAAGGAAAAATACATCCCAAGCTTCATCAACTTCTCTGCAAGAACCTCTGCTAACCAAACCCAGGACATTATTATGTCCAAGCTGGACAGAAGAAGAAAAGGATTATTTGGGCCTCCTCCAGGGAAAAAAGCTTTAATATTTGTGGGTAAGACTGTTTTTTTCATGTTTTTATATTATTCAAATTCTGTTTTTAGGCAAAGGAAGCAATCCACTGAGACTAGTAATTTTGGTTTGCCTCAGTGCTTTTTGTTATCTTTTCAGGCATCCAAGGAAGGATTAGCACTGCCCCCTGCTGAAAGGTTTCTAACCGCTGAAGTGACACTTGTCTTCAGATTAGTTAATTAACTCATTTTAAACGTGTTGCAGTGTGACACAAAATAAAATACAACCAAATCACCAGCCACACTACATTAAACCCTGATTTTTAACCATGTCTGCAAATATAATGCCATTTTATTATTGTTTTAACGCAAAGTAAGAATAACAAGATAAAACCTTTTTCTACCTCTTTCATTTTTCTTTCTTGTTAGCTTGGAAAAAAAAAAAAAAAAAAAGATATGATTCCTAAACATTCAGGATTTTTTTTCCTCAGTACCTCTGTTTTCCATAGATGACCTAAACATGCCAGCAAAGGAAGTGTATGGAGCCCAGCCACCTATTGAGCTTCTCAGACAATGGATTGATCATGGTCACTGGTATGACAAGAAAGATACATCCAAGATTAATATCATAGATGTGCTGCTTCTTTCAGCTATGGGTCCACCTGGGGGAGGCAGGAATGATATCACAGGTAGGAAATCTATAAAATATAGTGAAAAGTGAAAAGATATCTATAAAATACAGTGAAAAGAGCACATATTTTTGCCACGTCTCTCTGGCTACACTATCAGTTCTCATCTGAAATCCTATCTACTGCTGCTAAGATAGGCTGTCTGCATTTATTTACAAGCATGTTGCCTGCAAATCTGTGATTCATGTCATAGTACCGTATGGGAGGTTATATTTTCTGATGAAAAAGTTGTGTCAGTAAAAGCCTTAATGTACCTATGGCTGCATCATTACAACCATTTATGTTTCATATTAACACCCTAGTACAGGTATAACTGTATGCACTCTGAGGAGGCATTATTAAAGTAACTATTCTGATACAGCTAATTTTTAAAAAATTTACTAGTGTATAGACTGAATTTTTTTAGGTGAGGGCTGAGAACAAGGTGAGTTGCTTTTGTAAAGTTTTACTGTACCTTTACTTTTTGTAAAGTTTTACATGATTGTCAGGGCTAATGTGAGCTGAAATTTAAATTTGGGTAATAGTGTCCCTGTTGTAATGAAAAATCATGTTTTTCATATTAAAAACAGTCCTTTTAAGAGAAGTACTGACATTAAATATAAACCAGTTGATACTGCTTTTGCATCACTGCTCAGGCAGAAATTTACCACAAACAAAATTGCAGAGCTGGAGCCAGATTCAAATGTTCTTTGAGTCCATCTCTTATGAGAGTCAATCCTAGACAAATGCTAGGTGAAAGGTGGAAAAGTGCTTGGATGTTGCTAGATTGTTATACATCTTTTTCTGTGTATTTCAGGACGCTTCACACGGCACTTGAATATTGTATCTATTCGTTCTTTTGATGACAGCATATTAACCAAGATTTTTACTGCAGTTGCTGATTGGCACTTCAGCAAAGGGTTTGAGTCCGTGTTTCTAAGGTGATGTGATATAGTTCCTGTAACACTTTTTTCATCTTTTCTTCTGCAGTGTCTCTGCAGATCTTATATTGTATCTCTTTTCTCTCTTCAGACTGGGTAAGATAATGGTCCAAGCAACAATGGTGATTTATAAAATGGCAGTTGAAAATTTTCTCCCAACTCCTTCAAAATCTCATTATGTGTTTAATCTACGAGATTTTTCCCGGGTTATTAAAGGAGTGCTGCTCTGTCCACACACTCATTTGCAAGTAAGCTGTAGTTTAGTTATGCTGCTGTAAGAAAGAGGAATGGGAAAATCAAATTACTGGTGTAATATTAGTAAGCAAATGTCTCAGAATACATGAACTACAATTTAAATTGATGTACAAGGTTGTAAGTCAGGATAGCACTTGAATACCTTACTCTGTATTTTCTGTCCA
Organism: Aythya fuligula; assembly: GCF_009819795.1. Taxonomy (NCBI): domain Eukaryota; kingdom Metazoa; phylum Chordata; class Aves; order Anseriformes; family Anatidae; genus Aythya; species Aythya fuligula. The sequence continues at coordinate 8,074,702 of NC_045573.1, forward strand.
TCTGTGACTGAGGGGAAACAGCTGTTACATTTGTTAATGTTCTTTACATGTATTATAATTGTGCCCAGAGGTCCAAGGTCCAACTTTTAAGGCCTGTACATCAAGTCACTTGTACTAGCAAAGTACACGTACTCAAGAAACAAATGTGGAAGAGACTCAGTATCTGTTTTACAAATAGTGAGCTCATCAGTGAGCAAGTCAATTTAGCTCAGAATTTGGCTGTTGTAACATACTACAATTGAATACTGGCAGATGTGTAGAATTTTCATTCTTTGACTTTTTTTCCCTTCATTTTCAGTAAAACTTTATGTTAAAGGAATATTAAAGGTTTTGTTTCTACTGAGGGAATGTTTTGGTACAGAAACAGATTTAAATGTCTATTCAGAGTGCATCTTGGCTGGCAACAGAGTTTGAGTGGGGTAGGGTTAGAGCCCTTGTCTTAGCAAGTTTTATTCTTTGCTTTATGTAGAAAAGGTGGGGAGATTTGATACAGGAAAGGAAAATACATTGGCATTACAGTCCCAGATTGTATTGGCAGGGAGGGTAAAATGGTCACTAGGTGAAGATGCCAGTTAGCAAATGCTGAGCCATGCACCGAATAACTTGAGATTGAAAGATTCCCACCAAGTTTAGTACAAGATATACCAGGTTGTGGATGAACATTTCTGTCCTTCTGTTTTCAGACAAATCCTGCCCAAACTATGTTTATACGAATTCTTGTATTTATATTTTCAGGATGGAGATAAACTGATTAGACTTTGGATTCATGAGATATACCGAGTTTTCTATGATCGCTTAGTTGATGAGGAGGACAGGAAGGTATTCTTTCATATGGTAGAAGAGACGACATCAAATAACTTCAAGCAGAGCCTTGATAAGGTATTTTTCAGTAATGTGCTGGGCCTAAGAATGAGACTGATATATTTTCAGAAATATTTAAACGTTGAGATTGCATTCGTATTGGACACATTTTGTATGATTTCTATCATTGCATTTATGGAGCTTGGATGGTCTTATATTTGTATTATGTATTATACATATCCTTATGCAAATTAATAAAATTATCTGCATGATTAATAACGTCAAAAGGATTCTGCATTGGTACAGAGGACTATCTGGAATAACTGTTTTACACTGTATATTTGTGCTCTTGCTTAACATACATTTGAATGAGCCACTGGGAGTAGTGGGTACATTTCTGAGAAAGCTTTTGGGAACTTGTCCTGTATGTGACAGCAAAATCAGTCTGTGAGATATGCACAGTGGAAACTTGCATGTCAGCCTATAGCATATTATCCCATTTAGGTGGTTCCTCCCTTCCCTTTCCTCACCTTTCCCCCACATTTCTGCCTCTCCCTTTCTTTCCTGTTTTCTTTGTTTTCTTCCAAGCTAAGGTAATAACTAGAATAGCTGGAAAACAGTGCTTCCCACAGTATTATTATTAGGTGATAAACAATGATAAAGGCTTTAAGAAAAACATTCTACAACAGTCTGAACTATCTGTTGATTCTTGTCTTTTCTTTAGGTATTGAGTCATCTGTCACCTACTGGCAAGGTCTCTGATGATAATATTCGCAGCCTCTTCTTTGGAGACTATTTGAAGCCAGACAGTAATGTAAAAGTGTATGATGAAATTACAGACTTGAAGCAACTGACAACTGTGATGGAATACTACCTGGAGGAATACAACAATATCAGCAGAGCACCGATGTCCTTAGTCATGTTCAAGTTTGCTATTGAGCATATCTCAAGGATATGCAGGGTATTGAAACAGGATAATGGACATCTGTTGTTGGTGGGGATTGGTGGAAGTGGCCGACAAAGTGCTACCAAGCTAGCCACCTACATGAATAGCTTTGAACTCTTTCAAATTGAAATTACAAAGTCCTATGGAATCAACGAATGGAAAGAAGATATCAAACGAGTGATGCTGAAAGCTGGTGTTGGTAACAAGAACGTGTCCTTTTTGTTCTGTGATAATCAAATAAAGGATGAAGCATTTGTGGAAGACATCAACATGCTTTTAAATACTGGTGATGTGCCTAATATCTTTGCAGCTGATGAGAAAGCTGAAATTGTAGAGAAAATGCAAAGTGCAGCAAGGACAGAGAACAGGAAAATCGAAGCTACTCCTCTTGCTACGTACAATTTCTTTATTGAAAGGGTGAAGAAAAATTTGCATATTGTCTTAGGTCTGTATATAATGTGCTATTTCTTGGAATGTTTTTTTTTTTTTTTTTTTTTTTTTCTGCTTCCTAACTCTGAACAAGCTTAGTTAACAATCGTGTGATTCTTTTTCTTTTTCTTTTTCTTTTTTTTTTTAAATCTAGCAATGAGCCCCATCGGTGATGCATTTCGGAATCGATTGCGGATGTTCCCTTCACTGATAAACTGTTGCACCATTGATTGGTTCCAAACCTGGCCTACAGATGCTTTGGAAATGGTTGCAAACAAATTTTTAGAGGACGTTGAACTTGAAGATGACATTAGAAAAGAGTATGAGTTTATCTATCAAGAAACATATGAAGCAAATATTTACCTCCCCCTTATTAGACATAAATGACCAGGAAATTGTCCCTATTAAATGGACCAAGCTAAACCAACTCTGTTATTTCAGTACAAGACAAAGATACCTAGATATATGTATCTGATGTTTCTGAAAGTCAGAACGTTCTTTGAAAGGAGTCTAAAATATTTCATATAATGGGAATTAACAATTCTGCCTTCACTAACACTGATATAATTTCATAGGCTTAGAGTAATTTCCTCATAGTTAATGTAAAAACAGATTGTATTCATGTATTAACAAGAAAAAATTTCTCCAGGGTTGTATCCATGTGCAAATATTTCCAAGAAAGTGTGAGAGCGCTCTCCATCAGCTATTACAGTACACTGCGAAGACACAACTATGTAACACCAACTTCATACCTAGAATTGATTCTTACCTTTAAGACTCTGCTGAATAGCAAAAGGCAAGAAGTTGACATGATGAGGAATCGTTATCTTATGGGACTTCAAAAACTCGACTTTGCATCTTCACAAGTAAGTCTCAGATGAAAACATTAAATATATGGCATATGCATATTTTAGTATCAGATCTGTATAAGATTATTAAAACTTATAAAAAAGTAAAGTTAATTAAATTCCCTCTTCACTGTGTTCATGATGCTGTTGATAATTTTCTACAGAAAGACATCGTGAAGTTAGACTACTGCTTAGTCATTTAAACTTCAGATTATATCACTTAATACAAAACTACATGAAGCTGATGGTACTCATGAAGCTGAATGTCAAAGGGAAAAACCTTAGTGATTTTGTTATTTCTCAAAACTTTATATCTAGAATTCATGCCTTGGCATCCTAGTAGTTATTACCCTTTATAAAATAGGGAAGAAGATGAAGAATATTTTAAGACATTAACAACATTGATTCCTGAGTAGAATCCCAGTAGGAAATTGATCAGGTTCCATGTAAACAGTCCCCTCTTCAACCCATCTGATCCAGGGACTGATCTTTCTAAGACGTAAAGTAAGGGGGCTTCCAGACACTTGCCTGATAAAGAAGAACATTCAGTTTGTAGCTGCTGCTGTTACTAATCCTGTTTTAATCTTAATTTCTTTTGGATTTTATATTCCACCTGTGTAATAAAGGATTATTTGGGGTTCTATAAACTGAAGCTGGCTGTGAAGAAAAAAAAAGTATGATTGATCAGTGGTGAAATTAAGCAGGTCATAAAAAAGAAAGCATACTGCATGGATGATTTAAAAACCCTCTTTAAGAATTCTATTCAGATAAATAAAATAGCTCTAGTAGAAACAGGCCAGAGGAGTATTTTAATAATTATTTAAGATCTAATGTCCCTTTTTAGATTGTATTTAACATAGTGTCTTCTGATCTTTCTTCCTAAGACAGAAAGATGTGAAATGCATGCAGATGTTTATAAAGATTTCTTCTTGATTTCCTGTTATGTTCATCAGGTTTCAGAGATGCAGAAAGAACTGACTGCCCTTCAGCCTGAACTGATTCAGACTTCTGCAGAAACAGAAAAAATGATGATCCAGATCGAAAAGGAAACAATTGAAGTAGATGCAAAGAAGGAGCTTGTGTCAGCAGATGAAAAAGAGGCTAATGAAGCAGCAGCTGTTGCTAAAGCTATTAAGGTAGTGTACAAGTGGTGGGTTCTAACATCTTTCCAAGTAAATTTGAGTTGTGATGATGTGTTAATGGGATGATCCAAACTCTTAAAGTAACAAAGTTGCAAGAGATGATGAATGAGACGATCCTAATATAAACAAGGTAAATTTTGGCTGCTTAGTGTATGATTGTATCTCACAGTACTGCATAGCTTCCCTTACTAGTTCATACCCCAAAAGCCAAATAGCTTTTATTTCTGTACTAACATATTCTGCTTCTCAACAGATTGAGTAATGAGTTTAGATGGTTTCCAGGCCCAGATATGGTTTGTTTAGAGTTAGCTGAGCTAACTTGGCATAGCACTGCACATAGCCCTCTTAGGCATAACCGAAGAGATATTGCCATAGCCAGATGTCTACAGCACAGAATGTCCTGTGGGAAGATGCAGGATTCCTCAATATATTTTGTAACCAGTTGGAAATGCCAGTGATAGATAATTACTGAGATCTGGGTACATGATAAAGAATCTAAGCTTCATGGTATTTATTTTCTACCTGATCAGCATTCTAAGATTTAACTAAGAACAATTGTATCTAACCTGTATTTTAATTCTCTTTGTCAGACCAGAGAGATTATGAGCTTGAAAGTTTGTCTGTCTTCATCAGCTATGAGTTAAGCTTAAGAAAGTTACAGTTTCTCTACAAACCTTCCCTCTTTAAACTGCTCAGACAAATTATGAAAGTAGTTGTCCCTTTAAGAAACACAATCTTGTGAAGACTCATTTTCATTAGGTACTTGCAGGCAGATAACATTCTCTGAGACCGTGTTGGAGAGGGATAATCAGATTGCAGACATAGTATTGTGTGAAGGGTTACAGGCATCTCCCCAATGTCTTAACAGGATGAATGTGAAGGAGACCTTGCTGAGGCCATGCCAGCTTTGGAGGCAGCACTTGCAGCTCTTGATACCCTGAATCCTTCAGACATTTCTCTTGTGAAATCCATGCAGAATCCACCTGGTCCTGTTAAGCTCGTCATGGAGAGTATCTGTGTCATGAAGGGAACTAAACCAGAGAGAAAGCCTGACCCAAGTGGCAGTGGTAATTATGTGATATTTCTTATCTTTGCCCTGGGAATGTTTGATGTACTTCAGTATTGGACTAGTGAAGTGCTTTTAGTGTCAATGCAGCCATGTGCACAAAAAGTGCATTTCTGTTAGCAATAACATAAAGCTACACTGAATAGCTAAGAACTTACTTTACTGTTGTCGAATACTGTAGTTGCTTGACTGTTGCATCAGCCTTGTAGATACGGTCTCACTGGGCACAAAGTCACATCTTCAACTTGCTTTGATCCGGTTTTGAGGTTGACATTGCCTTGAGGAGCTCTGGGAGCTGGAGGTGCATCATTCATCTGTATTTTCCACTCTAAGTCCTGCTACTAAATCCTATCAAATATACTGGGAGACAGAATTCTAGCTGTCCCTCTACCATAGACAGTTACTCTAACAAACCCTTTTGTTGTGGGTTATGTTATTATTGTGAGATTGTATAGGATTTATGAGGTAGGAAAAGAAAGAGACTCTTTTCTTTCACTTCTGTTTACCTTATGGCCCCACAATTCAACCCTTAATAACAGAAAATAAGAATTCTATAAGTCTGTCTTTCCTCATAAACTGTCTCGCTTAGATTAGGAAATAACACCTTTGCATATGTGATAAGAGAGATTGTATAATAATTTGTTTCCTTTGTTGATGTAGAATTATTATGTAATTAATAAATATGACATAGTGATGCTGAAGTTCCTGTCTGAATTTCTTTAGGGGAGGATTTTCCCAAACTAGTTAATGCTAGTAGCATAGTAAAATTCTGTTGCAAAATCATGATGTTAATTCTTCATGTTATGTTTCATGTATTTTTTTCACTTTGAACATGCATGACTTGAGCCTGATTTTAATATTATGTGTAATATAGGTAAAATGATAGAAGACTACTGGGGGTCCTCTAGAAAAATTCTTGGAGATCTGAAATTCCTTGAGAGCTTGAAGGCATATGACAAGGATAATATTCCTCCTGCTATAATGAAGAGAATTAGAGAGAGGTTTATCAATCATCCAGATTTTCAGCCAGCTGTCATAAAAAATGTATCATCAGCTTGTGAAGGACTATGCAAGTGGGTGCGAGCCATGGAGGTATATGACCGTGTTGCAAAAGTGGTTGCTCCAAAACGTGAACGTTTGAGAACTGCAGAAGAGTTACTGGATGTTCAAATGCAGAAGCTAAAAACAAAGCAAGCAGAACTTAAGGAGGTAGTTGATCGCCTCCAAGCTTTGAATGATGACTTCGAAAACATGAATGGCCGGAAGAGAGAATTAGAAAATAATATTGAACTCTGCTCAAAAAAGCTTGTGAGAGCTGAACAACTAATTAGTGGTCTTGGTGGAGAGAAAGATAGGTGGACAGAAGCTGCACGACTATTAAGAATCCGGTACATAGACCTTACAGGAGATGTGTTGCTATCATCAGGAACTGTGGCTTATTTGGGAGCCTTTACTGTAGATTACCGTCTACAATGTCAAAAACAATGGCAGGTTCTGTGCAATGAAAAGAACATACCGTGCTCCAGTGATTTTACCTTAAGTAATACATTGGGGGACCCAGTCAAAATCCGTGCATGGCAGATTGCTGGATTGCCAATTGATTCTTTTTCCATTGATAATGGCATAATTGTTTCTAACTCAAGAAGATGGGCTTTAATGATAGATCCTCAAAGGCAAGCTAACAAGTGGGTAAAAAATATGGAGAAAACTAACAAGCTGTCAGTTATCAAATTATCTGACACACATTATGTTAGGACATTAGAAAATGCTATTCAGCTTGGAACACCAGTCTTGCTGGAAAACATTGGTGAAGAATTAGATGCCTTCATAGAACCCATTTTATTAAAGCTAACATTCAAACAACAAGGAGTAGAATACATGAAATTAGGGGAAAATATAATTGAATATTCAAAAGATTTCAGGTTTTACATAACAACCCGCTTAAGAAATCCTCATTATCTTCCTGAAGTGGCTGTGAAAGTTTGTCTACTCAACTTCATGATTACACCTTTGGGTCTTCAGGACCAGCTTCTTGGAATTGTAGCTGCAAAGGAAAAGCCTGAACTAGAAGAAAAGAAAAATGAACTGATTGTAGAAAGTGCAGCCAACAAGAAACAATTAAAGGAAATAGAGGATAAAATCCTGGAGGTCCTTTCCAAGTCAGAAGGAAATATTTTAGAAGATGAAACAGCAATTAATATTTTGTCTTCATCCAAAGACTTATCTGAAGAAATTTCTGAAAAGCAAAAAATTGCTTCTGCAACTGAAATGCAAATAGATTCTACTCGAGTAGGGTATAAGCCAGTTGCTGTTCATTCAGCTGTTGTCTTCTTTTGCATCTCTGATCTGGCAAACATTGAACCTATGTACCAGTATTCGTTGATTTGGTTCATTAACTTGTATGTTCAATCTATTGCTAAAAGCCAAAAGAGTGAAGATCTAGAAGAGAGAATTAAAAATATAATTGAGCATTTCACAGTAAGCATCTATAATAATGTCTGTCGTTCACTGTTTGAGAAGGATAAACTGTTATTCTCCCTCCTTCTGACAGTAGGCATTATGAAAGGGAAAGACCAAATAGATGATGAAGTTTGGCGTTTCCTACTCACAGGAGGTGTTGCTCTTGATAATCCTCATCCCAATCCAGCTCCAGATTGGCTATCTGACAAATCGTGGGCTGAGCTCGTACGTGCGTCTTCTCTGACAAACCTTAAGGGACTAATGGAACATGTAAGGGAAAATTTTTCGAAGTGGAAACTAATATATGACTCTGTAAGACCCCATGAAGAAAAATTCCCAGATTCATGGAGTATGTTGATGGGGCTAGATCGCATGGTTATTCTCAGATGTTTGAGACCTGACAAAATTGTTCCAGCAGTGCAGGAGTTCATTGTAGAAAATATGGGAAGAACATTTATTGAACCACCTACTTTTGATCTTGGAAGAAGTTACAACGATTCCAGTTGTTGTGCCCCTTTGATTTTTGTGTTATCACCAGGTGCTGATCCTATGGCAGGTGAGATTGATACTTAAAATCCTTTTTTATCTCATTAAATGACATTGAATGTTAGTAAACTGATAATAGTGTAAGCCCCTTCACCTGATCTTTAAAGTGTCTTTAAAGCACAACACAGCAGTGAAGCAAGCATTTGCATCTGCAAATGACAGAAAAATTGTTAGAGGGTGGAATGAATGAAGTGATGATGAAATATATGGATCTGTGAGCAGCAACTCAGTCTTTGTAACAACCCCTTCTCCAGAAAGTTTCCTCCCCTGTTACTAATTAAATGGTGCATATGGCCACAATGAAAAGCACATCTGTTAAATGTCCTTTAAAAAATAACCACCCAGATTATTTTCAAACCTGGTTTTCTGCCAAAACAATTGTAACATGGATCTGTACCATAAGGAAATATTTTCAGGAGGTACTGGCTTTGATAGCAAAGCAGTAGGATTACTTTCAAGCCAGATAATAGAATTATAGAACAGCTTGAGTTGGAAGGGACCTTGAAGCCCATGCAGTTCTACCCCGCTGTCACCCACTAGATCAGGTTGCCCAGGGCCTCGTCCAACCTGGCCTTGAACACCTCCAGGGGTGGGACATCCACAGATTCTCTGGGCAGCCTGTTCCAGTGCCTCACTGCCTTCTGAGTGAAGAATTTCCACCTAAATCTTGCCTCATTTAGTTTAAAACCATTCTTCCTTTTCCTGTCATTGTCTGCCCAAGCAAATAGTTGCTCTCCATCTTTTCTATAAGCCCCCCTGTAAGTATTGAAGATCTAAAGATTTGGTTCACAGCTCAATCCTATAAAAGAAACAGAGAGAGTAGACAGGAGTAGCACAGGCTGGAACCGAGCACTAAGGGCTGAAGAAAATGGCAGGTATTTAACAGGGCTATTTTTTATTATTATTTTGTTTTATTATTACTTTGTACATCTAAATGTGCCTCAAAAACACAGATTGATACAGCGTTCGATACTACTTGTAGGTTGTTGAGGTGTTGTTGTTTGTTTTCTTTATTTAAGTAAAATATCTATTGGCTTTTACACGTTCAATTACTTTTTCCATTTTGAAAATAATGAATGTAATATGGATCTACTTTCTAACAGATTTTGTCTTTCTTTGCACTTGTGAAACTTGCCATCATAGGTTTGCTAAAATTTGCTGATGATGTTGGCATGGGAGGTACAAGCATTCAGACTATTTCACTTGGACAGGGACAGGGCCCAATAGCAGCAAAAATGATTTCTCAGGCTATTACTGATGGAACCTGGGTAGTGTTACAAAACTGCCATCTTGCAACCAGCTGGATGCCTGATTTGGAAAAAATCTGTGAGGAAGTTATAGTGCCAGAGAATACCAATGACAAATTCAGGTAGGAGTTTTAATATTTTTGCTCTTTTTATGTATTTCTGGTTTGTTGAACACACTAGTAAAAACAAATTAAATTTAATTTTTATGAATAACTACTTATAAGATTCATATTAATGTATAATAATAAAATAAAGATACCTAATCAGAATGTCATCTTTTATACCTGTTTAATATAATCTGCTTTATGCTTGCATTTTTGAACAAATTTAGATGTTATCATCGTAGTTAAAGAAGTAAAAAACAAACAAACAAATAAAAGCAGCACAACAAACCTAGTCTTCTGCAAATCAATACTGAGGACTTGTCAATATCAATGATTTTTTGATAATGTGCTTTTTAAAATTCTTTGCAGATTGTGGTTAACCAGTTATCCATCAGAAAAGTTTCCTGTTAGCATCCTCCAGAATGGCATCAAAATGACAAATGAACCGCCAAAAGGGGTTAGAGCGAATCTGCTTCGATCATACCTTAATGACCCCATCTCTGACCCTGCATTCTTTAGCAGTTGCCAGAAGCCAGAAATATGGCAAAAAATGTTGTTTGGTCTTTGTTTTTTTCATGCTATTGTGCAGGAAAGGAGAAACTTTGGCCCATTGGGTAAGGTTTAGGTTATTTTGCATATTGTTTCAAAAAGATTAGTAGTTTTGAAATGTATTATTGGAGACCCTCTGTAAAAAGCAATATTGTTGTTAGCAGCACTGCAGGAGTGCAATCTGTATTGTAAAGAACATAATGAAGTTCAAAAGCTGTTATTTTATAAGAATTCTTGTTCAGGCAAAGCTACTCTTGGAGCTACTAAAAGCGATACCCTGGGGGAGGATTAGAAAGTATCAGTTTTCCAAGTAAATATATCATACAGTATTTGCATTAAATTATAGCTTACTAAATTATTATTAATTTAATACTGTGATGATCACTAACTACAGTAATTTATCAAATCCAGTTCCATTTTAAATTTTCATCTTTAAAGACATATCATCTTCAGTAGTGCTTTTATTTGTGTGTACTTTTTTTTAGCAAAGCTAGTGCATATGTTTACTTGGTGTAAAATCAAAGTTTTATGGCTGCTGTGTGTTGTTAATAATACAACCAAAAAGATAAGTTATATATCAGTAAGCTTATCTCCAGATAGCAAAAGATTAGCTGAAAGTACCGAGTAGGTCTGTGCTCTACTTCAGGTAAAACACAATGTTTCAGGAGTGAGGGATGCCAAATATCTGTGCTGATGTTTTAATTGCATAGAATTGCATAGAATGATGGTTATAAAGACTTAGGATACAATCCTGTAGTGGGGTCATATTTCTCAGTTGTACAATAAACAGCCTGGTAAATGCCAGGACTACATCTTGGTGTTATCTGGCAGCTGTGATCTTCAGCTCTGTAGTAGTAGTGTAATACCAATACCATCATTTCCTGAACATGGTTATCAGCACAGCGCACCACTTACCCTGTATATCTTTCCTGAATTGAACAGGTTGGAATATTCCATATGAGTTCAATGAATCTGACCTTAGAATCAGTATGCGACAGATCCAGATGTTTCTGAATGAATATGAAGAGATCCCTTTTGAAGCTCTGACGTATCTAACAGGTATAGGTGTTGCACCCTCTAACACATATTGAGTTTGCTAGGCACTTCCAGCTGGTCCAGCGATAAACTGAGTGCTTCACAAATGTAGTAGATTCCATTCAAGTTTACTTCCTTGGTCTTCCACATAATGACAAGTTGTATCCCAAACCCTCAGATTTGATTGCTGTCTTGGCTTATATATAGCTAGAAGACTTACTAATGGTCCAGCAAACCTCCTTGTCTTTGTTGCATATATGTTAAAAATATATCAGTAGACTTAGCTGATCAATATGTCAGATCAAGTCTTACGAGATGTGGCTGAGGGAGCTGGGTTTGTTCAGCCTGGAGAAGAGGAGGCTCAGGGGCGACCTTATCACTCTCTATAAGTACATTAAAGGAGGCTGTAGCGAGGTGGGGTTGGTCTATTCTCCCACATGCCTGGTGACAGGATGAGGGGGAACGTGCTAAAGTTGCACCAGGGGAGTTTTAGGTCACATATTAGGAAGAACTTCTTTACTGAAAGGGTTGTTAGGTATTGGAACGGGCTGCCCAGGGAAGTGGTGGAGTCACCATCCCTGGAGGTCTTTAAAAGACATTTAGATGTTGAACTTAGTGATATGGTTTATTGGAGGACTTGTTAGTGTTAGGTCAGAGGTTGGACTCGATGATCTTGAGGTCTCTTCCAACCTAGACAATTCTGTGATTCTGTGATCCTGACACAGTAAGCATTGGTGATTTGTCATAGGATGTGATTATCCTCATCAGTTTAAAGCAGTAGCTGTTGACCTGTGTAAACAACTTAGTTGCTGTGGCAGTTCTCATTCTCCAGAAAGACAGCTGCTTTTTGACATCTCCCTTGTCAACTCTATAAATATGATTCCTGATTTTTGCTATTATTATAATTAGCTTTATGAAGAAACAATATAGGTATTTGCAGGATTAGGGTAATAACTGTGAGCTTTTAGCTATTTCCTGTACTTTATATCAGTGAAAACCTTCACTCACTACTTCCCCATTTCTTGTCTCCAACCCCTTCTGTATATTTGTGATCCCTTGTTTTCTATGGTATGCATACATAATCAGCTTTGAGTTTGTGTGAAAGGAACAAAACAAGGATCAGCTATCTCTCACTGTTCAGACTCTGACAGTTCTAAAAATTCTTACCAATGAGAATTGCAAGCAAAACAGCTGTAATTTGAAACATGCCGTTATTCATTGTGATGTGAGTTGCAGTTTCTCAGACCATCTCAGTGTTCCTTATCTTCCACCATCAAGACGCACAGATTGGGCTCACAGTCCCAAAGTTGTTACAGTGCCTAATTTCCATTGAAACATTGGAAGTGCAGTGCCTAAAATTTTTTTGAAGATCTGTAGCTTCAGTATTTCAGCTTACTGGAGCAATACATTAATGTAAAACTATTTTTATTTGTTCATTAACTTTAATCTTTTCATCCTCGTTTTCTCTGTCCTTTCACAGGGGAATGTAACTATGGAGGAAGAGTAACAGATGATAAAGACAGGCGGCTTCTCCTGTCCCTTCTTTCTGTATTCTATAGCAAGGATATAGAGCAGGACAAGTATATGCTTGCACCTGGAGATGACTACTACATACCACCACATGGTCCATATGAGGTGAGGAGATAACACATATAAACTCTCCCTGAATTGTTGTGAAGAAGTTTATCTACACTGCACTTTTATATGCTAAACACAACAAATAGAAAAAAACAACAACAACAAAAAATGAGATCACAAGGCCATGCCACACTGTACAATTTAAGTATGAAATATGATTCTGGTACTTAATATCACACCAACAGAGATGTAACAATGTACAGTATCTTCCCATATTCTGATGCATGTTGATGCAGAGAGCAACCTCTATGCAGGTTTTCAGTACAGTTCTGGAAAACCAGCACGAGTCAGGCTTAAGGAATTTACAGGGTAGTTCGGTACTCTCCTGCAACCACTTCTGCCTTAATAGCAATGATCGGGGTGAGAAGTTAGAATGGCAGGTATATACTCAATTTTGGCCCCTTTTTCCCTTCTACCAGCTACATGGATATCACAAACAGGTGTGATTTGAGCACACTTATTTAGTCTGCAGTTGTAAGCGTTAAACATTCCTTGCGTGTTCTTTTATGTACATTTATTTTCCATGCTTTCACTTGCTACTTATATGAGTGTAGAAAGAACAATTTCGCAGTGAGTCTTTGAGCAGTTCAAAACGTTTATTTATTTATTTATTTATTTATCTATCTATTTATTTATTTATTTATATTTATCTGTGCAGCCTGGATGTCAATTCCTGGATGGTTTAACTGGGAATTTACATGTGTGGTTCTAAATGGGAATGTTCTAACAAAGTTGGAATTACTGATCATTTATGAATATATTATTGCATAATTTCTGTTATTTAATTGTTTCTTTTACAGTCTTACATTGAATACCTAAGAAGCTTGCCAATTACAACACACCCTGAAGTGTTTGGGCTTCATGAAAATGCAGACATCACCAAGGATAACCAAGAGACTAATCAGCTTTTCACTGGAGTGCTCCTGACCTTACCTAGAGAAGCAGGGGGAGGTGGCAAGTCCCCTCAGGTAACTGGGAAAGAAAGATCAACCTGCAGCCTGGAAAAGTGCCCTTTCCTCTTATGCCTTGGTTCTCAGAGTAATCCAACACCTCTCATCACACGAGTGTTGTGTAGATGTGTAGAGAAGAGGGTGTAGATGCATAGAGAAGTAGATGGATTTGAACTAGAAGAACCTTTAAAGATGGAAGATACAGTAAAGACTTTATATTCAAATAGGTATATCTAGGTATTAAAATACCACACAACCCCGCCTAGTTAAATAGAACATGTAATTTGAATAAGAAAATTTCTGTCATATACCGTGTTTTATAACAGCACTTAAAGTGCTTCACTTCAGTCACGAATTGAAGCTAGAGCACAGTTAACAAGCACAGCTCCTAGAGAACCTCAAATCAAATACCTCTCTAGGCACTTCTACAGTATGACATTCAATTTCGGTCTACAGATTTGAATGTTAGAGGTTCATGTACTAGCCTGACATCAACCATTATTGGTTGCATGAGTTTTCCTGTCATCATTAGGGGACATACTCCAGAGTGCTAGGAAATAATATCAAGCTAGTCAACTGTCAGGCAAGCAATATAGCCATAGCTAGAGGTGAAAGTCTTTGTCCTGGTGAAGTTTTTGCTATAACGGCACTTCCACTCTATTTTATTGTTCATTGAATGCTCAGTTTTTGAGGTATGATTTTTTGCTTTCACTTGGCTGCTTCAGTTTATACAGTCCCAGACTTAAATCTCTGTGTATGACTTGTGTGGCACAAAGACAGGCCAATCTGGCATCTTGTCCTAGTGGCTCAGGTTACTTGGGCCCAATCCATGCCCCTTTGAGATGACTTTTCACACCCCCCTGATATCCTGTATTTTATACACATGGATTCTAGAAAAATTGAATTGATGGAGCCTCATTTCTTGTGAGGGTGTATAGTGATTGTATTCTCTGATGTTTAATGCGCTGAAAATTAAGCTTCTCTCATGGCTGGGATGTTCACATTTTCATTATTCCCATGCTGCATACTTTGTCTTTTCCTTCATTGTGGCAATAGTAGGATTATGCTCATCTGTCCTGCTGCCTGTTACCTCAGAATTTGCCTAAAACCTTTTTGCAAATTAAACTCCAATTGTTAACAAATGTAAAATTATTGAGAAGAGAGAAGGAGCAAGCAGGCACATGCAGAGACAAACAAGATGATGAACAAAGAGAGTATGATCATGTAAGCATTAGGAAAATGGACTAAAATACTTATATGGCTATACAGCAAAAACATAAAGTCCATAATGTTTTGAGGAATTTCTTGAATAGAAATAGGAAAAATGAAAAGTCCTAATTCACAGTAAGTTTGTGATTTCAGAAAACTGTTGAAGATTTGGCACAGGACATCCTAACCAAATTACCAAGTGACTTTGATGTTGAAGAGGTTATGAAGATATACCCAGTACTTTATGAAGAGTCTATGAATACAGTTCTTAGGCAAGAACTGATCCGATTTAACAGGTATGGTTCAATGTTCTGTGTAGCATTCCTAAGACTGAAAAATTCTTGTTTGTCAGTGCTAGCTGCTGACAAGCTTTGAACAGTTAAAAGCCTTTCACAATACATGCTTCTTAAGATGGTAGATTATGCTTTAGATGAACCTTATTAGAAAAACCTGAAAGCCACAGCTGAGTACCTGAATATAGAAACAGAACCTACTTTCTTGGAGTGTGAACTTAAATCAGAATTGAATTTGTTTTGTTGAGATGGGGCAGCCTACATTATTCTTTTTAAGTTATATCAATTACCTTATATTCACAACACACTACATTAGCTACTGTCAGGATCTTAAAACTCTTGTAATTTGATTTCTCTTGTCTAGAACAGGAATTTTCCCTATCTTTCTTTTCTGTATGTGTGTGTGTTTGTTTGCTTTTTCCAAGTTAAATAAGAGTTTTGATTACTACATGTGGGATAAAGATTTTCTGACAGGATATTCCCAAGCTTTGATCAGCCCTTCCTTCAGGTTGGAGTTGGAGGTCTATAGCCAGATAAAAGTATATGTAAATAATGAGGTGGCAATTTCTTTTTTATCTGAAGGCTTACTGAAGTTGTTCGGAGCAGCCTTGTTAATTTAGGCAAAGCCATCAAAGGGCAAGTGTTGATGTCATCTGAGCTTGAAGATGTTTTCAACAGCATGCTAATGGGAAAAGTGCCATCAATGTGGACTGTCAAATCCTATCCATCATTGAAGCCGCTGGGCAGCTATGTGTCTGATTTGCTCTGTCGTTTAAACTTCTTCCAGGTAGGCTAAACTGAGACTGACAGGTCTAAAGACTGGGTAGTTGAAAGCTGAATGGATAAAATTTGTATCTGTACTGTCCTCACTCAGCAGTTCCCCCAGTAGCTCCAGATTGTGAACTATTTGCATACATTCATGACCAAATACACACTACATTAATAGCACTGGAATTTGCTGGGCCACTGCTCTGAAGGGTGAGTCCAGGAATATATTCTTTGGTGGTACTCCTGTGCAGCATTTAGTAGTTTCAATTTTTCTACTTCTAGAAGATGTGTTTTATTTTGCATTGATGTCATAATGATTTCTCTGCTCAAAGAACACTGAGCTAGGAGTAAGAATGCTTTAGAAACAAACCTATGGTGTATAAGAGGCACTATTAGATTTTATGTGTGTGACTGAATTTCTTTGAAGTTAAGTAAACAGTGACACAACTTCCACACACCTTTTGAACACGCTAATTGATTCTTTACTCAGCCTTCCATTATTTCCCTCACATTCTTAGTGTACTCGTTAAATTGCTTAGAGTTTCAGATGTACCTTGAATTGCTGAGGTACTGAGATGTAGTGGAATCCCATGCAAATCATATGACGAGAAACCTAAAAAGAAGTGTCTGGAAGTTTTGTATGAGCAGCAGAGTTTCATGGTTCCTGAATTAGAGTACTATATGAGTTTCTTTAACTTGGCTCCTAATGGCTTAGGCTAGTGTGGGGACATTCTGTCCTTGCCTTTCTGCCTTTGTGATTTCCAACACAGATACTAGTCCAAGATCTCCTTGTCTGGCATCTTTGTATAGGAATGATTTTCACTACAAGGTTCTTATTTGTTGGCTGTAGTGATAGATTGCCCTTATAGTGATAGAAAAAGATACTATGTGAGAAAATCCAACCTTTTTTCATGTTAGGAAATCTGGGTTTACAAGACTGTAAGAGAGGGTATATTGATAAAAGTATTCCTTGTTTGTTTGTTTGCTTATTGCTGACTAGCATCTAGACTCACATTATTTATAACCATAATATGGTTATGCTACTTTTTGAAATTTCTTTCAGTAGCGCTGAGTTCCAGTTGTTGAATGAGTAATTATTTTTGTTACCATCTAAAATAACTGACTTTGGTAATTTGCATATATATTTAGGGACAACGTTTTATATATATATATATATGTATAGTGTGCATTTATATGTATATATATATACATGTCTATATGTATATGTACACACACATATATATGTAATTTATAATATATATGTGTGTTTGTGTATATATATATATGTATAAAATATATAAATTTATAATATATGAACATATACTGAATGGTAGTATCCAGAGCATCCAATCAAGGCTTAGATCTTATTGTGCTGTTTAACTCTATCTCAGAAAAAGACAACCCTTTCTGGTGAATTTATACAGTGAAGCCACAAAATGTATATTTAATTCTATTTGTTTTTTTTTCTCTCCATATTCAGGACTGGGTCACCAATGGGGCACCCACAGTCTTTTGGCTGTCAGGATTCTACTTCACGCAGTCTTTTTTGACAGGTGTTTTACAAAACTATGCTAGAAAATACACCATACCAATTGACCATATTGGATTTGAATTTGAGGTAAGAAAATGCAGAGGAATTCTGTTTTTCTTGAACAGCTTGAAACATGTTCTGAAGCAGCAGGGAACAGAGTTTTCAAATGAAAAGAAATTGTATTTAAATGAGTAATTTCGGATTATCACGTACAGGATTTAATATACTCCAGATAAAAATAAAATAAAGCAAATGGTTTCATCATTCCAGGTGATGAAAGAGGAGCACACAATGGAAAAAATGCCGGAAGATGGAGCTTATATAAAAGGCCTTTTTTTGGAAGGTGCACGATGGGATAGAGAATCCTTGGTGATTGGAGAATCACTTCCAAAAATCCTTTATGATTCCTTACCCATAATTTGGCTGAAACCTGGAGAAAGTTCTAGATTTCGTCATATGAATATCTATTCATGCCCTGTATACAAGACAAGTGCAAGAAGAGGTGTCTTATCTACTACTGGCCACTCAACCAACTATGTTCTTTCAATTGAACTCCCTTCAGACAAGCCCCAGAAACACTGGATAAATCGAGGTGTGGCAGCACTATGCCAGTTAGATGACTGAGAGTATGCAAGTCAAAACACTCATATTTTGTAATTAAAAGATACACTTTACTCCCCAATGGCTGCCTTTATTTTATTTATTTATTTTTTAACATCACTACCTCCTGCTGTCTTTAAAGCAGCTCCTAATTTCCTTTGTTTTTTTAGCCATTCTCAGCCACTAGACAGGAGTGAGTGAAAATAGAACACTGCAAACAGAAACTTATTTCAAAGGCCTGTGCTTTGTCTTGCAATACATCAGAATAAACAGAACTCCCATCAAGCTGTGTGCCATCCACATTATTGCAAATCTTGTGAAATTCTAATATTATCAGCTTGCTGTTGTCATGGCGCCTTTGTTCCCCCAATGAAATTGGGCCCAAAGAGTTTTGCTGCTAATTTTAATGGGAATCTAAGCCAGAGCTCTTGCAAATAGGACTCTCTGGATTTGCTTACAACTTCTGTGTCCCAGGATAATATAGAGCAAGGAGGGAGGGCACAAGCATAGACTGTTCTCTACATGTAAAACTAATCCTCCACTAGAATTAACTGCCAGAGCTGTATTATAGAACTATAATATCTGGCACTCTTTGAACACGTGCCTCAGAACTTCCACGGAAGAATTCTATATACCACATGCATTGGGAACCTGCCATTTCTCAGAGCAGTATACTTGTCTCATAATTTCTTAACTTTCTAATTTCAGTATTACATACATATCCCAAGTACCCGATAAATGGAGCTATGTTTCCTTTCTCCCATAGTCTCAGTTCACTTCTTTGTCTGGCCCTCTTGCATGTGAGACTAATAAACCACCTGATATTTTGTAATTAAGCCTTTCATCAGAGAAGCTCAAGGTAGCTTGCAAACATTAATTAAAAATAAAATAGCCTGAACATCTTCAAAGCGCTATGCAGTAATTAACTAATCCCCACAGCATGCCAAGATGGTACTAAAGATGGATCATTAGACTTTTTGTACACACAGTATAAGGGAAACACAAAGATCAAGACAAGCATTTAAAAACAAAACAAAACAAACGCATAAACATCCACTAATTTCAGGTCTTGTATTTTTTTTTTTTCATTGCCCAAATTGCAGCATTTTAATGACTTGCTTGAAGCCTCACAAAGTCAGAGATGTAGCTTTAATTCAGCAATTCCTAGTATCCTGCTACAGTGATACTACTAGGAACTTATCTGTTGTGTCATGCTTAGCTGTTACAGGAGAAAAGTGTTCATTATTCTATTAACCACTGGTTTGTTTTATATAGCTATTCACGAAATAGCAACGTTTAAGAATGGCAACACACAGGTAAGCAAGAAGTAGTAAGAAGTATTACAGGTATGTTGTACAGTGTTCTACATAATGAAATCCATAGGTAATTAGTACAGTATCTTTATGTATGTACCCTATCTGATGCCTCATAAGTAGTACAGTATGCAGGCATTCAGTGCATCATGATTGCTACATGGTGACTAGAGCAAAGATATCAGCAAGAACACTTAATGGATATTTGTTTTAATAAAGGGAACAGAGGCATACAGGTCTCTCAACTTACTGATAGGGAGAAACTACATGTAACAATTCAGATGAAATTATGTTTGACACCTACAGCAAAGATAAAATTTGTTGTATATGAATGTTACATGGTCACCCACAATGACATCATTTTTGAGATGAGAACTATATTTCAGAAGTTCTATGAGTAAATTAAGATTAATTAAAATTTCTCCTTTAGAAACATAATCCTTTCTTAGTTTTCATAAAAGTAACATGGACAGTTTCTACTTTTCATATCATTAAAACTAACTGAAATTTAGTACATATTTAAACAAAGTGGTAATTATGATACTTTTGAATGGCTGCATCTAATTGTTGTGATTATCAGATCACTGATTAGGTCACTGTGACATCAGATAAAACAAATCAGTCACTAGCTTGTTTGCACATAGTCCAAGGAGCCTGGACCTGGCTGTAGATCTTTCCTTGTGGATCAGTCAGTTGAGTCACTGCTCTTGAAAGGAGCTTTCTTTTTACATTTGAGCTTATGCATGTAACTGACTCTGATCACTTGATGTGAGAGAAGTTAAAATTTTAGGACTGAGTTTCTCTCTCCTTCTTTGGATAATGCTAGTTCTGTAAACAGTCCTCTAAAGTAAGCCATTATAAATTAAAAGCCAGATTCAGTAGTGTATGCTAGCTGAATTATATTTTTTTGAGATCAATTACTTTTGAACCATTGAAAAATATGGAGTCTGTTGTGTGGGTTTCTTTTTACTGTCTTTTCGTGAACAAACACTAGCTGATAGTTATTTAAATGACACAGCTTTGGGTCTTGTTACTTGTTACAGTGGCTTTGCTACTATATTGTGTACAAAGGCTGTGTTGATATTCTAAATGTTTCTTCTGTGTTAATGTTTAGATTTGAGATTAAGGCATCTCTTAGAACATATTTAAAGATGTAATTCAAGGTTTTGTAGATGTGACCAAAATATCTATGTAAGAGAGAAGTCCTTAAGAGAGGGTTCATTTATCTGTCATTTGCTATGTCCCCCTTTGCCAGGGATCAGGTACAGCTGAATTGCTTTAGCTGATGAATACTGAAGTCTTGAAGAGGTATGTGATTTCCTGGGCTGCCCTTACTATTAGAGATAAAGCAGTGGAATTTACTCTGTTAGAGAGATTTTTCTGTGATTCGATTCTTGAAAATGAACTTCCCAACTTTTTATTGAGCACTGTCTGCGCCTTCCTGAAGAATGATACACTCACTGTAAAAAAAGGCAACCCAACTCTTAGTTGGACCAACTTTAATCTCATTATAAAAAGGAAAAAAAAAGGACATATGAAATTCCTTGTAGCAGTAGTAATAGAATTCTTGACTTAAGACTTAAGATTTCCCTTTCTCAATTAGAAACTCGTATTAAACAAACCACACACACACACACAAACCCAACCTGTAATTATTACAAATCATAAATTCTCAGCCTTACTAATAACTCAAAGCAGATGGAAAAAAATGCAGTATACAGGCATTACAGAACAAGAGAGATTCGTTCCTTAAAAACAGCAGATAGACTTTCAGCTGGGGATGCTGTAAGACAGGTTAGGTTAGTACATTTTCTCAGGAAATGCAAATTTTTCTTACACCTTATCTGCACAAAAGCTGTTTCAGAAATAGGAAGGATCACATCTGATTTTAACACTGTTGGGCTGCTAAAAGAGAAAAATATACAATGAGAAGGCAAAAAGACAATATAAAGGCCCCAAACTCTTCTACTGACAGGTTCCTGTAAGCTAGAATCCAATTAGAGAAAATAGGGAAAGGTGCAGGTCTCTCCTGTAATTAGTATGCTTGACATTGAATTCATAGGTATGATCGAATAAGTGACTGTCCTATTTGTGGATAAAAGCGGGATATTACTGATATCAGTTCTGACAGACTTGTAGTAGGGCCCCACAAGAGTGAGGTTGCCTTTTTTTCTCCAGATCTAAATGGGATTACAGGAACAAACTTACATTACTAGGAAGATGTATCAGATGACTGATTCCTTCTTAAACTGTTTTGTGATACTTCACTTGGCATAGATTGGGTCACTGTGGCAACTTAATCAGAATTTCTTCACCCCTAGAAAATATTAAGTGGGCATATTCAGGTTCCAAATCTGACATCTGCTTAAATGATCATTGCATAATGATCTTAAATGACTGTAGTGTTAAGCTTGGGTTTATAAGTGCTCGGCTGCATTTGTTGTAACCTTTCTAATGATGGAGTTAGGGAGAGGATTTCCAGGGAAGAGATATTATTTGGATATTCAAGGCCACATGTCCTGTCAACAAATCACCCATGCATTGTCTACTAGTTACCTTGCAGGAGAGTTTAGGAAGCTGACTCAGGTTTTATTTCTAAAGAACATCCAATTAATCTGACAGGTTATTAGTCTAAAGCATCTCCTGACTAGCATGATAAATTGGAAAGAGACAGTATTTACTGGAAGGAGAGTAAGAGGAGTTAAGGAAGTACAGGAAAGAGTGTACACTGACTGAATCCAGTGCGTGATAAACTCTTAAGAACTCAGAGGCATTTCAGTGCAGCATCTTTTTGCAATTAAAATTAATGTGTAGGAATACTTATTGACAGAAGTTACGTGGTCTTTGGAATTTAAAGGAGTACCAGTTGAGACATCTGCCAACCTTTGACCTCAAAAACAAAGGACTCTTGTTTGAGACTGGTTCTCTTGCCTCATACAGTGTTTAACTTGAGCTGTGAAAGAATGGCTTTGCTCTCCAGCCTTGACAATAGAGTTGATGTAGTCCTTCCTTTAGCTGAACAGCCTGAGGTTTTAACGAATTTCAGTCTTTGCCTCCTGGTGCTAGAAAGTGATGAGGATCAGTCAGCAGTTAATCATTTCTCAAACACTTACTTTGGAAAATTAATAGGCTGTTAAGCATTTAAAAGCATCTCAAATAATGTGCTGCTATTACAGAAGTTCAACTTTAACTGGATTTTCAGTTAAACAAGTTGGATACTCATCTGAGTTTCTGTAGTCTACTTGAGCCTTTTAAAAAATTGAATATTTATATTTCCCTTCAGAAATAAACTTAAATTCATACTGTTATTTCAATTTTGTGTAAAATGTCCATTTTAAGGATGGATGCTCACTCAGGAAAGAGTTGTGACTATAACACAGACAGTCAATTTAGACTGCTTATTTACATGACTGTATGTCTGATGAGTCACAGCATCAGTATCTTCATTAGCCACATAAATTTTAAAAATTAAAAAGATTAAAGTCATAGTTTCATGACAAAGAATAAGCCTAAGCTTTCTTTCAAAACCCTTGTCTCTACAAGGATTGCTTTGGTTCAGCTGGCATATCTCCACATTGATGTATAAGAACTAAGGACAGGAAAAGATTGAGAGTTCTTTCAGTGAAGGACTAAGCAGCACATAATGTTATTTTTACTGTCTCTGACTTAACCCTCCTCTTCCTAGGTTAAAGGAGTTTTGTGTTTTCTTTGCATCAGTAAATTTGCAAAGCTCCCACTGACAGGCAAAACAATGGCATTTAACATGTTCAGTGCAAAGTACTTCCCACATAAGGCATTCTAAGGAAATAATTATATGGGAATAGATACCTTTGTGGACTGGAGCCATAAAAGGTAGTCAGAAATTGGACTAGCCAGTACCTGTCATGCTGACTAGCTCTTCTCATTGTTTCCTTGTACTTTCTCATCTGCCTGTTTTTTTTTTTTCCAATCTTGTAAGTACATTCTTGGGGGAAGAACTGTCATTCTGTTCTGTATGTCATCAGTAAAAAACTTAACGTGAACATAATTGCTGAGAAAGCCACGGTGCTGATTTTGTTGAAAGACTAAGCATGTAAAAATGCACAGGGAAGATTAATTACCTTAAGTTTGCTTCTGCAGCGATACCCTTAAGGGAAAGTTTTCAGTCAGTTCATACATGAGAACATGAGGAATCCAACACTGGAATGTTTTGCTCTTAGTTGTGTAATGGGATTCCAAGCTTTGCATTTTATCTCCATGCCCTCTCCAAAGGAAGGTGAAGCTGACATAGAGGCTCCACACCATTCCTGTGCAGTTTGCAAAAAGGAAAAAACAAATGGTGGCATTTCTACTGTCTCTTTGCTCCTTTTCCCTTAGAAAATACACTTCACCATAAGGGCACTATGAAACCAGCACATTTCTCTAGGGACAACAGGCACAGCAGGAACAGGAGAGGAAGGAGTGCAGCTGCATGTGGCAGTCACCACATTCCCACTTGAATTCATAAGCTCTTGAGGCACTGTGACCCGCCTTATTCTCCCGGACTTTCTTGCTTTTTGCTGACACAAGGCACTGCCTTAACTCAAAATTGAACATATATAATCCTCAAACCTCCAAAGAACCCTGCTACAGATTAACAAATCTGTAAAACTGCTGTAATTTGCCCTGATGCCAAAGTAATCTTCGTATCACACCTCACTCCTTGAGAAGTGCTACTTTTATTGATGAATCAATGGTTGAATAGTATTAGACCAACCTTATCCATCATATGCATTACATCAGTTATCTTTCTGGCCTCAGAAAATGTGGGAGCAAGTGACCAAAACAGCTTTGTTCACAGTTGTGCACAAAAATCACCTGAATTACAGTCCAAACACATCACAGTCCAGTGATGGGTTATGAAATTTCATCATGGGATTTCAGGTATATTGGCTTAGAAATCTTCCTCAACTTTTCCTGCTGTCGAAATGTACGGCCTTGTTTATGGGCAAGACCCATAGGAGGCAGATGAATCTGAAAAAGAAAATCCCATCAGTTAGGTGCGAATGGATAAACTACCTAAAAAAAACAACACCAAAACCACCACCACCGACAAAAAAATTAAATCAAAGCAAAATAGCATATATACACGTTAGATTTCTTTGAGCTTTAAATACTTTTCTCACACTTTGGAGAGGGTAACTGCACTGTCTTAAACCAGGTTTTTAGATTTCTAGGCAGAGAATTCTCTGAAGAGCGATTAATAGCATGACTTTGAGGCCTTAAACATTGTTTTTATTAAAATCCTATATATTTTAAGCTTTAGTAACTCTGTTCTTCAGTTTGAGATGTTGAAATATGACTGCTGGCACTACTCCAGCACAGCAAGACCCAGAAAACCCTATACATTTCTGAGCACAATTCTTAAAGCTTTACTCATACCCAGCTAGCAAGCTACAAAATAACCCCAAGCTGTATGTATTGAAAGACTGCCTTCTTATTGTCAGAATTATATATACTATATTCAAATGCACACTCAATGTCATTGATTCTACAAGCAGAAGGCTCGATAGGTGACAGGTTTTTCTTTTGATTGACAAAGTCTTTATACTTTTTAAGACTGGGAGTAGGAGTCTTGCAGCTATATCCCCCCATAAGCAATTGAAAAAATGTAGGTGTTAGCAGTCAGATGCTATTGTTGCTGAAACTATCACCGTTTAAGACAGCTGTTTAGGTGCAAATAGTAGTAAAATTACTGACTAAACCAGCAACAGACATTTCTAGAATCTGAAAAACAATGATCATCCAGTTTATGTGAGAGTGATGATATAGGACTGATCCTTTAAGATTTAGGAGCTGCTGCAGAGCTTATGTTTTGATGCCTGTTTCTAGGAGCACAGCCTGCCAGGTGTGCATTGTTGTTCTGTATACTGGAGCAAAAGAGTGAGCCATGTATGAAAGAGATGCTAAAAATGCCTATTCTATGCAAGCATCTGATGAAGACATAGATTAATTTGTACCATGACCAGCTCAATAATGAAACTATAGAGGTGAAAATGGAAACTAATTAACAGGAGGAGGAAGGAAGTCTCTGTGGGATACAGCATAAGGTAATACAGACAGAAATGACTGGACAATGAAGAACCAATATTGCATGGTGCAATAGAAGATACTGTTACAACTTCCAGCAGTTTCACTAATCTAAGGCAGGTTTTTCTCTAGGAACAGGTGAAAAGAATCAGCAAGATAGGAAGGTGTTTTTATAAGACCCGATTTATGTCAGGGAGAATAGTTACAAGTAGCATAGGCTATGAAAGTTATTACATCTATGGCAGATGTAATGAAATATTTTGAATCTGTTTTATTCTCTTTTAATTATGTAGAAAGATGATCAAATGGATTTGATTCTGTTGCCTTTTTTTCCTACAAGTCATTGGTCAGTCAAGGCTGCCTAATAGTCACAGTCCCTTGGAGTTTAACTCAGACAACTACATTTAGGTTTTGACTCCCTAAGTAGGAATTAAAGTGAGAACTTGAAGTGAGAAAAGAAATGGCGAATGTTTCAATGTAGTTAGCTTATTTGGTTCTGATTTAGCACAGTGTTTAAATACAAGCTTATCTAAAAATGCAGTGTGCTGACACTAGTATGAACTTACGATTTTATTGTCAGGTGAGAGCTAAGTGGATACTGATGAAGTCTTTGTGAATAGATTTGTACTCACAGGTCTTGGGTAGGGGATGTTATAATGAAGTCCAATTTCTATTCTTGCCTCACATTCTTCTATGCACTGCTTAATCAACTTTGGATCTGTTACCTAAGATTTAGAGTTAAAAAAATATATATATTTTTTGTACAAGTACAACAACTAGCAGTTGGAAACTCAAGTATAAATAATGTGGCACAGCCACATGACTTGCTTTTGGGCAATCCCAAGGATACAATGATTTTATTTTGCACATCCATAAAATTTAACATTAGCCTTTGCCATGACACAATAGTTCTAGGCATTAAAGGCCTAGAGGTTGTCAGAACTGACAGTATGGTATGAAAGGAGGGTTTTACCCAAACATGGTATTTTATCCGTAGAAGCAATACACGTATAAACTACCATTACATCCATGAAAAAACATACTCACTCATTCATCACACTGCAAGGTAGCTAGAGGAGAAAAAGAGACTCTTTGGGCTACATTCTGTTATCGTTCCATTGAGAAAATCCCTTTGAAGTCAGAAATACGGTGTTAATTAGGACTTAAATTAGTTTTTATTTTTGCATCAGTGGAATTTAGTCCCACACTGAAATGGGATATAAAAGAATATTATGACCTTGGATTACAAAAAGGACATCTGACTACCACGTAGTCTGTTTTGACCCTTTTGAAAGAATTCTGAAATGTCCTTAAGAAAAAATAAATGAGACTTTTATGAAAAGTGCCAATAATTGCTGCTTTGAAATGAGAAAAACAAGTATAAGATGCTACTGAGCACCACTTGCCTTTGCATGGGTAATGATACACTTTGCTAGCTTTCTAAAAGATCAAAAGGTGCTTCAATTACATGGGCAGTATCTTTGGAATTAACTTCTTTTTCCTGGAGCTTTTTAATGAAAGCTCCAGACCTTTTAGCCTTCTGTAGGAGTTAAAGATCTGAAATGGTTTGAGTTTTCTTATTAAATTTCACCCCTGAAATAATAAACTATAACTCAAATATATCTTATAATGTGTTTATACCAGCATTTCTGGTGAAGGAAATTTGGGGAAATCATTCTTAAATTCATACCTCAGCATCCAGTCACTAAGAGAATACAAAGCACAAAAAAAGAATCATTCAGAAAGTCAAATCTGTAAGGACACCAACTTACATCTTTGTTTTTTCGGAACAATGTTTTGGCTTCATTCTTAATGTAATCTTTCTCTTTAAGAGTTTCTTCTATCTGTCCTGATGCTGATTGCCATTTTTTGGCTATCCGGAATATCTTGCGGTAAAGGCCAAGAACTTCTTGTCGAGTAACGGGTGTCATCTAAAAAACAAACAAACAAAGAAAATAACACAAAAGTCCAAATGTATACATGAACACTTGGGCTGTTAAAAAGGCCACCAAACCTAGTTTTTCACACAATTGAATTAGTGCAAAAATATTTCCACCATCTAAAGGTCTGCTGTGTCTTATGAGAAGAACTGAAATAGCTGTAAGCAATAATGAGCTGATGAAAGCTGAAGACTCAGTCCATTAAAGCATTTAAACTAATACTTAAATCTGCCTCCATTCAAACAGCTTGAGCTCCTGCTCAAAGTTAAGCACCTGCTGTAGTGCTTTGCTGAATCAGTCCTGGTTCCAGAATGGCCAGATTTTTTTTCCCTGCTATTTTGCAACAGACATTGGGCAAGTCACCGAAACTCTTACCGAGTGTCCCCTTTTCTAGTGTAACAATGCTGACCCTGCCTTTGCAAAGTGCCTTGAGACCTGTGAATACAGTACGTGATAAAACCACTACAATATTGCTGGAAACCAGTATCGGTGTCAGCTGCCGAGAAGCTTGTTCGTGATACCATTACAGTATGTAGTAACGATTCAGCCGGAGTTTGATGTGATGAAAAGGTGATGAAAGCAATGTTATCTAAGCACTGCAACAGAGGCAGACTACCTGCAGATTTAGGAAAGTCCTGATTGTCTTGATTTTCAGAGAGCTGACTGCCTGCTGAGCCCCCTGAATCAGCCTCCAAGTGTGCTGGGAATCTTTATCAGAAATCAAAAGTGAAATCCTATTCTCATTCTATGTAAATTAGTACTTTGTCCTGGAACCAGTGCCATGACTTCATCCCAGACCAGAAACATCCTAGAGACAAATGCACTGCTGGATTAGCAAGACCGCTCTTCCCCAGAGTCAGATTCTACTCCACGTGGGTTAGATTTGCTGAAACCATGACTTCTGCTTTAGGAATTGTCAAAGGCACCTTACTGTCCAAAAGGAAAACGCAGCAGGACTGCAAAGTGAGTAAGTGTATGGGTGCAATGAGGAACAAGAGTCAGGGAGAGGACATCTGAAGGTCTCAGGATCCATTTGCCAACCTGGAGCTCTGGTTACTGTGGCTAAAGCTACCCTGCAATCAGACCTGTGCACTGGAAATGGTTCCTCTGAAGTTTGGAGCAGGGTAATTCAGTCTGAGCTGTCCTCTGGAGGAAGCACTCTCTGCCTTAGTGGTACAGAAAATCTGCAAAACTTTCACAACTTGGTATTTATCTGCCTGCAGTCTGTGGGAACTCCTGTTACTGTGGAAAGCACAAGAGGGTTTTGAATCAGGCCATAGAGCTCTCAAGGGGCTGCAGCCGCCCTTCAGGTAATATTGCAGCACAGCCCTCCTGTTGCTTCACACGTTCACACGATCTTTCCCTTACCAAATTTGGTTATAGATGCTAACCTGAAGACCGGATTTGGCTCACAGTTTTTTTTGCTAAGAAATCCAAACTTTTAACTCCTAGCCCTTTTTGTCTTAAGCATTGCCATGATCTAAAGGCTTGTTTCATGAACTCCATTGTGGACCTGAAGAAGTATAGATATAAAACTATTTTTATCTGGTTCTTAAGACAGAACATTTTTGTATTCATATTTTAAAACGTTTAACCAATCGTATATTTTCCCCACATATAAAAATGATCCTTCCTACCCAGAAGAAATTATTTCTAGCAAATGTTTAGGAAACAAATATTTGCAATAAAGAAGATAGGTAGTCCCGACTCATCAAACACTTTGGAATGAATGCTTCGCTTTATCCACTCTACAGCTCCGTTTCAGGCAAATAAATAAATAAATAAATAAATAGTCATACTCAAAGCTATGCATGCACTTGTATCTGAAAAATCATCGCTTCCCTCTGCTGAGTGCGTTATTTTCCAGAGAATGAACAGCTCAGTTACGAGGGCTGACCTGGCACAAGCCGAGTCCCAGATCATGGCCTCACCTCCAGCCCCTCCTGGCCTCACCCCGTTGCTTTCATTCGAGGGTGTCACCTCTGGCGTTGCTGCTAATGCTCTTTGTTCCCTGATGACAGCTACTAAAAGGGAGTTCTGAACTGGAGAATTTGAGCTTAGGTTCTCATGTAATCCATACAGCAAAAATAACAGGAATAATTTCAGGGGAAAAAAAGTTTAGAATCCAGGATTAAACTCTGACCTATGCATCAGACAATTTCTGAGGCACAGCTCAGGGCCATACATGCCCTTAGCTCGGAGCTGTAATCACACCTACTGCTTTTGGATTTTGACTAAAACTTTTTTTTTTTTTTTTTAAATCCCCACGGGTTGCTTCTGCTTCTCCACCTTGAATTTACTTTTTCCTTTCTTTCATTTCTCAGTGTTGGAATGGATACAGGGCTGCACAGCCCCTCATTGAGATACCGGCTGCAGTTTTGCATGGTTGCTTCTCCTTCCTGCATATGATAGATGATGTGGAACACATTAAGCAGATTTCCAGGTATACTCAGCAACCAGCTGCTCCCATAGGTGATTCTAGTCAACAATTTCTACAATACAGACCTGCTCATAAACCATTCCTGCAGAGATACAGAAATGAAGGTGTGAGGAGCTCACCCTCACTATCCTCTCCACCCCCTCACTATCATGGGCAAGGATGAGAGTAAAGTGGATGACATTCAAAGCATGGGTCAGACTCTGATCTCAGAGTGTAAACATGGAGTAATGCCACTGAGAAAGCAAAATTATTTTCAACATGGAACATCGTAAAAGAAACTGAAATCATTTTCCTTGGTATAAACAGAGCCCACACGGCCAGAAACGTAAGTGACGGTACAAGTCACGTATTAGGTGCAATTTCATCAAGTGACGCTACTTGTATTAGTTTTGTGGGTGTGCAAAATGACTCTGAGTGGGACAGAAAGGAAGATAAGGGAAGCTTTCATGTCCTCTTACTTACTCATCTTGGCATTTAAATCATAATTATATTTCACATCTCTGGAATGCTAAGTGGATGTTACACCACTTTCCCACTAACATTCATCTTGTGGTAGTCACACCCGTTGTTTAACTTCTACCACCCTTCATTTCATGGCAAAATTCAGCCCACAGATGTTAACCACAGGCGTTTTTGTCAAGAAGTACAGGGCTATTGTATTAGCTGAGCAAATCTCAGGTGTTTACTGCAACAAAACAAACAGGGAGAGGTCAAAGGTAGGTCTGCATGCACAAACATATCAATGGGAAAAGTGGCACCCTGGTTTTGAGCTGATTGCTAGAATTAAGCCTTTGGAAATAAGCCAAGTGTTGGCTTCCAAGCAAGCATCTGCTGGATGCTGAGGCAGAGCTCTGACAATGCAGCATTGTATGGTTCTTTTGATCTACATGCAAACCCCTGTTATCAGCATGCAGATCAAGCACATGAAACATCCCAGTGTATCCAAACCTGCAAAGGAGGCTTGAGCACTTAATGAGTTACTGCATGACGAAAATGCAAATTTTTTTTGTGTTAATTAAAACAAATAGTCCTTTAGACTATAAAATGCAATAGCGAGTTCATCTTTCAGGAAACAAATATACATGCCTTTGGTTTTTTGGATGGTTTAGGCAAAAGTTCAATGATCTGAATAATCAGTGAAACACCTGTCTTCTTTTGGTATTTGCAGGTTTGCATAGAATTCACATTAAAAGTTTATTAAAAAAAAAAAAAAGGGAAGGAATCTGTCAGAGGCACAATAAGGTGACCCCAACAGTGCAGAGTCAAAACGAAGATAGGACAGAGGGCAAGCTGCATAGATACCAAATACTCATATACGAGCACCTAAATTAGAGCTGCTTCCCAGCGATGGATGCTTGGCTAAGAATGCATGTCCAGCACCTTCCTCCTACCTGCACAGCTCCTCTGCTGAAGTTGTAAGTCTATTTTATTTCATCCTTTCAAGTCAGTTATTAGCTACTCAATTTAAACATCAAATCTGCCAGCAGTGAGTGTATAAAGGATTGTAGGAAACAAAGGGTGAAAGTAATAGCCCATGGAGAAAAGGATATTCTAAAACATTTTATCTCTTCTTTTACATCCCAGCTAACTAGGGCATGCATTAGTAACACACAGACGCTTAGTGCTGATGCTGGAACCACATTTGCTCAGGGGAGAAGAAGGTGGAAAAGAACCCTGTGTGGAAGCATTTGAAAAGCACATTTGAACTTCTCAGCTGTGAAGTGTTTTATTTAGGACCAACACAATTTCAATTTGAGAGCTAGGTTGCTACTGTCAAGGACTCCTAAAGACAAGACAGACTGCTGGGCTGACTGCTTATGGAAATAAGTAACATAACTCAAAAGCACAATGTAGTGACATTATAGTATAGAACATGCTCAGCTTCAGCCCGTATGAGAATCTCTACCTCGTATTTTCAAATGTACCCTTTGGCTAACTTTTATTTGAAGAGATGCAAAAAATTGCATAGCTAAATTGCATAGCTAAATTATACCACTTAACTAAGCTAATGCAACAGATAATCAATCACTCATTTCACAGCTATCCACAGCAACTGCAGGTCAGTAACCCGTATTCATGTTTTGTGCAAGTTTGCCAAAGCAAGTCCGCTGCTCTTAAGGGACAACAGCTGGCACCGTGAGTTGTAAGGGGTCACAGACTCCTGTGATAGCTGTGCAGGTCGCTACCTTCCAGAGATACTAAATTTAAAAATCCACTTTCCACAAAAGTAATTTAATCTTCTTCTACTCAAATCAAAGACATAGTGGCTTTTAGCAGCTAGTATGCTGCAAACATTTGACCACATGTGGATGCATTCTGTAGTTAGCAAAGTGGCAACTTTGTTTGATTTTCATTTTTGATCCAATATTTGTTCCTTTTTTATTTTTTTGATTCAGACAAAACCAAATCACAGTGAAGCTTCAATTACAGCTAAACTATTCCATTCAATCACAGCTAAAGTATTCCACGGTGAATAACAAACTAAACTTCACATGGTGAACAACAAACTAAAATGAAAGATCGTATTCTTCCATGATGATGTTACATTCTCATTTTTACCAGTGATGCAAAACCTTTACATTTCAAGAAATTTCCATTAAGGATTAATTTCATTCCAAGTATTTCTCATTGTTTCCACCTACATGCTATGGTCAAAAATCTAAGCAGGTTTGGTGAAAAAGTTATTGAAACAAGTTGTTCAGTAATGGTATCAGGAAACAAGGTGACTTTCAAATGGTTTTACATTTTGTTATGCTAGTATCTTTCTGTTGGCAAATTGAAGTGATCTGAAACACCAAACACCTCTTAACTAGCCTAAGTCTTTGTACTTATGCTGTTGAACAGCTGGGATGAGAACTCCACCATTCTATTCATGCCTGGGATTTTTGACTGAACTTGGATCTCTTTTAAGCTTTCTCCTACACATGGAGCAGCCTTTTGATCAGAAAAAGGAAACCAAATGCAAAAAGAATATAATTATATAGTAAAAGGAAGGGCTTGGGTTTTATCACCAGTTTTCCCATGTAATTTCAAGTAGGTGAAAGTGCAGAAAATTAGGATTCTATAACATTATCTTCATTTGAATAAATGAAAGTAGAAACCCTTAACTACTTCCCTTAGATCACAGAGTTTTCATTCTCTTAGTCTGAGGCTGTTGAGGCATTATCTGGATTTTGTAGACATACTCTCGCTCTGGGGGTGCCTCTTGTGCTTCAGTAGCCTCAGGAAGGAAATACAAATGCTGATTTAGACTGTAGAGAGGAGGATTTAAAGCAGAAAAAATTGCTTTAAATACTCATTAATTTTCTGTTAAAAGGCATGTAGTTTCCAGGTAAATCCTAAAGCAATATGAACTTGTCTCTAGTGTCATGCAACCCTGTCACTCATAATTTCATATTTAAAAATGTTTTCTCCTCGTGCTTATTTCTTTATTAGTCATAAACAGAGAAAGAGGTTTTAATGCAGTGCAACAAATTTAGCAGAGAAAATAAAAGTCTCAGCTATCCTTGAATGGCCTTCCTTATATAATATTATTGATGCATACAAAAATATAGCAACATAGACAGAAAACCCAGCATACGTTTATGCACCTTATTCATACATTGGCTTTAAGCCAAATGCAACTGAGTGTACGAATACAAGTATTTCCCAGCACTGGAACCGCTCCCAAACTCGAGAACAGGTATAAATATTAATGCCAGCAGAGGAACAATCCTCCCTGCCCCCTTTCTCCTTTCATTCCTTGGTGCATTTATGAACATTGTGCTTCAGTTTCCAAACACTGTTGTGCAAAAGCTTCCACACATATGCTACTAAAGATTTTTAGTTGTAATTTGAGAACTATAGCAGGACATATTTTGAAAAAAATATTTGCTTTTTGGAAATCAAGTGTATGAATTCCATTCAAATTCTTAAGTTTTGCTAAGTATCAACAGTATTTGCATTTGACTGTCCTGGGTTGGCATATGGATTGGTTTTGGGCCCTTCTGCCTCATGGGCTGCACCTGGGGCACTGAAACACAGCTGTGCACAGCGACACCTGTCTGAGTGCCCTCATGTTTTTGGGAAAGGACACTCAGGGCAGGTGGTGCAAGAGATGGAGGACACCCTGGTCTATCTTGGACATGACACTGCAGCCACTCCAGCACACTGCAGGGAGCTGGGCAGGGGAGGAAACCGGTGGGTTAAGGGGTGCTGTGGAGCTTGACTGTGCCTGGCGCTGCCAATGCTCAAATCACACAATCACAGAACGGTTCGGGCTGGAAGGGACCTTAAAGATCCCCAGTTCCCCCCTGCCCTGGGCAGGGACACCTCCAACCCAGCCCCAAGCGCTGCCAGGGCCGGACCAGCCCCAGCCACAAAATGGCGGCGGCCGCCCCCTCCCTCCACCCCCCCCCGCCCGGCCGCCGGGGGGCGCTGCAGGCGGGGCACCCCCTGCCCCCTGCCGGCCGGGGCGCAACCAACGCGTGCAGCTGGGGGGGGGGCAGCACCCCAAATCTCCCCTTTCCCCCTCCCCTCCGCCTTCTCCCCCGCGCCTCCTTCCCCCCTTTTCCCCCTCCCTTTACCTCCACGCCTCGGCTCTCCACCACCCCTCTCCGCACCCTCCCCGCGGCGGCTCGGCCCCTCTCCACCCCCGCGGCGCTCCGGCGGTGGGCTGCGCCTCGCCCTCCCTGCCCTCACCGTGCGTGCGGCGTCGGGCACGCAGCCTTACGTCGCGCCGCGCCGCCAGCTGACTGCTCGCCTCCCGGAAGTGATGCGGGGAGGGGGGGGAGGCCGGCCGCCTCGCCGGGAGCGCGGCGGTGAGTGAGGGAGCGGCGGCACCGCCGGGGGAGTGGGGGGGGGGGTGCCGGGACCGGGGGGCTCCGGAGGGCTCCGCGCCGCCCCTCGGCCCCGCTCGGGCGCTGAGAGGGCTCCCCCCGGCCGCCTGCCCCTGCCGCTGGGGCGTCCCGCAGCCCCGGGGCTCGCAGCCCCAGCGCGGAGCGGCCCCGTCCCGAGCGCTTCGGACCGGCCGGGCCCAGGCCTGAGGGGGCTGAGGGAGGTGGGGGGGGTGAGGCACGGGGCGGCCCTGCCCGGCTTTGTGCGGGCGGTCCGTGAGGCCCCTGAGGTGCTGGGCGGCGGGGGGATGAAAGGCAGAGGGAGCGGGCCGCGGAGGAGCCGGCTGCCCGGGCAGCGCTCGGTTTTTATTTCCCTCCTTTCGGCTTTTGCTCCCTCTCCGGAGCGTGCCTCGCTCCCCGCCTGCTCCTCCTGCCTGGGAGGGCTGGCTCGGGCCACTCACTCTGCGGGGCTGTGCTGAGGCTCACAGCCCGCCTGCCACAACTCCTGCGTGGTCAGGGCTTGAAGCAACGTTGGTTGAAGGGATGTGCCGGTCCTGTCAGAGCCATGGTCGCTGGGTCGTCTCCTGAGCATCCTTTATGGAGTTAATGCTGCTGGTGTCGATAACCGAAGAGCCTGATGCCAAGTACTCCAATATACATTGATCCACAGCTGGTAACTTCTTTTTAAATGGTGACATCCGCAGAATAACTGACGGGGTAATGGTGTCAGTGCTCTGAAGGGCTGTAGTGGCACAGACAAAAAGCACAGAGCTGACTGAACCTTTCCAAAAGCTGCTGACAGGCCTCAGTGGCTGTTGGAGGTTTGTTGCGCGCTCTGTCTTTTCTGGGAGAACAGATGATCAGAAGATATCTCTTCTAAACACATTCTGATTATCTGTGTGAGAGCCTCTTTGTCAAGCAGTTAATGTGTGACTAAGGTATTAGTGTTTCAGCTGGGCTTGCAGTGGGCAGAGAGGAGGTCTGAGTGCTGGTGTTTCCTTGGGCACATCTGAAGTCTGCTGCGTGCTCTCCTGGTGTAAGATACTCTTCAGAAGAGGAAATGGTCCCGTGATTAATGCTGTGTGTGAAAGCAGGGAGATGTGCCTTCACGTTCTTGTCTATTCTGTAGCTTGTCTTTAAAATCTTGTACCTTCCCTGCACAGGCGTTACCTAATGGTCTGTGGAAAACCTTCACAGCCCTTTATGTGACAGGCAGCCTGAAGCTTAAAGCAAAGATTTTCTGCAGATCAGCAGAAAAAGGAGAGCTTGTGATCTGTGTTGAATTAGTTCAGATTAGTATAACTGGCTTTACAGCCTTACTGCAAATATCAGCTCTTGTAATGATTTCTAAAATCCTGATTATTTCCTAATAGCAAGTTCTATAGGGACATGAATGGTTATCATCCTTAAACAATTTTGCAGGACTCGTAATGGGGGAAACTTACAGCTGTGATACTGCTTGACTGCTCAACGTGATGTTTTTGAAACTGCTTTCAGCTTGAGACTGATAACCTGCAATGTGATCTGTAATCTCTTTTGAGGCTGAGTTAGGTATCTTCTCTGCAGGATTTCTTGCTTTATTTTGGAGTCAGACACTGTCACGTTCATAGTAAATTGTAGCCAATTTGTGTCAGCACTTCTTATAATTTGTTGATCTTGGAAATTCATTTTAATTACATCTTGCTTCTATTTAGCATTAAATAACATGAAAGAAAAAGATGATTTAGTGAATTAAGGCTGATTTTGCATCAAAACCCAGAACAGCTCTTTTGGAAGGCTTTAATTTAGTTATAGAAGTGTGTACTGAGGAAGAGAGGCTGCCAGAGCATTTGGTGGACTTCTAAGACAAAGGGACTTGTTCTGACAAATTGTGTGTGGTTGAGGGGGAGGGTCTGTTCTGCTCGGTCCTTTGGTTCACCTTAACGACTGGGAAGAAAATCGTGTATGTTGTGTGGATGTGTACTGGGGCAGGGGAGTATCAAGTAGACAGAAAGGAGGTGGAGGAATGAGAGATGGACATGACTACTCCAACACTCTGAGCTGTGTAAACTTGCATTTCCTCGTGGCAGAAAATGATGGTAGGGGGGCTTGGTATAAGCAGATGCACATTTGTGATCTGCAGGAGTTTGAGTACCCCAGTACTGCTCAGAACTGTCCCATGCTGTGGCACTCTCTTTTCTTTCCTGGGCATGGGGAAGTGTCCATCGGTGTAATTAATGTAGAGCCTCAGGGCGCTGTAAAACCCATCATCCTGTTGTTTTGGCTGTTTGTGAGAACTTTCGAAGCACAGGAACAATGTCATTATTCCATTAGGCGCAGGAGTCTGTAGTAACGAAGGGAACAGGAAAACTCTGAGTAAGAAGAGACTGTAAAATTAGAGGTGTGGGGTGTCAGGAAAACAGTGCTTTCTTTCATCCTCATCCTTAAAAATAAAAGAGGAGCTGAAGGTTGCCAGCCAGAACTTTTGGAGACTGAAAGCACAATCTGTAAACACTTGAGGGACTCGCTAGTCACGAGATAAGGGGGAACCCTTTAACAGCCTTCAGCAGAATTCCCTGGCTGGGCTCCTTCTCTCTGGCTCTTTCTCCCTAGGGGTCTGCCTCTTATCTCACTGGCTTCCTTTCCTTTATTGGCCTCTGACTAATAGGCTTTGTCTTGTGGTTACTGTAAGTCTAATAATTCCTTTTGTCTCTTCCCTCTTCCTCCTTTTAAAAATACTAGATTAAATGGCTCTAATGTTTTGCAGATTATCTGTGGTGGTGACATGGATTAATTGTATGCTTGACTCTAACTTACTCAGCAGTAATGACATAGTAGCTCGACTCGAAACAATGGTAATTTCATGGCGACTTGCATTAGCAAATGTTGCCTTTCTGGTAAAGAGCCACCTGCAATTTACTGCCTGTAAACACAGGACACTCGTAAGCTGTCTGTGCCGGCTGTCTTGGTGTCTTCTGTACCATCAGTCCAGAAGCAGTCTCAAGCACGTTGTGTGAAGCGCTTGGCTCAGTCAGCTATTTTTTTTTTTTTTTTTAAGCTGTAGTTTGAGTCTGGTAATTACAGATCTGGGTTGAAGCCCTCCCAGGGAATGATCAGAAAACCCAAGGCTTGCGGACGTGCTCGCATCGTTTGCTTCCACCTCAGCCTCCCCCTTGCATGAAAAGGTTTTGAGGAGCTGCTCAGCGTAGGTAACTGCCTGTTGGTGAGCTGCTGGAGCACCCCGGGGTGCTGGGGGTTGGCAAACCAGAGGGGAGCTCCCTTTGCCCTACCCCAGTGCCGTGTTCTTCGTGATGACATAAGGAGCTTCTCACTGCCACAGGTAGCTGTGGTGTGACGCTTCTATGTTCTGATCTCAGTGTTAACCAGACCAGAGGAAATACAGGGGGAAAAGGTGAATGAAAGCTTCGTGCCCAAAAGGTAATGCGAGAACAAGGCTGCTTAGACTTGGTTCGTGCGCATTTTATCCCTGTCTGGGGGGACAGCTCTCCCATCAAATGAAGGAAGGAGAGGATCAGGCTTTTATTTAATTGTAATGCTTCTCTACGTGAAGAGCGATGGTTAGGGGATGACTTAGTTGTATTAAAGAACTCTTTCACAGAGGTAGGAGTACTGTAGAGAAACTAACAAAGACATAGGTGGTAAGGCAGGATGCCAGTAAACAGAACGAGCTGTGATAATCTTCTGGTGTCTCAGAAAGAATAGTTATAAATGCTGTTCTGTCTGTGACATCTGTTTTGTGAAAGACAAAACTTACTTAGCAAAATGTGAGAATGCTGTTACTGACCTTCTGTCACAGCTTTTTATTCCCAAAAAGTCAGGCTGCTGAAGACGGTATGACAGTCGTAGTTATTTGTTGTCTCACTTTTCCTACTTAGTGTCTGTGTTGTTTTTTTTTTAAACCAAAAGGATTTTTGTGCTCCTGAAAAATGCCAGTCTTATTTTTGCATCCAAGTAGTAGCAGCAAGTGACAGTTTTCATTTCTTACTCTGAATTTTTTTAGTGTAACACAGCTTCTCCTTTTGCAGTTTTGAAACGTCTAATGCTGTCAGTCTTTTGTTTTAAAGTGAGAGGGAGAAAATCATCATAGCACCTAATGGATATAGGAGGCGTGTGTAGCTTAGTAATAGACTCATAAATCCAAATGTCCTCGAACTTGGTCATATGCTGACTGTTCAGTATTTTCAGTACAAATGAGTCTGTGCAGAGATCCTCAAGTACTCTGCGCTTAAATGGGTGGTCTAAAAATGCCAAGGGTCTGATCTGTGAAGTATACCAGCTTCAGGCACGGTTGCCTGGGCCTGGAGTTAGTGATTATATTTCTTAAAAGACACAGGGATAGATACCTGCACACCTTGACAATTTTCTTAAATAAATTGTTATTGAGTGAAATCAAGGGTAAGTCAAAATTTATTTCAAAAGTGTGTTGGTCAAAGCTGCCACTGGGCTCGAAAAGAAGAGCTGAGAGTCTTTGTTACTGATGACCAAGTTGAAGTATTCAAAGGATCTCCTTTGAAGCTGTTGATACAGTTAGCATCTAAATAGTGCTGCATCCTTTGTACAGTGTGAAGTGCCCTGTAATAAGGAAATCAGTAGAAAGAACTAAGGTCTCTGCGGGTGGCTTTGTGTATTTTTTGCTTTAAAAACTGCAGCTGGAATTTTAAAAATCCAAGCACATGCTCTTAAAATGCTTTTAGATTTCAGTTTGCTTTAGGCCTTTCACTTAGCGCAATTCTTTGTACGTAACTTAAATATTATTTCAATATTTACATGGTCGGCTGGTCATGAAGTTCCTACACAGCTGTATGAAATGAGTGATTCTTCTGGCTGGCAGCCCGTAAGCTACATTACGCTTTACCAAGAAGGCTAGCAGGGCTTCTGTAAACGTCTTGTGAGCATCTGATGCCAGAAGTGACCTCAGGAGATGGTCTGGCTCTCGTCTCTGGGCCTGTCCCTTCTCTGGCCTGGTGGGTGGGTGTGTGGTTCGAGGTTCTCACGGCTGCCTTCAGACGTGCTGGAGGTGGGACACTGCTGATCAGAGCTGCTAGGAGGGCTTTCTGCTTGTGTGTGGTTCATGTAGTTTTCTTCGTTGTTGTGAGCAGTAAGAAATAGAAAGCTACTGACTTGCTACATCACTTTTAAGCATATCTCATTGTTACAGGAGTCACTGATTAGCTACACGAATTACATTCGCTCAACATGCCATGTGGAGGTACCTCAGCTGCTTCAAGATGAAGTCTGCCAGCCAAACTTGGAGCAAAAGAAAATCCACACACACTGAACTCAGTTCAAAAGAAAATATTTTTCCATTGCAGAGTGCATTGTAGACTGAGGTGGTTTCTCAAAGTTATTCTGGTTTGGCTGCAGGACAGTCACAGATTTCTGTAATTTACAGAATTGACTGAGGCAGAATAAAGTAAATATTTGTACCACAGTAACTCTCAGATGTTTACAGTGCGATGCATCTGTGTCAGATATCTGAGGATCACGGTTTCTGTTGGTTCCCTAAGCTGCAGCTTTGCTGTAGTGAGGTGAGCTGGCTGTGTCTGAGCACAAAGGAGCTCCTGCCCTGGCGTGTGCTGCTTCATTCATAATACACATCGAAGTGGTAAAGGTCTGTCATGCTGTGCAAAAGTTACGGTGAACCCTGGAAAAATGAGGAAGGAATATTGTTATACAGTATTTTACATGTTAAAGGAAAAAAGAAGTCATTAAATGATGATTTGCTTTCCTTGCAAGTGCTGGACTTTGGAAGTTGTATGGATTTTTGGCAAGGAAGCGAGGGGAGGTTGACGGGTTTCAGTAGATGGATATGAACAGCTCAGTGACTCAATCTTTTGGTTTTTGAAATTGGTAGATTCAAACTCCCCAGGTTTGAGTTAATTGCAGCAGAATAAATGAGTTTGCTTGTGTAGAAGTATGTAAAGTTTGTACTAGGTGGGAAGTTGGATGGAATCTGCTCTGGGTTCAGCTTTCCTGAAAGTTGGTGGTGTCGCCTCGAGTGGCCACATCCTTTGTCTCAACTTCCCCACTGCGTGTTGTCTTGCTCATAGCCTAAATAGGCTCCTAAAAACAAGTACTGCTGCTCTGTAAATTAGTTCATTAACTTATTTACATTGCAGAAGCACCTGGAGGCACCCTTCCAAGATTATGCACTATTTAACTAACTGGACTTGGGTTTGCTCTGTGAAAATATAATAATCCTAACAAATCATTCCACCCACCTAATAAAATAGGATGAAGCACGTAATAGGAAAGGATTTAAAACTTTTTAATGGCGCTAAGTGGAAGAAAATGAAAAATAATCATCATGAAAGGTATTGAGTGGTTAGAGAATGTAAAAGAAAGGGAGGGATTCAAGCATGATGCACGTGTGCTTTAAAAGCTGTTTAAAGAATGTCTTCTGCAAGCAAACGTGGTGAAGTACCTTCCCCTTCTCTTTCCCTATCACTTCTCACATTATTATTCATTTTTTCTTAAGCTAACCTCATACAATTAGCTGCACACAGCGAGCTACAGATCTGAAACATCTGTCCCAGTGTTTTCAGGCTTTTCTTTTCCCCATTGTGAACATGAAATGTTTTTATGCCCTGTGTCTTAGCAGGGTGCTCCTAAAGAGAGCAGAGAGCTGGTTTCTTCTGCTCAATCTTGAACAGAAGGATCTCCGGTGATGTCTTGGGGCTGGATGTGAAGTGACAGCGCACGAGGTTGAGGTGTGGTTGTTTAAGGGGTTCTGGCCTGCATTCTGGGTGCTGTAGGGCTTGCCCAAGGCTGACTTTGGAGGCTTGCTGGGAGCTCTGGCTCTTGGCGCTGAGAGCTGGCCCTTGACTGCCGTTTAGCCCTCTGCCAGGTGGCAGCCAGAACTCTGTGTGGTCCCTATGCCTGTGTGCGTGCCTTCTGCTCTGATACACGTGTGGCTTGCAGAGGCAAACCTTGTCCAGTCTGATCACATTTCTAAATACTGTGCTTTGACTTGAAAGCCAAAAGCAAGGCATACCAGAAATGGTTTGTTAACCTGATTTGGGACAGGTCAGCAGCGTTCCCATCAGGATTCCTCCCGATCCATAACCTGGCTCTAGCTCACTGACAGGTGCTGGAGCTGCAGGAAGCCTGACAAACTCTCAATTCTTTTTTTTTTTAACTAGTTGCAGTGGGACTTTCTTGCTTTTAGACTTCCTCTTGAGTAGTTTTGCATGGAGGTCCTTCTGCAGCAGAGATGCAGAGCAGATGTGCTACAGCCTCATGCTGGTGCGCTGCTCGTTTAGGGATGTGGTGAGGGGAGTTCGGGGCTTCTGAAAAACCATCACGTCTCCATCGTGCCTGTGTCGGGGTGCTCGGGCTGAGGTAGTTTCACTGCAGGCTATGGATTGGAAAGAGCAGTTCCCATACTGTGATGGCTTTGGTAGAAGCTTTGTTCATAATTTCATGTTTACGCACCAAGTGCATCAATGCAGGACATGTGCAAAATTGATCCTGCCGAAGAAGGAGACAATATTGCTAATTCTTCACTGATTCCACACGGGAAAAAAAAACAAAGAACTTTGCATTGAGCAAGCTCACTACCAGCTCTTACTCCTTGAAAAGCAGCTGAAGACCAGTGTTGAGGCACCAGCAGCCTTGGGACTGCGGCGTTTCTATAGCGCGATCCTCTGGGTGCTGGTGCTCAGGAGAGCGCAGCTCACAGCGGGGAGCCAGGCTCAGGTGCAGGAGGAAGGCAGGGCAGCCAAACAAGGGTCCTGGGGACACTGAGGGCTTGCTCACTGTCCCAGTGGATTCCTGCACGGGGTTGGTAACGAACGAGGGAGGCTGTTTGAGTTGCTGTAGCCTGATTCTTGTCTCGTGCCAGCCAGGGGAGATGCTGTGTGACTGCAGCACCGAGCCCTGCCTCAGGAGCCTCACCCAAGCACCAAGCTCAGACCCGTGCAGGAGAGTGGCGATGCTGCTCCCCGCCCCGCTGCATTCATCTCGCATGACTTAGGCTGGAGTCAGTCACAGCATCGCTGTACTGACCTTTAAATACAGCCTTGAAGAGCTAGTTGTGTGTTTTTAACGAACTCGTGCTAACTTTTTATTCCGCGCCCTGTAATTGTGTTGTCACAGAAGTTTAGGCTTGCTGCTTGTATTAAAAAAAAAATAAAGTGAAATGGACAGCTTGGTAGAATAAAAATTATAACAACAGAGGAAGAATTGTGGCTGGCAGTTCTGGCAGATGTTAAAATTCCTGGCTCTTGACTGTGTATCTACAGGTCAGCCAACGTGGAAACTACTTCAAACAACCTGGGAAACGTTTGGCTCTCGCGGAGTGGGGCTGAACTCCATCAGCTTCAGCTGCCTTCGAACCTGCAGTACGCGTCGGCTTCCAGTAAGGGCTGTAGTCTGCTGGAAATGTGGAATTGGTGGGTCAGAGGCATCTTCCAGAGAAATACCGATCTGTTTGAGGAGCAGTTAGTTTGTTGCATGAAGTTACCATGGCGATGCTGCTTTAAAATGAGAAGTGGGAGATGCTGCCTCTCGGCAGGCCCCTGGGGAAGGAGGCTGCATGGTGCCCTGTTCTGCCTGTCTCTCCTTTGCTCCCCAGGTGATTTATAAAAGGAATTATTTAGTTGCAGGAGGCCAAAAAAGTATTAACAGAGAGGTGCCAGATGTAGAGTTTCATTAAACTCGGGGTTTGTGGGAAGCTGCATTCACACAGAAACCTGAGTTGGTACTTGTGTTGCGCGGGGTGGCCTCTTCGGGAGGAGTGTGGTCTGAAAGAGCTGGGGGCTGCTGCTGGTATGCGGGGGGGTTCGGAGGCAGAGGGTGTGAACCCACAGGGAATGGGCTGTTTGGAATGCCAGCCTCAAAGACAGTCTAAGAAGGATTCATCGAGGTGTGTTTCTGCTCTGCGGTGTGTATTACAGCCAGAAGTACCACCCTGCCATTCCT
Organism: Aythya fuligula; assembly: GCF_009819795.1. Lineage (NCBI taxonomy): Eukaryota > Metazoa > Chordata > Aves > Anseriformes > Anatidae > Aythya > Aythya fuligula. The sequence continues at coordinate 8,118,341 of NC_045573.1, forward strand.
GCTGCTCTCAAAGCTTTTGGGATCCATGGCTTGCCCCTTTTATAATAGCCTTGATCTCAACTAGGTTTTATTCTTGTTTGCTCTCTTGTCATATCTGCCTATAGGACTTGAGCTTGGGGAGAACTCAGTTTATCTGGGGAATGGCACGTGCAATAAGAACCTGTCCTGTGGCTGACTTTCTCCACCCATTCCTTGCTCTGCACTGAGGAAGTCACTGAAGCTGCTAATGTTCTCCCTCGTTTCCTAGGAAGTAGGTCTCATGTAAAAAGTCAGTGTGCAGAAAGGCAGCTTTTGATCACCTGCCTGCTCCCTAGATGTACTGAGGGCTGTAAAAACAAGCCTTTTGGTGGTAGTGTGACTGAGCAGAGGAGCTTTGCTGTAGCTTTCTTGTTTTTATTTTTTTTTCCTTGGTCAGGTACAAACAGAAGTGTTGTCAAAGTGCTGTGGTTGTAGCCCATGCTGTACAAACCAGACATACCTTTGTCTGTCGTCATCTCTTCAGAGCTTCTTACTTATATTAGCAGAGCTGGGAACTTCAGAGAGGTGAAGCTGAGCCAACTGGACTGAACATGGGAAAACAAACATGGAAAAGAACGCGCTAGAGAATGAAAAGAGAGTTACTTTCTAGACCCAAATCGTGCTTTGCTAGGTAGCAGCTGTCTGGCATTCCCAGATTAAACAGCCACTGAGCTAACATGCAGTGATAGCATGGCCTCTGGTTTGCCATGAGCGCACGAAATGAGGAATTAACTCTGCCCTGCTGAAAGCCATAAAGCTGTCCGGAAGTGTGTGTTTGCTTTTAACAAACATTTGAACTTGTCCGTTATATTCTGTACCTGATCTGTGCTTTCAGTAATAACACATAGCAGCATTAATGTTACTTAGTAAGTCCAAAAGTGAGGTGGTTTTGTAAAACGACTCTCTTAACAAACGGAATTGGGCTCTACAAGGCTTTAGTGAATGCATAGTCACTACTGAGCAATTTGGTGTCTTTTATGATTTTTGTAGTCTCTTCTGAATGTAAAGACTTGTGCGGTCCTTTTGTTTTTACAGTGTTCCATGTGGAACCCAGGGAACCTGAAGGAGGCTGCAAAAGCTAGTGGAATGATTCCCTGTGTAGCTGAAGCTATGTAAGTAGATGTTTGCTTACAAGGTCACTGGCACAGCATCAACTGTTAGAACAGCGATTGCTTCTGGTTCAGCAGTTGCAATGATCCTCTTGTGCCTCCCCTATGGAAAGCTTTGTGTGTCTATTCAGAGCTGGAGAAAGATGGGGCACCCATGATATCGTTCCCTACGCTCTGCTATTTTAGAAGTCATGCCTCCTTGCCCACAAAAGGTAAATAACACACAGTGAAATTCTGTGAAACTCTTATAGGCTCTGCCTGATTGTTTGCAAAAAGTTGAGGCTTGGTTAAACTCTGGCAAATGTCTTTGCCTTAGCTACTGAAACCCTACTTGGGAAGGGATTTAATGTGTGGCTGAGCTGTGTCCCCTTTTGTTATGCAGTTTCATAATCCTGTCTTTGAAGTCTTCTTGAATGTATGTTTTTTTTCCTGCTTCTTGATACTTTATACTTCTTGAAACTTGTTGTAAATACCTTGTGATGCAACCCTGTATTAAACAGCATAATGCTTGGCTGTGTTTTGTTATTCTCTGGACATAACCGATAATTTCTATTACTACAATAATGTTAGTCATTGAAGAAAAATACTGTGTAACTTAAATATCCCCTTCACATTTTCACTTCTGCTAACTCTCCCCCACTGCAGTTCTGGTGTTTTCAGTTGAGCCACGGCGTGCTGCGTGTGACAGGGTTGGTACTGAGTCACTTTGTTGTGCTCCCTTCACACTTTGGGTTACGTCTGATCTGGACACTTCAAAACACTGGATAAAAACCAATTGCTTTGCAGCACTTGAAAAAAGAAAAAGAAAGAAAAAAAGAACAAAAACAAACAACCCAAGCATTAGCAAGGTCTCTCCCATCTTCTCTAGATTTTGTGTTTAATGTGTTGGGTGATACAGTTGTACATACCCTTTGTTCTCGGAGGGTGGCTTTCCTTTAGCTGGCGGCAGTTACCAGCACTAGTCTTCCTGTGTTTCCAGTTGCTTACTCCCTTCTAGAAAGGAATAGAGAACATCATTGTTGATCTCTGCTTAGCAGTTCCTGTTCTGGGGAAGATGGCCTCATGGGCATCTCGGTGATTCATATTTACTGTAGGTTATTACTCAATACTTGTCTGAGTAACCAGACTTCTCTGGGAGTACTGCATCCTGTAGCACTGAGTGTGTTCCAGTGCTAGCCCTGGATTTTGATCTTTATTACGAGAATGGCAAAACTGCCAGTCAGTGCTGCCTTTTTTTGTCTCACTGACAAGTTGTATAAGCATGTTACAGTAATTTTGCTCTTAAGAACTGATTGTTTTGGGAATTGGTGCTTTGCCACCAGTCCAGTATAACCTTTGTATCACATAACAAAAGAACTTTATACTTGAAGTTCCCAATCCAGCTGGGAGAAATATGTCTGCACGTCCTTGTGCTAACTTCAGCATAATCAGTGTGACCTAGACGTGACATTTGCTTTGCTCTACAGTTAAATGAGTAGCTCTGTTCACTTTCAGGAAAGTGCTTTTTTTTTTTTTTTTAAATGCTTGTTGAACACTGAGTTCCGTGCAGCTCCCGATGCTGCAATCAGATCCTTTCTCCATCCTTCCTTAACAAAAGGTTTGAGTTCTCCCACTTGTTTCTATCTCCTTCCGAGGCTCTTACTGCTTTCATGGCTTGAAACCTGAGTCATGTAGGAAGCGGAGGTGACTAGTAAGTGAAGTGGATCCAGCACAGCGAAAGCATTTTATAAAAGGGTAACTGATGGAGCGCCAAAAGACTTGTCTCTTACAAATCCAGATAATCTGACAAAGTGCCAGCGGATGCACCGTGACTTTTTTTTAGCTGTTTTTGCTATTTTGGGTGTGGAGTGCTTCAAAGTATACATGGCACATGGCATCAAGTTTCAGGTAGTAGAAAACTGAGGAATTGCAGCAACTGTACTTGTGTTTCTTCTGGTGTGTTTGATGAGCAGGATTGTGCTGTGTAAATCCCAGTCAGGCAGAGGAAGGGAGAATCTCCATCACTTCAAGAAAGAGCGATGCTAGCAGGGCTCTGACAGTGGCAGCTCAGGAGCAGCAGCAGCCTCTGTAAGGCAGGTATGCTGGGGTATAGGAAACTTGTCTGTTTAGAAGGGTGCACTGCAGGGGACTTGCTTAACTCGCAGTCCCTGAGTTCATGTTATTGTATTCTCCAGTGGGTTTCAGAAAGAGCAATGAGGACACTTCCTCAAGTATGGGTGTTAATGCTGGCTGACCTCCCCTCTGTCTTCTCATGGCAGCAAATGACAGCAAAACTCCTGTTTCATCATGCTGATGGTGTCACTTAGTAGATTTTAATGTTAGATTATTGTTATTAATACAAGCTGTTGTTAGGAAGCGTGGCAGCATGAATCACTTTTGTTAGGCAAGTGTGTGGACAGAGCTTGTAAGTTAGTTTTGCAAACGGTTTTTCTTTTTTCAGATTTAAATCTGGATTACTAAAGTGAATTGGCTTAATCTACCCATTGTGCTGCATGCGATTTGACATCTACCAGCTGCTTTAGAAGAAAGTACCATTTATTAATAGGCAGCTCTTCTTTAACCTGCCCATAGGGAAAAGCTGTTCCTAATCCACAACAGCTAGCGATTGCTGTTATATATGACCAGAAAATTTCATAAACTGTGTAAACTCTGCTTTAAGCTCTATAGCTACTTTTTAGATTTTTTTAATCAATTTTTTTACTTGCAGGCTGCACTTTAAAGAAAAACTTAGCCAAATTAGTGCCAGTTGCCTTTGAGAAGCTGATGGAAGAGCAAGAGTTAGTGTATACTTAGCACTTGAATGCTGATTAATTTAAAGAAAAAAGAAGGAAGGCTGATATGCCTAATAATATCTTATTTTGTTTTGGTGTAATGAAGAAATGACTGGTGCAGACTGAAGAAGGCAATGTTCCTCAGACATAATGATAGCAAGGAACCAGTGCCAGGCTGCGCTCCGCAACTCATAGAGTTGCGAAATGCTGAGGAACTGGGAAATTCTTATGGGTTAGGTGAACATGCATGTTTTAATGAATCATATGAATACAAATGAATAAGAAATTATTCTCGACTAAGTTAGATTGAACTTTATTTGCCTATAAAAATCGTGTTACAAAGTTCATCTTTAAAGCAAGTTTATGAGAGCATGTGCCAGGTGTCTGTTTCTACCTGTTGCTTTAAAAAAAATAAATTCAAAGTGATTTTCTGCAATTGCAGAGTTGTTAAATGACTTTTTTTTTAAAGTAGATTTCTAATGTCAGGTTAGGAAAATGCATACTTCTTCCCCAGTTCTGCCCTCTGTTGCTCTGTTTTTTTTCCCTCCCTTCTTCCCATTTCCATGCTCTCTGCAAAGTGACTTCAGATTATACCTGTGGATTGAGTGAAGCCTGTGACACTGACTTGGATGCTGTCAATAAAACAAGTAGTGTAGACTGTACGAGTGTAGCTATTCTAAGAGAAGCATTGGTTTAAACTGCAGATTCATACTTGAAAACTTTAAAAAAAAAAAAAAAAAAAAAAATTATAGAGAGCCATGTAGTCCATTGTAAGTTGTTTTTTGTTGTTGATTTTTTGAGGGATTTCTATGATTTAGTTTGCAGTTACAGAGTTTGTTGTACGAGGAAATTACTTGATAGAGTTGTAGCTTTTGGGTTATTAACTTCAAAAAATAATTAAAAAAAAAAAAAAAAAAAGAGGGGCTGGGAAGCCAGGTGGTTGAAACCAGCATCTTGACAGTTGGAGTTGTACAGACAAAAGGAATCCTTTTTGGTCATGAAACTGCTTAAGTGCCATTTTGCCAAAATAGGTATGATGGCTGAGAAAAGATGTATGCTTGTAGTCATAATTTCTGGAGAATTCATCTATTCTTGGCGCTCTTGTCCCAGATTGGCTTACAGCTTTAAATACAAAGTTCAGTCTCTGCGGAGTTTTCCCCAAGAAAGAATACAGAAAGACTGTCAGGACATCTGTTTTCTTCCTTTATATTTAGTTTTTATCTCTTTTCTTTTCTTGTTCTAATCTGTAACCTGGAAGCAATAAACAAAAAGACGAAGCAAATCCAATTTTATGTTGGAGGCTTTTTCCTAACTGACAGCAGAGATGAAATGTGAGTAAATGGGTAAAGGAGGGCTGTGATAAGCAACTTCTTTCCTGGAGTTGATGTTTCTAAGAAATGGACTGTCTGTGGCATGGCTGCGTGCTGATAGCGTGGTGTCAGAGAGTTTGCTTGGGTTTAGGGGGATAACCTGGAGTCTGTTTCCCGTGGGTGAAATACCTTTTCCAAATATGCAATGTTTTAGCATTATGATTTATAACAACAGTATGAAGAAATCATTTTGGCATTTTAATTTGGATTTTAAAAACTGAACTAGAATTACTACTATTTATCTGTGCATATGCCTGTCTGGACAGTTTAATTAAAAAGGCCCCCTCCCCTTGTCTGTCTCATTACCTGGGGGAAGAGCCCACTGAAACAATGAATAATTACTTGAAAACCAAGCAAGTGCTACCTTTTTTCTGCAAGCATGTTCTTTGTGTTTCCAGAACGAAAAGCTGGATTCCCAACTCTGTTAAAAACAAAACAAAAACTTGTGCTGCTTTGCTAAAGGTACACTTCTAGCTCGAGTCTGTCAGGTTGTCTCATCGCTGTCCCTGTGTTTCCCCCACCCAGTGCTTTGTTTCAGTGTTTTGTATTCTATAAATAAAACACGGGTATACTTTTTTAAAACCATTTCCTTTAGAGTATTTCTGGGTTAGAGTAGTCTGTCTTGATGAAGTCTGTACATGAATCAACCTCTTTGTAACCTATGTTGCAGTAAGAATTTTAGGAATTTCCTTTATTAGGGCCCATTAGTATACTGCAACCACTGAGTGAGCTGCATTGATTTCTAGGTGAAGCAGCCTGAAATTGCCTGAAATTTACAGCATGTGCCAACTTTCCGTACACTGCTCCTTTTCAGTATGCAAAACTTAAATATCCTGAAGTCTGTCTCTTACTGGTGAATGTTATCCCACATTTAATACTTACAATTTTCTTTGTGGAGAAGCAGCTATTTCACTCTGAAACTGTTTTTCAGGTTAGTTGACTGCCGCTAATGGCATGGTGAAATGTGTTGAAGAGCAGCTGCGAGGGTGTCCGACAGCAAGGGGACTGCTCTAGAAGCTGGGCTTGCAACATCATGGGCCAGTGTGTCACAAAGTGTAAGAATCCTTCGTCCACCCTTGGCAGCAAAAATGGGGAAAGGGAATCTGGCAGCAAGTCGCACAGTAAGAGAAGCGCAGTCCACAAAGACGACCACACTTCAGCTTGTGGGAAGTCTTCAGGAGATATTCTTGTGAACGGGACAAAGAAAGCGGACACTGCTGTCGAGTCTAGCCAGCCTTCAACGTTTCCTGGGGATACAAAGAAAGACTCTGTTTCCAGTGCGGAAGAATCTTCACTCCAAAGGATTGGAGAGTTATTTAGGAGATACAAGGATGAACGGGAGGATGCCATACTAGAAGAAGGAATGGAACGATTTTGCAATGACCTCTGCGTTGATCCCACTGAATTTAAAGTGCTAGTTTTGGCTTGGAAATTCCAGGCTGCTACCATGTGCAAATTTACAAGGTTAGTTCTTGTAGAACTTGTAATTATTTTCATATGTTAAAGTATATCCTGTCATCTGTATGTCAGAGACAGCCTCATTAACTTCACTTAGTTATTTTTTCTAACACGTGCATGTTGATCAAATTAATTCCTGCTGCTGAAGAAGAAAGCTTTGTGTTGTCCTCTTCTTTTCCCCTCACAGTGGGTTTCAGAGCTGAAAATGTTTTTGGACATTATGCTGCTAATGACAGACAGCGTAGTGGTGTTCTGAATGGATGTTAGTTTATTCTCGACTTACAAAACCAGTTTTTCTGTATCCGCCATGGTCTTAATGATAAGATTGGACACTGAAAATCATTTTTGCTTTAAAACAATGTGAGATTCCTTAGTAATTGCTACTAACTGTGTTATCATTATGTGAAGAATGTAAAGCTAAGAATCCTTCTTGCCCAACCAGTGTTACATGTAATGTCTTTTTCCAAGGTTAATTCTCCTAAAGCACAGAGAAATGTTTCTGTGGTGGCTGGCAAGTGACTGGTATTTGAAGAGCTGTCTGTTGTTCTGGAAAAAGTTGTCAGTCAGCAGGCTCCTAGCATCAAGAATGCTATAGGAAGTGACAGAACAGCTAAAACTTTGCAGCAATCCTCTGCACCCCTCCAACACGACTACCCATCAGTCCCATCAGTCAATCCAGAGTGCTTTGAGTAATAACTATTTTTATTCAGCCATAACTTTCAAAGTTACTTTGGTGTTCTGAGCCTTAAACCGAGCCTCTGTGTCTGAACACAGCTTCCCTGCGTCTGCAGAGGTGGTGTGGGTGTGTGTCATGTAGATGAGTTACTCTGGGATGCCAACAGGGATTTGTTAGGGGCTGAAGGAGCAGATACCTGCTAATGTGGTAAAGGAGTCGCAAAGAATGGCTATGATTTTGCACAGCTGCATGGTTTTCATTGATGTTTTGATTTTCTTGGAGAGATGGCAATGCCAGTGGTGAGAGGGTACTTTTGTTCAGTGGCCTGCTCCATGGTACTGGTGCAGGTTGAGTTCCATCACAGAAGGCAAGGCAGTCCCATGATCTGAGCTCTGTGCTCTCCTGTCTTCCCTCCAGCCCATCCTGCAGCAGAGTCCGTGGTGTCGTTTAATATGGCTGGTCGCTGTACTGCAGTGCTTGAACATGAGCATCGGATAAATCTTTTAGCCACCTACACCTAACGGCCAGTTTACTGGGGGGCTTCCTGAAGCACTGCTTTTGAAGCAGTTTGTATGTTGCCCTGTAGCCTGTGTTACGTGGTGTTGTGCTCTCTCAGCATGTGCCTCCACAGTTGGCACCCCTTTTGTTCTGCAGCACAGAAGAGCAACCAAACGCTGAAGGAAAGCCCCCCCGAACTACTCTTTCCCTTGCAAACAGCTCATCCAGAGCATGGCACTTAGGCATAGGTGGTATGGTATCAAGCTGTTTTGTATGGAGTGCCTCAGAGAGCAAATGGTGTTCTCCAATGCGTTCAGCATTTTTTCTGTGGTAGATTTCGTGTTTGTGGGTTTGTCTGTTTTTCTGTGAAAGGCACTGGGTATGGTAGTATGGAGCAGTCAGAAAGCCGTCACAGCAAAGTTTTTCAGACTCTAGTGGTGGCCCAGCTAGGCCAGTGTGCGTGTTGTGAATGTGTTCTGAGCCAGCAGAGGCCTTTTGAGAACGTCTCTTTCCTGTAGCTGTTGTTACCAAGCGTTTTGTGCCACCTTGCTGGCAGCCGCCGTGTGTGTTGAGGTAACTCTTTCCCTGTGGTGTATCCGAGCGGAGATGGGAGGCACTTGGCACATGAGAGGCGTTCGCACTAATTTCTCTTCTCTTGCTTAATAGGAAGGAGTTTTTTGAAGGCTGCAAAGCAATAAATGCGGACAGCATTGATGGCATTTGTGCAAGGTTCCCCAGCCTCTTAAACGAAGCCAAGCAGGAAGATAAATTTAAGGATCTCTACCGTTTCACCTTTCAGTTTGGCCTGGACTCTGAGGAAGGACAGAGGTCGCTACATCGGGAAATAGCCATTGCCCTTTGGAAATTAGTCTTCACCCAAAACAAACCCCCCATTTTGGACCAGTGGATACACTTCCTAGTCGAGAACCCCTCAGGAATCAAGGGAATCTCCCGGGACACGTGGAACATGTTTTTAAATTTTACTCAGGTGATTGGACCAGACCTTAGCAACTACAGTGAAGACGAGGCGTGGCCGAGTCTCTTTGATACCTTTGTGGAGTGGGAAATGGAGCGAAGGAAAAAGGAAGAGGAAACCAAATGTATTGCATCTTCAGACACAGAGGGTCTGTGTACAGAAGAACAGACTTACAGCATTTAAGCAGTGGTGACAAAAGCAACCTGTTGCCCTTCATGAAATGTAAACTCTGGATGTTTCTGGAGATTACCAAGGCTCCAGATCTTTTCTACTTTACACCTTTTTCTGCCTTGTATTTGAAAGGGCTCTAAAATGCTGTATCATGTTTTAGGCACTTTCTTAATTTTGGTTATTCCTTTTACTCTTGCCCTGAAATATTTGACTCTGGCTACAAGTTAAGCATTTTTGGTTTCTTTTAAGACTTCAGATTAGTATAAGTAAGTCTGATATTTCTTGCACAATGTAGATCTTTTTAGTTAGGTTAAATTAACATTGCTAAATTATACAGTGCCAGATTAAGTTTTTCATACTACATCTGTCAGGGCAGGTTTGTACTGTGTGTAGTGCTGTTTACATTGTTGAAATTTTAGGCTGTAATAATTTTAAGGTTTTATACCAAGACGAATAGCAGTGTTAACTATAAATGCATTAATCCCCTGGTAATAAGGCTCTTAAAAAAAAAAAAAAAAAAAAAAAAGAAAAAAATTCCAACATAAGCAACAGCTTTTTGTAATATGGCTAATTCCCACTTCAAGCTAACTCTCAGCGTTTGAGTCCAGATCATTCCTTTTTTTCAGAGTTTCAAACTAAATGTTGGGATTGTTTTATAAAATTACTGTACCTGTCAGTCAACTGAGTGGTAGATGATGATTTGTATCTAAATCTCTTATACAACACATAATAAAAGAGCAGTACTACCTCAGTTTTATTGAAAGTGGACTTCTTGATGGAATTCCATTTTCTCTGGAAGTTGTATTTTTGTGGTTACACGAGAATATTTTTACTTGACTAAAAGAACCAAAGGTTCTGCTTCTTAAGTTTGTTAAACATTGACAGAAGCAACACACAAGCCCTAAGTCTTCAAGGAAAACTGTGGTATAATTCTGCTTTAATTTGTTTGATTTATACCTAAAGTATTATCTTACTTGTCTGGCAAGCACAGTACTTCTATGTAAGGAACTATCTTTTGCATTAATATTGATGAACCGATTTTTTTAAACCTCTGTTTAATTGCTAAATCGCAGTTAATACTCCACACTTGCTGGAGCAACAATATCGGCATCTGATGACAAAGTGAATTCTTAATGTGTTCTTAATGACAACAATGTAGATGAGTCATTTTTAGACTGATTTGATAATATTTGGATAGGAGTCAATTATTTTACAATACCTGTATTGGGACTATTTGCCTGTTGAAACTGTTGTGACTTAAAGGGAGTTTTATTAACACTGGTTGAAATTTTTTTGGTTATTGATGCTACCTTTTTTAATTTTAGTATGTCAACATTTTTACACGTTTTGGTAAAAGAGATGATTGCCAAGGCTTTCTATTAAGCTAAGTATCAAATTCATTAAGCCAATACACTTCCATTATACGCCCTTTCTTTTCAGAGCTGTATTTCAGGATCATAAAATGACTTCAGTTAAAAAAAAAAAAAAAAAACAACAAAAAAAACACAAAAGCAAACAAAAAAAAAATAGCATCTAGTGGCTTTTGTAAGGGTTTTAAAGCTAAAGGAAATCACAATTTTAAGTGGTGAGCATGTCCTTGGATCCCAGATAGCAGGCTTTGCACCTTGCGGTGCCCCAGAGGGGTCAGCAGAGAGGAGAATCTCCTGAAGCCTGGCGCTGGCTCTGCTGGTGCACGGCCTGTGCAGTAGTGTGGGTCTGAGGTCGTAGATCAGTCACAAACCACGGCTGTCTAAAACTACATAAAAACCAACCTGCAAGCTGCAGACAGCATCTCTTTCACCTAGTAAAAGGAGAATATGGTCCATGCTGCTTTTGGAAGCTCTTTTTGGGAGATGTGTTTAAGCTGTGGAAAACAAAGCTAGTTCTAGCTGAGTGTTCCTTGGCAAGAGGGAAGCCCTGATCTTGGTTTATTGTAGGCAACTGTGCCCAAAGCTTTGTCCCTGCTACTATCATCTTCCAAGCTACCATGGCACAAGCGCTATTTGGCAGGAAAATGTTTGGCAAAACAGGCCGTAGCACTTGTGCTGGTATAATTGAATTTATGGTGAGACTTCTGCTGGTGCTGTTATTTAATTAAAAAAAAGAAAAAAATAATCTCCAACAGAGGCTGCTTTGTTAGCAAGAGTTCCAGATGGAGACCTGATTTGACAGTAAATGACTGTATTAAGTTTGAGACTACTCATTCATTCAGCTATTAAATGCTTTGTTCATCACTTCATCTTTTTCCTAAAGGGAATTTTAAACTGTTCAGTGTGTGACAACTAACTGGTTAAACGGATACCCAGTGCATGTGGCAGCGGCTGCTACTGAGCTGTCTCTGAATTGTAGCAGCTCCAAAGGATCGGGGCTTGAGACCTTTAAGGCAGGCGTTTGTCTGGCCTGAATGTGGATTGCAGTAAGGAAATGAACTGATAGCATGGCGAGGTTTAGACATTTTAGTGCAGCAAACATAATGCAGTTTCTTTTTCAGGACAGTGGTGGTGAATATACGGAAGGGAAAGTTTCCTTTCCCTTTGGAGGAAGGACGCCCGCCTCTCAGCAGCTCCTGCCCCGTGCTTTCAGTCCGAGAGGAAAGCCTTGCTCCTGTGCTGCTCTTCCAGCCCAGCAGGAGCAACTCCAGCCTGTTGGGTAAAATACGTGCAAAAATAGCCAAAATATCTACCTGGTAACAAACCATTTTTTTTTTTTCAGTCTAACCTCATTATTTACAGTACAGTTACAGAACACAAGCCAGGCCTGTGTCTGTTTTAAACTCCTGAGCCAGGAGCTACAGTTCAGGTGCAGCTCTGCTGCAGTAGCAAAAGTTAAAGGGCGCTGGGCCCGCGCTGCATTGCCTGGTCCGGCTGTGGTCTTGAGCTACAGCAGCCCGTGCTCTTCAGTGCCGGGGCAGTGCTGTGTTGTACGTGCTCCTGGGATGTCTTCAGCTATGTTGGAGCCTCTGAAAATTGCTTGTTTAATGGTTAAGCTGTGAATATCTGTGGAACAGGCCAAGTGCATTCTCTCTCCCTTCTCATGTAGTTTAAGTCTGTAATGTGTAGGTCACAGGACTGCAGTGAGTGGTGATGCTGAAGTCCTTGAAACCATTGGAGTTATTTAATTTTATTTTATTAGAATACACTTTGGAAAACTTGATGCATGTAGTGAATCTGCTGCAACTTGGGATAAATAACTAGGTAATTATATAGATAGTTTTAGTAATATACTGGAAAACCGGTCTGATGTCCACACCGTGGCATTTTATTGCCTTCCCTTACACGCAAAGAAATGCAACTTCTGTGAACTGTCCTCCCTGGTAGAACACTGACCGCTTGCACAGTGTTACAGTTTGCAATACCTTTAAATTTGGCTCCCAGGTTAACTGGAGGCTCAGCTGTGCCAATTCTTTGTGGGGGTGTGTTTTGGAGGTCTAGGTCTATTTATTGATTCATGTGAAGATTTGAAAGATTCTGCCTATAGTTGGCCATGAAATGTGACTGAGTAAATTAATTGACATTGAACGTTAATTATGAATTTACTTGCTGCTGGTGCTATTCCATATGGAGAACTATAGCTTTTTAATACTGTGCAATTGTAATGAAAGAACCACAGGAAAAATAAATGAAGGTGTGGCAGAGAATCAGGTAGCTTAAGCCTGTGGCAGTTCGGTCCACCCCGTGACAAGTGCCGACTTCCCGAGGCTGGCACAGCAGCTCTGCTCGTGAATCAGCCTCTGAACCACGGCAGCTTTGCAGCCAAGCACGTGTAAGCGCGTGAAAGGCGTTTCCCCTGCTCTGCTGGAGAGACGTGACTTTGGGGTTGGTGAACAGCAGCTGCCCCTCTTCTGGAGCGGCAGCCTGACTGTCGGGGCGTCCGGGCTGCTGCAGGCAGTGGTGGCCGTGCCTGGGTGAGTGCTGGCTGACTCCCTGCGTGTCTGCCAGAGCCTGAAGAACCTGTGGGTCCCAGGACAGGTACTGCCTGTTGTCACCTGCGTCCCCAGGCAGGGCTATGCACTGACTGGTGACCTTGGTGTTTTCATGATGCTGTCAGCATGAGTATCTTCCTTATGCTTCTAAGCCTTGTTTAAAAAAAACAAAACAGCGAAGTTAAACACTGCGTAGTTAATGGCCACCTCAGCCTGACGTAATTTGTTGGCTGAGGTTACATCATTCCCATTCATTGGAAAATAATAGTCATTGTGAATTTCTGGGTCTGGCAGCCTTGTGTTCTGCAGCGTGATTTTTTTTATTTATTTATTTTTTTTTTTTTGAAATCCTTGATAAATCGAGTGCCCAAATCTCAAAATGTGTGTATGTGAATTTAGCCTTTCATATTGAGAAGGAAGATGCTTAACCTGAAACTCAAAGTTCTTCAGGGTAGCATTTCAGTATAGAGCAGAACATAAATATTGAGTCGGTTTTAATTTTTTCAAATGCATACGTAGTAAGAGCTAAGTGTCTGCTTAAATTTTGTGTGCAAACCAAAACACCAGTGTTAAAATTTTCTCTCTGGACTATTGAAGATTGAATATTTCTTTTTTTGATTGTCAGCTGAAGTGACATATGTGAGATTATAACCCGGAAGGCTGTAACTGCTTCACCACGAAGTACATAGGTATCTCTACCTCTTGTTCTTAGACTTGAACAGTTTAAGGTTACCATCCTTTTCTCCCAGGATTTTATGCCTGGGTAAGTAAGATTTTTTTTAATTGACCCAAGTTAAGTATTATCTATATGCCATGCTTTTTGGTATACTGCTTAACCTGCATGCACTCTCCCCTTTGAAAAGGAGCGAAGTCAAGTTGCAAACAAGTGTCAGTCCTCCGGGTGCTAGTTTTGGAGTGCAGTAGAGTGGCTGGAGCTACACCAGGTGTGGCTCAGGGGCTTTCATGTTCCTGCTCAGGCTGCCTGCACTGACAATACATTGAAGGTGAAGCAGCTGCTCCCCAGGAGGGAGCCATGTCACTTTTTCATTTGCCCCTGAAAAACTTCAGGAACTCACCTGATGCTCTGCTGTAAGGATATTTTTCCTTTGGTGAAAAATACAATGGCTTGTTCCATGTTGTGCTGTACTGGTAACAGCCAAAAAAATTGGGGGCTGCAAAAGTGTAAGGGCAACACGCATGTGTTCCCCCCCCCCCCTCCCTCTGAGGGCAGCATCTTCCTCATGATATGCTTAGAGCAGAGCTGGAGAGTTCCCAAGTGCATTGGAGATGCTGGGCTGGTTCCAGTGCTGTTTTTTCCTCATTAATGCAGTGAGGTGGTGTCTCTTCCCTGCCACCCAGCTGCACCCCTTGCTTTCCTCCCTGGAGGAGCCTACAGCACAACTGCTGTTACACAAAGCAAAATAGCTGGGCTGCAGCAGGTGCTGCCACAAGCTGCTGCTTCCAGTCTGAGGGCTGCGCTGGGCAGGGGCTGCTTGCACTATGTGTACAGGCTCGCGTTTCAGGAGCCTGAGGGACTGGAGATGATAGGTAAAAGGAGCGTGAATGTGCTGCTAACAGCTTGCCTTAAATCACTGACATTACAGCGGCCCGCACTACTATTGCAATCCTCAGTCTTTCTGTAGTTAAATTTCTAAATGCAACAGGTTCTGGAGGTCTTACAACTTTTCTATTTTTAAAAAGCTCCTGTCTTTGCGAAATTGCACTCTTCAGATGAGCCCTTTCTGGACAACGCATCATTTTACACACAGACAAAATACCTTAGTCTCCCATGGTCGTGCTGTAGCCCCCTCCTTCCCCCCCTCCTTGTAAATTATATTTGGCCTGAAGGTTGCCTGCTGTGGAAGCAGTGTGTTTACTTGAATGTCACTGTTTTATGCAGTTACAGCTGCCGGCTCTTGCTCTTCTCTGGGCCCACGTGGCACCTCCGTGCGGTGGCAGTGGAGTTGGAGGCTGGCTGCTGGTTTTATACTTCCCCATGTAGTAAATGTTAGAGGGCTTTGCATAATAGTGCTTAATATTTTGAAGCGGTGACTTTTTAGTCATGTTAAACAGTTATCTTAAAATATTTCTACTTTCTTATCTGCAAGTTTAACATAGTCTTTTGAAGAGGAAATGGGCTGGTAGGAGCGGCTGGGTGGCCTCATGCTGTTGGTTCCTGAATGTCTTGGGTTCCAGAAGTGGCTGCAGCGTGCAGGGTTAGGGCCTAACCCGGGGCTCTGGGGGCTGTACTGGCTGGTCTTGAGGGCATGAAGCAACCGCAAGTCATTAACAGGCTGCAGGGAGGTGACTGTCAGCATGGGCGAGCTGATGCAGCTGGATTTCTTGGAGTACTTGCTTGTGGATCTCAGCCCCAATTTAGTCCTGTCACCCCTTATGGCAGGTATGCAATTTGATGGTATATTTGCTCCCAGAGCAGTAACTAACCAAGGAAACAGTGAAAGCACACCTTTGTGCAGCTTTCATTGACCTGCATGTGACCACAGCTAGCTGACCAATCCCTCGGTTCCTCAGTAGACCCTCAAGGGTACGTAGGATCAAATCTGCTCTTCTCCGTGTCAGGAGTGATTTTTGCCTTTTCAGACTCTCCAGTAGATACCGTGTGTGATCCGATTCTGTCACGCTGGGAAACGATGAATGTATTGCTTGTCGTGGAGCAAGCCATGCTTCCTCTTCTAGACAGCACATTCCCAAGTGCTGTGTAAATGTAATGCTTGAAAATGGCTGGAGTAAATTCTGTTTCATGTAGGCCCCTTTTTGTAAAGGGATGTGGCCAAATTTGAAAAAACAAGCTAGGGACAAAGTGGGAGAAGGTCAAGATGATGCATCTATACTGAGTCCCATTTGCTTTGTTGCTTTACAGTTACTTTTTGTGTATCAAATTTTGCTCACCATTGTCTGGAACAGAATGGAAACAGCATCTTACAGAACGTGCAATCTAAGGCACAATGCAAATAGGTTGTAATAAGGAGGTTGTCTTTATTTGATAGCAATCCTGAGTGCAATGTTCTTGTCGTGTCCCTTTTGAAAAGCATTAAGTGCAGTCTGAGATTTTTCTTTACTTAAAAGCAAAGCATTGGTTTGTCCATTACTGACTTCTTGTGGAGTTTGTGCCAGATGTATATTAAATATTTTGGTGCTTTTTCTAATCCAGGCTGCCATTCATTTACCTGTGAGATTATTGTACTTCTGTATATTTAAATGACCAAGCCCTTAAAGAAAAATAACTCACCACCACCAAAACCCAACAACCTTTAGTCACCATGTATCCTTACTACTGCAGCTTTGTAATGTTCCAGAGGTTCTGGGTTTCCTGTATTCCAGTAATGTCTGAGGGAGGGTGGGGAGCAGCTAGAGAAACCTAATTCACTGGAAAGGGACCTTGCACGTTGTTCCGTGCGTTACTGAACAAATGAGTAACTTTGTGGTGTTTACATAATGACACGTTGGTGTTCACTCTTTTGTGCTGAAGCTTTGTACAAAAATGTCTTATTTAAAGCTGAAGTCCTTTTTACATTTTCAATTAAAAGGGGAAAAAAATAATTATTTTTTCATGACTGTAAATAGGACTCTTGCTAGTTTTATTTGTAATACAGTTTCTCAAACAGGACTCTTGGATGCTTACTAGTGCTTCTCAGTCCTTGCTGGGATGTGACCACATCATTTTTAAGTGTATGGCCTGAACCCTAGCTGCTTTTGTTGGTGTCATTCAACGCTGCAGCGCACGTGTCTACAAGGAGCTGCTGGATGTCAACAGTCTTAACAACAGGAGGGTGATCTTGCGGAGGGATGAGTGCAGAGGTCAGGTCAGGCTGCCATTCACCCCAGGGGCCAGCTCACCGAGCTGACACCGCGGTCTCTGCTGTGCTCAGGTAAGCAGCAGGGCAGGGCAGTGCGGGATGAAGGACTGGCCACCGTTCTGGTTGTATAGTGACACTGCCACCAGTGTCAGTGTACTCATGCCTGTTTGCAACAGCTAAAGCCTAAGGCTGCCAGGCTCACTTGGCCTGGATACATTATGGTTTTAAAAGGGAGGAAGGAAAAAAAAAAAAAAGGAAAAGCTGCATTCATGTTTAATAAGAGAGTTCCTTTCAGGAGTGTTGAAGGCTTTAAATTCTAGGTATGAGAAACACTGATGTGAGCATCTCCTACTCACTCACTAGTACTGCCTCTGAACAACACTGCATTCACTTTTCCCCGCTATTATTTTGCCTGCTCCTTCATGCAGCCATAAATGGCTCTTTGCTCAAGAGCTGTGCAAAGCAAACTTGGGATCGAAAGTAGGAGGGTGTGATATTCTGTCAGCTGTAGTTCATCATGTCTAAGTAATAACTCTTTCAAAATTATCTTAGCCTATTCCAATTCATCCCAAGAAATCCTTTGTCTCAAACTTTGTAACAAATGTTTCCTTTAGCTTTTTTTCAATGCCCAAAGCTTACCTAGGCATCCTTGTGCTTGCAAATTCAGTTTATTACCAAGAGATGGTCAGCCTTTATTTCTAGGTGGCAGTGGCTGCAAAGCACACAGCTGAAGCTGTTCAGGCTGTAAACCATCGCATCCTTCTGCTGGTCATGTACTGTTACAGCAGCTCTGCACCCAGCTGCCCCCTGAAACCACCTGTGACGTTTGCACAGGTATGTGTGTCCCTCAAAAGGGCCCTTGTCCCTCCCCCTGCAGCCACTGTAGAATTTTTTTTTTGAAGGGTGCTGGAAGGTGGTTAAGGAAGAGAAAGTGGAGATTGTCCAAAAAGGATGAATCACCCATTCCTCCTTTCCATGGACTAAGGACAGTACTTTCCCAGAAAGGAGGCAGCAACTGCTTGAGGAGCTGGCACAGCACATTTCCAGAGATCCACGCAGTTCCCAAGAAGAGCCTTTAACTGTTGAGCAGCTGCTATAGGTACCACATTAGCTTAGCTTAGCTTACTGGTTTGTGGCCTCCAACATTTTACTGAACACAACCCAGCTCATCCATCAGGCTCCTCCAAGGAACCAGCTTGCTGAATTAGAGCACAGAGCAACAGTGATTGGGGTTTTTGCAAAAATACTGCCTCTACGTTGCCCCCAGCTCTTCCTCCAGCACTTGCCTAGGTCACTGCCAAGAAAAATGCTACAGCAAGAAGGGTTAACAGGAAAGCTATTGTGCTTTTAAGATGGTTTGAATAGCTTTTATTTTTAGACTTTATAAAAGATACAGTGAAAGGCTATTGTTCTTATGATAAGGGGGTCTTTACAGAGACATCAATATTTAAAGTAATTAAGAATATCTTAACAAAAGATTGCTTAAAAACATGGCAGCTTAACAAGCACTGCTCCCTCCATTATCTTTTATTCCCATCAAACCAAGGCCAGACTGTGATCCATGGATGCTGCAACATAAACAAGAGATGTTATTTCTGTTCAGGGTAGCAAAGTTAGCTGGCCTATCAGTGAGGAGCCAGGAACCCCCTGTGTCAGCACACTGAAAAACTGCAAGGTTGTTCTTTGTTTTTTTCCCAGCCAACCATGAGTCATCATTCTTTTTAAACAAGAAGCCTGGGCTGAACTATCATTCCTCTGGGAAACAGTAATTTGGGAGCCTCAGTTGGCAAGAAACCTCTTCCAGGCCTGAGAGGGTGCACCCTTTTTCCCAAACTGTCCCAGACATGGCTGAGTTATGCTGAAGCAGCATTTGACACCACGCTTCTGCAAGAAACCAGTTGTAGAGGGCTACATTCAATCAGCATTTGTCTAATGAGGGAAGAATTGCTGCTGTCTCATTTTGCACGCTATTATTCTTTGGTGTCATGGGAAACCAGCTAAATGATCTGTTCTCAAGGAAAATAAATTGACGTTACCAACAACTGCCCAGGTAGAGCGGGCCATGCCAAGAGCTGCCTTTGGGATGCACCCTTGCTAAAATGGCTTGTCACAGGCACTGAGCCCAAACGGGCTTGGGATGCCTCCCCCCTTGCAGGGATGGTGGTCAAGAAGATAATACAGCAGCACATGTCCTCTCCTCAGGAAGCTTTGCAGGTAAGAGTGGGGAGCTGGGCCTGGCTGCGGAACCTGACAAAAGAGCTGCTGCTCTGGTTCCCTGCTTCTATAGCAGAGCCTGGCTCATGTCTCCCCAGAGGCCTGGTGCCCCTTCTGTTGAAGATGAACTTCAAAAAGACAGGGATAGATGTGACCCTTGTCTGACTGGCTGAAGAGCAATACTTAGAGAACTGAGAGAAGACTGCTGAACTAAGAATATATTTAGTAACTAAGGCCTTGCCTGGGAAAGATTCAATTTTCTTGTTAATAATTAAACAGTGACTGGCCATCCATGGCACTTCAGGGCCCTTGGGAAATAAAGGGAGCCTACCCCATATGGAAGCATCCCTGCTATTACCTCAGGTCCAACTCAACAACTGTGTCTTTCCTATGAAAGATAGCAGTGTTTTTTTTTTTTTTTTCTTCCCCCCCCCCCCCAAATCATGCTTTTATAGCCCTGACAGAAGAATGGAGTTAACCTGGATCCCTGATCCATGGTAAGGATGTGAAGCATATAAGGCAGGGTACCACCAGAGAACTGGTAGATGGTGCAGGGGAAAGAAGGGGGAGGGGTATGATTTTAATTTTGTTAACAAAATAACTTGACCATATATAAAACACTACCAACACCTAGTAGAACTTCTGAAGTGTGTTTCTCTCCCTCCTTAAATGTCTTTCCTGCAAGGACAGTGTAGTGAGGGAGGGGAGAGGACTCCTAGCAAAAGAGAGGCAAGTTACCTGTTTGTTCCAGGGAAGAGAACGACACACAAGGTATTCTTCTGCAGACTTCTATAAAGCTTTTTTATAATCTGGTCCAACTTCTTCACCTTTTTCCTTAGATCCTGCTCCTGTGTAACAGAATACAAGCATTGAAATCCCCTATTCTTCTACAAATATGTAACAATCACATCTGAAAGTGTTTATACAGAGACTGACCCTGGAGCTGTGTCAGGGATGGAAGGGGCGATTCTATTTTTGGATAGCTTGTGGAAGTGCAACAGCCCAGCTGCAGGGAGTGCCACACACCCTACTCACACGGCACTGCAGCTTCCTCCACTAAAAATGGGAGCTGCACCTACATCTATCCTTTCCTGTAGGCTATACAACTTGTCGCTTCTCTCTGACTTCCATACGCATCCCTATACCTGTGCATTGCCCAGTGTGCTCTCAGCTGGAAGGCTGCAGTTCCCCTCTGTGGAACTCACTGTTCCATAGGCCCAGGCTGTTTTTCAGTTATTCTGTACCCCACTAATGCCACGTTATCTCCTGGGATTTACATCTCCAAGCTGCCTTATGAAAATTGAGCCATGGCAGCCTCTGCACCAGCAGAAGATCCAACTGCTACATACAGCTCTGTACCTAAGCCGCCTCCCAGTGACCACCTCTGGTTCCCAGGGCAGAGGCAGTTCCATGCCATTATCCTCGCTAACAAACTGCAACAAACGCCAGCATAGCCTTAAACTCACAGAGTCAGATAGAGGCACCGTCTTCTCACATAAGCTGTTTCCTCCTTGCTTCCCACTGCTGTGATTCATTTGCCAAATCCATCTCCAGAGGTGACCTGAAGCAAGTGCCTTCCTACTTCTTAACTTGCTGCCCTTCACAGCCCAGCTGTTTATAACTTCAAGGGCATCCACAGCACTTTGTGATGTCTGGAATTCTGAAAAGACAAGAAAGGGATTACCCTTTGCCAGTTATGATGCCCTGTTCTTTGGCACCTGCAGGGCCATGCTAAAAAGGTAGAGGGTTAAAGGGAATGAGACACTGAAATCACTGCAGTAAGCAGATGCTCATCCTGCAGACAGGTAAGTGTCAGACTACAGAACTGCCAGTTACATGCAACACCACTCATCTGGCTGTTCTCTTCATTTTTTAGAAGTGATTACCTGTCTGTGCAAAGCTTCACAGTAGCCAGCTGTGCTTTCACCCAAGTATCTTGAATACTGTCACTTGGAGCAGATGTGAGGTTCAGTTGCTCTTGCTGTGTCACTGAATTTCCCAGCACTGCTGAACAAGCTTATTTGAAGGAAATAACCAGGCTGCATGGCAAAGCTACTTACTGAGGAAACAGCAGTTCCTGTGCCTTCCACTCTGGAGATCCTTTGGCAGGAACAGAGTTTCCAGGCCTTCCAACTGGCTGAATTCTTCTTGCAAGTCTGTTTCGCTTAATGACTTCTTTAGACCCGCCACATAAATCACACCTTCGTTTTCTATGTCCTGTTCTAGCTCCTGTATCAGAACATCACAGTCCAGCGTTGCAGCAGTGACAGGTCTCTGAACCTGGGTTAGGTCCAACAGGAACACACACAGCACATCAGCCAAAGCAGCCCTGTGTTCTGAGCTTCTGTTTTAAGTGATTCTGTCCAATTGCCAAAACTGTTAGCTATTTTTCCCTTCCGTGAACAATGTAATTAAGGAAGGATAGATTAATTAGTCATGAAAAACATGTCTGTAATGCAGGACAATTAAGAATACTATGTATGTGGCATTTTAACACCTGGTTACTCAGCTCCTCATTTTTAAGACACAGTTGCCAGGTCAGAACGCTTTCTAACCCTTTCTGCTGGCAGATGGCAAAGAAAGAGGGCAACAACTTTCTGCCATCTCCTTTCTGCCAGTGGCCCTAAATTGTCTAGAGACAGGGAGATGGCAACAGCACAGCCAGCCAGGATTCGCCCAGACTCTATGCTCAGGGTAGGCACTACGAAGTGACATATTAGTCAGTATTCCTGTGCTACATGTAACTTAGGCTTTTGCTATTTACTTTGTTTACCTTAATGCAGGAACCTGCTACCTCAGCTCCATCTAGGCTTTCCACAGCAAGCTGGGCAGCTTCTAGCACCTCATACTGGATACAGACGTAGGGCTTGAAACAAGATAATACACTTCAGATTTATGAATAATACACATTAGCCCTACCCCTTGTTGTAAGTTGTGTTTGTTTTTGTTTTTTTTTAATAGCATATAAAAAGGGTAGGGTGGGTAATACAGGTAACACTCCATACACTGTAGCTGTTTAAAAAACCTTCAATTAACTTGGCAATTATTAGCAACCTTGTTTTGCCACTAAAGGCCTTAGCATATCAATTCTCTTGAGAGGAACAAAAATCATCTTGGTTTCACCAGTACTCAGTTAAAGCTCTTCAGCTTGAGCAGCATTGTTATGCCACATCAGCTATGCTTCTTTTTGCTGTGTGCAGCAGCTTTTATATGTGCTGAATTGTTGTAGCTCATGACTAAGCAGCCAGAGAAAAAAACACAAGAGACAAAAAAAGATATTTAAGTGGTTCTCATCCCTATCTATCCTAGAGGTTACTCTGGACTTCACTGCCTGTCAAACTGAATGCCTTGAGTGCCCCTCACCTGGTACGTTTCTGTTACCACTGTCAGAGACTGGATTGGTCCACACTTCCCAAATTCTTTTTTCACAGACTTCAGGCAGAAACTTTCTTCAAAAGGACCTGCATAAATTGTCAGCATGTCAGTCAGCTTGCTTCTCACCTGTGGGAACACAGATTAGAAAAGGAACTTCACAAAGCATACATGTCTCTTTCCAAGTTGAGCAATGAAGACTAGTATTGCTAAAAAAAAAAAAAAAAAAAAAAAAAAAAAGAGGTACCTTCTCACAAAATCCAGCAGGAAGATGAGATGCAATGTACTCTGGACCCAAACTGAACTGAACGATACTGAATGTGGAGAGGGGAACATCTTCTAAGGCTCTCTGAAGAATCTGGGAGGAAAAGAGTACATATGGCTCAAAGAGGTGCAAGGTAATTGTACTGCAAAAGATCAGAAACAAAGCTCTTGAATTTAGTTCTCCACTTTAATTGTCATTATTGTCCAAGGAAGCCCTCAGGCAGAAATTCTTCTTTAGTGAGTCATGAGAGGGTGATAGAGGATCAAAGCTTATTTCTGAAATAAGAAAATGGATTTAGCTAACCTGGTATTAACACTATTGCTAACGCTACCGTCAGCCAGCTTTTTAAAATAGGACTCATCAACCCACCCCCAGAACAAGAACTTCAAACTACTTTGAAGCTTGCTTAGACCAACCCACCCAAATCCATTCACCTGTTTGTTTGAAGTGCTTAGGTTACTCTGACACAGGCCAGAAGAGTCCACTTCTTGTCTGCCTAAAAGGAGGGGTTTTTGGCCAGTCACCTGCAAGCAGTCTAAAAAACTAGCGGAGAGAAAAAAAGCTGTGATGCACAGTAGTTATTGATACGGTGAGTTAAAAGCATGTAAGGAAGTGCCTGTCACTGAGAAATGACACAGTTCATTAAAGAAACCTTAAATAATATTCTTGCCCTCAAGATCAAAAGCAGCCTGGAAAATGCTTTGTGAAATTTAAGATACTATTTCTGAAAATTTTACAGTGTTACTCTACAATTATCTGTGTCTCTCTGAAGGCACTGGTGGCTTTTGAAAACATAAGATACTTCTATGATTTCACTGAGGATTTGATCAAAGGAAAAACATGCGTATCTGAGAATCTTATTACCATGGTTTGGATAGATGCGGAGGATCATTCGACTGCTTCTGGACCCTACATCCTTGTGGCTGTAACGCAGATTTGTTCTGTGACACCTCAGTCAGTCTTTCAGTTGTCAGCAGCATTTCCAAATTTAGTTCTGCTACCTTGTGGAAGGAAGAAGATGAGTAGATTGGTTTCATCTCAACTAATTGTAGCTAACCAAATAGCATGTGCCTTCTCTATGAGTCACCTAGGCACATTCCACAGTAGTGGAGAAAGACAAACATTCATTTTTTGCCTTATTATTTTCTGTTGTCATTTTAAGCATGCAGCACTTAGGGCATCAACCAGCACATCCAAAACATCCTCTCAAGAAACCAACAGTACAAGGGGATTCAAAAAACCTCCTGCCAAAACATATGAGGTCCTCACTTCTTTATTTAGAAAAAAAATGATAGGTACTCCTGTAGGCTGCAAGCATCTGAATCTTTCTTCCCCCAATGCCCCTCTGCAAGATCAGCCTGATTTCTCTTTTAAATCAGTAAGAGGATGGGCAAGAATGCTTTTTCTTCGTATACACAACTTGTATATTCTGCTGTTAAAGATATTAGATATAGCTACCTTTGCTGGTCCTTGCTCAATAAAGAATTGAGCCAGTTCCAATGCAGCTCTTGCATCTTCTGTAGGATCATGACCAAGGTTCTGGTCACACTGGATCTCCTTCCTAGGGCATCAAAATTAGGTGTACTGGCAGGTTATCTGTTTTTCCATACTGACCAACATCTCGTCTTTTCTAAATTGGGTCCTTTTCAGGCAAAATAGCTTTCCCCTCTCCAAAAAGGATTTCAATTCTGTGCAGCAGTATTCTTGTGAAATATTCCCCAAAGTTACTGCAAGAAATATTTTTGCAACATTGAGCAAAACACCGTTTACAGGGTTTGACAGAAGCAGCAGTAATACTTGGTATTCTGAGGCATGATTATTTTTAATTTTGCTTTTTCCTTGACCAATGACCCAATGCACAGGCAGGGAGGCAACCTCCAAGTCAGTGAGGTTTGGAGCTACAGAGTAAATGGTGCGTGCTGGATTGTTAAGATGTGCTATGATAGCTAGCATAGCAAGGGACATGATTAAGTCAGTAAATTATACTTCTATAAGTTAGCTTTTCTTTCTAGATAACTGCAACATATCTCATTTATGTGAGCCAGAGTTCATTTGCTGCTCTACAATTTCATATAGTGGTAGAAGTGCAGAAAAGCTAGTTTTGTGGTTCACATACAAATGAGCTCATTACTGGTTGTGTCATAGCATCCCTGCTTGCTCAAAGATAAGCCAATTTATGACACTGCCTGATGTTTCAAGCACACAGTAAACTCCTCTTTATTGTCTGTTTGCACAGCCTGCTCTCCTTCCTTTTGAGTTTTATCAGAAGGAAAAAAATTCTCATCCTACTGGTGGAAGAGCAGGACCCTATAGCCCCCATAACAGTTTCTAATACTTTCCATGACAATGCAAAAATAATCTTACCCTAAAACAGCTTTGGCTAAAAATTTTAGCTTAAATCTTCGACCTTCATTTCTGGCAAAAAGCAGTGAAGTATCAATAACACTAGGGTGGATCATCTGGAGGAGAGAAAACATCACCAGTTTAATTAAGAACAGCACTCACATAGAATTGGGCAGTGACTCCATTATCTGTGCCTCTGGCCTTTCATTTCAGTTGCCTATTTGTCACTGACAGATAACTGGTTCAGACAAGAGAACACATGGGAACCATGAAACAGCCCCAAATGTCCTTTCTAATGCTCTGTTGGGAAGACCAAGGTGGGGTTGGAATGACTACGACTCAAGCATTTTGGCCGGTTAAATTCAATACAGGAAGGACTTTAGTTCTTCCCATGACAGTGATCGAAAGCACCTGGCTGAAGCAGAAAGGTGAAGCTTCTTCCTTTTGGGTTCTGAACAGCACCTTGCAGGTTTTATAGATGGAAGGGGAATATTTCTCTTTTAAATCCTTACAGCCATAAGGCTATTCATAATGAAAAGCAACTAACAAGTGTTTACTGATTAAAAAAAAATTGAACTTTCAGACCTGAAACGAACAGCAGTTCTGGGAAAAATACTCTTAAAAGCATACTCACTTCCAAAGCCTGGAGATCAGCATTTAGAGAATGACCCACCAATACTGCATCATGCGGCAGTATTTTTTTTAGTCTGCTTTGTATGTCTGGCAATCTTGTTTTCACCGGAAGCAGCATCTTCCTTGTGATTCCCGAGAATCTTCAAAACAGAAAGTGGAAGGAGTACAAGCTGTGCATCAGCAACAGCACTTACTGGAGAACATTACAAGCAGCATATGTAAAATAAGAACCCAGTGTAACAAATGAGAGAATGCAATTTATTGCTTCCTTAAATGCATTCCAACATAAGAGGATATACTGCACAAATATTAAGCTGCTACAGTTACCATATCTGTTTCAAAAGTTTGTTCTTTTTCAAGCATAACTTAAGTGATGCAGTTCTTAGCATCAGATAGCACAGGTAAGGAAATATTGCAAAGTTGACATGGAAGGAAATGCTTCCAAGTAACCTGAGGGAATTGGCACTTCACCTCCTGGAAACATGCAGGCAAAGTCTTGGAGAAGACGTGGCTTGAATTTTGCCTTCTTTTGTTATAATACTGAGCCCAGCCCTAGAGCTTGAAGTGAGTTTATGACCTGCACTGTTCATTTTCTACAGACGAGCAAACTTAGCTAGAGAGCAGAGACCCAGACTGCAATCCCGTACTCTTACTCACCCTGTGTCCTACTTTATATCTGGAAGTAAAGAGTAACCTGTACTGTGTATCATTAACTTTTCCTAGAACACTGCAGAATGATAATGCTTCTGTCTAGACACAGGGGCACTGCACAGCAGGGAGTGCATACATAATGTTGGTTATTCTACCCACAAAGCACAAACCAGATTCTTAACACCAAGTACAATGCAGTAGACATTGGTGAGTAGACAAGCGTACAGACCAGAGTCTTCTGCAAGGTCCTGTGTTACAGGCTTGATTTGAAAGGCTTGTAGCTCTTGAAGAGATAAGACACTTCAGTACGACTCACCTGGTGCGGTAGTTCACTATTGTGCTTTCAGGTTTGACTAGTTCATTCAAGAGGCATTGACCCTGTGCATCCACCAAAGAGACACGAGTGACTTCATTCCCCCTTGCAGTCAGGCACTGTCAGGAAAAAGCAGAGGCAGCTTTTGAATCAGCACAACGCTGCCATTCAACAACCTTAGCTGAGATCTGCTTTGGCTACAGCCAGCATCACTGCTAAGGAGTTGCTTTACTTAGAGATCTGCCAGTTATAGTTTGCTTCATGCTGTAGCATGCTTCGTTTTAATTGTTAAATGCCCACCATAAACACAGCGAACACACAGGCAAGCACAACACAAAGATAGCCTTTACAAAGAAGTGCTGATTTCACAGAATCAGTTTGTATTCTGCACTGCAGGGCTGCAACTGACAGCACCTTCACCAGAGAAGATAAATAGAATTTAAAAGTAGGGCCCAAATCACATTGTTAGTCACTCAATGCTGATGCCAACGGGGCATCTCTGCAAGGTCAGAACTGCACTAAGAGAGGAATCCTCACCACAGCACGTTGCTGAAAGAACTGGGATGGCTAAAGGTGTAGCACAGGGACATCTCTGCATTCCCAAGCTTTGGGGAGAGCTGGGAGAAGGAGAGTTACTGCAGCATTGGTGATGGACCTGGCAGTTCCAGATGCTGTTCTGAAAACCACCATGTAACTGAGTTCTCTGGAGGAGAACTCTGAGTCCTTCCTGTGGTTGTATTAACACTGGTACCATCACTGAAGGGATTGGCAGCAGATGTATTAATACATCTATTGTATATTTTATATACATATATATACACACACACACACACACACATATATATATATATATATATATATATAAATACATTTATTAATACATGGTTTAATAAATGCCCAGGGTGCCTGGCTCATTTTGGAATAGCTGCTTGGAGCTTGATTGCTTGACTATGCTTTGTAAGGTCACACATTTATTTTTACCATTTCACAATCCAGACCAAAGAGGGGGCTGCTGTCTGTCCTCTGCTGATCACACTCTGTATGCACATAACCCTTACATCCAGGGGAGCCTAAAATGAAAAGACACCTGTGAACAAGACACAGACCTCCCTCTTCTAACAGAAGTCATGTATCTTACATGACCAGGCATATCATTAACTGGCAAAATTAAAAGCAAACAAAAACCAACCCAGCCCAACCAAGCAAAAACCTCAAAAAACTGACCTTTCATGGGATAATCATTTTTTTTCAGCTCTTCTAAAGTTAGAATGTACCTAGTAAGGCCTTGTTTTGATTCTCCGTATTTCCGGATGATGGGATCACATTGCAAGTCTGAGTTTTTAGGAATACATCCACTGTTAGTGGAAATCAAGCCTGTAACATACAGAATCACCTGTCAAGTTCAGACAGCACTCCTTACTTGCAGTTTTCTGCATTAGTATGCACACTAAGAGGTTACACCATTTCACAATTAAACACTATGTGGAACAATAAGATTATATATATATATATAAAATATTATATTTATATATATATATAAATAAAAGGATAAATGATACATGCTGATGTGTGACAGGGTACTTGAATCCTACTCCCAGTTTAGCTACTGGCAGTTAGCTGATTGCGAGCAAGTCACGTCACAAGTCTGTCTCACATTCCTTTCAGTAACAGAACACTTTTCTCATAAGCATGACAGCATAGTCATCTGTTATGTAAGCTGTAAAAGTTCTCTTTTTTCCTACTTTCTGTGTGAAATTCTTTTCCCAAAGTATTATTAGGAGAAAAGACACTCTGTGGCTCAAAAAGAAGCAAACTGACACCAGAATCCACAGCTGTATAAAGTCTAATTATTTTGTAGGTGATTCCCTGCAGATTGCACTTAAAGAGAAATATACCTGACATCTCAGATCTGTGACTGTGCAGTAGGTTTACAGTCAGGATGTTAGAGGACTTTGGCAATACATTGAAAGTAACAGCTGTTCATTCTCCCATTTAGGACTGGAATTCAAGATTCTTTGTTACACTTCTAACAATTTCAGTGAAGTTCTCATTGTAGTCTCTTGCGGGTTTTGTACAAGCCCGTTGGATTACAATCACCTCTATAAAGAGTGTAAAAATAGGAGATCAGTTGTCAACATACCTATTCTTTACCTTGATTTGCAGCTCAGCATAACAAAGAAAACTACGAGCAAATGAGTAATATCTTAGCTTGAATCTACTTTATATCCGTGTATCTATTATTAGATATACATTACAATAAAATAACCACAAAATGGATAACGAAGCATCAGAATTTTGGGTTAAACTTACTAAGGTTTTCTGTTCTTTTTGCATATACTTATGACAGTAAGTCCAACAGAGAGTTACTGAACTAGTTAGAGGAACTAGCCTCTTGGCTATTATACTTGTTCCTTTGTAAACAAGTTTAGCATAGCAGCATGTTGGGGTAGCACAGCATGCAAAGCTATTAAATTACTCTTGAAAGCAAATCACTGTGACTAAAACGGATGGTGCAAAGCCAACCAAGATACCTTGTGCATTGTTTTGAGTTTTCGCATCTGCTCCTTCTCCATACAGGTTGGCTAGGAAGCTGGCTGAAGAAGGTGGTAATGTGAATCTCTGGAGAGAAAAAAAAAAAAAAAAAAAAAGAAAAAAAAGAGATGTTTTAGGAACTTTGAATCACAGCAGAAATGTCAAGTATATAAGGTGCCTCTTTATCCCCACAGCAATAACATTTAGAGAAAGGTGGTTAAAAAAAGTAGCAGAAGCACGTTGGGCATTTTCACAAGAAAACAAAACAAAACACAAACCAAACATTTTGATGATGACGCACACTATAGAATTCTTTGTACTAAGGAAAGATTTGCTTTCCCAGATATGACTGCAAATGCAAGTTTCAGACTTTAATTGATAGAAACTAAAGCACTTCCAGACTTTCCAGCTAAGCTGTGATTTTGTATTTGCTGCAGTTCAGAGAGAATTCTCTAGAAGTTCCAATCAAAGCACTTCTTTCTTCCTTCAAAACCATTGCTTGTAGCTCAGAATAATGCTTTTGGGAAATGGAAGAAATCTGATAGAAAGTGTAAATTGTCAGAGTGAGATTTTTCAATCAGTCATAACTCTGAGATTCTCCTCACTCATAGCTTAAAGTAAATTTCAAATCAACCGAGGTATTTTCAATCTCCCAGGCATCCTGAAGATGTTGGAAGTACGGAGGGCTGAAACACCAATGTATGCACATTTCACCTGGTAAGGCTTCAAAGACTTAAGTCTTGAAAAATCTGCTTCCAATATTAAAGCCATGGTCTTTGTTCTGGGCTTACAAAGGCCACTAACAGATCCTCTCATTGCTTTAGGAGTCAAAAGGCAGACTCTTCCTATTGGAAAGACAATAATTTCACTGCAGCAATAATCATTGGGACGTGCTTTAAGGATTGCAGGAATTTTAGCAGACATCAATATAGCTTGGGGACTTACATGCTGGAACACTTTTCTGAGGTGTTTGAACTGTAAATAGAATTTGTAGAAATGGAGTTGGCTCATCTCATGTAGAACAATAACCACAACCCCTGCCAGGTGGCTTTGGTGATAAATACGGCACCAGCTGCAATTAAACAAAAGAAATCAAAGCAAAACAATCATCAAACACTCTTAAAAACAAACTTGGCACCAACCCAGCTTTTTGGTCAGTCAGTGGCAAAGTGCCAAGTGACTTCAATGAGAAGAGGCTTTTCTAGCTGATCTCAGCCAGCCACATATTCCTAGAAGCAACATAACATGAGAGACAGAAAGAATGAATTGTAGCAAAATTCTGTTACAGTACCATTTCAAGTCATAACCTACCCACCTCATTTATATTAATCAGAATATGAAACATACAAGTAACTTCAGCTGTAGTGATACAGTCTAGTCAATCAAACTGAAGAATGGAATCATTTCATCAAAATGAAAGCTTCACAAAATCACTTTCTCTTTGACAGTAAAAATCCAAAGTGGAGCATTTTGGCCTTTAGCTTTATCATATTTCACCATATTTATGCCATCCGAGGTTGTATACACTCCTCAGCCTCCCACTTCCATTGCTGAGAAATTGCCCCGAAAAAGAGCAGTGATTAAATTGTCCTTCCCAAAACACTCTAGAGAAAACATTTCAATTATATCTGTCATTAAATGTTTTGCATTAATATTTTAACATATTTTTTTTTCTCAGTGTGTTTTTTATACAAAAAATTGTTTAATTTTTGGTAACTACATGAAGCAAAGCTATGAAATGGTAGAATTTTTATCAGAGGAGAAATTGTGGTCTCCAGCCAAGTCTAACAAGAACCATATCTACACAATGCAGTCTGTCATTATGGCATCTGTGCTGCAAGGATTCTAAAACAAGCATCGCCTATGCCTTTAGATAGGTTTTCACAGCATATGAGGACATAAGACAGGGTTGATTCCCAAATATGAAAGTGTTATACCTGGGCTGTGTGACATTGTAGCATTTTCCCAAAGCTGCATACTTTAACAACTCATAAACTTGGTCATGGCTGATTTCACAGTCCTCACCAAATAAAGCTGCAGACAAGCGAGATGACTTTTCCTGCAGAAAGGAAAATGCCAGTAAAGAAAGTTCCATGTGATCACATAAGTTTGCAGAAAATGAAGTCAATTATACAGTAAAAGGAAACTATTTACCACTCAGGTGCAATCAACTACACGTAAAATAACTCTTCCATTCAGTATGGGCAAAAAGTTCCTTTCCAGATCCCACTTCAATATTAAATTCACTGTCAGTGTTTCAGTAACCCAGGTCCTCTAACTTCACAGATGTATTTTGTAACAACGAACATGTGAGGACATATATAGTAAGGAGACTTTTAAGGTTACTTAATTTTCAAATATGATGTGCTATAGTCTCAACCCCTTCACCCACTCCCTGCTGTAGAGCTTTGGGCATTTATAGAAGAGTTATATGTAGCCATTTGTTCTGTTGAAACTCATTTACTTCATTTACACTGTGTCATCTGCTTCGGTGGATGGATCTGCTGGCCTCTACAGGAAAAATGTTTCGTTACTATGCAAGGCAGATACGAGGAAAAAAGCATCAGACTAGATGAGATGAAATGAACGCAACCGCACAACTCTGCACAACAGCTCTTTAAGCCATGATCCTAAAATCAAGAGTTCTCCCAAGCTGGCCAGCAAGCAGGTACATTATTTTGGAGGCCTCCATTACCCATCTGCCCTGTTCCGATAGCGCTCTTTTGGCCTGCAGTTTTTACAGATACTCTTTTTTACCTAATGAAAAGACACTGTGGCATACTGATGTCATAGCTGAAAAGAAAAAATGAGGAAAAAAAGCACAAACAAGCAACCAACACTACAGATGGAATCCCGCAGGGGGCTTACTCGGGTATCTGCCTTGCTACCAGGCAGTGTTTTCCCTAGCACGCTACCGAGCCTCGTGCTCGGTAATTGCGGCAGAGCCTGCCCCCTGGGCTGTGCTGGTGCAATTTAAGGCCCGGGTTAGAAGTTAAACAGAGGCGCCAGCCTGTGAGGCTGAGCGGCCAAACCCCCGCTAGGAACCCGCAGCGCCATGGCCCCCAGCCCCTCAGGCTGACCCGAGGCTCCCCGCCCCGGCCGCCTACCTTCGCCTTGTGCCGGCCGCCCCGTTCCGTCCTGCTCCTCTTCCGAGCCGCCCCCAGCCCCTCCGCGGTGCCATCAGCCTCGGCGGGCCTCTTGCAGGCGTTCCCGCAGCCGCTGCCAGCCATGACCCCGCTCCGGGCCGCCGGAGCTTTCCTCAGGGCCAACCCCGCCCCGCGGCCCCGCTCCGCCCCGCTCCGCCCGCGGCCCGGCGGGAAGCTCGAAATGGCGGCCGGCGGCCCGCGCTGAGGCGGGGATGGCCACCAAGCGCCTGGCCAGGTGCGGGCCCCGAGGGCGCCGGGAGGGGAGGCCGGGAGCGGGGCGAGGCGAGGCGAGGCGGGTGCTGAGGGGAGCTCGGTGCCGCCCGCAGGCAGCTGGGGCTGGCGAGGAGCAGCGGGCGGGCGCGGAGCGGAGCGGCGGTGACGGCGGAGCAGCGCTTCGGGCACCTGGTGGTCGTGGACCTGGAGGCCACCTGCTGGCGGGGCGAGCGGCGCCACAGCCCCGAGATCAGTGAGTGGCGGCCCAGCGGGCCCTCGGCGCCTGGTCGCCCTCCGCTGACGGCTCGGCCCGTGTGTACGCGGACGGAATGACCTCCGCGAGCAGCTTTAACCTTTCTGGCCTGTTCCTTCCCCGTCTCGTTCTGGTTTTGTCGCAGTTGAATTTCCAGCAGTCCTGCTGAACACCGCCACCGGAGAGATCGAAGCGGAGTTCCACACCTACGTCCAGCCCCAGGAGCATCCCGTGCTCTCCGAGTTCTGTACGGAGCTGACCGGCATAACGCAGGTGTAGTGCCGTTCTGGGTGAAGTTAAAATTGCTGCTTACTACTATTTTGTGGAGACCTTTAAAGAGGGCTAAGGAGAAATAAGCCTCAAATGAATTCCAGTCCATATTAACACACACATCTCTTCTTCTCTTTCATAAAGAATCAAGTCGATGAAGGGGTCCCTCTAAACATTTGTTTATCACAGTTTTTGAAATGGATTCAAAAGATACAACAGGAGAAGAAAATTGTATTCAATTCAGATACTCCAAGTAATTCTATTTCAGAAGCAAAACCATGTACGTTTGTCACTTGGACAGGTAGGTAGAATTTTCATTTAATTTTTCTGCAAATTAATACCCATTAAAACTGAACATTTGGTGGTGCTAGTAAGATTGCATCTTCACTGCTAGGGAGTCAAAATCCTGTTAAATATTAGGGATATGATATCGGATAAGACTGAAAATATGAATACTGTTGAATTCTGACTTGTTCACTCTATATTTGTCTCCAGGGTCATCACATTTTTCTGCTTTACACAGAGTGCAATGTGTTGCCATTCTCAACAAGTGTAAATGATTTAGTGAGGTCTTCAAGATATTAATGTATCACAAAGTCATTGTTTACTAAGAGCATGCACTCACTTGTCATCTTGAACCATTGCAGCAACCCAAGTGCTTCTCATGTACAAAGGCTTCATGTGTCCTGTACCCATCTGTACAGGATGTTACTAGTATGTTGATTCATCTCTTTATGTAGGTTTTAAGGCATGCTTAGGACAGTTATGGAAGTACAGCAGTACCGGCGACCTGCCCAATTAAACGTCTGTGCTCACTATCTATAGTTATCACGCAAACAGTTGCATTTTTTCTTGCTGATTTTTTTTTTGTAACCCCTAGTCCATTCAGATGAGAGAAAGGCCTAATTGGAAGGCATCAGGATTAAAAAATATAGTAAATCTTCATTTGGTTTTGCTTTTTCTGTGCAGACTGGGACCTGGGTGTGTGCTTGCAGTATGAGTGTAAAAGGAAGCAGTTGCGAAAACCTGACATCTTAAATTCCTGGATTGATCTCAAAGCAACATATAAGGTGAGAAAAATCAATAGACTGACACACTTATACCCATGTTACCATCTCAAAGGCCAAGTATACCTAAACCAATAGCGTATGTTCCAGCGTCTAGTTACTCCTTTGTTTTCTTTCTGTGTTATCACTCAATAATGAATTGCATGCTCTAGAACGGCATGAATTTTAACAGTCTTAATGCTTAGAAAAGTATTGAGTGTTTCTGTTACATAAATGAATGATAATCCCAGAAGATTTTTTTTGAGCTGCTCTTCCTTTCCTGACATCTTTTACTCTGATTGCTGCCTTAACTTGTTTTTCTTATGTTCTTCTTACTGCTTTACACTGCTGCATGGAAAATAGTGATCCTCAGCTGTTTAGAAGGTACATATGGACCTAGTACAGGATTTAAATATATGTATATATATATACAAACTTTGACCAGAAAGTATATTCTGAACAGCATTAGCAATACTGGAAAATGAATATATATATATATATATATATATATATACACACACACATATAAAATATGTATATAAAATGCATTTATACTGAGAAAATGAAAGGCTTTGTGTACGTGTGTTTGTGTTGGTGGGATTTTTTGGCTCATTTTTTCATAGTCTACATTGGAACAGAGTTCTGCCTCAGGGACTAATGGCAGCTGGGTTCCCCTGTGTAGCCAGGGAAGCTCTCAAAGGTTTATCCAGGAGTCTACCTGTCCACTGATACTTGGAGTTTAAGCAGCAGAATTAAGTCTCTGAAGATAAGCAGGGCATTCATATGAGAAACAGGGATTATTAAATGAGAAAAAGTATTATATTTGGCACATACGTAAACTCTTTTTAATGCTTATGCCTTTGCAATGCATAACAGTTTAAATATTCAAGATAGTATTTATCAGTGTATTCCTCAAGGCTGTTGTTAAGGCCTTCATCAATGCAAACCATAAAGTGCAAATGAAGGTAAAATGAGGTAAGATAGAATGGATTAGTTTAAGGCTGGGAGAAGGGATTTATGGTTCTTTCCATTCTAATCTGTTACAGGGTAAGTCACATACTGAGTTACACTTGTCTTCATTTTACAGTTGTGATAAATATTTGGCCTTGTGAGATGTACTATTTGTAAGGTGATATTTCTGAACTGTTTTTCACTCCACTGTGAAGGGGTTTTGAAATGTTTTTTTATTAACCACCTGCATGTTTTTCCCTAGGCCTTCTATAATAGAAAGCCTAAAGGACTAAATGGTGCTTTGCAGGATTTGGGGCTAACTTTTGCAGGACGGGAACATTCTGGTAAGCATGATATGATCATCCTCATTTTAACATACATACATATCTTTTATAAGACTAGATAGCTACTGTTTAGCTTTAGTTAGGTAAATTAAACTAGCTAGTAATATCTACTAGTTAATATAAATGTTACCGTTACTTCCAGGCTATGCGATGTTCTGTTCAACAAAACCATCAAAGTAAGAAAAGACAGATTCTTCAAAGATCAGTTTGTCATTTCTAACCTCATGCTTTGTTTCAGAAATCTTTCCTAGAACTTTTGCCTGTATGTTGCACAAGATCAAGCTCTGGATTGCTAGGGTGCAAAAGAAAAAAGAGCATGGGAAAGATAAGAAAACTTGATCTTCCCTGATAGGTCTGGACAGCTTATTAGTGTAAGAGAATACCAGCGCAATGTGATTTTTTAACTTTTTTTTTGACCTAACTAATACAACTGAACATGGATTTTGATCATTGTGTCTATATATTCAGCTATATGGGTTGTTCCTTCAGATGTTTCAGCACAGGAGATTTTTTTTCTTTTTAACTTCCACTGCCCTTTTCTGAACTATATAACAGTGTCAGAATTATGTGAATCCATTCCATTTATGTAAGGTGTACCTAAATGTCACTTTTCCTCTAATAAGAACCATCCCCAGTAGTAGTTTAAAAGGAAGGCATTAATATAACCATGCTTTTGAAGGGTTGGATGATTCTCGGAATACTGCCCGTCTTGCTTGGAGGATGATTTGTGATGGATGTGTGTTGAAAATTACTAAATCTTTGGATAAGGTTAGTAACTATTTCGTATCTATCCTCCTATTTGTCTTACAGCCTGAAATACAGATGAAGGGTGAGCTATAACAAAACCAGTATCTTGACTATGAATAATAATAATATCCATAAGCTGACACACTTACTAGTTTTGTACATTGATTTCTGAAACTACTTGAGTATTCACTCTCCAAAATCTCTTTTGATATATGGACTCCCTAGGCATATCTGAAGAAGAATTTAATTTCTAGAACACTGAACGCAAACTTCGCTGACAAGACTCCACTGGGAACTAACAGCAGACCTGAGACATCTAGAGAGAGAACTTGTAAAATAAACTCTCTGGCAGAGAAAAACCACAACAGTATTGCAGGATTTATCATAAATTCTAATGTACAAACTGAAGAACAACAGACCACTTGTACTGATTCCTCTGCAGACATCCATGTTGCATCTAGCAGCAGCTCGAGGACTGACTTAAACAATCAAGCCCAAAGCTCTTTGTCAGTGTCTACTGACAGATTTCCTCTTCCTCTTAGACATGTGCAGCAATCTCACAGTAATTTATCAACAGGCATTCAGCAAGGATTGAACAACGGGCATATTATGAGTACAACCAGATACAGCCCAGTACATGAATCAGGACTAGTACTTGTCTCCACTACCATCTCCTCAGTTAACATCTCCACTGAGGATATCAGTACTAGTTCTGACTGTTTACCTCTGCTGGCTGACTGGGAAGATGTAGCTTTAATACCAGAATCTCAATCTGAACAAAAATCAGACTGTGTTGAATTTAAAGATGGCTCAAGTATGGATATTTTAACAGTGTTTGAAGAAGAAACAATTCCAAAGCAATCAGCTGTGATGAGTTCAAATAATCAAAGTTCAGGGAAAAGTGTTGTACCTGTGGAATCTCTCAAATCTATCATTTACAAAAGTCCTGATACTACTATCTATAATGTAGGAACAGTACAAGGGCAGACTTCAAATCTTTCAGCTTTTAAGTTACCATCTGCAAAGGCAAATGCTATTTCATCACAATCAAAATCATTGAAAAATTATTCCACTCCTTTTGAGGTTCCTAAAAGAAAGCCAACTAGTCCAAAAATGTTCCCACCAGCAAAGAAACGGTCTTTCTCTATATATCAAGAAAAAAATGCATCTTTTGATCATTCCTTACCTTTAAGAAGTTTAAACTTGTCCAAAGTATCTCATACCATTCTGAACTCCACAGTCAATCTGAATCAGCCTGTAACAGCTGTGAAAAACGAAAAACCAACTCCCCCTCTGTGTAACTGTGGTCGAAGAGCTAAAAGGCTTTATGTATCAAATGCTGGTCCAAATCATGGCAAAGCATTTTTTTGTTGTCCTGTTGGTAAGCATGACAGTAATAAGAAAGGTTGTGGATACTTCAAGTGGGAAAATGCCTTTCTAAAAGAGAAAACTAATGTTCTCACCCTGAATGCAGGTGCCTCGACCTCTCTTGGAACTTGCCCCAGTACTTTAGGAAATTCTTCCAACAAAAACCGTTTGTTCCTTAGGCCATCTATGAGAACTTGACATTTACTTTTTTTTTTTTTTTTTGGTCTGAATCTTTAATCGTTAGTTAACCACACTTAATATAACCAGGACAGTCTAATGATGTCAGATGTTTTCATCCCATTCTCAGAATGTGACATTGCTTGGTTAATGTGGATAAAAATTGAAAATGCTCAAACATACAATAATATTCATATATTATAAACTATATCATTAATGCAGTGTGAGAGAACAGAAAAAAGTAAATGCTAAGATTAGTATAAGCAGCTATTAATTATACTGTATCATGTATTTTAAATTCTTTGCTAGTCTAGTCCTCAACACTTTAATGCTGTAGATTTTATTTGCACTATTTTTTCTAAATATACTTTCAGTGATTATAACTTTGAAAATGTATTTATAAGTTATCACACTTTTCAAAAGTGATTCTTGAAACAAGTGTTCTTTTAAACTCTTTTTTAAATTAAGTAACAATAAAGATAAAATGCCAGTGACACTTTTCAGTTTATTTAATGCATCTGTTGTACTCTTGACTACATGAATTTTCCACTTCATTTGTATCAGTCTGCCTGCTTTTGTACTATTAGCTATTAGTGTAGCACCAGGGACAGCCAAATGCTGGGGATCAGGTAAGAATTTAAGAGTTGGACATGATGATCTTAGAGGTCTTTTCCAACCTAAATGATTCTATGAATTTATAAAATCCTAAACTAAGAAGGCCATAGTCTTTTACTCTACATTACCGTGTAAATCAGCATTATCTTTTGTTTAAAAACAAAAAAATGACCCTATAAAAGAACTCTACTATTTTCTCCACTCCTTCTGGCGTAGTTCATTTCTTCGAATCTTCCCACTAACAGTTTTTGGCAACTCTTGAACAAACTCCATCTAATGGGAAAGGGAAGAAATTGCAACACAAAATAAGATACAGTTTATCTGAATTTTGACTTACTTAACCTTAGCAGCACAGCCTTATAAGCCATATTATAGTTGATACCTGCTATCAAATAATTCACTACCTGCTACTGAAAAATATTTAAAATATTGGGGTAATTGAAGACTCACCTTCCTAGGATACTTGTATGGAGCAGTAACTTTCTTAACATGGTCCTGTAGCTCTTTCATCACTTCTTCTGGATCATGTGAAACATATTCAGGTGTTAAAACCACAAAGGCTTTCACTACCTTAAAGTTAAAGGAACAACAGTTTAACTGCCAATGAAACACAGCACAACAGTAAGATTTGAAACATTAACCAAACACTTGCTGACAAAACATAGAACAATGTATAGGGCAGATACGAACACCTTTGCCAGTGTCTGCACATGCTCTATTTTTATGGACCAGAACTAATTTATATACATTTACTAAAGACCCATAATTTTAAGTATTTGAATGTTAAGAAAAAATTTCAAATGGTGTTTTTGTTATATTGGATATTGCGGCACCTGTCTCAGTCAGTTTTTCCGGCACAGAGGGATAGATGGCTGATAGACTAGAAATGCCAATTTGAGTTTATTTAGTTTAAAAATTAATCACTTGGCAGACAAATCCAGTGGAAGTTGGGTTTCATCAGCTCTGGTATGCACAAAGCTACTTTTAGATATAAGCTCATTTAATGTGTTTACCTCTCCCCTGATGGGGTCTGGGCTGCTGACTACTGCTGATTCCACCACTGCGGGATGCTCTATTAGGGCACTTTCTACTTCAAATGGTCCAATACGGTATCTTTAAAATGAAAGGTCTTTTTGAAACACACATTTGAAATACACATACTATCACACCTAAATCAGCTGTATTGTTCAAGTTTGAAGATGTATTATTAATCAGTTGAATTACCCAGCAGAAGTAATGACATCATCAGATCTTCCAACAAACCAGTAGTATCCATCTTCATCCATAATCCCCCTGTCTCCAGTGACATAAAAATCCCCACGTATTGTTGCCGCTGTTTTCTCTGGATCATCCTAATAAGCACAAAATTGTATTTTATATAAAAACAGCCTGAAAAATACATTACATTGCATTCTAACATATTCAGTATATAAGTTGCGGTAAAGCCAAATGTTCATAGATTTCAGCTTTTCAGACTGGTCCATATCATTATATGCATCAAATTCAAGTGGGACACAAATAATGGTGAATTATAATAAACATTCACCATTACTAATCCACAAAACTAAATCCGTCAAAGTTTTCCCTTTTTATTAAGGAAATAACAAGCAAAAGAAAGTGGATTTTAACTTGTTAGGCAAGACACTCATTGAACAACTAATTGTGTAAGTGGACTAAGTAACTGCATAAAAAAATGGAAATTCCTCTTTCCTCCCCACAGGCTTTTATCCTTCTAAGTAGAGAATATGTATAGGAAATGAGGCATCAAATTACTTGTTACAGAGATTTAACAGGACATCTACTTTAACTGTAGTAGGGTTCTTACAGTATAGCAAGTAAAAAGAAAAGGCGGTCTTGTAGGTTTTACTCTGATGGCAATATCTCCTTCTTTTCCAGGAGACAGAATATTACCGTTTTCATCTATAATCTGAAAATAAACAAAACATTGTTTTATTATCTTGCACTCAAACTAGAAAACATTAAATTAAGATTATAGAATCTTAGTACTCATTTAAAGTATTTAGTCGAAATATTTCCTGGAAAATCATTCGGAGCAGTAGAGGACAGGTCTTACCCTGACAATTCAAGTGTAAGATCACTGCAAATCCACTGTATTTCACACTGGGTCTTTTATCTGAGGAATTCCAAATACTGTGCAAACATGTATTGAAGTTGGTAAGACCCCAGAGGACGATAAGTAATGGGGTGAGAAAACCTTAAGAACTGAAAGATACTAAAATCTTAAACAATATTGCAAACTGATCTACTGCTAGAATCTGAATCAACAGGTTTGTTATCACCAGGAAATACCATTCGCTCCCACTCTGCCTTAACTCAGTAATTTAAATTCTGTCATTGCCTTAGCATTTGATATTTAACCACCAGTTATCAGTAGGTTGTCATCTATGTAATGCTGTTGAGGTTGATACAACAGGGAGGTTTAGATGCTCACTTTGCACATTCAGTTTGGGACATTTCTTTTTCACTCTTATTTCCTGTTGTATGATGCTACACAGTACAACTCCATGTTAAAGCTTTCAAACCTCTTTCATGGAAAATGATTTTTGAGAGAGCAACAGTGCCACCAGAGGTACAATACCTTGACATCATACGTTGGAGATGGTTTTCCCATAGAACCAGGCTTAATTTTCATTCCCTTAAAATTTGCACAGATCAGCACCTGTAACAAATGTGTTTGTTTTTCTTTCCTTAAATGACAACTTGTACATTCAGTCTTTACCTTAGGTTTAAAATACTCAGCTAACATTGCAAATTTCTGTAAGAA
This sequence comes from Aythya fuligula, assembly GCF_009819795.1. Taxonomy (NCBI): domain Eukaryota; kingdom Metazoa; phylum Chordata; class Aves; order Anseriformes; family Anatidae; genus Aythya; species Aythya fuligula. The sequence continues at coordinate 8,159,366 of NC_045573.1, forward strand.
ATAATAACAGTCCTCATTATAATCATATATCCTATGATTAAACTTCTAGAAATAAAGTACACCCTTAATATCTTGCCCACAGCTCCAAACAATGCCAGTGAATGTTCTAAAGATAGCTTTTAAAGCAGAATTTGGAATGCAGTAATGAGGAATATACCTCTTTTGTGTTAGTTCTCAATTCAAAGCTCACAAGAATGAGTAACAGTGCTTGGATTTTGGGTGAAGACATTACAATTGTTCTAGGACTTAAAAAAACAAAAACCAAACAACACAAAAAACCCTACATTTTTCTACTGTTGCCTATAACAATTGACTTTGTTGTGATAGTTGCGATGAATCCATGTTGTTGGAATGTGCTGAAGGGATGAGGAATATGTAAACCAAATACAACTGTGTAATCTTTCTAATCACTTTTTCTTGGCAACCTGAATGGAATTTATTGTTGTATCTGTAAAGTATAATTTTTCATCTGTAAAGCTGTACATACTGTTTCTGTCTGTCCATAGCCTTCATGAATATCCAGCCCAGTCTGCACTTTCCATTCTTCCATCACATCAGGGTTGATTGGCTCCCCAGCACTCACACAGTGACGCAGGCTTTTGAATGTATAGCTTGGTGGGAAAAAGAAATTAAATAACTGGCAGTTATCTATCTGTTACACCCCATTCAATACTCTGTTCTGGTATTGTGGGAACTTTTCTACACAAAAATACAAATTTTACTGAGATCTATTAATTCTAATTGAACTGTGTAGCATTGAACAGAAACAAATCTGAAAAAAAAAAAGCAAACAAAAATGAAAAACACCTGTTTTACTTCTGTATTATTTGCAAATCTAATAATATCATGTTTCTAACCTTCTAACCCTAGAATCTCAACTGGAGTCCAAACTGAAGAGGATTGATGAAATTCAACACTAATGACAAAAAAAAAAAAAAAAAAAAAGCAAAAAAAAAAAAGCACAGGAGATTTAAATGAAGCTGAAGAGTTTTTCATACATTTCACCAAGCCATACTGACATACATTTCTTGTAGTGTATACGACTGGGGAAACACAGTAGAAAAACAAAGGGAAGGAGAATGTGACTATAAAAGCACTTTGGAGGATATGTTAAGCATGATACCATGATTATCTTATTATAGCTTCAGCTAAACTGCATTTCACTGTTATTCATGAAATCTGAGGTGGCACCCTGACTCTTTCTGACTTTCTTCATCACACATAAGACTCAAGATGTTGAGAAATACAGTCAGAGTTACTGTTACACCATTGTAAATTTGGAATAAAATCAAGGTGAGCTGAGCACTTAGTTCATTGTTTTGATCAAATCCACCACTAGAGGTACTCTGCTTTTTCTTACCTGGACAGTTTATGTTGCACAAACATTCGATATGCGGTTGGAGGAGAACAGAAGACAGTTATGGGGTATCTTGACAGACTCTAGAGAATTTAGAATAAGAAAAGTGAATGTTGCCAATACAATGAAACCCATGAAGTCTCATCTACGTTATAAGACATAATATAATCTCTGTCTATATCAAGCTTATAAAACGTGTGGACAAAATGTTAGTGTCCAAAAAAAAAGTCAGCTCTGCAGTTGCCAATACCGACATATAGCAGTTTTATCTAACTAGTTTCTTCTTCAAAACAGAATCTACATCATCTTACAGTTAATTCACCACACCAGAATTTTGTGCTCTTGAAAGCCTTGCAGTCCTTGTTGCAGAATTTCTTCATAACCTAAGTTTAAGTAGAAACCAAGTGAAACCATAAGGCTACTCTCTGAGATATTCTATAGGAGTAAAACCAAGTGTTCTTCAACAGAGCCTAATGTTATGTAACAGTTTCCAGCCATCTAAGTAAAATAAATATGATGAAGGTAGTCTTTTTCAAGGGATGAAGGGTTGTGTGTGGAGGACATACGACAATATAATGTTGATGCCATTTGTTAAAGAAATTCAGCCTTGCTGCATCTTCACTCCTTAACATGGGATTACTTGGTGTAGGCAACTGAAATTCTCATTTATCTGTTATTATCACTTATTTTAATAATAACACCGAGTGTTCTGCAAATCTCAGTCCAATTTCTTTTGTGCTTCTTTCATGCCTTAGAAAGAATGTTTGCAAGTTTGTGCAGTAAAACCTGTTTTCAGCAGACTATATGATTAAACTGTTCGAATGTCAATTGTGCTTTTATGTATTTGCAGCACTTAATACTGAAATAATGATTCAATATTACCTTTGCAGCACCACGGGAAATGAAAGCTTTGACAAGACCAGCAAGCAAGAACAGTGCTGTTTGTTGCTGGGCCCTCCTCACTTACTTCAAAGACAGTAATTGGGTTGAATTGTGGCATTTTATGTACAAATACACATGCCCCTTGAATCCACGTTGCTATACTAGCCCAAGGTGCCTTTGCCCAGCCTGTGTCTGATGTGCTCCAAATTACGTCTGAATGAGTCAAGTCCAGCCAGTACCTGGTAACACAAGGAAACATGATTCACAATCTGTATTTGGCAGGAAAAAAGACAAGTATTAAACCATCATCACAAGATATGTCATGGAGTCACATCCAACACTGCTTGTCTTGGGTAAATGACACTTAAAAATGGCTGAATTTCTGAGCACAACTGAGACACAGCACAGTGAGGATGTCATCAGAACAGACTGATGTTGCATTTTTCTAAAGGAAGTTATACTGATGGATCTCCTGATTTGTTATTCCTTGCCAGTTTCAGTGAAGTGTACTGCCATATCAATTTTATAAACAACATTGCTTTATAAATGTAAAGATTCTGAACTATCAGCATTTTGTTCCTGTGGGAGTTGCATCTAATCTAGAAATGTGTGAGTTCAGAAACCTCACAGCCACATTTTTTTCTCTTTTATGATACAGACTTTATAAACTTGTGCGGATGTTCAGTTTGGGGTAGTCTGTTAACCGTACACAATGAAGAGGTTATCAAAAGTTAAAGAAAATACTAAAAAGAAATTCGTAAGGCCATTTGAAGGCTACATTCTATATATACTGGCTGGACTCAAAGTATGACTTGCTTACCAGGAAAAACAAACAAACAAGCCTTGTTCAAATTTAACAGAATGATTGTTTTTTAAAAAGTGAAACAAAGGCTTCTGGAAAAAAAACGTGTGTTTCCTCTTCCTTCTGCCATGTGAGCAGCTACACAAACATGTCTGTCAAAGTAATATCCATACCTTGCATTTACTGTGAGGCCAATACCATAGCTGCTGTGGGAATGTTCAGTCATTTTGGGGGATCCTGTAGTTCCACTGGTAAAATAGATGGCCATTGGATCATGATGCTTTGTGGTCACACACTGGTGATTAGAAGGAGCATTTCTTTAAAACAAGCAAAACGATTAATAAAGTGATTTGAAAGTGTGACTTACATGCTCTTAAAAATGTTTAACTAAAATAAGTTTTGCAGCAATCAGAAACATCAAAAACACTGACATTTTTCCATTTCGTCGCCCTAGAAGGATAGGAACATGTTGGCATATGCCAGCATTTCCTATTCAAAACAAACTAACATGTTTTTATTTTTGCTGTGGCACTTTCACAGCTGTGGTTACTCACTTCAGGAGATCTTTAAAGTTCAGCCATCCTTCTCTGTGGCCCTCTGACACAAGCAACTTGCATTTCAGAGACTGGCATTCAGCCCCAACTGAATCTACAGCTGGTGCCACAAAATCGTCAGTAATGATGCACTTTGCCTTGGATTTCTGTAGTCGATAGAGAATGTCCTTCGCTGTCAACTGCTGTGTGCCAGGAATCAGGACAGTTCCTAAAGAGGAGGAAGTAGAACGGAAAAACAGCTGAAATGTTTTATAATAATAGTTGTACCTACAAGCAGACATCAGCTTACCTACTGCTTTTGAGTGAGACAAGGCAGTATTAAAGCAGGATTTGGCCCTGCATTCATAAATACACTGATTTATTTGATGGATTAAATTGTATGTGAGGATGGATTAAATTCTAATTTAGCCAATACTAGGCTGATCACAGGACACTAACAGAAATCAACAGAACAACTTTTTTTGTTTTGAAAACACCTCAACTGGATCATGCCATCTCTCTGGACTTAATTTCTTTACTGGTAGACAGAGCTGTACCCTGCTAGTGTTTGTGAGGCACCAAGACATTCTGGGATGTAATTTCTGGCAAGCTGACTATTTAACAGATCCCACAGGGAAACACATGAAACACTTGGTTAAGTGTGGGCTAATTTCACTGCAAGTTTGCAAGAAGGTGCATTTGTGATTCATCATAAGTGGTGGAAAGAGAATGAGAGAGGCACATGGACTCATAGGGTTTCCTTAACAGATAGAGCACGTGCAGAAGTCCTAAAAGTATCACAAAGATAAACGTGGCATGAAGGATGTTCTTGATCAGTGTGGCAATAGTTCATCTTCAACAGCATATTTGTAGTTTTGACTGTGTTAAAAAGCAAGGATTGGTTTAAGTCATAATTTCTATACCTCTGTGGTATGTGTGCTTTTACCAACCTGTTCTCAAGCAAGCCACATTCACCAGCCACCATTCTGGGATCCGGGGCAGAATTAGAAGAACTCTGTCTCCCCGTTGCAGACCACAAGCATCGGAGAGTACATTAGCTACTTTCCTGGAAAGGGCTCCCAGCTCCTCAAAGCTCCATTTCACCTCTTTTCCATCACCATCTACCCACCACAATGCAGGATTTTTAGTTTTTTTCCCTTCCTGTAGAATAAAAGGGTGCAGTGTAAATGGTTCATTTTAGAAACACACTGCCTTTAAGTCTGAGGAAGAGCATTTACCAGTTACTCATTGCTGGAGAAATCTGGGGATACAATTGAAATCTGCCACTGATTCCAAATGAGGCAAAGAACTCTCCTTTAGGATAAACTGCCTATGAATGTCATTTAAGAAATTAAATTTGTATTCCTTTCCTGAGCTCATCATGTTACACTCTGAAGAGGTTGTACAACTTTTTGTTTCAGGCCATGAAAATAAAGCAGCTGATGAATGTGGTTTCTTCTGGGTTGTGCCCCAGAGCTTCCCAAATCTTCAGAGGTCATTTCCAACTTCATCTGGAATTGGGCCTGTTCGTTAATTCTGAAAATTAAATCACAGGTTCAAGAGCATAGGCCCACACAGTGTGAACTGATGTGTGAAAAGTGAAATGTACGTATACAATGTGCTCTGAAGGGGTCCAATGCATTTAGCAGTAGCACTATGCAAGATGCTTCTTGAGCAAAACTCTCTGGGGCAAAAAAAAATATGGTTTATTTTTAAATATTTGAAGGTACAGTAACACTAAGGCTCATTTTCAGGAAGCAGATTTTAGCTGTGCACTTCAGAGGGCACCAGATGTTGTTTCTTTCTCCATTTACAGCCTGCCAAAATCTGTTTTTCCTGCAAAAGGAACAATTGCTCCCTTTGTGTCAGATAGGTGACACTCTACTCTGTTCCTGCTGTCATGTGGACATAACTACGTTTAGACTCTCATCATGAAGAACCTGAGTCTGCAAAACCAGTCCTACATCCTCAGACTCGAGTTACGTAACAGGATAGGTGATAGACCTATACTTTCTTTTTTCTCCCTGTATTTCCTTTCCTTGTTTAGACCTCATGTCTGTTTGTGCACTCAGTTTTCGGTTCTGTAGATATAAGGTCCCTGATGCAATGATTTTTCATTTGGGAAAAAAATTGAAAGGTTAGACATTACACAGTATTATTCATTTTGTAGGCAGGCAATGAAATATATGGAGGTCAAGTGATTTGGCCAGCACAACCAGACAGGGTGCATGTCACAGCTGATTGTGAAACTAACGTGTGGTTTAAAGTGGTAAAAAGTCCATTGTCTCATTCTTGAAGCGCCTGCTTACAGTTATTCTCACTGGAGTTACTGATTTAAAAAATGAACCACTTGGACTCATGGGCAGGACAGCATGTGGCCAAAGGGATCTACAGATTCAAAGTGCATGAGATGATCATCAGATTATAATCAAGAGCATAATTCCAGTTACTGGATTTGTCACTGACAGCATTAAGTACTACAGCATCTGAGAAGCCACAGAAATGTTACCTTTTCTATTTCTGTCCATCTGTCCAGCACATCGCTTGCAAAGTTGAAGTACTCCGGCACCTCTAGTCTGTACTGTTGTTTTATGGCCTCATAACTGAAAGAGGTGGAAACTGTGTAGCTCTGGCTGCAAAGCTGGAGAGATTTTCTCAGGGCAGCACGTAGGGATATAGCACTTGGGACCTTCAGTAGAAAATGCATGGCAGCAACAACGGCTATAGCCTCTCCAAGAAATTCTGCAGTGACACAAATACAAACCTGGTATTAGGCATGTGGTTTCAGAAGAGCTTTTACCATCACACAGCGAATACACTGGAATAACAATAACTGTTAATTGGAATACCTGCTGAGGACAGCTCTGGTTTTGCCACCGTGTAACCCTTGCTCTCTCCTGACCATCATGCAGTTGAGATCCTGACCACACACTCAAGCAGCAGCACTCAGCCCCATCAGTGTGATAGCTTACCTGTTCACATTCCTTCCCTCCCCACAAGCCCTGCTGATCACATTGGTAGATCACATTGCAGTTACCTTATAGAGGCTTTAAGAGCTATAAGGCTTTCAGTGCAGAGAGGCACTGAAAGCTCTTAAACTGTGACTTCTGTAAATGAAATGTCTGCTACTGATTGACAATCCTGCATTAGTTACTGGCTGACCACAGTGTTACTTAGTACAAAGACATCTGTAGCTTTTCTAGTCTATCAGCACTGGGAATATGCTGTCTGCCAGAAATTAAATCAATGTAGGAAAGCCCTGAGAATAGTTTTAGCATTGATGTATTAAATACTATTTTGATGTGTGGTCAGCAAAAAACACCATTTTATGAGATGGAGAAACTTCAAAAGACTCCCCGATGAAGGATCCGAAGTGTAGAGCCATAGTTCTGTAGAGTCAACTTAGCAGGAGGGCTGAAAAATCTGAAGTCATTATTTTCATGCATTGTCAACTTTTATTTACAAAATAATATAAGCAATGATAATTCCTTACTGAATTAATAATTATCCAGCTGCAAACCCATGTGATTTTAGTGATTCAATTAAGCAAAAAGACTTTTTTTTTTCCCAATCTCTAAGATTCAGTTTGTGTATGACAAACACAGGAAAGAAACACAGCCAAATGCAAGACGGAGAAGGACAGGGAAAAGAGGGAATGTGGTCAGACAAGCAAATCCGTACTGTTCCAGTGCCAAAAAAGTGTCCTGGCCAGCAGCTTTCCGGGATGGGTGGAGGGTCAGTTACCTTGTGAAAAAGCTGTCAGTCCCAACTTACTGCTTCTTGGCCTTGCATCAAAATGTGAGTCCTCTGAGTGTTGAGATGCGTCCCAGCTTTGACTCCTCACACAGATCTCAGACTCCTGGCTGTACACCTGTTCTGGCGCTGTCACTGCATTCAGTGACTCACTCCTGTGTTTGTTACATGTACTTTGGACTCACGTAAAAGGCAGCCAAGTCCTGTCTGTGAGAAGAGCTGACAAATTTCTGCAGAGCTCACAGAGGAAGTAGAAAGTGAGAGGTTAAAATCTCTCCCATTTCTTTCTCCTCCCCTACTCCCACTCACCAGCCGCTGGATAGAAACATACTTAAGACCTTGCTGCAACCAAGTCACATCTGTTACATTCTGGATAGGGCAACACAGGGAACAACAGCCTTATGATTAATTAATAGGTTGTGTAAATACACTGCTGAGCAGGTAGTTTGGGGTACCTCAACAAACCATAGCAGTTCAGCTATGATTGACAGTGAGTATCGATTCCTGGGATGCTGCTGCCCTGACCAACTATGTTAATGTGTATGCTAGAGACTTGCGAGGTTTTGTAAGTGCTCTGCCTCATGTTCAGAGAGCAAACAGTTAAGTTGTGCTCCAGCATTGCTGCTGCCTCTGCTCTGCTCCCACAGGAGAGATGGGATGAAACATTTGCCAACCCCTCTCTGTCCTGGCCACAGCAAGGCATCACTGCAGAGCCTGTCATCAATGTGGGCACGGCCGTGGCATTGGTACATGCTTTTGCCATCAGCCTCTGCTGCAAGGATGGCATTTGCCAGGGAGGTGGGAGACAGCTGTAGCTTAAATTGAGGCACCAAGATTTTTTTGTAAGAGTTTGGTTGCTCAAGCCCTAAGTCCTTCCTGCTGCATCTTCATTCTCTAAGGCCAGCAGAGAGATTGCTAACACCCATCAATGTGTTTGGAGCAAAACAGTCCTCTCAGTGCTGATCAGCAAGGGTGGCGCTGCGGTCTTACCTGGCATCTGCTTTTGTCTGCACTTCCTTCTGGGGTTCAGTGTCAGTCTGTGACAAGCGGACAAAAAGGCGATGTTAACCAGCTTCCTGAAATGTTCATTGCAGCACAAAAAAAAAAAAAAAAAAAAAGATTCAAAAGATTCCCCCAAACAACAAAGCTGCTCTCCACCTAGCAGTAAAGAAGGACCTGCAATCTGCAGGAGCAACATTTTAACAAGCTCTTTGAAATGCAAGTGACAAAATCCTTACAGAAGGCAAGGGCCTTAAAGGAATTCCCTACTCAGATTGCATTACCCCAGAGGAGGCACAGAAGTAAACCAAACATGACAGCAACCAGCTTGTGATGTCAGTGAATGTGCCAGGAATACTTTGGAAGAAAAACCTTCCACGGTGACCTAAGTGTAAAAGAAGCGTAACTGTTTCTCTGTATTAATCTTTTGATAGGGCATAAAACTATTTCCCTGAGTATGGACAGGTTTTTCCAAACCCCTCGGCACTCCTCACCACCAAAGCACCCTAGTTATGTTCTGTGTGGTGAATTGCATGTCCTCTGCACCACTCACAGCTGCCTGCAGAAATCCTCCCTCCTGTGTCACACTGTCCTGACAGGCCCAGCTCCGCAGACTATTGCTGCAACTCCCCACAACTTTGAGTCTTTCATGCACCCCCAACCCAGCAAAGATTACATGACTTTTATTTTACTTGTGATCAATAATCCCACCAAGGTATAACAATTGCTGTAGAGTTAAATAAGCCTCGAAGACTTTGCAGGAGAAAAGCTTTATATAAAATGTAAACACCATCTCCTGTTGCAGCTGTGACCGATAAATACGTCCATTAATTTATGAACTTTTCCTCCCCTATTTTATCCTATGTGTAAATAACACGATAGCCCTGCCCTTTGTGACGCCTCCTTAGTTCTGTCCTCTACATGCTTTCACAAAATATCTTCATTTTTCTCCTCTTGATTGTCCAAAAAGCTCAAGGGCTAACGGAGGGAGATGAGGCCCTCATGGACAGTAGTACACAGGCACCTTCCTTCAGAAACCAATGCTAAGTGGTGTGTATTTTTATTCTGGTAACACATGTTTTGAGTATTTCAAGGCTAAAATTACCTGTATGAGGAGTTTCTGTTCCAGCTGGCCCTGTCACACCATGAAAACTTCAGGAGCTGGACAGGCCACTGAGGAAAGGGCCAAATGGCGGCTGTCCCTTCTGGGGCACACTTGCCATGTGGAGAAAAAAAAAAAAAAAAAAAAAGCAGGACTGAAGCCAGCTGGCTCCATCGCTCTTGAGTGGCAGCCAGCCCACTCCTGGAGCCACCTCTCCTCCTAATTCCACAATCATTAACACAAACCGAGCCTTTAATCCCGGGACTGAGTTCCCAAGCTCAGAAAAAGCAACCAAGACGAGCAACTTCACTCAGCGCCGGGAGCCCAAGCTGCCCCTCCAGGCCACGACGTTCCCGGGGAGCCCGTCCCTCCCTAGGTCAGCCACCCACCCCCTCTTCTGCCGGGAGCTTTATTTATTTTTCACCCCCGGGAGCGCCGCCCTGCTCCTGCAGCCCGGGGCGGGGAGGACCTGTGGCGGGGCTCGGCCGTGAGGCGGCGCCGCGTGGGGCCCCGGGCGGGGCGGCGCTGACGCCATCGCGGTGCGCGGCGGCGGCGGGGCCGGTGTCGGTGTCGGTGTGTGTGTGTGTGTCTGTCTGTCTGTCCGTCGGTCTGTGTGCCGGTCCCGGTCCCAGCCCATGGCCACGGCGGAGCCGGTGGCGGCGCGGAAGCGGCGGCCCAAGGGGCACTTCGCGGCGGCGAGAGCCAAGCGGCCCCGCGGCAGCGGGCGGCAGCTGGAGGCCGGCATGCGCGGCATCCTCATCACCTGCAACATGAACGAGCGCAAGTGCGTGGGGGAGGCCTACAGCCTGCTCGGCGAGTACGGGGACCTGCTCTACGGGCCCGAGCAGGTGCGTGCGGGCTGCCCCGGCCGTGACGGGCTTTCCCCTCGGCCTGGTGGTGGTAAGGGCCTGCTTGGGGGGGGCAGCGGTGCAGCCTTTCTGTCCCTAACTGCACCCTGCACCCCCCGGGGGTGCTGGCTTCCACAGGTGAAGCCCTGTGTAGCCCCCTGGAGATGCGGCCCCTGGCGGGTTTTAAGTTTTTGGCGCTTTTGGCCTGTACTTACTGAAGTAGGGATGTGCTTTGTGTGAACAGTTTTCAGATCCTGAGGAGCGGCTCTCTGGAAGTGAGAAAGAAGAGGATGAAGATGACGTTGAGGCTGCCCTGAAGAAGGAGGTTGACCAGATCCGCACCTCGACGGAGCAGAAGCTGCGGCGGTTCCAGTCGGTGGAGAGTGGTGCCAATAACGTGGTCTTCATCAGGACCCGGGGCATAGGTGGGACACAGACACTGCACGGTGCTGCTCTTAACAGCATCGGTTACAGGCCACAGTGTGGCTGCCCAGGAGCTCGTGTATGCCAGACAAATAGAGTCTCTCCTTCCTTTTAGCCTTCCCATTGAATTCTGTCATAAGCAGAATTGCTAGAAGTCGAGGAGTCTGCTTTGACAAAGTGATCCTAAGGCATCCAGTTTTGGTGTATTAAAACAGTTCTCCTCAGAAAATGATTTGAGGCAGACCACAGTGCACCTAAGCATGCATTTTCCTGACGTATTATTAAAAGGGGGGAAGAAGGGAAAAAGTGCCTCCAATTTGTTTCTCATACCTAGCTGTTTTTCTTTTAGAACCTGAGAACCTGGTACACCATATATTAAAGGACATGCATGCCACCAAAAAGAAGAAAACAAGAGTCATTCTGCGCATGCTGCCCATTTCTGGAACTTGCAAGGCTTTTATGGAAGATATGAAAAAATACACGGAAACATTTTTTGAGCCCTGGTTTAAAGCCCCTAATAAGGGTACTTTTCAGATTGTTTACAAAGCTCGTAATAACAGTCATATGAGTAGGGAAGAAGTAATTAAAGAATTGGCAGGTATGTACTGATTTCACACAGAACAAAAAACAAGCTTAGAAGCAGCCCACAATTGTGTGGATAACAGCATAGCATAAGTCAGACTACTAAAAGAAAAGTGGTCTAAATGGGCATACATATTTGTTGTTTAAAATCTATATGTTGAATTACAGAGACTTCTCTATGACTGTGAATACAGCTTGATATCAGTGTGCCTTGTTAGTGTTGATGCCTTAAGAGATCATGAGCAGAATAGCGTACAGTATTGAATTTCCTTTGTTGTGTTAGTTTCGCATACTTTGAAAGGACTGCTATCAGGCATTTTGAATGCTATATTGCTAATTTGAATGTTATATTGAAATAAGATATTGCTAATTCAATTGAACATACTACTCAAAAAATAGCTCTGCCTTACTCAGGTATTTTGTTTCTTGATAATTGCAATGGGTTAATTTTCCAGTTACTGCAGTCCTACTGATAGTATCCTCTAGTAGTTGTGCTCTGTTCTGCTATTTTAAACAACTGCAATAAATAGCAGTTGGTTACAATTAGGGGGGATGTTGTCTTCTCTAATTTTTATCCTTTTAGTAGTGTATGCTGATGCTCTGAAACCATTTTTCCATCATTTTAAAAACTATATCTTGTCTTTACAGGAATTGTGGGCAGCCTCAATCCAGAAAACAAAGTTGATCTTAACAACCCACAATATACAATTGTGGTGGAAATAATAAAGAATGTCTGTTGCTTGAGTGTGGTGAGAGACTATGTTCTATTCAGAAAATACAATCTACAAGAGGTAGTGAAGAGCAACAAAGAAGATGCACAACAAAACCCATCAACCGTGACAGAAGAACAGAACTTGACGGTAGTAAAACCAGAAACCGAGGAGGAAAAGAGCTCAGAAGAAGTAAAACAAGAGAATAAGAGTGAAGGTGAAATACAAGCTGAGTCCAAGGGGAATGATACGCTGACAGTGTAGAAAATGTAGAAAGATCAACACGATGGAAACCTATTGAAAATGTTGCCCTAGAGTTCTGTCAGTGTGTTTTAAGGAGGAGAGTGGGTTTTGTTTTGGAATCTTGTTTTTAAAATCCACATGTGTAAGAATTTTAATGTTCACTGCAGGTGGAGCTGACTTTATACTGCAGATGTGAGAGTGCTTCACCACTGGTGAAGTTTGCTGTCATTCTTCTACAGCTTGGTTCTGCATTGCTTTTTGTTAGCACAGAAGGCAGATGTATTTGCATACATAGATAAATGCCACCAACCCAACACATATTGACCCTGTTTTGTTGTATCTGATGACTACAGAAATGAAAGGCAGTGCAGAATCAACTCTGTCAGGAAGTATTGACAGAAATGAGAGATCTAAAGAAAACGGTTGCTTGCAGAGAGTTTCTAGGGAAGTGATCTGACTATTAGTGTGACTGCAGAACTCAGATATATTTTTCTATGTGAACAGCAGAATGAGCTAAAACTCCTGATCCTTTCCTGTATGAGGGAAGGTTGTAAATATACATCCCTCTACAAGGACATGCAAAGTCTTGAAAGTGTATTGGAAGAGCCGCTATGATCAAAATACTTGAATACTATGAGAGAATTTAGAATAATAGATTTGACTGTTCTACAACAGTAGAAGTATGGTGCGGGCATTGCAGATGGCTTTAGCAAGAGCTACATGTGTGTTTACATTAGCTGTGTATACAGCAATTACTGGCTTATAACAAATGCTGTATGTGGTCACTGAACAGAATCCTTTCCAGTATTTTCTTGCAAACAGACTTTTGCTGCTCTTTCCAAAGACATAATCTTTGGGGTGGGGGGAGAGGGAATACTGGGAGGGGGTTTTAAAAATCTTTGTTCTTACTGTTTTCTTAAGTTTCAAAATTTGGATTTAAAAACTGCTTGGAAATTTCTAATGAAAGAAGCTCTCCATGATACCATATTGGATAAGGGGAAATAAATTTAATTTTTGATACAGTTTTAGCTTTACAAAGTTAATTTTGTTTCATATTGAATGTAATGTCAGTTTTTCTGTTGTCAGTTTGTTAAAATAGTTCTTTTGATATCACAGTGACTGGGGAAAAAATCAAACAAAAACCAACAACCAAAAACCACAGCTATAACCTGCTTTACATTAGCATTTGGAGTATGCTTCCAGTACAACTGTCTAGCTTTAGTATTTCATTTCTAGTATAAAAGCCTGTGGGTTGCTAATGGGAAAAGCCTGTCTTGTTACTTGTCTTGGTTTAATGAAAAGGATTTGTTCAAATCAAAACTGTTTAGTTTGTATTTTCCACTTCTGTCAAAACTGTTTTAGAAGTTGGAAAATTAAGAGGACTTTTTCCCTAGTCCTGTATCCCTTATCACCCATTTATTAAAAATAGGCTTTCTTACCTGCATCAGTGTTTTCCTTTATGTTTTAAAGCTTTTTGTGTGTGGATTAAAACCAGCACTGTCTAGGTCACACAGAGGAAAGAACCATTAGAGACCAGACACAAAGGCCAACTGTGAATGTTTATTGGTGGCTGATGTTGGTCATGTTGATCATGATTCAAGACAGCCTACTCATATTATTACCAAGGACAAAGATAGATCCATGAATAGTGTTTTTTTTTTTTTTTTTCCTTCTGCCTCTCACTCTTACAAGCCTGTATCTGACATATAGGTGCCTATGCTGCAGGCTTAGGATATCCGCTTCGTTTTTTTTTTTTTTTTTTTTTTTTTCCTGACATTTTTTTCTTTTCTCTTTTGTAATTTTTACACACAAATTCCTGAACCTGGAGGCTTTCGAGATTTATATAAACAGGGTGCTTAATTTGGATATGTGCATGATCTATAGCCATTTCTGGGTACGTTATCAGCTACTACTATGATTTCCTTATTAATAAACTTCTTGTGAGTTAAGATACCTGGTCTCAAAGAATTAACAGACTGCTCCTTCACATGGTAATCACTCCTGCCATAATTCTGACAAGTGTTAGGCAGCTGGAAGATGCTGCATTTGTACATGCTTTGCTCGGTATGTTTGATTCTATGATTTTTGTTAAACAAGAATGCAAACGTTTAAGGACCACACAGTTGGGACTTCTTAAACCTTGTGCATTAGTACACATTCACTGCCTAGTGAGTGAAATACAATCCTATATTGGTGCTTACAATTGTAATAGAAAATCTCCATTACAAGTGGAATCAGTGGGGACAGTTTTTTTAGATTGCTTATCAAAACTAAATCTGTCCCCACTCTTTGTTCCTCAGTTCACTCCGTCTGATTTTCCCAGTGATTGTCTTCGGCAGCTGCTCGACAAATTCAATCTGATTAAAAAGAGGGAAAAAAGTAAAATAAGCAGACTTCATTTATAGATTTTTGATTCAAAATAACATAGGTTTCCATTCTGTTTAATTTAAATAAGAATTTGGTAACTTGTAGAATAATTCCAGTTTGTTTTTCAGATTCTGTAGTGTCTATTATTTTCCATAATCTTCCTGGAAATAGTATTTGTCGTTTCTCTTGCATACCACATATTTGGGCTTTTTGGTTTGTTACTAAATTGGATGTTATGAACTGAGTCTAATTTTTCAGTTTCTAGCCTCTCTCCACTTTAAAAAGGTGATCAGGAGTTCTTATTTTATTTTTTTAATACACTCTTATTTACTTGCCTTTCTGGGGTACTTGTATGGAGCAGTAACTTTCTTTACATGATCTTGCAATTCGCAGGCCAGTTTCTTTCGATCATGTGTCTTAAAGGAAGGAGACAAGACCACAAAAGCTTTTACCACCTACAAAGGGAAAATAAACCAAAAGTACAGCATTAATTAATCTAGAGCAACCTAGTAAATGAGGCAGTTAATTGAGAATAAATGAATATTGCCTGTAGTATCAGCTTGCTGTTTCACACCTGTCCTGTAAACAAATTTAAAATTCTGACTAAATAATGTTTCTACTTTATGGTAACAAAGGTACTAAATATCATAACACAAGTTTCAAAATCTGCTTCCAAATTTGTAAGAGTTCTGCAAAAGACTGTTATAAAGATCTTAGATGCTGGGGCCTTTTCTGCAAATGTACATTGTTAAATTAAGGAATATAATTCTCCCAGCAGTAGGTGAAAGTGTACAGCAATTCCTACCAGAGTCACTTTTATATTCATTGTCATGTTCTTTAACAGACTAATGATTATATTGTCACTAAAAAACCATACATGGAATATGGGATATACAAACTATTGCTTTACTCCCTTTGAGTAAAGTGATGAAAAAGTTGGGATAGCTATATTAAGGATCTTATGAATTCACTGGCAACTGAATGTAAACTGACGGAAGACATTTCATGAATTGAAGAGTGATCACTAATTACCTCGCCTCTGATGGGGTCTGGGCTGCTGACCACAGCTGACTCTACAACAGCTGGATGCTCTATCAGGGCACTCTCTACTTCAAATGGTCCAATACGATACCTAGGAGAGAGAAATTAATTAAATGCTTAGGTGAAAAGCATATAGTTATTTCTTAGACATTTCTTGGCACTTTAAATGAAATCTACAAACCCAGAGGAGATGATGACATCATCAGATCTCCCCATAAACCATATGTAACCATCCTCATCCATGCTCCCTCTGTCTCCAGTGATATAGAAGTTCCCACGGATTGTTGAAGCGGTTTTCACTGGATCATCCTGTTGAACAAGCAACAATTAAATACTCGAAATATTGGGAAGCCTTAAGCTTAGAGATGAGTTTTGCCACTTTGGACACTACCCATAATACCTTTCACTGCATTCTTTCTAAGAGCTTGTGCTTGCTTTTTCCATAAGGGAAAACTTATCACAATGGCACATACAGAAGTGAAGATCACACAGTAGGTCTGTTGAAGAAAGGGGGAGAGAATGGAGGTTTCATATCATGAAGTCCTTGCTCAGTCCAAAAATAAATACTTTATAATATTAAGAATATTTTACCCTGCCCCTATCACAGTAGCTGGATCTCAGATGGAACTTGAGAAACAGAAAATCATTGTCTCTATCTAGCCCTGATCAAGCTACTTTTCCCTTGGGGTGCTTATACCTGCAGCCTGTCTGAGTGACCAAGTTTGAAGAAAAAAAACATATATACAGCAGCACCATTGCTGTATACCTTTCTGGATTAAAAGAATAATGGTGGGAGAAACAAATACATATACTCAGTATCTGTGCATAATTTGGGTCTACACTTTAAGAATCTCTTCTTGCCTTCTATGCTGTCTGTAATTATGAAGAAGAGATGGTGGGAGAAGCAAAAGACCAGTGTTTCTACACAAAAAAAGTAACATAGATGCTGCAGAGGCGCTCCCTTGAAATGCACTAGGGGTGAGTACACCCTCCACTAAATTTGAAGGAGAGCGCTTCAGTTTGGCAGCTTGTTTTGGATTAATATTGTTACAGTAGTCAAGGTGGGATATGTTGGGGAAGGGCATGGGTGACCATCTTATGCTGAAGTTTGAACTGTTGCATGTTCCTGCCATCGATACTTTAGCTCATGCCACTGAGTCAAAAAGTCACTGAAGTCACAGCACTGTTAAGTTAAGAAGAGCCACAAGCCTTTTGTGCTGCACCTCCTCCTGTAGGTATAAATGCATATGATGCTGCAGGCCTGAACTGGCTCTCAGGAAATTCACTGTTGGCTTACCACGTATTGAGTGAAAAAAGTGAATGGCCGCTTGGCATCAATTTTGATAGCAATGTCTCCTTCTTCCCCAGGAGGCAGAACACTGCCTTTTTCATCTATAATCTGCAACAGAAAAGGCAAATGGGTAGTTATGTTTTCACATTTTAAGAGCGCCATGTTCTAAAACTAATCAACACAACAGCTCAACCACTCACAGCCCCGAATACCACCATATGGTACTGAAAGTTGTACTGTATGTTGTGCTTTCCCATTTTTCACTTCCTATGATAACAGCAAACAGGAAAGGAGATCACCATACCTGAACATCGTAGGGGGGAGCTGCCTTGCCCAAGGAACCTGGCTTAATTTTCATTCCTTTCATATTTCCACATATCAATCCCTGTTGGAAAAAACAAACAACCAGCCCAGATGTTTTTCGCTGTCATTGCTGAGGCTACTCCTGCTCTTGTACTGTGCCCACTGCTGAGCTAGCTTAAGATCTAAACCTGCCATCTGTGTAAGCCAAAACATTAGAGGACTTCACTGAGAGTCTTCAAGAAAAAGTCTATGACATTTTACAGTTTAAGTAATCTTAGAAGCAGTATCATAACCAAGTTGTAATTGTAAGTAAAACAATAAAACCTCCTGAAGGCAACTGCTACATATTCTAATGTCAGCGCTCTTTCTTAATATATATAGCCAGGTTCTATATTTGCCAGGAGGAATGAGATGTCTTAGTCCACTGAGAGTCTTGAGTGATAGCTAAGTTGTAGCCCCTTACAAATGAGGGTGAACGTACAATTTCTGTTTGGCCGTAGCCTTCATAGATATTCAGTCCTGTTTGGCTTTTCCACTGTTCCATCACTTCTGGGTTGACTGGTTCCCCTCCACTCAAACAGTGTTTCAGTGTCTTGAATGTGTACCTTCATAGACAGAGGACATTGCTGATATCAGAGGAAAGAAAGGAACAAATTCCGCTCTCCCAGACAGCTGTATGTCCAACCCTGTGACTTCAGGGCAGACTGAACTTTCTTAGAGCTAGGATTGAGAGAATGCCTAGAGGTATATTTATTGTCAAATGCCTCAGGGCAAAACATGCTCTGGGTTGGAGGTGTCAAAGGGTACGTTTTGTCACCTCTCTCTGCAATACTGAGGAAAAGGCTGCACCTCCTGACAGTCCTTGCCTCCAACACAGAATTTCAACCACTCTGAGAGTTTAAGTAGAAAGTAATATTAAGATGCAGGCAATAGCTTGCCCAGGCATGGTATGGTCACTTGCTAACAGACATGAGGTACCTGGTGAGGTCATGCTGTACCAACATGCGGTAGACAGTTGGGGCGCTGCACAGAGTGGTCACTGGATACCTGCACAAGGTCTGACAAATTAAAAAGAAAATTAGAATTCAACAATATTTTTTTTGGGGAAAAAAAAAACAACAACTTGTTGCTAATGATTCATTTCTATTCCATATTAGGGCACAAATTGTAAAGCCTGACTGTAACCTCACTTAACATTGTAAGCCAAAGCAAAAAGAAGTCAAACCCACAAAGTAAAACAAAACAAAACCAACCAACCAACCAACCAAAAACAACTGTGACTGTCAGTGTTGAGATAAGATACTTAGAGTGCTTAAAACACCTGGTGAAGAGGTAATATACTGTGGTAAACTGCTGGTGTTCCTAGTTTGTCCTGATACTCACTTGAAGCACAAAGGACTTTTGACTTTTGTGTGAAAACCTGGCTCTAGAGGTACAACATAATTTCTGAAAGGGATTTCAGTAAAGCATGCATTTCACCTTAGGATAAAGTCAGGCACTGCAAAATGGAGGCACCTAAGACGAGAGGTTTCTTTTGAATATTTTGCCTTTGTCAGTCTTTGATTTGATCTCACACTGAAAAGAACTGCCACAAAGCTCCAGACATGCTGCAATTCCTCAGCAGTCCTGACAAAGTGCCTGCCATGCAGTACAAGGTGCAGAGCCAAACCTCTTTACGTTTAGGCTGGGTTGAGAGTAATGTTGTATTAAAAGGTTTTTTTTTTTTTTTTTTTTTTTTCAGAGTGCCAAACATATATATTCCTTCTTTGGCTGGCACTGAACACAGGACATTAGTGCCTTGCTAGAAAAAGCAAAGATCTCAGCTGAACCTCTGATTTCTGACACATCTTTATTTCTCTCCAATAACACCAGCAAATGATTCTCAATCACTCAGGTAGAAGAGCTAAGCCACACTTTTTATTTTTTAAACCTCACATCTGCCTGCAATGAAAGTTTGCTCAGAGACAGGGGACAGGTAGTGATAAACAAAAGCAAAGGGCAGACCTCTCATTTACCAGTTGTCACTCCAGCCACACCATGGGTAAAGCAGCCTTGAACGTCTACTTCATTTTGTGCAGAGATGTGATATCCCATGCACATTGCAAACAGGTGTCAGCAAGGCCAAGAAATTTATTTAAAGAAACTAAAATCAAACTAACAACTACCATTTTGAAAAAGGAAATGGGATTAAAATGCCCAAATAAACCTCATGGTGTTAGGAACGTGTACTTTCCCACATACATGCTTTGAGCCATTTAGGAATAACACTCTCCCCTTTTTGTGTTGCAAGAGTAAATCTCATATCAGCTTGAGAGGCTTGAAAATAATTTGATTTAGGAACAAGCCCATCTCACTACTCCATTGTTTTCCAGTGCTGACTTGTCTTTCTTAAGGGTCACAGCATTTTAATTAAAGTATTAATTTACATGTAATTCAGCTCATTTATCATTTCAACAGTGAAATACAGGAGGGGAGAGGTTTAAGTAATACCAGTAACTCCTGCTGATCAGAAGCAGCTGGTAATATCCTATGCCCAAAAAAATCATGCTGCAAAATCCTTCCTGTATTATATTCCTATTCAAAGCACAATCACCTTGTGGTTATGCCAACTTAAAACAGCTAATCCCATCAACCTAAGAGGCTTAGTTTTGTGTCCTGCCTGGAAAACAACATGAAATATGAGTAACTACTCATTGTAAGCATGGTGTCCTTACATTTAAGATTACTTTTGGATCAAACTGTGGCATGGCATGTACAAAAGCACATGTACCCTGAAACCACGGACCAAAAACATTCCCAATAGCTGCCTTTATCCAGCCAGTGTCTGACATGCTCCACACGACGTCTGAGGGAGTCAAATTCATCCAGTATCTGTTAAAGACAAAGATGACCAATATAAGGATGCATGCAAGTGGAAATTAAAAATGTGAGCGGTTTTGTGTGTTGGTTTTTTGTTTGTTTTTTTTTGGTCTTAAAAAGGCATGGTAAATTTGATCCAAAACTCAAGAGCTCAAATAAATGCTTTTTATCTATCCTTTACATTGGTGGTAAACATAAAGAAAAATAAATTGTATCCTAACTAATTTTTTGAAATATGTTATTTTGCATGGATTAAATGGCAAGCAGTTTCTAAAATGGTGCTTTATACCATGTCAAACAAGATCCTTGCTTCTTGGGTACAATTCAGCTGAGGAGACCACAAGAAATGACATGCACTGTATGTGGGAGCCTCATCATCTACCATAGCTTTATCATATACAAAAATTCTTCTGTATGCTTTGTATGTCAGAACTGTAAAAGCACAATTAACAGAATACTTCACCTTCCACAGATAAAAAAACCCAGACCAAAGCTTCCATAGGAATGTTCAACCATTTTGGGGAAGCCTGTGGTGCCACTAGTAAAATAGATTGTCATTGGATCCTGACTTCTTGTCTTCACGCAGTTATGGACAGCAGGAGCGGCCCTTGAAAGAAGGAAACATTATATGAAACAGTGAGTGATGTTATTCAGCTAATTTAGCTTGGCTTCTTTGTGCAGGATTGTCTATATAGTGAGATGTTAGTGCTAAGAAACTACTGAGATTCCTTCACTCTTGCACTGCTAGTTCTGTATCGGTGTCATTGATCTTGGTCTTTAACTTTAACTATTCTCTGCGTACCTCTTCTCCACAGTTATACCCCCAACTGGCTCATGCTTTCCCTCACCTCCCACAACCACCAGAAGACCCAGTATCTTGTGTTTCACCAAAGTACCCTCCAGAAAGCATGTCTTCCAGCCTTAATGTAATTAGCTGAGGGCAGACCCACCATTTCAGGTGGTGGATGGTCCCACCAGTTAATTATCCTGGGGAAGCATGGGGATACACAAATTCCTGGCAGTCTGGCACATGATAGGGAGATATTTCTCATCCCGTAATGGGATGAGAAAACAAAACCACTTCTTCTGTGCCAGGATTGATGTTTGAAAAGGTTTTGCTTGGCACAGAAACATTGCCCATGCCTGGCCCCCACTGTGAGATTGGGCTCAGGATGTCTGTCTTCCTAGGCCTGCTGTCTCTCCGTGCTGGCTGGCAGGTAACCTCACTGACAAGCTCCACAGCTCCCTGGCCAGCTAAGCAACTGGCTAAGGCAGCTGAGGACATGGTGCTAGGAGGCTGGGCAGCTACCCCACTAGGTAGGCAGGCTGCCAGCGATCTGGCGAGACAGCAAGCCCAGCAGGACAGCAGCCCAGCAGTCTGAGAAGACTGGGAGCCTGACAGCCGAGCACCCCCAGAGCCAGACAGCTAGCACTTTGCAAGGCAGCCATCTGGGGAAACCAGACAGCCTACCTGCCTGACCGCCAGTGGCAGACTCTGTAGGACTGACACAGTTCCAGACAATATTCAGGTTTTCTCAAATCAATTTTACCCACTACCATGGACCTAAGCCCTGAACTATTAAGCTCAGCATGCGAGAGGATGCTTCAAATCCACTTGACAATGCTTTAGTAGCTCTAGGAGGTTTAAGAATGCAGTGTTACTGCTTTCTTTTTTGTCCAGTTAACCAGTACTGAGGTGGTAATTGAAGTAAATACAGTGACAACTGGTAATGCTAGTTCAGACTTCAGTGGTTGTAAGAGCACATGGAACATCTTACAAAGCTCTCAAAGTGACTAGAGAGCTTGTATTCTACCATGAAAGAATGTTTTTAGCTACACAGATGCTTTTAACAAAATGTCAGTTTGTAAAAATCACACGTAGGACCCTGAGCACATTGCAGCAGGGTATTTTGCTTCCCTACCCCATGGTGCTTCACCACTCCTTGCACAGTCCTGTGCACTGCAGTGAAAAGCTGTCTGTTGGGTGCCACTTAGGCAGCTGCATTTCAGTAGTGAATCAGGTGGATTTCTAAATGCATTAGGATCATTTTGCAGTGTGCTCTTCTAGCTTTTCATAGTGAAATGCTATTCACATAAGTCTTATCATCATCAGGTTTTAGGAATATGAATTGGAGTAATTTGTATAGGATATTTTTCTTTGAGCTTTAGAGGGCAAATAGCCCACAGCTGTCAGTGAAAGACTTTCCTGTCTATTTTCCTATATTATTTTTCCATATTATTTCATAGTCATATGAATCAAACCTAGATGTCCTAAGACTCTCTCTCTCTATATATATACACACACACATATATATTTATTTATCATTTTGGCTATTCCCAAATATTCTATTTCTTTGTAGAACACTGACTAAATTGCCTTCTCTCCACCCTCTCAAAGGTATTAGTTCATTAACAAGACACGGGTATGTGTTTAAACAATGAGAAAACTTCCATTTGAGGTAACAATGTTAGAGCTGAGGCAGAAAGCACTTACTTGAGCAAATCACTGAAGTTAAGCCACTCAGCTCTTCTGCTTTCAGATACAATTAGCTTTGTTTTCAGAAACTGGCACTGGGATGCAACTGAGTCCACCGCAGGAGCAAGCGCATCAATTGTAACAATACACTTAGCCTTGGAAGCCAGCAATCTATAGCAAATGTCTTTTGCTGTCAGCTGTGTTGTCCCTGGGATGAAGACAACACCTGGAAATGCAATAAAATGGGAAACTTATTGGCTATTTTTCACTTTCAGCCCTGGTCACTTCATAGCTTCTTCTGATTTGTTGAATATCAGCACCGTGCAATCCAGAAATGAGATGAGGGTTAAACAAGTCACACATCCTTGAACTCTCTTTCCACTTGAATACAGATGTGCAGATCTAAAGCACAAAATAGCTTCTGTTTCTAAGAGACCCTTCGCTCCAGGCACAATGTAAGTAGAAGGTATAACTACAGGGCAGTTAATGCTAGCAGCTTTACCGTAAATCTATTGAAATTAAATCAAATTGATTTCTAAATCATCACAAGCCACAAAAAGTGAAAGAAAACTAATGAAGGTAATTCCACCAGTCTTAAGACACTACCCCTGTCAACACCTTTGATTGTCAAATATGCAACCTACAAAATCAGGTAAGAAATGTAACTGTTAAATTAATTGTTATTGACACAGAAGGTAACAAGCAGTCCACAGACCATCAGGGACAATACCATTCACCTGTTCGCATACAAGCCGTATTCAGCAGCCACCACTCTGGGATTCGGGGTAGAATCACTATAATTCGGTCTCCTCTTTGCAGACCACATGGGCCAGAGAGCACATTGGCCACTTTTCGTGACTCGAAGCCCAGCTCTTCAAAGCTCCATTTCCTTTCACCTCCTTTTCCATTTATCCACCACAGAGCTGGGTTTGATGGTTCCTTTCGTTCCTAGAGACAATGTAAGAACAAGTGACATGCTGGTTACCTCCAAGACTCCTGTAGTTCTTCTGGGATGCTTCAGGCAGTGCAATTCAACAACATTATATATTCTAGGACAGGGCAAGGATCTTAAGCATGTGTTGAGTTACTGTTTAAAAGAACCCTTTTTCAAGGCACATGAAAGTTTGTGTGTATATTTAGCTGATTTGCAATGCTCATAAATTACTTGGAGGCTTTTACAAAACTGGCACTTTGTCATACACACAAAGCACCATGTCCCCTTTGATGCTGAAACAAATTGCTTGTTCTTGCTCTGCATAGTAAGACATTAAAATGGAAAAAGGGAAGGAAATTGAAGTCTGTGACAGTTTTAGACATGAATTTTGGGGATGGAGGCACAGTTTCATTTAAAATACTGAATCCGCAGGGTCAGAAATACTACCTTTTCTATTTGAGACCACTTGTCCAGCACATCACTTGCAAAATTAAAGTATTCAGGCACTTCCTGTTCACAACGACCGATGGCTTCATAATCTGAGAGATTCAAAGGTGCAAAAGTCTTACGGCATTGGTGGAATAATCTGTAGAATGTCTGGATGCTCCATGGAGACCGCAACAATTGAATTTCAAGTAAAATCTTCATGGCAAAACCAGATATATGTGGGCTTTTGAAGAGGATAACCATCAGAGCTGTTTTTTTTTAATGATTATTTCCCTTCTAAAAGAGACAGAAAAATCAGTAATAGCATTATGATGTACACATTTCCAGCTGAGCTGCTGGCTCCAAATGGATCAGATGTATACAGAGCAGTAAAGTCCATCTCTTCATGACATTTTATCCCACCTCTCCTTATGGTTAAGATAGAGTTCCAATAACCCTTTTAAGGTTTTAAAGCTGTCCACAGGCTTCTCATAGAATTCCCCCTTGAGATGACAATTCCCATGCTGTCCAACCAAAGGATGGACTTGAAACTATGGACACACCTCCTCAGAGTTTTTGGTGTGTTGCATGTGAATAGTGTGTTGTTTGGACGGGCACTACTGCAGCTATTTCTGTCAAAAACAAAACAAAACAAAAACAACAACCAAAAAAAATCCACCAAACACTGGATAGCAGAAGCCAGGATTCAGCCCACACTTAGAAAGGATGAACCCTGTGAACCCTTTCTATCACCCCACTAAACTGGCTGCTGAACTCAGTCCTAGAGAGGTTTAGGGGTTAGATTATTTGTTGTTTGGACAAAATGTGCATGACAGAGTGAGAGACTGAAGCTGGTCACTGCTCCTGATGCTTACTATGGATCAGCACTGCAGGGAGGCCAAGAGCAGGTGCCAGCAGGGACACCTCAGACTAGGCACAGCTTCTCTGTATGGGCATGGAAAGAGTTAGCAGAGCACCCTGCAATGAGCCCAGGGAGTTCCCACCTCATTCAACTGAAAGAATGAGAAAGACGCCAATGAATCTGGTCCAGGGTGCTCTGCCATCTTTCTGCATATCTTCAGATATTTCCATAGCCCATCTATAAAGCTATTGCTCCTGTTTAAAAACCTCAACAGTAGCAAAACCTCTTGCTCTTGTGATGCCAGTAGCAACACAGACCTCTTCCAAATCATCTCAGGAATTTCTTTGTTTATACCACCAAAAGTATAAAAAAAAAAATAATAAAAGTATACCAAAAGTATTCCAGAGATCCACAATGACCTCCTTGCAGTTAACCAAAAGACCAATCGGGTCTTTTTATAGCTCTTATCCTCTCATCCCTGTTCCCTGCTTCCATCTATGAGACTTACTGTGGCTTCAGGTCCTCAATCCAGCTCTCCAATTGTCAGGGTTTGGATCCAATATTCCCATGTTTTAGGCACCACAGGAGTCTTACCTACCTATACGAGGCTACCAATTGCAAACATGGATTTGGTTACAGGATGGCTGCCATCATCTGTCTCTGGTATTGGCCTTGGAATTCAGGACATAATGATCATGCACAACTTTTCAAAGCCCAGAGTAATCACCAGCAAAGAGGGGCAAGGCAAGGGAGCTGTGATGGAGTCTATGCATTTAGCCAATATGGAAGAGAGGCAATAAGCATACACATTGTTGCTTTTTTTTTTTTTTTCAAAAGCAAAAACCACAAAGCGGAAGTATGTTTCACATAGCATTGTTTGCCCTCCTTTCCTTTTGTCCAAACAGAAGACTGCAATCCCCCCAATGGCATTTGCCTTAATATATTAGCCAGATAGCACAGCATCACGAATAACTCAAAGGTGGTTTTTCACATTCTCTTATTGATTTGCTTACTAGAATAATGTTTTTGCTACGTTTGCATTTATCCCTAAACATACACAGATGAACTTGGTTTCACAAAATAAAATTCATTGTTATGTTTCACACTGATACTTTGCAAAAGAGTGAAGCCAATTAGAGCGGTATGTATGGGAACATGGTGCTCACGGTACATTCAATCTCAAAGGCTAAAATAGACAGAGGCTTTTTCTTTTTAATATTATTTTACTCTGCTTATAACATATTGCTTCTTATCTTTATTCTTAACCGGTCATGAAAGAAAAGCCCAATTCCCAGACTCACAATAAATCAGTGAAAGCTGTGTAGAAATTGACTACCATTTTATTTTTCTTCCAGATCTGAGATAGTGATTGGAGACTCACACCTGGAAGACGTTCTTACAGAAAGAAGCTACTTCTTCAGTCTGCTTGACACAAAGCAAAAAAGTACAACTGCTCTCTGGTAGTCCACTTTCCCTCATAAAAGTGAAAATCATATGAAGAAAGAGGAATAAAACATTGCATTATAGATTTTTCTTTTAACAGTAGCAGAAAGCATCTTTCATATTTGAGAAGAATAAGTATTTTAACAATCACTAAATAAAAACTAATTTCTGAGGGTGTTTTAATAAGTTGTCCTTACCTGGAGATGTTATTTGTGATCAGGTGAGACTTCTTTTAACTTTTACACACATATCTTCTGTAGTAGCTGCTGGCGAGTATTGCCCCTAGCTCCCTGAGTGGTCATAGCCCTTCATTAGCATCACACATCACATTCTGTGGTTCTGTGGTGGGGATTATTTCCTCCTGAGAGTGAAGATTTAATTTCTCCAATTACCTTCTGAAGAAAGGCACAATTACTGAAAAAGTTGTGAGAAGACAGAAAGAGCACTGAGTACAAATGACCGCATTTCTGGTTCACTGCCTTTGGAGAATGGATAATCCACCAGAGATTAATATATAACTCCATTCTATGGCACCAATTATTTTGGAAACTGCAACAGTAGGTATTTCTTTTCAGGTCCTGGAGTTAAACACAGTATGAGAATTGGTACAATAAAAGTACGAAGATTTTAATAAACCTGGTGCCGATAAATGTCACCTGTAATATCTGACAGACAATTACATGAATAAAATACATGGAGTTCAGCCATGTGTCATCAGCTCTGATTATGAAAATTCAAACTATAGAGTCATTGCTATGAAATGGGGTGACAAAGATGAGGTGAGACAAAGTCCATGCTCTGGAAGGTAGCAACACGATGTATGAACTACAGGTTTAGGAGAATCTACTACGATCACAGTACAGCATTTTAGTTTTTCCACCTTGAGCTTTGAGTCCAGCAAGGGGAAAATATTTATAAACTAAAGACCTAACTAAATAAAGGCTAACTAACTAACTAAGTAACTAACTAAGTAACTAACTAAATAAAGGCTATACATAAGCATACATATAGACTATATAGTATATGTAGACTGTATATAAATATACAGAGGCAATAAACTGTATAATTAGGAATCAGAGTCAGGGAACGGCCAGAGATGATGTTAGAAACAAGCAGAGATAGCAGCTGTGGAAGTAATGGACTATGGAGAGGCAGAACCAGGCTGTTTGAGCCCCCATGTCCTTGCCACATCAATGTATGACTGATTCTTCAGGTAGACTGCTAAATTGCTACATGTTAGGAGTACCCAAAAGCTTTCAAGTCACTTTTGCAAACTGAACCTAAACTCTGAAATTACTCAAAGGTAAACTACCAATCTGTCTTCCTTGTCATTGCACAAGTCAAGTACAGCCTCACTCCCTATCATGTCTTATTATAGACCCAGAACCAACTCCCCAGACTAAATTCTGTAGAGTTCACTGTTAGAAGATGACCTTCCCCAGTTTGGTAAACTACATACAACATAATAAAAAAGCATATACTCAAAACTAAAGTAACTGTAGACTGCCCACCTCTTGTTTTAACGTTTTTTTTAAAAGAGTGTGCAGCAGACTTCCTGAAGTGACACTGTTAGCTGATGTTATGGTAATGTGAAAAAAGAATCACTGCATTCTTCTGATTTGACTGCTATTTTAGTGGTTCTGCTTTTGCTCTTACCATTTTTCAGTCAAGAGCATGAAAAAAGATACCTATGGGTAGAGGTACACGGAAGCTCCTATACACAGTCAGAGAAATTAAGGTGGACAGGACAACAATAAATACAGGGAATTCCCAGTAAAACCTGGAGAAAAACACTGTGTGGTGCTCAGTTCTTTGAATTTTCACTTCAAGAGCACATACAGTGAGATTCAGAGCAGGAACATTTGGGTTAGGTATTGAGGAACTTCATGTCTTTGTAGCAGGGCACAGCATCTTCTGTCTTCTCTCCCCACAGTGCAAATAATTTCTCACACTGCCTGGACTGGTAAGTGGCTTTTGAGTTGTGTAATACACACAAAAAAACAAGTGTGCTACTCTGAACACATGGCGTTTCTAGCATATGAAGAGAGCATTAGCTCATCTTCCATCCAGTTTGGAGAGACTGAAATCAATGAGTGAGTTTGATCACAAGTTTGCAAAGCACCCAGATTTGGCCCATTTCCCAGAGCAAATTGGGGTAAAATCCTAAGAGCAATCAGGGGTTTACAGCAACAATTCAAGTGACATCCAACCTGTCTGGCCTGCATTCTGCAAATGCATTTTGAGACATACAACACAGCTGCTACTGTTTGTAAATGTCCTTAACCATTATTTGGTGCAATAGTGATGGGTAATATACACACAGATAGGTCAGACAGGTAATTTGTCCTCCAACTCCTACAACAAACAAATAAAAAGTATGCCAAGCTTTCGACTGGACACAGCATACTGCAGCAGCTTTCTGCCACCACACACAGAAAAAAACACTTGAGTGTTGATTTTTATGGTAGCAGCAATGAAATCTGAAGAAGCTTCTCATTTGCTCACCAAAATGTAACTAGCTGTCCCCAGAAAGTAGGATTCAGAGCAGCTGTTGATGAGAATGTACTGGAGAGCCTCCCAAGGCAGATAATGCAGTTCCAGGTTGACATCTCTTTTGCTTACTTCAGATACAACACATTGGACAGGAAGTAGCCTGAAGACTTTCTGTCTGGAATGAATCACCAAAGGAATAATTAAAACAATATTATATACAAATAGAAACCCAAAACATACCCCACACCTCTTTCAGTCACTTTTGTCATTTCCTGAAAAATATAATGCTCTCAGCATGCAAATGCTCCAGTGAGTGAGGTTTATTTTTCATTTCATGCCTAGTTCTGTTCCTACAGAAATCAATTTGCAGCTATCCCCTGGTTTCAGCAGTGCAAGTTCAGATCCATTTAGATGGTTGTAATCTACATGGATGCAGTACTTTGTGCATTTGATTTCTCTCTCTCTAAAACAAACAAACAAAAAACCCTCATGCAATTATATACTTAGTAGGTAGAAAGCAAAGCAATATTCATTTCAGAGCTTAAGAGTATGAAAGAGGTAAGTACCCTCCTGGCACAGCCTCTCCTGGGACTTGTGTTTGTCAGTTAGTAACTCAATTAGTTGTCCTGAAAGGTCATCAACAGCTTCACTACACAGCACGTTTGCTATTTTTCCAAGCTTTTGAGACAACAGCAGACGTGCTCATGGGTACAACACAGTGGGTTTAGAGCAGAACCAGGACATTTTGAGATAAATAAACCTATTTTTTGGTTCACTGGTGTTTTTGTGCTCCCAGTAAATACAGCTCGACTTGGTCATAAAGTTCAACTGCTACTTACGTCTTCTGACTCAAGAATAAAGAGTACATGGGCTGTGTTGTAGCAGCACTGTTTGAGCTGCCAGTGCTATGGAAGGGTAACAAGAAATCTGAGATGCAACCTAGCAGGGATGAACTAAGCCTCTGCTGCTGCCATACCCACGTAACCATGCTTGACTGTTATGGAAATACCTCGTAGTCTAAACTCATCACTCAGCCCAGAAAATCCTTGATCATATTTAATCCTGAAACTATATGTAACTAGCTAAAGCTAATGTGGAAGTCTGATAATCAAAAACAGTTAAAATTATTCTCATAGAATAATGTTTGTTACCTACTCGCCATAATCCTAACACTCTTTCAGCAATAACAATGCATATATGAAAATAAAAGTAAAAGGAAAGTCTGATTTGTTCTCTTTTCTTGTTACTTTCAATACAGTTTCTCCCACATATATTTAAAATTATAGGAAGTATATTGCTTTAGAAACATCTCAAAACACAAGAACAAAAATCAGCAGCTACTCTTGATTAGAAGGTTGTTCAACACCTCTTAAGACTAATAGGATGACAGAAGGCAGAAAAGCAATTCAGGATCAGCACATTCTGACTGGGAGCACAGCAGCAAAATTCTTCCTCATGTTTTGTTCCTTAGTTGCTTCCTTTGGATTTTCACAGATATTGTCTTTCATTGTTGTTGAACAAGCTCTACCTAGTTTATAAAGAGAAATAACAACAGTACTAAGCAGTGTGGCACAGCTGCATTGCTTTTCTTTGTTGTGGCAAACCTGCAATTTCAAAACTTATGGGCTCTTTTGAGGATGAAGCAGGCAGGCCACACTCCAGTTCCAGTGCTTGACAAAAAATCCTTCAGGATTTTCCTATTTGGATTCAGGTTTTGCATCATTATAAAAATGCACTAATGCATTGGTGAGTCCAACAGGCCCAATGTATAGAGTGAGAACTCCGTAACTTCAGCAGAGAGAAAAACTCCTGGGTGAGACTTTCCCTTGTATAAGGGATAATTTACACCACTAGAACAGGGCTTAGGGCAAAATCAACCCAGACCAACATGGGCTAATGCCAAAAAGCAAGAATTTGTTCTGGCATTATATTCTTAAGACTGTTTTAAAAATGATTACTTCCTAAAATCATGATTAGATTGCTAAAAAAACTTCTTACATAGAATAAATTGATTACAAGAACAATCTGATTTATTTGCTTCCAAGTGGATTGCTTTGCCAAAACACATTCCAAATTTGAATGCACTTAAAAAGAATCAGATTCTGAAACTGTGACCAGATTACATTATTCAACATGTTTTTTATGGTTGCACTTAAAAATCCAATGCTATTTATAGTTATTCCACTCAAAAATGGGATTACATTTAAAATAATCAACCTGTTTTCCCTCTGCTCTAATTAAATCAAGGAGAGAAAAAATTAATCTCCCAGAACAAAGCTGTTACTCAGGAAAAAGGAATGGAAATTTAAAACCATGTATTGATGCTGTTGAAACCCTGTCCAGAAAGTGAGGAAGCCAAAGGCAGACAGTGCAGTCCATTGATTTTTGGTGGGAACTGGTGCATTGTTGCTTAGCCAGATAGGGCTTATTCTGCTATCCTGGATGAACTGATCATGTTTAACTCTGAATGGGGATGCCCTGGAGTTCTTTTCAACCATTCTGAATACACTGCTTGTGGGGTTTGATTCCTGCAAAGGAAGCCCCACCTGTGAAGGCTGTACTACTGTTCCTCTCTGCACAGTCCGCTGACATCAGTAATGAGCTGTGAAAATCACACTGCAATTCCCCCAAACCTGCTGTACCCTTTCAACCTGACAATCTGGCACCAGAGAAAACTGTGATAACTCTGCTGAGGAACACAGGCTATTGATTGTTAACAGCTGAGGCTCTCACCCCACGCTATTGTATGTAAACTCTGTTATTGTAACATCTCAGCATTATCTTTGTCAATGAAAATGTCTAGAAATACATTTAATATTTTATAGCTGTATTTAATTTGCAAAATCTGATTCCTGTGTTTAAACAAATTAAGCTACATTTATGCTCGTAGGCACAATTTGATTAGATGAAGGAGCATTTCATTTTCCTGTACATAATCACAGTGCAATCTGATACAGGTTCATCTGTAGTCTCAACGTAAGATCATCAGATCCTATCAGCACAGGCCTAAAATGTTCACCTAATTAGTGTTTACTTATACAGCTAGAATGTGGTCAGATTTTTCAAAGCTGCGTTTCAAAAAATGATTAAAAGACATAGAGGTACCAAGAGAAAAAAGACAAAATTCTATTATTCAAAAATGTGAGCTGTTTGTATTTCTAAACTGATTATTAGGTTTGCTTAGAGTAGTTTTAACTTAAGGGTGCATTCCATTGGTACTTGCCTTTCTCAGGTATTTGTAAGGTGCAGTAACTGCTTTCACATGCTTTTGCTGATGAAGAATTAATTTTTCAGGATCATGAAATGTAAATTCATGAGACAGAACAATAATATCTTTTACCACCTAAATGAGAGAGCTAGAGTTAAGCAACACGCAGCAAATGGTATCTTGATGAATAACAGTCAAAAGAAAGACTAAGATAAATAACTCAATTTTCTACAATCAAATTCCTTTCAAATGAACAGAAATACAAGTTTCTAGGCCAGATGCAGGATAATTTTCTGTACCTAGAGAGCAAATAAAAATTTGGTATTAAGAAGCAGCGCAGGCCAAGTAATTCTCAAATCTTTGGTTCAGTGGTAAACCAAACCAAATCAGACCAGCTATTTATGAACATCAACAGCTTTCTTTACTTTCTTTCCAGTAACATGAAAAAGGTAAATGACTGCAACTGATGTCAAACTTCATTCACCTCAAAACAGAAAACAGCAAAATTCTTTTGGTCAAATAAAATATTTGGAGTTAATATGATTTTTCTCTTAAATTTAAATCAATACTCAAAAAAATATTTTGTTTTAAAATGAAAAAGTAAAATCTTTTGATTTTGACAACATTAGAATGTAATTTTATTAAAAGAATGCTGTAAATGCAAAATTGAAATCATTTGGAGTGATTTTTTTGGATACTGGTGTTTCTTGTAGGGCGACTAGCAAATCCAGAATCTTCTCTGTGTGGGCCTTGGAATTTCTCCTCATCTGAACCACTGAAGTGGTACCATCGCATAGTCTAATTTGAGTTCAAAATTTTCTCCAGGGAACTCTACTCTAGACATCTGTAAGGACATTTCCATTGTATGCGAGTGACTGCAAACACACAGATTTGGTTTGGCTGTTACATTTGTAGACATCTAACCTTATTTTTTCATTCTGCTCTTATGAATGAATATGAATGAAATGTTCTGAGCAGCCTGGCAAAGTTCACAGAGGCCTTAAAAAGCTGAGGACCTTCATGCCCACAGCCTCACTCCCTCAGTGGGAACCTGACTTGAGAGCATGAAGCCATGTGAAGTGTAGACTTTTGAGCAAACAGAGACCTTGGTGAAGCCAAATTTGTCAACAGCATTATGTTCTTTCTTCTTCTGGTAGAAATCATAATAAGCAAACTTCTCACTTTTATGGGGGATTTGATTTCCTGTGCTTACAGAGGTTTCTGTGCTCCCCTTGAAGTCCACAGGATTGTGCTGGAAGATAATTTTCCTTTGGATTTTAAGACTGTATTCTAGGAATCCACTAGGAATCAAGCAGCTGCTGGACACTGTTGCTCTGAGAGCCAACAGAAGCTCAGACACTAATGATGAGTTTTTGATCTGCATCTTAAATCTAATATTTTGAATGTGAAGGCTGAACTTGGCAAATTACCCCTTCTGTAACTGATCTTTTCAGTAATGAATCCTTCTCACATGGATTTACTTACAGTCATTTAATTTATAAATTGTGCTCATTTTTATTCGTATGGGGGGACTATTAAGACTCATACAAAGCATTAACATAATAATTGGTTTTACATCAACAACATCAACAATCTAAAAAGCCTTATGAATAATTGAAAACAAACTCACCTAATGGCTGCTCTATTTTTCATTACAGCTTTACTCCAATTTTTTGTATTGTGGAAAAAGAAATGAAGTCATAGATCACTTATAAAATGTTCCTGCTCAATGGACTAGCTAAAATAACACACGAAAAGTCACAAAAATTGCCATCCAGCAAATCTGCAAGACCATGTTCCAAACACATTCTGGAAATGTGTTAAGGACTTCCAGACATAAAGCTAAATATTAACTTTCTTACTAATGCAAGCAAAGCAGTTTTACGGGCTAACATACACACAACACTATATATATGTCTCTATATACACAGACACAGAGTATGTCTGTATACCTGTAATATTGAGTATGCACTGTAACTTTCTACAACTATTAGTTCTCATTGTCTATGACAGCACCATACACGAAAGGATCATTCCTCAGTACTGCAGACAATCTCAAATTCTCACTGCATTTACCTCAGAGAGACTGTTAGAACAAAAGATGGGGTCTCATGCTCATACCTATCTCAAAAGTCTACTTGGTTTGTGCTTGGAGTTCAAGAGACCCTTCATCACATGGTTCTCATCCTACCAACGTAAATGTGAATTTTGAATTTTGCCAAAATAAACTGCTAGACCTTTATCTGTAGCAATGCATTTTCAGGACTTGTGCTGCCATGGTCCCAAACAAAAAAGAAACAAGCAGACAAAAACTGATATAACCACTATGGGTAAAATATACAGAGGAACCTGTTCCCAGCTGAAACTGAAGTTTTGTCTCTTTATAAAAGTGGAATCAGTTGTTTTACTTGTCTCCTATCCTTAGAACAGCTGTGTTGCCCATTCTAAACACACTTAAAACACCACAGAAAGAGTAAAGGGCTACTTATCTTCTGAAGCAGGGGCTGAAGACCAAAGAGCCCCAAGAACACAACAGCTTCTTCCTTATGATCCATTTCTGTTTCCTTTGAAATCCAAATATAACAGTACTGACTTTGCAGAAGTTCAGCAAAATATTCAGAGGCACTGGCAGCATTAACGCCTGGGGGAGCTTGATTTGCAACCTTATCATAGCAAAGCACTCCTGTAATAAAGTCATCATGTTGCTTCCATAGGCTTTGGATGAGAAGCTAAAACCTCAGGAAATAAGCTATCAGAAAGCTAACAGGAAAAATATATTTGATACAGAACACCTTTTCAGATGCAGCTATTATTTCATTGTCTCTTAAAATAACATTAAATTGAAGCTGGGCTATCACAGGGCTGGAAAAGAGGCCTGAAAGACAAAGGCTGGTCTATTGAAAACAGTACTTTTCAGCTAGAATGATACAATGCAGTCAGATTTCAAACTTCATGGCTCCAAAAAACAGCCATGTGTTGGAGAGAGATTTTGCTTTCAACTGCTTGTAAATCCATGTCTCCAAAATCTTTCTGCACAGATTAGAGGAAATTTATTTGTGATTCTCTGGATCTTGGGAAGAGGACAGTTAAACAAACCATCTACCCTGAATATGAGACATAAGAGTATAATGAACATCAATTATTAAGAGGTTGCTGCAGCATGGAGCAGGGTACCTCGCAGACTACAGCAGAATGAATAACCTGAAAATATGTTTGACTTTGATCCTAGCCCATTCATGCAAAAAAATGGGTACTAGAGAACAAGAAAGACCCACCTTCTAGAGTCAGCTAAATAAGGGATTAAAGTAGGTCATAATTCAGGCACTGAAGCTTGGCACAAACTATTCTAACGAGACAAACTTGAATTTTGAGTCAAAAGACTCCTGACCCCATTGAAATCAGTGGTAGAACTGTTATGGTGGGTGCGGTACAGTTTCATTTAGATCTTTTACAGGCCTTTAACTTTCCCAACTTTCAATTTAGCTGCTTGATTTTTGGGCCCTTACAATTTGGTGATGGATGGAAAAAAAAAAAAAAAACAAAAAAAAGCAATCCCACCAACCCTCAAATATTCCTGGAGTTTAATGGCCCAAACAGCTAATTGCAATGCCAGGGATAGTTTCTAGGGTCTCTGAATCCCAACGCATACACCTGCTTATGATTATACTTTTTGCATCTGGCTGGGCATGCGATAGTAAAACACTTAATGTCTGAAACCAAGCAGAAAGATCTAGAAGAGGCAGAGTCCCTGGTAGGTCCAGCAGTACATAACTTTTAAGGGAAACTGAACTGGGTACAAATAAGAGCTTGAGACAGCGATGAGTGACGTGCCAAAACAACTGCATTTAAGTTACTCATGACTAGTTTTACAATTATGTAATCCATACTTCTATAAATCTTGGGAGTGAAATAGTGAAAAGTGTTATGAAATCTCTGTGAAATACTAAGTAGCATTAAGAAAATGAAGCCATTATCAGAAAAGAATTATGTAAACATTGTATTTATTAATGATTCCTTTCATTTCAGCCATTGCTGCTACATAAATTGTTTATTGTTTCATTGACATAACCAAAGTGTTTAAGCTAAAGAAATAAAATGCTTTATTTTCTCAAAATTAGCATTCTCCAAATCTCACTTTAAAACAGCGCAGAAGACACAGAACTCCAGGCAGTGAGACAGCTGTAGAAGACCTTCTTTCCTGCCCTGAGATGCTGCTGTGTTCCGGCAATTTCCTCTTATTTAATGAACACAAGAGGCCCACTGAAGGTATTTTCATGATTTAATGAAAATTCGTGCTAGAAAATGAAGTCTTTGAGTACATAAAATCAACAAGCCTGAAGATGAACAGTTAAGAACTAATACAGCCTTAAAACTTGGCCCACTATTGCATGTGCAACTGAAGGAACAGTATGTACACTGCCATACATGTTTCTTCATAAAGCGAAGAGCTAAATATTAAACTGACATGATCATCCAAACCAGATCACAGAAGTTTGTTCACTGGATTCACCTCTACCTACGTTGCAGACAGAGCCTGGTCCTGCAGCAAGTGGCTAATATGGCTAAGAGCCATGATTTGTTCTACAAAGTGCGTCACTTGCCTAACAGCAAACTTTAAAGACCACAAGTGGTACGGGAGCTTTTGTCTATTGCATGTGAAGATCAGAATAGAGGGTGAGCAATGAAGCTATTGTCCATGTTAGACAGTATTTGTGGAAGAAGCATATACGACGCTGAGGATCAATAGGGGAGTCTTTCCATCATTAAACATTAGGAGGACTGCATTCACTTTAGAGCATGTGGCATTTGAACAACTCAAAGTCATGTCTGTCTTTTTCTGCAAGTTGGAACTATACAATCTGTATCAGCAATATCTCTTCACTGATTTTGGATGCTCCCTAAAAGAGAAGGGTCACCAGCTAAGTTCTTTTGAGCTTTTGGATATTAAGGACTAGAATGGAATTGTATGATTTGTTTGTCCTCCCAGCAGTGCTTCAGGAACTGAACCAGTGGCACTGACGTTAGAAGTTTTGCAAGCAGGTGCAAACATCATACTTTGGGATTATCTACATGTTTTGATGCTCAGGCATTTGACAAAAACAAACCAGGCCAGTTGTAACAGAGAAATATAGCAACAGTGGAATGAAAGAAGTTCTGTGAAGTTCCAAACAATGTTACATCCGTCCCCACTCTTTATTCCTTAATTCATGCCTCTTAATCTTCCCAGTGATTGTCTTTGGCATCTGTTGGACAAATTCCACCTAAATAAAAAAGACAGAAGACAATGTAGTATGTTCTCTATAGAGCTGGTTTTCCAAGAAAGGCATTCAGGATATGTGGAAAACATGGAGGGTTCCCATCAGTAAGAATGTCTTGTATAAAGGATCAAGACCATGCCCAATCAGGGTAGCACAATGCAGATCTTCTGTAAATTTCTTTGGCTGCCTAGATGGCCAAACATCTGTGTAGCTGCCTCCCAGCTAACCAAACCGGATACTGTAACAGAAGGATGAAGAAGACCTAAACAATATCAGAGGACAGAAATGAGTGACAAAATGAAGAGAAGAGGGATGGTGTTGGCACCAAGTCTTTAATGGTCCTTAGTTCCTACGCATTCTACACGTGTGAACTAAAGCACTGTTGGCAGTAATTTTCTTGTAGTGCTGGGAAAACAGTTTCTGAGAAACATGAAGTGCATCCTCCTGGACTTTCCTCTTACATGTAAACTGTGAGGACCATTGGATAAATACTTACTCAGACTCAGTCAGGTGCTACCCCTGAAGTCACTGGAGAGTGCATAGTTCCAGACAAAATGCAAAAATGGAGAATTGCAATTGTGACCCTGACTTAGAACATGCAGATCTAACTAGGATATCATACAAAGCCTAGAAATATTTGTGAGATTTAAACAAATACTTTACACGAACTATTGTTATTTAGGAAGATTTTTCTGGAGCCATTGCTCTAGCTGAGCCCCTACCACTGTCTCTTTCAGGTGAACAATGAAAATCCACATTATAATTCTCCCGTGACTTACGGAAGGGTGCCCTAGTTTAGTTTCTCCACAGAAACATTTACCTTTCTGGGATATTTATATGGAGCAGTAGTTTTCTTGACATGCTCCTGCAATTCACAAGCTAAGTGCTCCTGGTCGCTGGATGAAAAGGTGGCAGACAGGACCACAAACGCTTTCACAACCTGTAAGACAAGGTCAGTAAGAGCGATCTGGCACTGTCAGTTTTTAAGACCTGACACATTGGTTACCAGTAAGTAGTCATAACATGCAAGAGGTAGAAGGAG
Organism: Aythya fuligula; assembly: GCF_009819795.1. Lineage (NCBI taxonomy): Eukaryota > Metazoa > Chordata > Aves > Anseriformes > Anatidae > Aythya > Aythya fuligula. The sequence continues at coordinate 8,197,603 of NC_045573.1, forward strand.
AGAAACCAGCACAGTGTATGTTAATGGTTGTGCCCAGCTTCTGCGCATGTACATGCAAAAGGATGTTTAAAGTTTAAGAAAAAACCTTTCCTGTCCCCATTACACATAAGGAAGATTTGCTCCATGATCTCAGGGGGATGTCAAGAAGACAGGGGTAACAAGGAGTGTCTCAGCAGAGGCTGCCCAGAAGCTGAGGGACATTCTATTTCTCTGAAGTTCACACTAAGGACAGTAGGACTGTATCGTCCCAGTACAGGGCTGTGCTTTCCCCACACAGGCAGCCCAAGTCAAATGTCAGGGCAGTTAGAGTATAACTTTGGATATACCAAGACAGCCAGAAACAACAGTTTCCGTGTGTAGAAAGTGCTTGATAACAAGCAGTCTGATGAGAGAAAAGCAAATGTCACTGTAATGCTCTCTACAGAGAATGTAAACAGGAAGAAGTTTTGCCTGTCATCCCAAGTAGGATTGTCCATCATGGCATGACTGCCTTACAGCTGTACATTACAGCAAAGGGACTTTGCTTTATATAGCTATATATTTAAACATATTGCTTCCCCCATTGCTGTTCAGCATCACTACCTCTCCTCTGAGGGGATCTGGACTGCTGACAACAGCTGCTTCTGCTACTGCTGGGTGTTCCATCAGTGCACTCTCTACCTCGAATGGCCCAATGCGATACCTAGGTAAGGAAAGAACAACAAAGGATTTGATTTGATGAACTGGAAAACCAGTACCAAATGTTTTGGCTTTTTAAAATTTGCATAGTGAGAAAAAACAAATACAGCTAATTTAGGCAGAATGGGAAGGCTAACTGTATTATAAGGTAGGAGCATTTCATGGTGATCATGTGGTAGAGGACTGCTCGGAGAGAGGCAGTGGATACCTGTTCATCTCCCCCCAGCTCTCCTGGTGGCTCCTGAGCCGTGCCTACACCCACCCCAATAGCTGGGGTCTGCAGTACCAGCTGATGTCACGTTACGGTGTCACATCATACAATACCAAATTGTTTCATTTCAACATGTTTGCAAGAAAATGTTTCAATGGTCTTTGACTCTGATAGAGGTGTCCTTCAATTTCAGCTAAAAAACAAACTAGATTAAAATCCCTCCACTGCCAGTGGAATTTTTCGCTGTGTTGAAACAGATGAGATGTGCAGGGGAAATTGTTACAGATACATGACCAAGATGACACTGCTGGTCTATGAAAAACTAATAACAAATGTGAGCATTCATAAGGCAAGTGGACAATGCATTTCACAAGGTCATTGTGTCAGAAGCTCACCTGAAGTGTAACATGTAAGACTATACAACAGCAGATTTAGAAAGGAAGCATGCAAACCAACCCTGAAGAAATGATGATGTCGTCGTCTCTTCCAATAAACCAAAAATATCCATCTTCATCCATAGTCCCTCTGTCCCCTGTGACGTAAAAATCCCCACGCTCGCTTTCAGCAGTTTTCTTAGGATTATCCTTGAATTGGTTCACAAACAGTCATTTAAATTTTTAGCATGTATCAGCTATGCATTATGCTATAACACATAAAATGTTAAATTAATTGGAACTTAATTTTTTGAATCAAGGCTCTTGAAGAATTTTACTGACTTTGTTATAAAATACAATAAAACAGGTTTTAAAAAAAACACAAACTGACTCCTGAAAATAACTCAATCTCAAATAAATTCTTCTCTTTGCTTTTCTAACATTCACCAATCCAAATAAGTGAATTACTCGGTTTTGCTCTAGATTTCTCGATCTTTTGGTCAATCCTTACCATAAATATTTATCTAGCTTTTCAGATAGTGTATAGTGAATATACAGTACTCCTTAGTGAGATCATGGTAAGTGGTGAGGATGTTAGGGAAATGTTTCAGGCTGGGTTTTCAAATCTGTGTTTTAAAGTCCTTGACCCGATATCTGAATCAAAGAATGGGATGAAGTGAAGTCTGGATCACATTTTTTCCCCTCTGTTCTCAAGGGCATCTTCTCAGATTCTCTCTACTAAACCAGTTTGCTTCTACAGGTCAGGACTCAAAGATGAGTCAGCAAACCTGAAAACTGGTGAAAAATATCGGGCCTTTATAATCCTTAAGGAACTGGAGATATTTTGGGGAGACTGCTGTTTTGGAAAATACTTACTATATATTCAGAGAACAAACCAAGTGGCCTTATAGGTTTGATTCTGACAGCAATTTCCCCCTGTTGTCCTGGAGGCAGAATATTTGCATTTTTGTCTACAACCTAGAATGAAAAACAACATGTACTTGAGTCAAAAAAATAAATAACCCTCCAAACTGATGAAAAAAATCTAGAGTACCCAACAAACCTGAACATCAAAAAGGGGAGCCGCCTTTCCCATTGATCCAGGTTTAATCTTCATCCCTTTAAAAACAGAGCAGATTATTCCCTGAAAAATAAAAAGCAAAATAAAGATTTGTCACAAAAAACTGCTACATTCACATTCAATTCATTAAGTGTATTTTGAAGAATAATCTCAAAGTAAGGAATTAAGATACATAGAATCCTATATATTAGTGCTGTATGGTAGAAATGAGTAAGATCAAGAAACAAAGTATCCTGTGCCACTAATTGCAAAGAATCTGTATCCTCTACTAGCCAATCTTCTTCCTTAGCTTCAAGCTCTGCCATTTTTCCTGTCACTGTCAACTAGAATTTGCTTAACGACATTTAAGGAAATATTAGAGCACATCCTCTCCCAGCTATCCATGTTTCTGTGTGATTCTGTGAGGACAACCGTGAAAATGCATTCTGTCAGAGATTATCAGTAGAGGTGGTTACTAAAACATTCACAGAAATGTGAATCAACAGTGTTCTTGAAACTAAAAGCATCTTAAAGCAAAAAGGAATTACAAATATTTAGCAGAATATTGACACTATAGATGTACCGTTTCAGTCTGGCCGTACACTTCATGGATGTCCAGCCCTGTCTGGCTTTTCCATTTTTCCATAACTTCTGGGTTTAGCGGTTCTCCTCCGCTCATGCAGTGCTTCAGGTTCATGAATTTGTAACTTCACATGGAGTTAAAAAAACAAAGAGAAACACATCTATCAGGTCAAAGAAGGAGCAGAAAAACAGCATACAAGTGTAAGCAAATAACACTGGGGTGCTGTTTATGGGGAGAGTTATTCCCATGAAGGAGGGAAATCAAAGGAATCCCGATCCTTGGGTTCCCAATAAAACAAGGATATCAGTCTTTACTCAACATTATAAACGAATATTAGCACAGGTCGACACACATGGAAAACAAAGAAAACTTTTTTTCTGAAGTCAGTTGGGATTTAAGCATAAGCCTGTAACTAACCCCAGATCAACTTGCTGAGCAAGTGGCCTGATTGCTGACCCTCAGCAAAAGTCCAAGTGAGAAAGTGCAAGAGAGAAGGTACAAATGGTGCCAGTTCATTTGTCAGTGAGAAACTGGAACAGAAGATGATGTACAACTGCTACACCGCAGTTATGCTAATGCTGACTTTCTAGGATGACAGCCCTTCCCAGTGGACAATTAATGTGGTAACTGAAAATGAGAACAGAATTTTACAGGCGCTCAGTTTCATACCCTCTGGGATTTGCTTTCAAGTTCAGTAATGAAAAGTCTCAAGTTTCTCATGGAAAACATCAAGTTTCTCTATGTTTGATCATAAAGCTCAGCAAAACTGACACATCTTGTATGACTGTCTTTTCATAAATGATATTTTAAACTGAATTACTACTAGTTAAAAAGCCAGATCCAGAAGATCACTAAAGGGTAGTTAGGGTAGATAATCTCTTAACCTACCTGGAGAGATCATTTTGCACCAGCATGCGATACAATGTTGGAACACCAACCAGAGTGTCAATAGGGAATCTGCAGAGAGTCTAGTGAGTTAAACAAGATGACATATGAAGCTCAGACCAAAAAAAAATCTGCTTTGTGGATGTACAGTACATAGGTGATGTACAGAAGGGGACAAAAGCTCTCCCTTCTAAGCAAGAGCACCAGATACTCTCTGTTGGGTAAGAAACTCCCCTAAACTTGCCACAACAGGCTGAGAATCACAGTATGTTTGACTGGACAAAATCCCATGCTCACATCCCTACATAACACCCAGACTGCACAGCTGGAAGCATGGGCAGAATAAGCCTGTCTACATTACTGGGATGTTTTTGCTTTCATCTTGGCCAGTACATACAGAGAATCACTTCAGATTCAGTTTGCATTAATGCCAGGCAACATTACCTCCACAGTGACTGGAAATATATGTAAGCAATTAGTTCTGATTTTGGGATGATTTTCACTCATATGCTCACCAGCTATGAGTAAAACATATGAGGGAATCTCAGGATTGGCCCCTTCTGTGTATATTAAAAACATTTATAAGGCTTTATGGAAAGGATACAGTATCTTGAATGCAACAGTGGACATAACCCTCAATAAATCTTTGTATGCAGTTAAGAATTACTTTTTGCTCCCTTTCTGCAGATTAACACATATCCATAATTTCTTCCTTACATTTAGGATGGTTGCTGATTCAATCTGTGGGAGCTGATGCACAAAGATGCATGATCCAAAAACCCAGGCATCAAAAACAGATGTCAGTGAATTTAATATCCAGCCTGTGTCTGCTGTGTTCCATATTACATCTGATGGAGTCAAATCCAACCAGTACCTAACACAGGAGGAAAAAAAAAAAAAGGTTATGGTAACTTTTTTTTTAATGAAAGAAAACAACAAAAAAAAGAGCCATGTCCTTCCTCCCCACCCCTTACACACACACACACACACCCCCTCCAAGAAAAACCACATCTCCTAATGAGCAACATGGGTACTGGCCACTCTCAGTAAGTTCATCTTATGAGCTAGTTCAGGGATAAAAGAGCATCTAAGGTTTAAGTACATATTTGTACAAAGAAATATATACACATAAATATATCATACATATATGATGTCAGTCATAACATAGGATAAAGTAAGGGAAAGAACTCCAATGAAGTGACTTCACACTAGGGAGGAAGATAGAGCTGAAGCAGAAGCATGCATGGATGCTGTGTTAGACACCAGATATTTCAGTTCTAAGTCTGCTCAGGGACCAGGATGATCTGTGTAACCAACATAAACTCTGACTCTCTTCATCCACACACATAACAAAACTTTTGATAGCCCAAACAGCATGATATATTTCAGTACTGCACACTAGAATATTCCCAGCTGATGGCTGCCCTTTGAACCACTCTAAAGAAAGGCTAGGAGATATTCACTGGAACATGGAAACACTGGGGCTGATCCTACTCACCTGTAAATCTGTAAGCATTTCTAACCTGATTTTAGAGGAAGAGGGACTGTGGCCGTACAATTGGGTATTTCTTACTTGGTAACTTCTCAACAGTTCTACTATATGCAGCTCCAATTATCTCACATTCAATCAGGCTCAAACCTTTCATACCTTTCACTTAACAGGGGTCTGAAACCAAGACTACCCTGGGAATGTTCAGTCATCTTTGGAGAACCTGTGGTTCCACTGGTAAAGAAGATATTCACTGAATCTTCAATCCTTGTTTTGGCACAGGAATGGTCAGCAGATTGGTTTCTTTAAAACACAGAATGCAATTGTGACTTCAATGGTTACTTTACACAGGTTTCAGAATCTAATGATGGGTTACACATTGCAACCCCTATTTCAAATAAGCTTCACAGAAGCTTTTAACCAAACTAGATTAAATAATGTCGAGTTACGCTTTCCCCAATAACAGACTTTCCCTTAGAAAGAAGAGGGTAGAAACTTCCTGGAATAAGACTGGTGTTAGCAAACAACTACTGTTAGCAAACAATTCTGATATGAAAACAGCAATCAGGCAGTCATGGATTAACACCACTAAGGCTTAATGTTATTGGATAAGTATTTTCATTTGATGAATACTTCTAAATGTGCGCTTGTGGAGAACATGTCTACTTTCTGCATCATGACTGCAATGCCACTAATGCATACTCACTTGTACAGTTCACTGAAGTTTAGCCATCCCTCCCTACTGCCTTGGGACACGATCAGCTTGGTTTTCAGAAACTGGCTCTCAGATGCCACTGAGTCTACTGCAGGAGCCACTGTGTCATCAGTAATGATGCACTTGGCCTTTGAAGCCTGGAGTCGATATAACATGTCTTTGGCTGATAATTGGGTCGTTCCTGGAATTAAGACAATTCCTGGAAGAGCAATAAAGTTAGTTTGGGATAGCATTTTTTACATCTGATCCTTTTCTAAGAACCTAAACTACTAACTATTCCCAAACTGACCTCTAAGATGAATTTGCCCTGACATTCCCAAGTCAATTAACAGTGGAGTAATGGAGCTGCTCTGCTCTCCTGTAAGAAATGAAATGTGGACCCATCTGCTGACCTCCATAACTCCCTGTCTTCTGCCATCTCCATGCTTCCAGGTCACCCACCCTATGGCACCTAGTACAAATCCTTCAGGACTGCCTGCATAATTGGTAGCTGCATTATTAATTTATATTACTTCTTTATAAACAATTCTTGATCCTTTCAGATGATTACTTTATTAACCAGTTTTACTACTCTCAGATATGCTCACTGACCTGCTCGCATACAAGCCACATTCACCAGCCACCATTCTGGGATTCGTGGCAGGACCACAATAATTCTGTCCCCCTTTTGCAGTCCACATACTTTAGTCAACACATTAGCCACTTTCCGTGACAGGAAGCCCAGCTCCTCAAAGCTCCACTTCACTTCTTCTCCTTTTCCACTTATCCACCAAAAAGCAGAGTTTGATGGTCTTTTTCCAGCCTGTAAGACATAGGGATTCAAAACAAAAACATTTTATTCCAAAAGGCCATGGAATTCTAAAGCATAAATATCTGCAAATTATGGAGCATTCAAGTGTCTCACAACTTGCATATGAGCTATTATTTGTGCAAGACTTGCTATGGATCATGCTCATATATTCCCAATAAACTGCCCTTTTCTGAACCTGAAATGTTTACCAGCCCAATTGTCTCCAGACTCAAGTCCTAGCCTGAATCCTATTCCAGTTTAAGCTTCATGCTGAGCATTAATGCTCCAAAGAAGATAACACTTAACATGAAACACTTGACCTCATATCCCTGATATTCTGGATGGAGTTGTGGAATACTAATACACAGAAACTGCACAAAAAGAGGACAAAATAAAACAGGACAATGCAGTATACCAGGACGAGCACGAAAGCTCAGAAAGAGAGGAGTTAACCAACTACAGAGCAGAATCTACCTTGGAACAAGGCAATTACACATTTGTGGGAGAAATTTCCCTGGTATGCACTATTATTGTTAAACTACCCTTATTTTTATGATGTGAACATCTAACATTATGGCATGTGGAAAGAATAAGCACAGCCATTCCAAGGTTAAATCAAAGTCATAAAGGTCTTACTAATGCTTCTTCTACTTACACAGAGAGCACCAAGGGTCAGAGACGTTTTTAAAAAATAAAGCAAGCAGTGAAATTCTGTATCATCACCTAATGCAAATTAGTTTTAGCAACTTATTATTTTTTAAATAAAAGCAAAACATATTTATTTCAAATGAATTAACGGATCTTATCTGCACAACAAAAGATTGTCTACCTTTTCAATTTCAGTCCATTTGTCCAGTACATCACTTGCAAAGTTAAAGTACTTTGGTATTTCTTGTTCACCCCGTCTGACAGCCTGATACTGTGAATACACATCAGAGGCAAGCAGCTTGGAGTGTCCATGGAAAGTCCTATACAGAGGTTTCTGAGTCCACAAGGATTTTAGAATTGGTAATTTAAATATCTTCATGGCAGAAGATGTATGTAGATGCTGTAGACTACAGAAGAAAGGTAATGGAATTGTTGTGATGAATCCTGCAACAAAAATGATGAAAAAGATAAGTATCACCTTGAAACTATCCAAAGAAAGATGATTCAGTTATGAACAGATTAATTATTAATTGGAGTCACTTAGGCGATTTGCAGCAAAACTGATGCTTCTAATAATTTCATTAAATGCAAAGTTCCCCAGCCTGCTTTCTTGTATCTTATATGAACAGCTTTTTAAGGACTTAATATACTGTCCTCATCATGTATCTTTTCTGTAGCTTGGTTGAACCTTATAGATTCCCAGTGTGCTCTTTGGGGCTGTTAATGGCCCGCAGCTCTCTTTAGTCAAACACAACATCAGCTTGTTATTGTCTACTTTGTAAGAAGGTTATTTATTCTTATACCAGTGCACTCAGTAGCTGGTTCTCTGAGATTCCTTTTCCTTCACACGAAACTAAAGGATATTTCCAGTTTCTGTTTCCTCAATGTAAATGCCCTCTCTTTTCCACCTGTACTCACCATAATAATCCTAAAGGCTCTCAAGTCCAGTGACTTTCTTCCTCTCCACTGCTATTTTTTCTTCTATTTTTTTCCATCTTTATTATTATTTTCAGCAGTCAAAAGATAGCTTCTGAACCTTGCCAAACTGCCATTTTAATGCTATTTAGAAGCTTCTGTTAAACATACACGAACATTTTGAAGCATGGAGCAAAACCTGGTTTGTGTCTGGAAAAGCCTGCAGTCAGAGCAGGAGACAGTGGGGTCCTGGTAGGCTACGATTATTCCAAAATCAGGGCCCATCTATTGATTTTCCATTTTCAAATGCTACATGCAAATTACTAGGCTCATTATAAGCTACAGTGAATGACTGCTGAAATACAGCTTATTTTCTTCCCTGTTCTTACAAGGATGAACCCATCTATCAGCTAGGAATAAATTATAAATAAGCTCTTGATTGAATTCTTTTACATGTTAAATTTCTGTGGACTGAGCAAAGCTGCAAAGACAGTGAGCTTTGCCCTTTGTCCCACATTTTTAAGCTAGTTTTGTATTCAACACTCTAGTTATCTCTTGTCCCATGTCCTCAACCGTAACCACTTACCTCTGATGCACTGATCATGGTTTTTATAAAAAACTTTATTCCCCAAGACAAAACAACTAATTTAACAGCGGAATTATTTCTTTTTTTTTTTTGCAGAATCTGTTACAATAATAGTTAATCTTCGTATGAGGAGAACGAACTGAGATACCGGTGACTTTCACAACTTAAATCTTTTCAATTATGATTGACAGCATAAAAATTGTGTGAACCAGATGCAGAATGTTTCATCATCTTGTTACATTTTGTGATCTTTGATGAAGAAAGGAATCTCGTGAAGATATTAGAATCCTTCCAGATATGCACAAATGAGTTACTGGATATAGGCCGTACAGGAACTGTCGTGTACTTACACAAAACCTGCTGGAGTGTAACACATGATCACTTCTGCCATGAAAAAAAACATTCAGCGACTGGTAATATCATTCTGGTAATATCACTGCTGGGAGATAGCAATACCAGAGATTCTCAAAAAGAGTTACTGATTCTTCACTTCTAATTTGCTGAGTGAAGGCGAATTTTACAAAAATATTTAACCCAGTACATTTAACCCATTGCCTTTAACACAGTAGAATAAGCAAAGAGGCAAGGCTGAGCTGAGTGCCTGGAAGTCAGCGCAGTTGAAGAGAAACATGCTCTTGGCTCAGCAGTTGACAGGAAGGGCTGAGATGGCGTTGCAGCAATTCCCCTGCGAGGTCTATGTTTGCTCACCCCCAGCAGGTCTGCCCAGCCCCAGTAACATCAGTTCATGACTATCAGTGGGGTTCCAGCATGAACAGAGTTACCTGCACCTCCAGAACCATCGACAATGTAGAGAACCAGACTGGATAAAAACAGAACAATTTGAATCACACTAAACATTTCGATGACCAAAAAGAAAGTGCTTTGCTTAGATTTACAAAGCTCTCTCAAATAAAATGTGAATACATTTGAAAGCCTGTTTTAAGAGAATATATAGTAGCAGCTTAAAAATGTAATTTTTCTGGAATGTTGGGCCTCCCATTCCCACCCCAAACACGTAATTTGGTAAAACCAACAGTAATTCATGGTGTACTCAAGGCTACATGGAGACTGTGGAAGAGAAATACTGACCAGTTTTAAATAATCCTGTACGGTATCTTTGCTCCAGAGAAAAAAATATTTGATTTTATATTCACCTCATATGATTCTACATCCTTAAGTGGCATCTTTTCCAGTAACAGTAGGTAAAACAGTGCTCAACTCAACAAATAAATACATTAAAATCAAAAGAACTAGGTTCACGCAGTAAGAGGAATTTTTCCCTTGACAGTGAGAATCAGTTTCCCAAGGGGGTGTTTGATATAGGGAATGGAAAGCAAAACTTATTAAAATCCAGCACATGCATTCAGACAACTACAGTATGTATCCCAGAGGGATTGTGATAAGCAACAGGAGAGCCATGTCATCTACTTCAGAATCAGGATTATTGAACAGAAATTTAGAATTAAAGTGATACCTACATTTTAAATCAAAACCCTATTAAAAAGAACTGGTGGAAAAACTTCATGTAAGAAAAGGTTTTACTGGTAAAATATGGACTTTTAAATATTACAAGTGGATATTGGAATAATATATTTAAAAAATACATTTTTAACTATTTTTCTTACTTAAGAAAACATCCTTCAGTAAAATTACCAAGCATTTTGTTAAATATAACCTTTCCTTGAGGTTGTGACTGCTACTGTTAATAATGATAAACAATTGATCTACTTTAATTTCTGTAACAGAAAGACCTAATTATTTTGATTATTATTTTTAATAACATAGTAAGCCATTTTTCATTTCTCAGTCTGCTTCAATTCTATGATTTAGTTAAAGCCTATAGATTTAAGAGCATTGTAAAGACAAAACATACACCACAGCAGGTAAAGAGGAGACTGAGGACATTTAGGAACAGTGTTCAAGATTGGAAAGGGTATTCAAAGCTGACAAAATGAAAAAGATTTAAAATTCAGCGTTCCCTAGTGGTCTGCCAAAATTTATGTGAAGTTTTATTGAGAGAAAGCCTTCAACAGTTCTTAACACTTTTACCTGCAAAATTAAAAATGAAAATGAAACAAGAAAATCGAGAAAAGGGCTCAGTAATGACGAAGTCCTATGAATAGCTGCTAGAATCAGAAATTATTTTTCCTGATTTAGTACCAACTGCTTCTTCTTAGTGATTAGCACCACTGAAAATTCAGACAAACATGATTTACTGACCTGTTTGTTGTGGACATTATTGAGGATCTACTCCAGGCAGTTCAATCTTCAGTGGTTCATTCAGCTTTCAGGACATGTCTCCCAAAAAACCTCTGGGAAGATTGTTTGGAATGCAAAGCCTGGACACACTAATCAAGAAGTAATCAAGAGTGAAGCCCTTTCTACTTTATCATTTGCTTCTTTTGAAATAATGAGAACAGAACATAGTACAAAACTGACCAGGCAGTACAATTCTTTTCATGAAGTAACCTTTTTCTTGTAATCATTTACACTGTTGTAAATTGTGTATAATTTGCACCTTAACCTGAAGCACTTTGTATATTTTCTTCTCCCCTTTTAACCATTTATGTAGATCACAAATTCATCAAGACAAGAAGTAGTTGAAGTTGTCTTTCTCCTTCCACCCAGAAAGAATTAGGGAATATTATAGTGACAGTTTTTAAAAAGAGAGTATCACTTCATCATTGCATGTACTCATTACAGGTAAAGATTTTTTTATTAACTTATTTATTTGTAATAGTAAAAATTGTTGTAGACTTTTTTTTTTTTTTTTAATAAAGCTGCTGTTTATATTAATTCCAGTAAAAAAAAACAAAAAACTTTTGTACACTCTTCAATCTCTCCCTTGTCTCTTTCATGCTTCATTCACAATTACTTGCATCTTCTTCCATTTGAAAAATTGTGGGTCAATGGTAAAAGTGGTTCTAATATCACATGTCCTCAAGTCACATGAATGTTACCAACTTTTTGTCCCCTGTAGCTTGTTCTTCCATACAATCTCTTAGTGCTCTGGGTCATGATAACATGCCAAGTCCAAACACAGCTATGACTGGTATGGATGATGGAAATTTCCTCTCCTCCTCCATTTCCATCAATCTTATGCTTTTCCCCACTCTTTGTTCCTTAGAACCTTTCTCTGGATTTTCCCAGTAGCTGTCTTTGGCAGAGCCTGAACAAACTCCACCTGAATGACAAAAATGCATACTCACTTTTAGCCAAACAAATTCTAATTAATCTTTGAGATGCAAGGAAAGACATACCAATATTATGGATAGAGTAAAAAGCTGGGAAGCTGCACAGCTTGGGGGTGGGATGGTGAAATTCCTTACTACACATCTTAGCTGGGCTGCACAGGCAGTACTTGCAGGGGCAAGAACCACAGTCCTGAAGGTGTGTGTGCTTCAGCTATTATGAAAGCAAATTATTGTTGTTTTTCAACTCCTTTGATGCCAGCAGGAATTTCTACTTTGCTTTGGCTCAGAGTCTAAACAGAGCTCAAGGAAAGAATTGGTAAGAATGAATGCCTTGTCCATCAGAATCACTGTGAAAATCTTGTAATTCATGAAAGTACGACTAGTCCCTGATAAAGGTAAGGAACCACTTCTTCCTTTTGGGCTCTTTTAGTGAAAACAGCAAACCCAAGGCTACAGCTGACTCTCTAATTTATTTTTTTTTATCTAACTATGTTTAAAGTGTTAGTCAGCAGTTGAAAAGGAACTGAGGATGGACAAAAACAGTTCAGTTCCTGACACAATTAGAAGACCTTTTTGTAGTGTACTTACCTTTCTTGGATACTTGTAAGGAGCAGTCACCTTTTTGACATGTTGCTGAAGATCTTGAGTTAGTTTTTCTGGATCATGTGATACAAAAGCAGGAGCCAAAACAATGAAGGCTTTGACTACCTGTACCACAAAAGTTAAAGGACTCCATTAACTTCCAGATGTAGGAATAAAGAGATACTTTTGTTGCTAAAGCTGAATACCAAAATATAAGAAAGTTGTTCTTAATCTCCTATGTCCTGGGCTATTGCTGTTTATTATGGAATGAGTTGTAATAAAGGACACCAACTGAAGTACAGGGCTTTTTGTTTGTTTGTTTTTTTGCTCCACTTTTTTCTTCTTCTTGATTTTATATACTACTAAACTTTCCAGAAGTTTTAGAACAGAAAACAGCTGAAAGTTTCACCTCAAAAAAACCCATGTTGGAATGTTGAAACACAAAAACCTCTCTGCTACCATGTGCTTAGTGACAAAACAGGAGTAAAATCCCTAATACTATTTCTTAGACAATAAGATGTCACAATACATTATTTTTTCCACCTCAAACTTTTTGAGAGGAAAATGCTGAAATTCTGAGATCTGTCAAGGACTGTTTATTTTTTTTAAAGTCATTTTAATTTCAAATTTGCAACTTTTTCATTCCAAGGAAGCCTCATATATATAGAGAACTTCATGCTTAGAATAAAATATATTTCTTTCCACATCTTTTTTATTTTTTTTTCCTTTTTACCTCCCCTCGAACTGGATCAGGACTGCTGACAACAGCTGACTCCATGACTGCAGGGTGCTGTATTAAGGCACTTTCAACTTCAAAGGGACCAATACGATACCTAGGAGAAAACATAAATATGATAGCCATAGCGAGTTAGTCATTCAGCTGGTCTTTTGATATTGTATTTCGTGCTAAAAAACAGAACATTCTTACCAGGCAAACAATCAAATCTAAAAGCAACTGACTTACCCAGAAGAATTAATTATATCATCAGATCTTCCAACAAACCAGACATATCCTTCCTCATCCATAATCCCTCTGTCCCCAGTGACATAAAAGTTTCCAGACATGCACGCAGCAGTTTTCTCTGGATTATCCTGACAACAACCAACATTTCAAAAAAAGAAAAGTGTATCTGATAGTTAATGGAATGTAATTCATTCACTTTGCAGTAGTGCTAAGAATGATCAAGGCTATTTTTTAGTTAGACTCAAAGTAATATATTTAATGTTATTTTACGTGTTCAATTAAAAAAAAGAGTCACTTTAATTAGCAGTTTTGAACAAGCAATGCATGAGAGATGGCATTTGCATATATCTGTTTTAGAAAAAAAGGATGTGATCCTTCAAAATGCCCATCCAACACAGCATTTTGCTAAAATATGTATTTGATTTTCTTCAGAGAAATGATTTTTTATTGCAGGGGGTCTCCACAATGGTCTCCTGTCAACAGAAACTTTTCACCCCCTGACCTTCAAGACCAAAGCACAGATGAGGTGGCCTACAAGAAAAACTTCATTAACTACACTTACCTATTTTTCTACATAAGAAAAAGCAACTTGACAACACAAGACTTGATGAAACATTGAAGATGTTAGTGATATTAAGGAGTAAGGTATTTGTGCTCTTTGGAAACCCTCCCTGAGCTCTTGGCATATTAGAGAAGCCTTTATGGATTTGCTTCATTATTCTTGATCCAAGGATAGGGGTGGAAAGGAAGAGAAGGGAGTGATGCACTCAATATAAAGCCCATAAAGCTAAGAGACAGATGCAGGTCCGGAACAAGGTACTTCCTGCTTCATGGTGCAAGATGCAATTATATCTTGCCTGTGTGTTCTTGATCAGATGTACTGATCAAAGCTCTCACATAACCTAGACAGACCCTGTGAAGATGCTGGATGAAATTCTGCTCCTCAGTAAGGTAACTTTGCCCTGGGTCTCTCGAGCTTCTCAGCAGGCACAGAGAGGCTAAGTCAGACTTACCAAGTACTCAGAGAACATACAGAATGGTCGTTCAGGTTGAACTCGAATAGCGATGTTGCCTTCTTTTCCGACAGGCACAACAGTTCCGTGGTCATCTATGATCTGCAGTAAGGACTTACCATTACTGCTTTGACTAGTTTTGTGAAATACTTGTGTTGAAACTAGTGAATGACAGACCAGGACACAGACAGCATTCCCCTTATGCACATACCCCAAATTGCAACTAAGCTCAGATGCAGTGTATCAACATACCTGCACATCATAAGGGGGAACAGCTTTTCCCAAAGAGCCAGGTTTAATTTTCATTCCTTTCATATTGGCACATATTGTTACCTGCATAACAGATATGTATTCATATTACTTATGAATGCATATAATTCATATATATTCATATATAACATACATTATAAATCTTGCAGCATTTTCTAGGCTTTCTTATCAGCTTGCATTAGACCTCTTCATGGCTTTGTAACAACCAGGACTGAATCAAGACTAAAGCACTGTGGTTCTCCATCATATGGAAGAATGGTTAGCCCTGTGGACTGTGATTGCTTATGTTCAAATTTGCCCCAATGCATTTTCTCGCAAACACCTGAATTTGCAAGACAGCAGATATAAGATGATCACGTCTTATTTCAATAAGGGGATAATTTACTTGGGGCCATCTCAAGGATAAGAGGAGAGAATGCTTGAAATCTGACTCATAATAGCTTCATTATGATCACTTACAGAATGGTCTGGGATGTGAACTGATTTAATTCTTTCCATCAGAAGCTCAAAGGGGCCAAGGTGATATCCACAGCAAATTACTTTTTATTTTTTCTTTTTAAGTGAAGATGACGAAAAGCTCAAGTTATTTGATCTGATGTAGCTTCTGGCATGCTTTTTGCAAGGAGTTTCCTTTAAAAAGTTCATTATTTTCACCTTTTCCATTGATTTATCAAAGCACATCGTGCCTTGGGTACTGTCACCTTTGAAATGGCATACTGTAGGAATTAAAATGAACGTACTGTTTCAGTCTGGCCATAGCCTTCATAGATATCCAGCCCTGTTTGGATTTTCCACTGCTCCATCACTTCAGGATTGAGTGCTTCCCCTCCAGACAAACAATGTTTCAGACTCATGAACTTGTAGCTTGAGAAAAATAGCAAATAAAATAATTTTCTTAATTTCTGATAACAGCAGTGAATGGTTTTACCTGGGCAGCTTCCCTCAACTTTCAAAGAAAGTATAACTAAAACTTTACAAGCTAGTTTGAAAATGACAGTAATCATCCTGTTACATGCTCCTGGACTGAACTCCTAGATTGGTCATGTTACCACTGAGGACAATGTGATTTCTCTCTGTGTCACTGGGAATTGCTAAGGACAAAAAAGGATTTCAAAGTTTTGTTGGAAAAAAAGCAAGCAAAGGTGTTTTCTTGAAAGAACTGACCAGAGCAATCTGAACAAGCATGTCAGGTGTTCTTGGAAAGCTGAATTAGGTGGCTAAATCCCGATACCTAAGACCAAATCCAGAATTTTCTAAAGCAAAAGAAAGGCTAAATAGGAACACAGAGCCTGAGCTTTCTACTAAATTAGGGCTGGCTTTTTTCAGGATGAAAGTCCTGTGCAAGAAGAGTAAGTACACCACTAAAGGTGTGAAAACTCCTTACAAATCACATTGACTACTTCTCATAAGCTGAATATTTTACAGCGTAACAAAACCAGTAGCAACTGCTGCCAAATAACTCTCAGCATGTGAAAGTCCTCTAAATGATCACTTCATTCTCAAGTATATAGAACAACTTCACTGTACTCCTACAGTTCCTTGATCCAGAGCTGTCTGAAATCCTCGTTGACTTAAATTTAACTGTGAACCATAAGTTCAAAGGAAGTGATACCTTACAATACATCTAATTTATTTATTCTGTGCTGTTTTTAACAAGACCCCATTCCTGAAGCCTAAATGGCCGAAGGTGTGACTACATATTCTCACGTTTCAGAACATAGCCTTCTCTTCTGAGAGCAAATTTTTGCTGATTAGTTTTCCTTTATCTGAAAAAATAACATAAGGCACTAAACAGCCAGAGCTGTCAGAGCATTATATCCCAGCCTCTCTGCTACCCTTGCAACAGATGCGCAGTACCTGCTCAGACAGTGTTGGACAAGCATGCGGTAGGCAGTGGGGGCAGTGCAAAAGGTGGTGATGGGGTATCTTGAGAGAGTCTAGAAAAAAAAGAAAGTTACCTTGCTGAAAATAAAATGTAATGGTGAGTCTGACTCTGTGTCAGGTGATGTTAACATGACTTATGTGCTAAAATGTTTGCAAAATGCAACTCCTACAAATGCCAGATACATTCAACATTCAACAAAGAACTGTGAATGCCTGAGACATCCTGACCATGGAGTGGTTGTACCAGTCAATGCCACTGCTGTAGAAAAAAATAGTATTTTCTGTCCAACAAAAATCACTCGCGAATGAATGACTGCTGAGAGTAGCTAGTAGTTCCATTTAAGATCCTTTCCTCCATCCCAAGGCAATGCTGTCCTAGGCTCAAGGCAAAGTGAAAACAACAAATAAGAATGAAGCTTTTCCAAGTTTGTTCCTGAGGCAGTCTGGGTCTCCCTTCCACACACGAGGCTGATGTTGAGAACAGCCCAGCTGTTTGGTTTTGTGAATCAGAGGGGAGGAGTAGGCACACTGGCAACTCACATAAAATTTAGGATAGCAGAACCCCAGTTCAGGTTCATACCCAACTCTTCTTACTGGCTAATGCCCACCCTTCTCCCTAAGTACCCAGAAGTTCATAATCAAGCTTTGCTTTAGGCTAAGTATTGGACAGGACACCAGTGATCTTCAGTTAATTTTATCCTGCATCTTTCACCACATATCCTCCACCCTGTAGCCCTGTCACATGGCCTAACCAGGAGGGAAAACACTTGCTCATCTAGCTTACCAGGCACCAAAGGGAAGGATAGTTGTTTGGAATGTGGAAAGTACTATGCTTGATGCTATGGAGCAGTTGGTACATATGCACTGAAATCTACCTTGTTTGCTTCATTTATGCAAAATGGAAATAAAGCTCAACAAAAATTAGCTTTATTTAAAAGATAAGCCATGCTTTCATCAAAAGAAGTGTTATGCTTACCTCTGCAATAACTGCTGGTTTAAACTCTGGCAAACTGTGTACAAAAACACATGATCCATTGATCCATGGTGCAAAAACACTGCTCCAAGCTGCCTTTACCCAGCCAGTATCAGAGGTATTCCACATTATATCTGAGGGAGTCAAGTTCATCCAGTACCTGATAAAGCAGAGGGGAATAAAATGCTTCATACAGTGTGAGAGACTCAGGTCCAAGTCACAGCACAATTAAAGGAAATGACAGGAGGCTTCCATTAGAACATGAAGTGTCACCAAGTAGGGCTGTTTAGAAAGTTTGCAAGAATTTAAGAAAATCTTAAAACATTTTTTCCCTTCGTTTCCTCCTGTTTAATATTTCAAGTGTCTGTTTCTCTTCTGAACAGTGCAAAAACATCCTTGGCCTTTGTTGCAGAATCTGGATCCAGACCAAAAGCTCAAAAGCTGAGCAGATCATTTGGAACACGCTTTCCTTACCTTGTGGGTTAGACATCAGCTAAATCGCAGATTATTTCTCTAGGAATTTAAACAAATTACTTCTGTTGACTTCATGCCACCAACTTTCAACAGAGAATGCCTAAGGAAATGCATCTTTTGGTTTTCACAATATTTCTCACACCTTGGGAAGTACAAATGAGAAAGATGCTCAGTGAAAGCAAACCATTGCCAAGCCAGATTCCAAGTGAACTGTGACTTGAAACATACAATCCTATGGTCCAAAGGCCTTTGGTTCTCAGGGAAGGCTTACATAACACTAAAGAACTCAACTTTATCTGGTTTTGCTATAAGGAGGCTATCCTGACTGCTACTCTGCAGTCAGCTCTGTGAGTGGTAAAACCCTATGGCTTGATGATCTCAACTGAGTCTACAAAAGTTTTTAATAACCAGTGTTCTACCCTGAGAAGGGGAAGGTGAGGAAGAAGCAAGATCCTATGCTCACAAAATGCCTACATTTACTGTAACTGTTACTGTCCCGTTTTCCATCAATGATTGTATCATGTAATCAGTACACGGGGAGCAACCACAAGCTATACCTGCCACTGGTTGCAAATCCGATGCCATAACTGCCGTGGGACTGTACTACCATCTTTGGAGAGCCTGTACTTCCACTAGTAAAATAGATCAGCATCGGGTCTTGACTTCTTGTCTTGACGCATTTATGGTCAGCAGATGTCACCCTTCAGAAGAAATAGTACATAATAGCTATTACATTCCACGAAAGAAATACTACGTTTTAAGGTTTAGGAGATAAACAGGAAAATGATTGGCCCCAAACTACATGATCTCACAAAATAAATAGTTGCATCAGGCAGCACACATAAGAGCTAGAGAGCACATCTGGCTAATCACAAGTTTGCTCTGTATATAACAATTTTCACAACGTGAGCACCTAGAGCATATTCCAGTGACTGCACACAATTATTTTGCAAGGGTTCTCAAAGCACTTTTTGTAGGACAGGTAGATGCAAAAATAACTTCTGCCTCAACACATACTGTCTCCCACTTTGAAGTCAATGGGGGCCATATTCAGGCTCTGATGCCAGGCAAGGTGGTCTTACACACGTATTATACCATTTAAGTTCAAGATACCGATGAACTGTCAGACTGTCTGGGCTATCAAGACAGTCAAGGGAAGAAATAACCGATGCCACATTAGTGGGGCACCAACAGATGTTATGGCAATGTTATCATCTCATTGAATTAAAGAGACATAAGGCTGGGCTCTAGAAGACAAGCACAAACAACTGCAGGATTAGTACTCTGTGCATTTGTGCTGTGATTGCAGGTGGAAACAAACATTTTAGAAGCTGGCAAGTTGCTGAGTAAGCTCAAAGACTTGAGTTCAGCTCCCAGAAAGTATGCTGGAGGAATTTGTACTTAACGAAGTAATTACAGTGAGATGGCAGAGGTATGGAAAAAATATAACTCATCTGTATTTTGGAATCCCAAAGCTCAGAGTCATCACCTGACTAACACAGCTTCCTTTATTTCACATAGATGTTGATAAAACAGCTGTACTCACGCAAAGAGTTCTTTGAGGTTCAGCCACCCGTCTCGGCTCCCTTTGGCTACAATTAATTTGGTTTTCAGAAAATGGCATTCAGACATGACAGATTCCACTGCAGGTGCCAGTGTATCACTAGTAACGATGCACTTGGCCTCTGAAGCCTGGAGTCGGTATAAAATATCTTTGGCTGTTAATTGGGATGTTCCTGGAATAAAGACAATTCCTGGAAAAAAAGCAACAAGCAATTCAGAAAATTCACCATTTATCTTTACAATGTTTACACAACATGACCCCAGTCACAGAAAAGCTGAGTTACTTGCCAAGAACTTATTCTTTCAGAACAAGGAACAAAGTTTAACTCACGTTCTGAAGGCACAGTTGGGTGAATTTGTGGTCAAGGAATGACCTGGCATAGACCCAACCTGCCAGATCTCATCTGTCTCTGAACAACCTCCAAAATCTGCAACGCTGATGTTGAGTTTTGTGTCATGCACATTAAAGGTGTATCTCATGAGTAAGATCTAGATTTAGATTGTTTTTAATACTTCCTTCATGATCTGTAACTAAGGAAGGGAGTTGTGAAATTACCATCCGCTGAAGTGTATAAGGCCAGCATTTGGATAATATTTACATGTGGCATAAAGCCATTGTTCATTTCAATAAGGAATTAATATCTCTGACATGGTATATAGACCTCAACAGATTGAGGTCAGGTAGTTTACACATACAGCTCAGTCAACACATCTGTCAAGCATGGATTAGTATTCTAATGTGAATAAATGCGAGTTTGGATAATGGGCACAATGTGCTTGAATTCAAGTTTTTAGAGGGAAAAACAAATTTTCTGGATTTCTCTACCTCCTTTTCCCAAGAATTTCAATAACCTACACCTACATGATTGATTTCAGTCTTCCTGCACCTTCATATGTGTCTGCTAAATTTCACAGCTAGGAAACTGAAGCACTGAGCTACTGAATGATATTCCCATGTCATAGTTAAGAAAATCTTGGATACAGTAAGAACTGGATTCCCTAAGTCTCAGCCCCATCTGCAACCTGCAAGAATCGTGGAGCAAACAATATAAAAATACTTGATTGTGTCCCTGCTGATGCTGAATTGTTTTATAATGGATGTTTTGCAGACTAAAAATGAAATGGTTCAACTTCTTCTGAAGAATTTTTGAAACTAACACCAAAAAGGAAAAAATATTGTACTGAATTATAAACCACTGCAATCATATAAGTTAGTGCATTAAAACTGTTGATTCTGATAATGGCTCTGGTCAAATCTGGCCTTAGGTTGTAAACATTTAATCTCCACTGTCTTCAACTGAGGATGCCATTTAACTGAACCGTGTCTATTCAGTATCTAGTACAACACTGTTTCGGTTCTTGTGTGGGTGCTGCCAACTCTCTTCCTATATAAAAGAATTGTACAGGGCAGAGCAGCTAATTTCTGCTCACTTTTCTTTATTTTTTTAAATATTAATTTAGCAATTTTTTCACATTTATTTATTTTCGTTCTTTCTGTGTCTAAGAAATCAATATGGTTATTCACCTGTTCGCATACAGGCCACATTCAGTAGCCACCATTCAGGAACACGAGGCAGAACTGCTATAATTCTGTCTCCTCTCTGCAAGCCACATGCCTCAGAAAGTATATTAGCTGTTTTCCTGGACAGAAATCCCAACTCTTCAAAGCTCCATTTCACCTCTTCTCCTTCATCATTTACCCACCAAAAAGCTGGATTTGCTGGTCGTCTTCCATCCTAGAATGCAACAGAATATATTATAAATGACAAACCTTAAAAGGTTTAGTTTTAATCCAAGATAACTCCAGACTAAGGAAATGATCCTTTGCCATCAGTCTCTTAAAGTGATACCCACATTTCTGACAAAGAAAATACTGCATCATACTCTCCAGCAGTATTATACAGCATCCATAACGCAAATTTATTTGTATCATTTGAGATTTGTTCCAAAGTCTATGAAGAAGAAGACAGACACTACCTTTTCCAGTTGTGACCACTTATCCAAGACATCACTTGCAAAGTTGAAATATTCTGGCAGTTCCTTTTCACACTGGTTTACAGAGTCATAGTACGAAATAATCTGAGATGTAAGCAGCCTGTTACATCCATGGAATAATCTGCAAGGCGACCTGAGAATCTGCAAGCACTGAGGAATCCAGGATTTAACAAATGACCTCATGATAAATGATGGTTTAGCAGACAGTGCAGAAATAAGTATCAGATGAACACCAACAGGGATCAGTCATCTGCAATGACAGAAAATACATTTAAAAACAGCCAGATATTGGATGCTGTTGAGTTTGTGATGTTGGAGAAATGAATCCAAACCAGCTGGAACAAATAGGTTGTTTGTGTGCCCTCCCTGCTTTCCCCACTATTTTAACTGATTCTTAAAATAAGTATTCCTCCTTTTCCAGAGACTGTAATTGTTTTTTTGTGTTTTTTTTTTTTTTTTTTTTTTTTAATTATAATCTGCCCTCTGCCTTTTCAGCTGATGAATGAATCTCGTATCTCATCTATAAGATTTCACTTGCCAGATCTTTTCTAAATTTCTCTCTCGATTCTTGGAAGTTTTACATTTTGACTGCTCACAGAAATGAAATGATCTACTGCTAAAACTTAGGAAATGTGTTACAGTAAGGACACTTTATCCCACCGATTCGAACTTGTATATGTAACTATGTTATGGCTTGAATACACACTAGGTGGCGATTCCCCATACGAAAGCATACATCAATGAAACTGGTGAATATTTCCTTGTGAGTTCTATTTTTTCTGGGGGGTATAGAATAAACACAAAATAAACAGTAGGCAAGCAAAGATGAAATTCCAAAGATTTCCATTTGCTTTGCACTTCAGCTCAATTGTGCGCCTGCAAGAAATATATACATTGTAAAATATACTCACAAAGAAAATCCCACCACTTCTTGTCTTGCCTACACAACATGCAGGCTCATCTGGAAGAGGCAGAACAGGTGATACTGCAGTTATTTAAAGCCCAGCTTCGGAAGTCTAGAAAACTGGATCTTTACTCCTGGATGCAAAATCTTCTGATTAAACTTGTTATGAGTTTAGTCAGATCCCTAAGGATCTTGCCACTCTAGGAATCTGTGTCCTGGTAGGACTTGTGTGTGCTCTTCCTCTTATTCCAGTTTCCTTCCTGGAGGTTAGAAGACCTTTCCAAATTAGTGCCTATTACCTGGTAGGAGGTCTTCAGGAGAAATTTGATACGATTGCTATTTGTTTCAGTGGCAGACAGGGAAAAATCAACTCTGCAAGCAAATGGCTTTGTCACACTACCTGTGTGTGCTCTGGGAGCCTTAAGCTGTGTTCTGGGGTAATTTACAACATGGTCTGTTCAGATTAAACATGCCTTGTTAGTTTCCCCCTGCTCTTCTGGAAGATGTTTTATACCCTCCCAGGACATTACTTGGAAGACAGCTTCAAAAAAAAGATGAATAACTGATGTTTTCTCTGTTACAAAGAGAAAACAACCACAAAGTCAAAAAGGAGACTCTTATCTTCCTGGTGTGTGTGTGTGTGTGTGTGTTTTTTTTTTTCCCTTTAGAACCTGATTACTGTATCTGTATTAGTGTAGTCTTATCTTGAAAGCAGCCTGAGTACACAGCTCCCTGATTTCATTAGGCACCCTGTACAAGCGCTAATCGGACAAGTCTCAAGGTGCATTACAGCCTTTGAGATTCGCAAAGTTCACTTGAAACCAAGCCCCACTCACACCAGGAATGAAAACAACCTAAACTGAAGCAATCTGCTATCACCAAGAAAATGGAGACTTACCAAATCAACCACAATTAGGAAGCCTTCTTCCCCTTAGCAGTACCCTCTCCTCATACCAAATTTTTCATCCTGTAGTCTAAGGGCATGAAAGAGCAAAGCTATACTTACACTTTCTCCAGAGAGCAACTTCTTTAACAATTAATTTGGTTCTACTTATCTGGACCAACCTGTCCTCAAGTCACCTCAGTCCTTGCCCGCACCAGTGAAACAAATGCCAGAATACAGAATACAATTACAGGCTGGAAAATATTTTTGAAAATATTTTCAAAAATAACAATTTCTTACTAAATAGTACCTTCTTAACCTTTTTATAAGGTATTTTTAGGAGGCCTTAGAGTTCATAAACATAGATGAAAGCTATACTAAGAATAAAATAGTACATTTGGTACCTTCAGTTTACTCTACAGATGTTAGCTAATTAATTTGGGTCACAAGCCCTTCATGTTGCATGACAATGGGCTACAAATGAGAATCCATATCAAAATCCTCTGGTTTAACCTGCAACGTAGACATTTTCCTTGAGCTGCAACGTGACATGACAGGAGCCTCACAGCCACTAAAAGTACATATACAAAGCAAGGTGAGTTCTTCCCCAATTTCAGCATGCTCTGAATTGGACCTGTAAGTAGCTCCCTAAGTGCCACAGACAACCAAATATTAACCAGAGGAGCAGCCACCAGATACTTTCCTAGGTACCTCACTTACTGTTTTGTCTGTACCTCTGTGGTGGGTAATGGTAAGGGGAGCAGGGAGTCTAACTGGAGAGGTGCACTATGAATCCACTTGTTTCCTCCTGTGCTCTCACCTTCTCTCCAGGCTTTTGTTCTGATTATTTACAGAAACAATAAACCCATTGTCTCCACAGTTGATTTTCCAAACACTACTAGATATGAGGAAGTAATTAACTATATTAGGCTTCCAGTGGAAAGGTGCAGTTGGCTCCCCTGGTGGTAGACTTATCAACCTTATCAGCCCCTTAGTTTAGCTGATACAACAGCAGCCATTTGAGCAGCAAATACTGCTGCTTAGTGCTCCTTTACTCCTTTCTTTTTTGGTAACTGAGTAAAGGCAGAGCAAGATGAAGACACGTCCGTCTTTCTTTCTGCCACTATTACTTCTCACAGCTTTCCCAGCTATAGACAGCATAGGCCCAAATGAAACAAAAATAAAGAAAGTCAAGCTCCCCAGAATAAAAAAGGAAAACAATGTACTCCTGCTGAAAAAGAGCAACTTTGACAGAGCATTGAAGGAAACAAAGTACCTACTGGTGGAGTTCTGTGAGTATCATTTCTGCCATCTCTTACCCTGGTAGCTCTGCAGAGTACAGCTGATGCTGGGACATCAAGGTACATTTGTTCTGCT
The DNA here is from genome assembly GCF_009819795.1 of Aythya fuligula. NCBI lineage: Eukaryota > Metazoa > Chordata > Aves > Anseriformes > Anatidae > Aythya > Aythya fuligula. The sequence continues at coordinate 8,222,613 of NC_045573.1, forward strand.
GCTGCTTTGTCCTCCAGCAGTCCTTGTTTGATGTTCTCCATGTATCTATTTCTGACTATGGCTACAATCACTGATTGCTTTTTGGGGTGGTTAAATACCAGTCTGTTCTGTGAGACTGATACTGATACTAAGATGGGTCCACACACACGGAGTTGTGACTTGGCATTCTCTGCTTCCGTTATCTAATTTTGTAAGGATGTGGTTCACAGCAGTGACGAGTGAGACTCCAAGTATTCAGAAATCAGAGATGGCTTTTCTTTCTTACATTTTCATCCATACCTTTTATTGAAGTTTTAGCAAGTTGGCATCTCGTGTCTGTATTTGGACTTCAGGGAATGGCCCTTTACATTATTTTAGTGACTCTAATTGTATTATATAGATCTGCAAGACTCTTTCCCTGAAATGAGCTTAGTTAGGTGAAGGCAGATTTGAGGTTTTTCTATTACATTCATGTTTGTTCCTCATGGGGAAGAAACTTAATGGGGTCTTTTGAGCAACTAACTTTGAGACTTAGGTCTGGCCATCGGAGTCTTATGGAAAGTGTATCACGAAAGAAAAAGACAAAATGTATAGTGTTTGGCAGGGCTGGTTATCTGCTTGGCTTGGCTCACTGGTGGGCCGGTACTGGTACCAAGGCAGCCACAGGAGGTAGGAGTGGGAGGATTGGGCCTCTGTGCAGTGACAGCTGGCTGCTAGATTGGCTTAGCTGGACTGAAACACTGACTTTAAGGCCATGGTAGGGTCTCTTTAAATTGCCAAAAAAATGTGTTGCCTCTCAAAAGCATAGTTCTGCACTCTGGCCAGTGCCTAGTTAAATATTCCCAAACCCATGCATCTGGAATGACAGGGGACAAGGAGAGCCTGGTGCTGTGTAGCATGGTTTCCTGATCAAAGTAGGCTGGCTGAGGTCACAGCTCTTCTGAGTTCCATTGCCAGTGTCCCTGATCTAGCCCGTATGATTCTGTACAGCTCTTTAGAGAGCAGATGTTACCATAGAGCAGATGCCACAGCAACCACTGTGGATTCAGCTAGAGCGGAATTGTTTTACAGTAACATATTTTCAAAGATAGAACAAATATTGATGCTGTAAATGCTGACTGTGCCCGGGTTTACCTGGGATCCTATGAGGACTACAGCCCTTTCATTAGTTTTCTGTTCCCACCATCCCAGCTCCAAACCTCTTGGGTTCCCAGTGCAGTCCCACAGCCCTGCAGTAAGATAATAAACTGACTAAAACTTTTTTAAACTAAAAAAGGGGAGATTTGGATTAGATGTGGTGAGGCACTGGCACAGGCTGCCTAGAGAAGCTATGGATGTTCTATCTCTGTAAGTGTTCGAGGCCAGGTTAGGCGAGGCCCTGGGCAAGCTGATCTAGTGGGTGACAGGGGGGTCGACCAAGATGGGCATCAAGGTCCCTTCTAAGCAAGCCCTTCTGTGATTCTTTGCAGAGATGGGGTGGCCCTGGTTTCTTCACTCTCCTGCAGCCCCCCTCCAGGCCACAATAGGGTTTAGGTGTTCAAAAGGGTTATGCAGCAAGCCTCATTCTCAGTGGGACTGCACAAGCCTGAAGGATAGCATTGGTTTTGCACCGAAAATTTTTCCAATGCATCTTTCCAGCTTGCTTCATACAACCCATCAGGGAGGCCAGTCTCACTCCACCCCTTCTCCACATCATCACTTACATTAATGTTGAATTTCAACACATGGCCTTACAATTGCACATCGACATACCTTGTGCCTAGTGCTTTGCTGGACTAGAAGTGATCATTCAGCCTGCAGCAGGACTGAAATCAAAATGCATGGAGAGACGACATATTTCATATTAAACGCCAGGCACTATGGTTGGTGTGGAGGGAGAGGTTACTGCAGTGGAGACTGGGAGCCTTATAAGAGACAGCAGTTTAACTAAAAATGATGTAAATCTCCAAGTAGAGACAGTTCAGCCAAACAAGCAAGGAAGGACATTACTTATGGCAAGAACTTTTTCTGATATAGGTTTAGTATGGGAGTTCATAATGATTATGGGCAACAGACTCCTCAATCTGCATAAGACAGCAAAAGCTTTGTGTCTGTTCCTCAGGCTTGACCTTGCTTCACCCTGCGATTGACTGTGCCACATTCACTGAGCTCAGCACACACACCAACTCAGCCATAAATTATACAAACACCTTGCAAACTAGCATGCTCTGGAGGCAGGTAGGCATTTCAGACAGGCACATACAGAAAAAAAAAAAAAAAACAAATCTACCCCGAATTTGAAATGGATTATTTGAAATTAAAGTAATATCCTAACTTTGCAGAAATACATTTAAGGAATTAATGAAACTAAAATGAACTTTGGATCATACCAAACATTTCATTAATCCCAAAAGTGCTACAAAACTTCAAATATGTTTTAGAATTTCTAGAACAATCACTCAGACATGTATTAAAAGTGCTTAAATGACATGTTTCAAAGTGTTGAAATTTAGCAAGATTTTATTTAATTGTGCAGGGTTTAAAACTATTTGCCAAATTCACCCTGAAATTGTGAATTGCTTTGATCCCTCTAAAGACACAGTATTTTGGTGAAAAAATAATTATTCAGGAAAAAAACAAAACAAAACAAAAAAAGCCTTCGTCAAGCTCTATTCTCAAGCTTTGTAAGAGCCTGAAAAAACAGGTTCTCTTGTCCCTACTTCAGAATAGTTTGGGACCTCTCTTGCCCTCACAACTGGGTTTCTTCAGAACCAAGGGACAGAGACACCCTTCCTCTACACTCTGCACCTTCTGAGAAAGTCAGAAATGAAACACTGCTCCACAACCACACCTTGCACCAGTGATCCTCACTGCATTCTGGTTTGAATTCAAGGTCACCACATCTATCTGAAAGGCTTACTGAAAATTCATGGCTTGCCTTTCTAGCTACAAACCATAATGGCATCTACAGTCCCTGCAGAGAATTATGAAATCAATCACTAGACTGACAAGCTCCTCAGCTCAAGACACATTACCTGGAAATCTTTGGCCTCAATCTCAGCAGCTCCTTTTGGAGACTTGCCACTGAACAGCCTCTGGGACAGTGAAAAATCATCCTGCACTGAGGCACTGCCCTGGGATGTGTGAAATGATGTTCAGCCCACGTTGCTGAACAAGCTGGCTTGTTTGCTGTAATTTCCATTGCCACAGCATGAGGAGTCTAAAGATGGGACATGCACATGAACAGAGAATCCATAAAGTACTTAAGTTTTATGCCCTACTCCTTAAAATAGGCTATGTAAACAATGTGAACCTGGAATCACTCGGGGAGCTGTGACAATGAGAGACAAAGCAATAATCCCAAAGCCACAGAGGAAATTTGTGAGGCTGCCAAGAATTAGTTTCAGAAATCCAGAATGAATACAAGGCCTGAGACCCTTCTCTTCTTGGCCTATTCTTAATCACTGGGATGTGGTAAGGGAATGCAAAGGAAACCTACAATTCACAGAAAGCGGGATTCATACCAAGATGGAATTAAGAGTGAACTCCAAATTTTGATCCAAAGCTCTAGGATCTGCCTTAGGTCTAGCTGTTAGGTGAAAACCCCAACCCTTTCCCTGCTGTATATCATTATCTACTTACCAGTCCCACAATATTTAATCAGGAAGGGCCTGCTCTGATGTCTTCTGCCCAGCGACTCCCAGACCCTCCTAATGCCCTTCAGCTCCACCCTCACTGTGTTGCAGATCTGCCTTCTTTCAGGCAAGGTTCAATATAAAAGCATATGCTGATTCTCTGCCATGCAGGGTCAGTACTCTAGTGAGCTGAGCAAAGTACACTGGGCAAATACCCAACATGGAAAAAAAGTAACAATCCAGAAATCCAGCACTCTCCTGCCCTCATCCTGACTGCTTTTCGGCAACAAGAAAGTAACCGAAGGGGCAGCAGGAAGAAGGCAGGAGAGGCCAGAGGAACAGAGTTCCAGCTTCAATTTCCCTTTTTGTGAAGGAACAGAACAATGTCTGAAAACAACATGAGCAGCATGCAGCAGTGTGCTGAACAGTGCCTGTTCTCCTGGCCAAATGACACACCCTAGGTGCACCCAATCTTGAAGCTCACATGAAAGATGTCTCTCATTCTTCTGTAATCTATGGCACCTCCATTAATGTTACAGTGATCACTCACAGGCCTACTACCACAGGGAATACAGAGCACTTGCCACCAGCAGAAGGCAGATCATACGTCAGTGTTGCCTACATGGCAGAGTTTTACTATTTACACTATATGTTAACTGAATATAAACCCCTGCAGTGAATTGCATTGCAGAATATTGTTGCTTTTAAGTTTTTACTAACACACCTTTGAAATCAAGATAATTAACAAAAATCCCAAGCACTTCGATGAAAATAAGGCACCACAGGGAGGATGGACTGTGTACACTTATAAACGAACACTACAAATACTACTGTACACTACAACAAACTGTAACCATTTGAAGTCACAGATATAGAAGGAATAGTATAGCAATTGTGGCCAAGCACAGTCTGAACACAGTAAAACAACTGGCTTTCTAGGCTGCAAAACACATTAGTGGTTCACATTCAGTTCTTCTCCCAGACTATACTGATATTGGGGATCACACCAACACAGGTGCAGGACCTTGCACTTAGCCTCATTGAGCTTCATGAGGTTCACATCGGCCCCCTTCCATAGTCTGTCAAGGTCTCTCTGTGTGACAGTTGGCTCTAGTTTGCCTGTCTTATTTATCAGGGGGGTTACATTTTCTTTAGTCTGTAGTTTTATAACATTAGGACAAACATACAAGTGGTACAGCACTTGCACTTCTGCTTTGTTCTCTATGCACATTCCAATTTATTAAAAAAAAGGGTGACATTTACCTTTTCTAGCAGGTCTGTTACCCAGTGAGCCACCAGATCAACTGTAGGATCCCTGCGGCCTGTGAATGACAATCTATGCTGAGATAATGACATTTAATAGGCAGGATGGGGTGACTCAAAGACAAACACCTCCTTCTCAAGGCAAAAAAGCTGAAGGCGATGTTACTGAAAAATGAGAAATTGCTGCCTGTGTGTATATATAGTTCATGAAAAGGGAGATTTCTAGGAAGTAAGGGGAGCGTGACTGATGTTAAAATCAGTGTATATAGACCAGATGGTCAGCTTGCGTAAAGCCAACATCCAAAGCATACCCACTCATGTGCTAAGAACCAATTCCAGCATATAGCAGTCTCCTCACCACATACGTCTGGTCTGGGTAAATGAAAACAGTTCAAAACCCTGAACAGTTACATCTTCTAACTAAGCTTCATACAGGAAACTCTTAATGAAGTGCAAAGGATACTGGGATGTGGGTGCCTCATTCCTGTAGGCTTTGTTGAAAATCTGTGTGTCCCTAGGAGTAAATTGTCTGAAAAGAGACAATTTGTTTATAAAATATGCTTATAAAAATAAGCAAGACAGTGGAAATACACATTGATGCAGGTACAAGAGTCATTAATGATGTTCTAGTTGCCTGCTGCAGACAATGATTAACATGTATTCCCTATGTAGATGTCTCTTATACATGCTTATTTTATTGAATGTTCTGAGTAAGGATTCAAACTTTAGAATGATCTTCAGTGTTTGCATACCAGAAGACCTCAAGCAAACTACAAACTGCAAACATTAAATTAGCTCAGCTTAAAAGTACAGAGGTCAACACAGGAGGTTATGGGCTGTGTTTTGCACTGTAGAATACTATGGTAACACTTTGAAGGTGAAATAAGAAAGTTTGCACCTGCAGCAAAATCAACATCGTGCTTCCACTCTAACATGTTAAACATAAAACCATTCTTCATCGCAGAGCTCTTCTACAGAGAAAATTATATATCTGTAGTGAAAACTGCAAAAGCAGCCTACGCAGGGAAAGATGAAAAGTAGGACTGCTGAAATGACTTTCTGACCATGCCAGAAACTAACAGCTAGGAAATCAATATTTAGCATGACAATGAGCATATTCACAATGTCTGCAGCAATCACTAGACCATCGGTACAGATTGCCAAATGAAATTGGAGGCCATCAGCATTAGCTAAAGAAGAAGGAACTCATCACGCTTTCATGTATACTCTCTTGAAGAATGCTTTAGGGTCATTAAACACATTTATGTATCAGCAAAAATCTCTGTCCCTCTGCCCACATTTCAATGTATTTTAGTTCAGTATATTGCACTATGAAATAAAGTAGTGGCTTACTCAGGTTATATGCTTCTATGCATTCCAAGAGAAATACTCTCTAAATACAAGATTTCTAGTTCTCTCCCCACTTTTGCCATAACCTTTTGGTGTGGCTTTGGGCAAAATATACTCAGACTCTCTCTAAGACGGAGATGGTATGGGACAATACCCTGCCTTGTTCTTGATAGTGATGCAGTAATGCTTTAAGTTCATCAGGAAAACAGGACTGGTGCCTGACAAAATGTTTAGTATGCATAGAACACAAGTGCTGATGGCTTGAGCTGTAAAAATCAGCATTTTTGACAGTCTGATTAAAAATCTGTAGTGCCTTTCAGTTTTTCTGGTTTTGCTTTCAATGTGTGTGTGATTGCATGTTAACCTAGTTCTCTGTTCATGGAAAACAAAACTGACAAATTTTGAGCTGCTGACATACAAGACAGGTAAAATAAAAAAGTGCATTTAAATCCTCAAACACATAGACTTGGCTTAGAAAATGGAAAATATGGCAATCCTCCCACACCCAAAACCTTGTCTTTAGGGAATGAGGGTGTATGTAAGATTTGTTCTACATGACCTTTAGAGGGAGGCATTCTTACAGCAGTTTTTAAATTAAAGGAAACTGCGGTCATCAGGGAAGGTGCTGAAAAATGTGATTCTGTTCTTCAGCATTTGCTGTCTGAGCAAAGTGGCTGCAGAAATGGTGCTACAGACTCTCCCCTGCAAGTAATTTAAAAAGGTGGTTGGTTGCGGCTCAATTTTTATCAGAAAAAAAGTGTAGAAATTCAAGAGGATACCTCACAGTTGCTTTAGCACTCACAGTTCTGTAGACCATTTTTCATCTTCCCATGTCTGAGTCAAGGAGTTTGAGTTGTTCTCAGATGCTGGATAACGTATTTTCAGGATTTTCTTTGCTCATGCTCAAACTGTGCCAATCTGGTAAAATGTTCTTTTGGAGGTTCACATCTGTTTTGATGAGGACACTTCACAAAATAGCAATGACTGTGTGAGAGGGAATTCAGTGATGCTTCCAAAAAACAGATCAAAAACACTATCTAGGAAAATAATAATAAAAAGTTTAACAACCCCTTAAATTATGCTTCTCTACTTATAAGAAAAATAAAACTACTTATAGTGAAGACATTCTCTCACTGTTAGTATAATGCTGTTCCTGAGCTGATGACATTTCAAGAGCCTCTCTTTTCTGGCAGCTGTGGCACAGCACACTGGTACACAGTGTGTGTGTGTGTGTGTGTGTGTATGTGTATGGGGGGGTGTTTACATGGGCGTTTCACCACCCAGGCACATCTTCCCTAGTGACCTTGCCACCATCTCTTTACCTTTCATCTGCCCTTGTATATGCTCTGCTGGCACCCAGCTCTCCTTGACTGTGGAGCCTGTGATCCCATGTTAGCCTCAGCATCTGCTTCCTCACCCCAACACCTGAAGCAATTGGTGCCAGTAAAAATCTGAAACAGAGGAAGCAAAACAAAACTCAAGAAAAGGCTCTAAATAAGAGAAGCGATGATTTCCTGCAACATCCAAGTGACTTGAAAAATAAAGCACCTGGGAAGCAAACAAAGAATGAGTGGAATAAAAAGGAATTGATGGAAAGCTGAAAAGGAGTCTAATCATTCGGGAAAGCCAGGGAAAGGTACGTGATGGATGTTTCCACATGCTTGCTGGGTAGCCAAGGAAACAGTTTTTATCTGTCTGATGAAGGCGGCTGCTCACTCAGTGAACTTGTCTCACAGTTATATGGTTAATGGTACTCAGACTTCTGGTCTCTGAGTGCACTGCTTATTTTTTAGGGGATGGAGGCATGCACTTCTCCCAGTTCTGCCAGCAGCTACAAACTGCCAAGCTCTCATTATCTAACAACACTAGCAATGCTAATAGCTACCTGCAATTCTGCCTATTCAGGCCAGTTGGTGATGAGATCATTCTTAAAACATTTTTTTTTTTTGTTTGGAATTGAAATATTTCAGAGAAAAATGGATCCCCAAATCCCCCAGACAATCTATATGCATATCTAACACCCAGAAAGCCTGCTATTCCCTGCTTATTGGGAAGCCTCTAGGCACCATCAGCTTCTCTGTCTGAAATTCACCAACAATCTCTTTTGCACCTTCCCAGGAGAGTCCCACTTCACTGTGCAGTAAGTATCTGACCTTCCAAATTCCCCCCAGCTGTGGCAAAACAGCTATGCAACCCTAGGTTATTAGGGGAAAAAAAAGCCATTACATTGAAATTGCCTCTGGTATAAACCATTGCCTTGGAATTAGCTAGAAGGCTTGGGATCCCTAATTGCAATGTGGCTTCCTGCTCGCTATTCCAGCTGTACTCCATCCATAGCAACACACCCTCTCAAAGGACCCCACAGTTCTGCCTAACTGTTCTGTGCTCACCCTTTCTGTGAGGTTGTTATTTGTCAGCACTCTTAAATTGCACAGCAACTACCCCATGTTTTATTAGAGTCATTTTAAGGCTCAACAAGCACCGTCTCTAGAACCAGCAGTGGTTTTCTATGGTAGACATGTTGTGTCTCATGTTCACCAGTCAGAACTTCTATTAGGTATCGTGGTTTTCTGCAGTTTTATCTAGAGTATATCAAACTGAGCCAAGATGGAGATACTACTACATTGTTTTTTAGAGACAACATATTGCAAACTTGTTGGGAAAAACACTGATAAGAGCATTTTTATAATGAGGAAAAAGGAAATTGAAGTTAGGATAAAATCTCTTTAAAATCTCTGTAAAGTTGCAATAAAATTATTTGATGGAACAATAGCTTTATAGGCAACTAGAACACAATTTGCTTTGGACTGATGGGTTAAGGCTCATTTATTTTATTCAGAGAAGCACCTTCTATTCAACACCATTCTGAGTGGCCCCTGAACAGACACTAACTTTTGTCCTGCTAACAAGAACCTCGTTTGGCACATTAACAGCTGGAGCTGCTGTTACCAACACTTAAGAGCTCTTGGCCAAGATGGGTTCAAGTGTAGAAGAATCTAGAAGGGTATATCTGGTTAATATATTGAGAAAATAACATTATTTAATACTACTTCTCATGCTCCTCCCTGTAGCAGTTGATGAGAAGAAAATGATTGATGGCTAGGATTCAGAGCAAGGATAATGATGAATAATGGAAGAAATGTAAATGAGCTCTGAACTGGATTAGAGGTTTTTGTCTTTCTTTCATTTATTAGAATTCATACAGAAATGTTCATTCAATTCTTGGTTACAGTTGCACTCGGTAATGTCTTCATGAGGTAGGCTGTAGAGAAGTGCATTTGTAATTTTGTGAAAGAGCAACAGATAATTACCGTGTGAGATTTATGCTTTGGCACATAAGTGTGTAAGCATACATGTGAATGTAAATAATGTACACATACACACAAGAACACACAAATGTATGAAAACAAGACTGATTTTTTTCATTGGTTCCTATTTGAAAATTATAATGATGAAACTAAAATGTTTTTGCCGAGTCTAAAGAAAATGGGCAAAACCAACAAGAAAGGGTATCTCAGTTTTACCAAAAGTTGCTAAAGTTGCAAAGCTGTAAAGTACCAGGCCTATACCACTTTACCTTTGAATGTGGAGCAGTGATACGTAACTGGCTGCTTTTCCCTTGTCCCTTCTTCATGTTGGTGTAACCTACAACTTCACAGCACAGCCTAGGATGGCCCACCTCCTTCCTCCAACTACAACTGCCATTCAAGCTATAGAAGGAGTGGCCCGCGGCCCCCAGAAACATCTGTTATTTTAGAACCACTGCCAGTCTGTGAGAGCATATTCTCTTATTCTCTCCTTCCCTCCTCCCTATCTGGATACAGTAGTTTCATCACTACACCAGTTTGCCTAAATGAAGTGCTTACAAAAACTGTATCTTATCAAAGAGTCTTAATGTGAGTAATATTTCATTCAGCTTTGAAATCCTTTCAAAGCATATTCAAACTACTTTTTTTTCTCCTAGTCTTCCCAACAGAAGACTGTTGCAATCCTGTTGGTACTTCACTGTAGCTGGTCCATGTACATGTCCAGTGATGAACAGTCAGAATCAACACAAAGAAGTAAAAATATAATTTCTCATTTACTTGAGTCATAAATGACCTTATTCAACCCTTCCAGCTACTACTTGACCCAACAATTTTCACTGGAAAGCTTCGTGCTGCACCTCGTGTAACCCATTCTCTTTTGTTTGACCCTTTCCAGATGTTTCTTTACCTCAAGCATCTCAGAATTTGTCTGAAGAATTTGCTGAGGCTGCACGACAGCTTAAAAAAGAAGCTCCAAGAATACAATTTGGCAAAATTGATGTCACAGACCAACACGATTTGAGAAAAGAATTTAACATTCGAGAGTTTCCGACTGTCAAATTTTTTGTGGATGGCAGCAGGAAAGATCCCATAGACTGCAAAGGTAAACTCTCTCATGCACTGATAGTGACTGGATGTACCCATCTGTTATGCTGCTGAGAAGTACAATATGACTGAACAGATAAAGAATATGCAAGGTGCCAAATTGTTTTTGCCCTGGTATTAAACATGCATTTATCTCTGTATCCGTTTAAGAAATTCAATTTGAATTCATCTTATAAGTTTATAATTAAATATGCTTTTCTATGTTTAGTTCACACAGTCAAACCCACCGCTGGCACAATTGTACTCAGGGCATAGAAACACCCCCAAAATGATGTATTCCCACATACTAGAACAAACATAAGTAAGTCACACCAAACAAGAACTTGATCCCAAACCTGCTTAGTTTGTTCTTCTAGTAGCTCACTGCAATTTTCACGGCTAGCATGACTGCAGAAGCAGACTGGAGCAATACACAGTATTTAACGATGAATTCTGAACTCATTAGGCTCCTTAATATGCAGCTATACTTCCTAAACCAAAGAAAAGAATTTTGCAGTGTAGCCATCAGAGGGAGCTCATTCGTGGCTCAGGAAAAAAACAATGGAATAATTTGAAATCTTTTGTGGGAAGTCATTAAGCAAAGACTTATTATTAAGCATTGGAATAGGACTGACTTGAGCAATCCTGGGAAATCCTGGCCTCATTAGAGCTTTTCTTTTACTGCAAACATATACATATTTTTCTCTCTTTTCCCCTTAAAATGGTAAATATTACAGAGTTGGCAAAAAATCATGACTTGGAAAATGGTCTGTTCATACTCTAAGTAGGTACTGTTGACTCACAAGTTTAATATAAATTAAAACAAAAAGGAGAATGAAGTTTGCCTCCTGAAACTGTACACAACTGTGTTTGGGTTTCTTAACTCCTGAGCCCCTGTGTCTGCTGCAGCTGAAAGCTGAACTTCTGTTAGAGGTGCAGATACATGAGAATGAAGTCTTTGATTATATATATATATAGGGTGGACTTGAAAACATCGCTTGAACAGGTAAACCTACTTGTCAGGTATGTTTGTGAGAGCCAGTGAATACAAAGCACTGTAACACAAGATGCACACAGCCAATCTCTCAGTACAGAGCTGCAATGTAAGGGACACCTACAAGCAAGACGCCAGAAATTACGAAACTGGCTTCTGCCCTACAATTTGTATAAAATAACACTAACTGTTCAGAGCACATGTACTACCAATAATGACTTAAATTACCCTCTGTTTACTTGCTGATTACGTGCAACACCTAGTAAAATCTCACCTACCAGGTATAACTTTTAAACCACTGAGAATCAGCAACTGAAAATGTTTAGCAACCACCCAAAGACTTCTTATACAAAACTCAAACTTCACCATGAAAGAAACTGCAGACCTTGCTTAAATCAAGAAATCCACTCAAGTACTTGATGGAAGAGAGCATTTTTGAACGATTGTCCTGACCACGGACACACAATGAGAGCCAAATTCTAGGCTTTGTAAAATCATCATTTACTTCATCTCCGAGGCTAGAATTTGCCAGAAGAAACAAACTACAGGCTGTTTAAAGCAACGCAATATAAAGACTAACCACATGAAAAATATGCTGAGAGGTTATATTGCTGACACAAGCTGCAGGAGCTCAACTCTGCATTTACACAGCAGAAGCCAAGCACTGGGTGGCCACTAGATACTGCTCTGTGCTTTTCTCTGCAGCTTAGACACTTTTAAGGCCAAACAGGCAGGCATCTGCTGGGGAAAAAAAAAAAAAAAGTATTTTAAACTAGTTGCAGTGCAGCCTGCTGCAAAATGACTTGATGGCAGTAAAATGGTCTGACTCAATTTTGACCTTGTCATATCGCTAAAATGTACAGCACCAGGACTTGCATCTTTGATAATCCACTTGTGCTGTACATCTTTACTCTGGCACTTCACAGCATACAGACTTTTTTTTTTCATATACAGTTTTCATTAACCCTTTGTTAGGCTCTTGCTCTACTCCAACAAGGACACCATGCTCACAGAGATGAAGGCGCTACTTTATGGCTTAGTTTCATCTCCTGAGCCTCAATTTGTGGCTCCACTTCCCCTGAAAACACAATAGCTAGAAGCTATTTTTAAAGAGACTCACGATTCCTAAAATTCCTGAAAGCCTGAGGAGAATTTACCAAATAAACAAAGCGAGTATGAACTCAGTAAAACTAGCAGTAGTAATTTGGATCCCAAAAGATGGAAGTCTCCAGAATTAAATTACACCTTTGACAGATTTCAGCTTTGTTTCTCAAGTCTAAGCTGAAAAGTGAAGCTGCAATACCACAGGGGAATTTTAACGTGCCTCTGTACCTATCAGATCTTCTGCAGCACCAAAGGAACATTTTTGACACCTAATTTAATTGAACAGACAGTTCAATAAAATCTGCAATTGGCTTGAAGTCATTTTGGATTAAACCTCAGGTCGATAGCTGTTTATAACTTGCTATGATTTTGATTCTCTCGTGGACACATGAAATGCTGCAGAGCAGTTTTTCTGCTTTTCTTAATTTTCTCATCTCTATTCTCCACCTGTGATCAAGCAGTTAAGTGGACAGTCATTTGCAGATATCCCACAGAACAGTGTTCATTCACTGCTGATCTTCTAGAGCTGGTAATAATTAAAATGCTGGCTAAAACCTGAGGCTGGATTTAGATGCTCAAGTCCACTTTGAATCAACTTTATCTTCAGTCCATAGGAGTCCAAGTTCAGCATCTTTTTGCACCTCCACCACTTCTATCTTGATTGCTCAGAAATGTGTCATTCATTTTGACAGTTATTTCAATTCTCTTTTTCTTCCACAGGAGTCAGACAGGCCTCAGCCTTTATTACGTGGGTCAAAAGAAGAACAGGACCCAGCACAGTCTTAATCAACTCTACAGATCAGGCTGAAGCCATGATAAATGCTGACAATTTAGCAGTGATTGGCTTTTTTAAGGTAATTCACTGGAAAACTCAAAAGGCTGATTTCCATTCCAACTTTGGGATATGTTCTTTGCCATTGCCACCAAATTCCACATGTCCAAAAGACCCAAAACTTGCCTAAAAAACTTCCTGTGCACCTGCAGCCTCCTTGCTGGAGAGGCAGCACAGGAGGCAGGAAAGTCCTTAATGTTGAGTAAGCACTGCATTGCAACAGCACTATTGTCACCAAAAATCCAAATCACAGCATCATATGAGTCTCTGCAAATAAAATTAACTCTGTCTCAGCCAAAGCCATGGCACCTAATCACAGCATTTCTATTCAAAGACAGTGAGTGTAAAATCATAGACATGAATAGTTGCAGGCAGGCTGCTGTGGTGAAGGAATGTTCCCTTCATGCTCAAGTCCATAAAAAACACAGTAAATATTGTCAAATATGCTGCAGTGCCTTTTCTTCATCTTTCCATTTGATGATTTAAACAAAGTCAGTGAGACCAAGGGGAGTGGAACCAAGCTACACCAGTAACAAGTTAACTGTTTGTTTAGCTCCTGCCAGCTAAGCAATCTGTATGGATTGGAAGTCATAAAATATTACACTGTGTACGATCGAACTCTTGTAGTTCTGTTTCAGGCAAAATCTACTTTCCAAAGCATAATAAGGTTCTCAGGATTTGGGACTGAATAATACAGAACAACAGTCATAGCGTAAATATCAGCTGTCAAAGCATGCAGTCAAAAAGTCAGCAAAATAGGAATAGTTTTTTGCTGCTTTTTCAGTGTGTCCTTGAAGCCTTTATTACCTGAAACATTCAATCAACGCTCTAAAGAGACTTTTATTCTGGTAACTTTCTGCTCAGTTAAAAGCACAATGTCTGCACTCCTACCTGAACTGACAAGGTACCAAATGCGCTGGCTACAGTGGAGAGACCATATTTCATGGATGAGGAGAACAGGATTCATTACCAAATTGCCCTATAGTAACAGAAGTGATGAACACATACAGCATAACAGGACAAATTGGAAATACAGTGCCCAGAATTTTGCTTTGCAGCAATCTGCTTGCGGCCATGCCTGAAGGAGGGCAGTTTTCCAATGCTGGGCCGCATTAAGAAGCCCTTGCTATCACAGTGATGCTGGAGAACTTCCTGAAGCAGGCTGACAGCAGATAGTGCCTGCAGATGTGTGTTTGACTGGACTCCATGGTTTCACTTGGAGGCTGAAATGACAATAGATGATCATCAGTGTGAGCTACGGCATGTCAAAAATTTAGTGGGTGGAAGCTAACAAAATAATGTCTAAGTAAATAAAGAGCTGGATTTGGCCTTCTATTAGTCACAGATTGCTCACAAATATGAGTGCCAGAATGTATTGTGAGGTTTCAGCATATAAATTACTATTCAACTAGCATGAAATAATCGTCTGATTAAATCAAATCCAAATGAGCTGCTGCCTTTCATCATGCTTATTAACTGTTAGTTTGAGGGTGGACAGCACAGTGACTATTTGACAGATGTAGGAGCCAAGGTCCCTACTTTGAAGAGCCCTTGGTCGGAGCACCGAACACATCAGTCAGGTCCTCATGCAAGCAGGGAGCCCTCTCTGCAATCCACTGCACCCTGTCCATATGGGTCCCTCCACAGCTGTGCAGACACGCTGCAGCAGGGGAGTAGCCATCCATGTTACCCTTCCCCAGCTGCTGAAGTCTCTGTACAGCATGAATGCCAGCAGAGTGCAGGGCAGATGAGATGAGCACAGGAAGGACAAAGGGAACCATACACTCCCCCTGAATGTAATTATGGCAAGCTATACCCACTCTACACTGATCTTACTTCATACGCCTTTAGGGGCCTGCCTCACCTGTGGCTCTCACTCCTACACATCCTAGAAGGATACAGGTTTTAATAAATTCTCTATCTGGGACTAGGAACTTCACAATAACAGCATGGAAGTTTTCTGTGAGACTGCCAAAGATGTGCCAGAGATGCCTTTTGGGATGACAAGCAGAGAGGACGTCTGTGCTAACTATGGCATCCAAAAGAACACTCTTGTTGTATTTAAGAAGGTAGGAGTGCAAGCCTAGCAAGGTAAGGTGCAAAAAGCTGCTGTGGAAGTTTCAGGCTATAGACAGGCATTTTAGTATTTTTTTTTTAGGTTAAATAATTTCCTAGCTGAAATTCAACAGCTTACCCAGATCCCTATATTCTAAACCACCAATTATTAAGTCACCTCTTTTCCTTTGAGTTGCTTTTGGTCAGGAATCTTCCAATCCACATCAGAAGAAGTGGCCAACAAGAACAAATACACAGCAAATACACAACATTTAGGCTACAAAGTAATCAGACCAAGGACATCTGAAGTGGATGTGTCACAGACAGCATGTTTAGATATAGTAAAGTTCTCTTAGTCTATTAAGATTACTGTGCAAATTAAAACTGTCAGCTGTATCTTGAATTTTTGTAATCTACGAATTTTTGTAAGCTATGACATTTATTTTACAAGTTACAGAATTTAAGTTACTGAAGGTAATAAAACATCAAAGCTGAGAACAACAGTATTTTAGATTATAATCAGTACCTTTGTTCCTATAGTCGATAAAGCCAACAACCTCAAATTTCACTATTTATCCAAGGGAAAACCTGTGCATAATGAAGTGCTTGAAGATGACAGACAGAACAAACTGGATCTTACAAGGCTAATCAAAACCTTTACTTTGGATTTGGTCACTGAATATAATCTTGAGGTACGTTGTTTTTTTCACTGCATTAACAAAAGCCACAGGAGGAGAACAGCCAGTAACATTTCACATCAACCTATGAGAAACCTCCCTATATTTCTTTTTTTGTTTTGTTTGTTTGTTTGTTTTTAGGCTATTACACTGCTACAGGCAGCATGTTACGAAATTGCCTATATGCCTTGACAAGTTAGTACCTGCAGTAGAAAGGGTATTTGGCTATCAAACCATATGCTTTTCCTCACTTACTGCAACCTTTCACTTGCTGTACCTCTTACATTATAGTGAAGAAAGGGTGGAGAGGTGTGGGGGGAAGACCCCTGCCCCCCAGTGTAAAGCCTCCATATAAGAATTCAGGGGAGAGGGAAGAGTGCTGTCTCTCTTCCTAACAACAGCTGTTATTGTGAATGCTCTTTGAGCAGCGACTGTCTGCAGAGGAACGCATACAGAAAACAACTTAAGGAGCTCATCTGCTCCTTAGTGTTTGAGACTTTTGTTTGACTAGGCCAGCCCTAAACAGATCTAGAAACACCAGCAGAATCCAACATGCAGCTCTTGGTCAAACCCAGCCCAGAGGATGCATCCCTCTAGCAATATGTTTCCTGGAGACAGGGAATGTCTGGT
Source organism: Aythya fuligula (assembly GCF_009819795.1). Classification (NCBI taxonomy): domain Eukaryota; kingdom Metazoa; phylum Chordata; class Aves; order Anseriformes; family Anatidae; genus Aythya; species Aythya fuligula. The sequence goes on from NC_045573.1 coordinate 8,239,502, forward strand.
CAAGCTGTGAACCACTTGGACATAGAAATACCTCCATCCTGCGGAGCCAGCACAATGCCCTGGGCTTTGTAGCAGCTGGGATGGGTGGGTGGGTGGAAGGTCAGTCTCTAGCCTGGCTCCAGCCCTTCCACTCCCATGCAGCAACCCAGTCCTCTGGGCTAAGACAAAGGAGAAAAATTGCAAGTAGGAGGGGAAAGACATGGAAATATCTGTTTGCATGAGGAAGTATCCCCTTGACTGATCATGGTGTGGCATGAGAAAGGGAAGCTTTGTCCAGAAAAGGAGATGTAGGCTGCTGATGCCACCCAGAAGTGAAGGCAGTGCCCCTGTCAGGTCTAGCTGCTGCAGCTGGGCCTCCCTGGGTAATGCTGCCTTTCACTTTCAGCACATCTTCAACATTAATTCTTCAGCATGTGTTACACAGGAGGTCAGACTACAAGGTAACAGCCGCTTCTGACTGTAAAATCTATGAATAACGATGAGTTTTTTCCTGGAATATAGAAAACACTCAGCAGCTGCTGATTCTTCTCACTCTATCTTCTCTAAAACAATGAAAGAAATCTCAGGGTTATAGAAATGATTGGGAACAGGGCCTTAAGAAGTAAAATTTGCAATAGCAGAGCTGAATGACACTGGTACTCTGAGCCTCTGATTCACCGTTCTGCTTAAAAAGAATGGAACAGATGTTGATTCTTGTTTCCCAGACATCTGTGAAGATTTTTGATGTCCCTGTCGAAAATCACATCCTGCTGTTCATCCCAACGAACTCAAAGACATTCAATGTGACTTATGAAAACTACAAGTCTGCTGCTATGGAATTTAGAGGGAAGGTTTGTAATAATGAATCCTGCTTTGCAAATACAAATGCCAAAAATCAATGGAAAAACACTCACGAATGTTGTTGCTAAAATTACTTTGCTGTCAGCCTGTCTCTTAAGTCTATCAATCCCTTTAAAAGTTTCAGCAACTATTTTTCAGCTTGGGCCCTTAACAAAATGATTTGACAAATTCAAAGAATATTTTTCACTTCATAATGATTCTTTAAAATACAAAGATCACAGAAACCAACACTGATTCCAGCTGCTCCCAATAAACCTGACTCTGATTTTATGCACACAACTTCTTCCAACCAAAGATAGTTTCAGCAAGCTTCTGGCAATTTCTGCCAGCACCAGGCAACACCATGAAGACTGCAGGGTATTGCCTGAAGCCAAAGCTAAAATCAGGTAGAAAGCCTGAGAAATATTGCAAAGCACCTGTATAGCCTTGTCTGTAACACACAAGTGTCTGCAAACATCTATAGGCAGTCACAGACGAGTATTTCAGTTTCAGTTGTCACTGTGCTCATACTCCTGCTCTAAGTATGTTAAAGACTGAAGAATGATCATTTGTCTTACAAACAACACACGAGTATTTAAATAGACACATGCACTACATGTGTTTCAGCTCTTTTGTCCTGTGAAGATTTATTAAGAATGGCAATAAGAGCTTTGAGCGGTAATTCAGAAGCGTTACTAAAATAAGCGGTGGCAAACCAGTATGAAAGGAAAGAAGGAAAATATCTGTTCCTTTTTGTTGCTTTAGCATTTATTAACATGGATCAAGGTATGATAAAGTTCACAGAGCTGCTGCTTGTTGGACTGAGATCAAAAATGGTTCTACACAGTTGCTTGTATTTAAGGTTAGGGTCTAACCCACTGCCAACCCGTTTCTCTAAATGGTTATACCAAAGGTGGAAGACTCAACCAGATGCCTGACTCTTTCTTTATTATCAGATAACATTTGTCTTGGTGAATACTAATGAAACCAGGAATGGACGAGTTTTTGAGTATTTTCGCATCAGGGACATTGATGTTCCCGCTGTGAGAATCCTAAACCTGACAAGCAATGCGAAGTACAAAATGCCTGCAGATGAGGTGACTTTGGAGAACCTAAGACATTTTTGCCAGAGCTACCTAGATGGAAAAGCAAAGGTATGTTCATTACTAATGAGATGAGATAAAAGGAGACTTTCAGACAGTCTACTATGTCTCTATTCAAGAGAGGGACAAACAATTCTAACCATCAACTATGCATAGGTGCAAGACAGCAGTTCCCCACTCAAGGGAGAGCAGGGAGTAGTGTGTGAAGGCTGGATAGGACATAGAGATATCAAAAAAATAACATACAGTAATGGTGGACATGAGTTAGAGAAAGGTCCCAGTGGTCTCACATAAACTTATCCTGGAGTAAAGTTTCTCAATGTTCCTTGCACTTTCACATCAGTGTTTGTTTCTGCTTAGATACATCTCTCCAGTGAAGAAATCACAGAGGACTGGGACAAGATGCCAGTCAAAGTGCTTGTTGGGAAGAATTTCAACAGGATTGTCTTCAATAAGACCATGACTGTGTTTGTCATGTTTTGTAAGTGCCACTGTTTTATTCAAACATTAAGTTGCTTTAACATGATCAGTTGGAAATGAAAAAAGAAAGCTCATGCTTACAGACCAAACTAATCTTTGCACTTTAAAGAAGTCATGCTTAACAAATTTTTGGTGTCTGGTGAAAGCATTAAATACTTTTTTTTTCATATCTATGAAAATGCTGCAATACCTTGATGACATAGGGTTGCACTGAGTAACACTGGATCCCTTAAATAAATATTTGTCAAGGCAATATCAAATCTCAGTGTTGAAAGAAAATGACACTAGAATGTCACGCTTTACAATGGAACATTATAACACACACAGTATGAGTCAGTCTGTCTTCCAAGGACAGAGGGAGAATTAAGTAAGGTTGTCTGGTTATAATGCTCTACCATTAAATCCCGAAGAGGAGTTGCTAGATTAAGAAATCAAACTCCTTTTCCTCCTCTGTCTGCAAGGGAAGCAGTTTTCCCTGCTTGACCTTTCCCTGCAAGAAACCACTGCCCTCTACTGTACCAGCTGGTAGGGTTAGTTTGTGTCCTAATTAGTTTGGCAGAGCAAACATACAGCATTTACAAAAATACAACATTAAATATAACATTAACAGAAATTCTTAAATGTAGCACAGTCCTGTAATCCTTGTTGTTGCAGCAGCCATTTTGTCCACTCAAGGTCACGTTGCAGTACCACGAACAAGCAAGCTGCCATAATAGTGATGTAGGCAGGCACCAAACCACGTCCTCTAGAAATGAAAGGCTGGTAAATGGGATGTAGCATTTTCAGGAAAGTGTCCCAAAAGTTTTAATTCCATCCAAACTGAGTATGACCACTCCTCTTATGACTGAAGGACTGTGATCATGTATGTTACCTAATGGCATGCTGGATTTGCCTTTTTGCTAACCTGGCATGTGTGCAGTGCAAAACACCACCATACCTCTAACTCCTTCTTTCAGTACAACTACAGCGTAATTTCTGGACACAGTTACTTTCAGTATGTGTGAAGCATTTTGTGCTTCTGACAAGTACCTCATCATGGAAATGATCCAAGTCTTATTTGGGCTGCGCTGCTTCTCTGGCACTCCTCGTCAACAAAGTCATATGACAAGTGTTTTGTGTTTGTTATAGTCATGAAAGGCTAAAAAGAGTTAAAGCAGTGCTGCTGCCAGAAGTGCATTAGAGAAGCAGCTAGTTATCCATGCACAGAAACTCATGAAGGGAAGGTAGTTTCAAGTGGAGACTGACCACAAGTTTACAATTCAAAACCCTGTTAACTCTTATGGGCTGAAGTGGGTACCACTTAGCATGCCAGCACGTGCCCTTCCACCAGACTGTTTTTCCTTTTACATCTGCAGATGCCCCTTGGTCCCATGACTGCAGAAAACTCCTGCCAATCTGGGATGAACTAGGAGAGAAATATCAAAATCGCAAAGACATAATCATTGCAAAGATAGATGTCACAGCAAATGACATCCTGTCAGTTGTGTTGGATCGCTATCCCTTCTTCAGACTGTTTCCTGCTGGAGCCGATTACCAGGTGAGAAGCTTTAGGGGAAGAACGGGATGGCACAGCTCTACACTGAGGGGTGGGTGGCTGGGTGGGCGCACACAGATCACAGTGAACAAACACGTGAGAAAGGTGTCCTTTAAGCAAGAAGGCTTTGCTGCATATCTACACAAAACTGAATTCTTTGCTGACAAGACCCTGATTTAGAGGGGAAACCCTTCTACCTTCTGCTAAGTGTGAGGCTGCGGCAAGAATCCATGCACCATTTCCCATTGCAGACCTATGAAGTCATTACTGCTCATATTCTACTGTTCAACAACCTGTAGTCTGCCTGATGGGTTCTAGCAACGGCCTCAGCTTGGAGAAAACTTACAGCTCACCTCCTCACCATTGCAAGAGATGTACAGTCTCTGAACTACTGGGTCTGTTGTTTCTGGAGCAAGTATGACTATAACCTCAATAATACTGGCATCCCTCTTGTTATATCCTCTATACTTTCACAAAACCCAGATCTCAAATTTTTCTCCTATGCAGTTATGCCAGTAGTTTTATTTCATTCAGCCTCAATAGGGTTTTTTTTGTTATCAAGACTAATGATCTTTAGAATATGCTACCTAATGCATCAGCTATGCTACAGAGTAATCAGAAGATGCCACAGCTGAAAAAGAAAAATATTAGACAAAGTTACATTCCTCCAACTACAAAGATAATCTAATTAAGAAGAAAATATGTCTGCAGCCAAAATAAATTACATTCTAAGACGCTGCCATAATTAAGACATTACTAAGCTTTTCATTTTTCTTCTTAGTCCCAAACTTAAATTGAATTCTAAGACATTTGCCCATGTCCTCATTTAATCTTTTAGGGAGAGATTTTGCTCTCAGATGTGCATGCACAGCTTCTAATGAATTGAACTGTAGTCCTGCACACTTGCACCATGCTTAGTCTTTGCACAGAAAAGCAGAAACCCATTAAATGCTCATAATAAATGCCAGTTTGTCAAAAAATATCAGTAACGACTTTAACTATTAAGGGATAGTTTCACACTTAAAATACCCTAAAACTAAAGTGCATTTGAAATCTGAAGCTCCCCCTTGGCTACCAGGCTTTTAGGCCAGTTCCTGTGGCTTTGGAGAATTTAGCCTGCACTTGACTGCCCGTGCAGGTGCCTGCAGTGGCTGACCCATGCGTTCTGTCCTCTTTCTTACTGCACTGTATGAGCTGCTGGCCGCAGGCAATCAGAGATGAGCAGGGACATGCTCAAGCCATTAACACAAAGGCACTGCAACAGCTCAGCCACTTCCTACTCAACCAGCAGTTACACAGGGAATTCTTCCAAGTACACCTGTACTTTTCCAGAAGTTAACCAAGGCCAGGGTGCAGGATACAAATGCAATATCCCAATGGGCCAAGACTCAAGAGTTGTCCTGTGTTTCACACTGTATTGTCACTGCCCCAAATTTACAACCCCTACTTCCTTGCTCTGGCAATGAACAGAGCAATGGAAGAGGCTGGGAGCCCAAGAGAAACTAGTATGTGCAGGAGGAAGAAAAAGAGAAACAGGAAATACATACAGTCCACCACCACCTGGTACAGCCTTGATTTCACACAGGCATCTTCTCTAGCTGTCTGTATTTTGCTACTGTTGGAAAAAAAAAAAAAAAAAACAACACATGAGCTTTGTAATATCCTCTACTGATCCTTCACATTGTTTAAAGACTAAGGATGGATTAGTGCAGAAGCAGGTAGAATTCTAAAGATGGAATAACTATTAGAAGACTCTGCAAAGCACAGATTCAATGCAAATTAAGGAGTGTGAACTGGCTCCTGATAAACCACTGGAAATGTGGCTAACATAACATGACCCATAGCTCATTTCTAGACTGGGTTATCATGTTCTCTGGCTACAAGAGCCCCCCTTACACCTCCTTAAAGGCAAAGCCATGGGCAGAACACAGTGCTACAGAGTAACTTGTGAGCACTCTCACCTGATGAGACCAGATCAGAAACCACCCTCCTCCAGGCAGAAGCATCTGCTTGGTCTCCAAGCTATGACCAGCCTGCTTTCTAGTGGAGCGCTACTCCTTAGTCTAAGAAAAGGGCAGTTTCTTCTGAAGTTAAAGACAAGTCACCCTCTTATTTTCAGTGGATGCAAAACTAGATGGCTGACTTTCTTTTTTTTTTTAAAAAAAAAAAACCTGGAGCCACCTAGGGTTAACTGGAGTTAAGTGGAGCTTGATGAACTCAGACACCTATATAGCTGGGCATTTACACATATGTCCACTTTTCCAAATTACCAACTCAGTGGTCCTATGTTTTTTCATTCTCACTCCATTTAATAACCATTGGTTTCAGTATGAGGATGTTGAGCCTAACAGCTATTTATATCAATAGCCTACATAGCTATGGATATACAAAATTTTTGATGTCAAAAGCAAAAATCAACTTTCTCAGTGCGACAAAAAAGTTTACTCCTCCCCCATGGAACAATTAAATTTAGCACTTGGCTGTACACTGGGGAAGAGTTATAGTCAGAGCTGGAGAATGAGGGAGTAAATCCGATGAGTTACATCAAGGAAGGAGTGACCAGGCATCATCTGAGCTCCATCTGTGAAGCAGATGAACAACTCACCCACTGTGTCATCTACTCCAAACGTGAGAGAAAAACATGCAGTTTTTCTGGCAGATTTTAAGATGATTCTATTTGTTTCTATGGTTGAAGTGAGAAAAATAGCATTTACATACACTTACGCACTGATTGCTCTAACGGGAAGTGTTGACACATCCTCAGGTACCAGGGCAGGGATCAGCTGCTTCTCTGGCTTTACAGGTCTTTGGTCTGAGAAATTGCTATTCCTGCCGTCAGAACTGATGAAAATCAAGATTCATCAGGGAGTATTAATTGCCTCTAGAGGAATCAAATAATATTACTCAAGAAAGATAAGTTTGTAAACAAAAAATAACCTCAAGGCTGCAAAACATTTTATTACAAGAGAATATCTTACTGCACAGGGAGTATTAAAACTGTGTATACATCCAGTGAGTTCACCAGAGAATGGAGGTGTTTTCTTTATAGTCCTTTGAACTTACATCAGGCATAATAGCAACTAGGATAAAGTAACGTAGCATTACTGGTCTCCGTGGGAGTAAGTCAGCTTACCCCCAAGTGAGAATGGGCATCTGCCCATTTCTAAATATAGTCAGCTAACAGCAGTCAATTCCCAATGTCACACACATGAGCTTCTATACATTTTTATTGAAAGACTTGTGCAAAATCCTTTCAGACTTCCAGAGAACAGTATTTGAAAAAAATCTTTAAAATACAGTAATGGTGCTCAGACTTAATTAGTGTTTCTTCCCTAAACTTTTTCGTAAGAAAATTTTCAATAAATCTCCAATTTAAGATGAAGTATAAGAAAATTAATATCTCTGTTCATCTTCCTCCTGTTCTTACTGAACATTCAAGCTGTGGAACAGGTGGTACTTCTGGACTGTGTATTTTAAAACTGCTTCAGGATTTTGAGTTTCCATCAAAATCTTTATACAACTTCTAATGCCATGGCTGGAACCGTGAAAGACTCTGCTCTTCAAATAGCTTGGAAATGTTTAACTGCTTTAACCCTGTCCTCACTTTTTATTTAAATAAGTAAAAGCTGAGCACCAAAGTCTAGAGCGTGGGCAATCTGAAACACTGAAATCCTTCAGCTTATTAGGTTGTTATTTCCAGCATTTTGTGTAGAAAGTTAAATGCTTTCCTAATCTTCAAACTCTTTGCAGGAAGTGGCCTATGCTGGGGAGCATACCTTGGCGGCATTTTCTGAATTCTTAGAAGAACAAATCAAGACAAAGGCAGAAACAGGAGAAAAGGTAGGTGTTTGATCCTGACAATGACTGATCTGCCATGAGATCCAAGGCATGTTCACGCCCTGTATGGCCCAACCTAAGGGGCAATAGCATATCCCACGTGTAAGGGCTTCAGCTCTTGCGCACGTCAATGCTCAGATGGTTCTTACGAGCTCTCAGCCAGTTTCAAGCATACCAGCTTGGCAGGATCACGTTAGCTGCAGTCATACCACTGCCAGACAGGCATACACCCACTCACGTCCTTGTTTTCATCACACAGAAAGCTCTTCTCCCACTACTCATGGTACCCCTGAGCCACTACATTAACACTGTACCACAAGGCAGGAAGGAACCTGCACCTTGAACAGCGTAAGCAAAACTTTGCCAGGATTTTAGCTGGAAAAAAACTCCACAAAATTGGTGTCAGCTACAGCTGGACTGGTTCTAACATCCACGATTATCTCATCGTGCTGCATTTAGCATGGTGTCCCATCTTCATTAAACAATGGCACAACTGAGACAGACATTGCCCCCTCTCTTGGCCATCTGGTTAGGACAGCTGCCCAGTTCCTCAGCTCTCATCTCCTGTCAGACCAGCTGAGCAATAGCTGTCTCAGATCACACCCATCATTGATTCAGTCCTGCCTTTACTGCTCAACTAGGTGCTTACCGACAGAGAGAGGTGACAGAACCAGAAGTCTGCAGTGCAGGATCAGACATCTGACTCTGCCCAGTCACTGTATACTTCCACTTCCCAATACCCCAAGCCTAAGTTTGGTGTCTGCCTCTGTTGCATGTTCAGTGATGATATGTCTGCAACAGATCTGTTGAATTCCCCCCCAAGTCTTACGTACAATGTTACAGAGCTGCGTATATTCTGTCATCTCTTCTTCACATTTTATTTTGCATTAAAGCATAAGTAAAAAAGCCCACTTGTGAAACACTATCCAGAAAGCATGCTTTGTGTAGTAAAACGGGTAGACAGCTGACATTTGCTCATCTCTTTGTATTCTCCATCCTTACTAGACACCCTCCAAGCTTTCCCGGAAGAGTGCAGTATCAGACCTTTTGCAATACTGTGCTTGATGTGAAGTCTCCTGTTGGAGTAACTTCCTCCTGACCTCAGAGTATTCCCAGACAGGACAAATGAGAAGGTAGTGTCTTCTGTAGTATGCCCATTATCTTACCACATGAAGTTTCCACGTTCATATTAAAACTTCACACAAAACCTCATCTATACTTCTTCTTAAACCAGTCTCTGGTGTGAAAACAAAACACGTTTTTATCAACAGCAGCACTACTTCTTACATCATTTACATGCCCTCATGTTCCTCGGTTGAAATGATGAAAACACATTTCATATCTTAATTTTTTTTTGAAAGTAAAGAATTACAAAAGCAATTATCTTTGTGAACACGAGTAATAAACAGCTTTGCTCTTGCATTTGCTTTTTCAAAAGGATCCTTCAGGAGGAAGCAAAGAGGATCTCAGCCAGAAAGAGACTATAATAACAGAGAAAGAAGAACTTTAAGAGTACAGAGAAAAAGAAAAATTCTGAGGATTGTGGGGAATCCTTCCTGGAAGGAATTCATTGCAAGAATGAATCATCTCAAGTGAACACAAAGCTGGACCAAAAAATAAAAGTGAAGACTTCACTATCAGTTGCTTATTGTGTGATCTCTCTTCTGAACCCAGTTTTACTAGTAGTTTTATTAGAATCAGTTGTCTTCGGTTCTTAAAATATTATCAATTTTGCCTAAATAATACTTTTACTATTAGTATAACTGCTTCTCATTTAGAAAAGTGTATGTGCCACGGTTGGTGAATCAATATATAATACTATTCTTGTTGAACAAAAAATGTAGCAGGTTTGCAAACAGCTAATCTCCTTTTAAAACAATAGGGCTGTGACAGGGTAAACTGGAAAGCAACTGCTCCTTGAAGCTAGAGGCTGTGCACAAAGTGGCACCAGTGGGCAGTTTGTGTTTATTTTGCTCATTATCAAGCAGCAGAAAATGGAGAAATTATAATAAAATTTAATTCCAGTAAGAAAACCACTATACCTAATACACAAAGTCACTGGTATGATTCACGTTTCAGTTAGGAGAGGTCCCCTTACCACCCCATGCAAGTTACACAACTGCAGCTAGTGAAACTGCTGGACAACAGTCATTTCTCCCTGCCAAGTCCAGATAAAGCAGAAATAAGTCTAAAAATTTGAAACCTTTTCTCGCAGAATTAGAGAGGGAAGATCATTTATTAATCGTCCATTTCAAAAACAGACTTCTAACATCTTTGTTCCCAACTTGTTAATGCCAATAAGCTATATTCCTATGTAAGCAGAGGAAAAAAAAAAAGGTGGAAACGTAGAAAATGAGGGAGGATTAGTCACTGCAGTAAAGAACACAGCACCGGAAGAACAGTGGTGATCTCCTGCCTCACCTCTCTGATGAAAGTCAGCAAGAGATGGACAATTTTGAACTACTAGACCTCCTACATTTTACAGCTATTTGCTAGAAAGCGTAGTTCAGAACAGATGGTTTGTTTGCCAGCCAGGCTGCAATGTGTAATTAAATACCCACACTTACAGATTTAAGATGAAATATCAACTTCTCTTTACTTCACAGCTCTTGCAAACAAATAGCACTCAACACGCAATGCTTTCACCTCATGTGGCTGTTAGTTGGCCTTCAGTGATGAAGTGTTAATAACAAGGAGACAGAAAGTAAAACAGTTTATGTCAATGCTTCCCAGGCACACTTTAATCTCTGCTGGAGCTAATCTTCACTGGGACTGCAATTAAATCCTCATAATCTGCCACTTGTAGAAGCATGTTCCATGCAAGATCACCATTCCTAAGAGGATCTGCCTGGGTTTTGTAGCTGGACCCACTTGGACCTACTTTATTGAGCAGTTTTAAGAGTACCTGAAATAGGCAAACATCACCAGAGGGTCAGATGGGCTCCACACACTGGTGTTTCTGCAAGCTGCAGCTCCCTCCTCTGTCACAGCAACACCACCTCAAGGTCAAAAGGGAGCCTCTCCCAGCTCCAGGTGGTGGTGCCCTGGTGCCCACCTGTGTGGCTGCTGCAGGCTTCTATACCTAAGCTTCCCTCAGCCATGAAGTTTCAAACTCGAGTAAATCTCAAGCTGTTATCTAGTACTGCACAGATAACAAAACTGTTGCAGGCAAATGATAAACAGATTATCTGTAAAATTGGTCAAATACTTGCTCCTTCTCTGTACAGTTATTTCAGATAGTCTATATCTGTACCCTTTTTCTTGAAAGACCAATGAGGAATGCAAGCTAAACAGACCCTGGGGCTGCTCGTGCAGAAAGGAACCCAACAGCATTAGTATACACACCATTAGAACCCCTCAGGACACCCCCCAAAACACTGGGACAGGTGTCATTCCCCACAGCCGAGAAGGCAAAGCAGATTTCTGGCAGCAAAGCCATTCAGACTCCCCAAAATGTCAGCATGGCCAAGATCTCACCCAGCCTATACAGCAGGAGACCACAAATGGTCACCATGCCTGGCAATGTCCCTTGGTACTTTAATCACCCCCTGCACTTCAGAATAGAGGCTCACCCATCTAAGCTTCTCCACTGGAAGCACATCAGGGCATTCAAGGTCCTTGCACAGTCCCAGTCCCTTTCTGAAGTCAGTCCCACCACCCTGCCAGCTGGTTACGTGGCAAACTGCAAGCACAGGAAAATTCACAGCGTGTGCATGCTCTACTTCCCTAAACTTCATGAAGATATTTTTGAAGATTCAAATATTCAAATTTACTTTTTGCCCCAAATTCTTTGGCAAAATGTTTTCATTTCTTACATTTCAAAAGCCACTAAAGATAGCAATATCTAAAACTGGAAACTGTAGCTTAAGTCATGAGAGCAGATCTGAGAAATGCAGCCCACTCCTTCACTTCTAATTGTGAACCACAGCTGAGCTATTATTTAAAGCAAAATTCTTCCTTGAAGTTGCCAAGTACCATTTAATTCTCATGCTTTAAGGACAGAACAAGTTTCTGATAGAACTGTAACACAGCGCAGGTCAAATCGAAGTCTCACTTAGCAGCAACAACAAACCACAGGATCCCAGATACCAGGGTGCTGGTTCAGAAGATATCAGCCTCTTTGCCATCGGTGGCAGCTCCCATCCCAGCCGGGCAGCGTGGGATGCAGTTAACACCAGGTCCTTCTCAGCACCATTGTAGAGAGGACAATGATTTACAAAATCAAACATGACACAAACAGTTCTAGCACTAAGTATGCCAAAGCTGTTTTAATTACACACAAGTGAGTCAGTTCTCCTCTGCACCTCAAACAAGTTCTCTGGGACACTGCCAGTAGGGCCCTGCACAAAGTAAACGTGCTCGCTGCTGGACATGGGGCTTCATTCAACACTGGGCATTTGCTAACGAACAGAAGGCCTTACCTGATATCCTGGGAGATCAGATTAGAGAGTGACTGAGACAAACTGAACCCAGAAGAGGAAGTGTCAGCATGCCTTCCCTTTTCTGCTCTCAGCATGATGAAATCTGAATGGCAAGCAGCATCACCAATATATTTTGAACAACTATTAAACACAGAAGCTATAATCTTTTAATTAGTTTCTCCACAGAAAAACACAGCAAGCAATGTTCAGCACCAGTCTATCTGGCAGATTGGTTTACCATTCAAGATAATGAAAAAAAATTAATTTTCACTGCTCCTACCCACTGTATGTGAGGCTCAATCCAGAAGCTGCTATCTATCCTATTATAAGGTGCAAGATTACATATTAATGAAAACATGTGCCATCTCGGCAAATGATGGTCTCATTTCTATTCCAGCCACTCTCAGATGCTGTATAAAGACAAGGGGCCAAGTGCGGACTCACCTGCCGTGCCCTGGTGCATGGAAAGAGGTACAAATCTACTTGATGGAGCATCTGGTAAAAGACTGCCTGCCAGACACGGTCCTCCTGCGGTATGACGTCTGTCTTGTTCCCAGCTGCACTGGGTTCCTCCGGCCCTGGACCACAGCAGGATGTGCCCTCAGTGCCAACACATGGCCTTGCCTGGTCCTTTTCCCTCTGACCCAAGTCAGCTCCAAAAGATTTTACTGGAACGAAAATTTAAACCAGATTCAGCTGATCCACTAACTCACTTCCCCTACAATGCCAACCTCTGCCAGTTTAATAAACAAAACTTGCAGCTGTCTCTATGGTGGCTCCTCAACTGGCACAAGCAGAGTTGAGTCCCAGAAATTCAAAACTGAATCACTTTCTCAAGCTTTACTAAGTTAAACGCTATTTTACTTTAGACTAAGCAGGAGAGCATTTCATCATAACTGTGCTCAGACATTCTAAAAATTATTTAAATCCATGAAAAAAAATCAATGTTTATTAATCAAATTTGTTCCTGTAAATGAGTATCAGTGAGCACACAAATATCACTGGTTTTTAATCATTTGAAAAATTTCCCCATGCACATAAATAAGCCCTATCAATTAGAACTGAGAGGACTAAGTAAACAGATATCAATGTGCACCATCTATGGAGCTCATTTAATCTGTAGCACCAAGATGGTTTGGAGCCGTGGAAACAAAACTCTCAGCTAGGAATCTTATTTATAAAAGCATTCAAAAGCAGTGTGATATAAAAGCATTCAAAAACAGTGTGAAGCATAGCAAAGATTAATACTTTTTTAAAGGGGGTTCAATGTGAACTATCCCCAAGAAATGTTCACTTTTTTTTTCTTTTTTTTTTTTTTTTTTAACACTAAATGGCCACCTATTCAGCCCTAAAATACAAGTTTTGAACACCTTGCAGATTGGCAATTCACCTCATTAAGTTCTCTTCTCAAATCCTAAGGAAGAAAAACATGATTCAGAATGACAATCATCCATAAACACTCAGATGCACAGTGAAAACAATCAGTCCTAAAGAGAACTGCAATAAGTCTTTTCATCTCTACTACAGCTTCATGCTAGCTTAAGTCTCCTGGAATTACTCTCAGCTGGCATCAGCATACCAACAGAAACAGAACCACTGTACATTAGAAGAGATTAATCCAAATGCACAATTACACTCTCTGTTCAGAAGGTTGGTTTTGGTAGAAATGTACCTGCTATACCCTTGAGGACTGATGGGATATCCAAAAGGAAGGGCTAAATCCAGAATCTCAGACATTTAATTCAAAGACTTGGATTGCCAAGCTTCGTGTTAGGAAGCCTTTAACTCTGCCTTGCCTTTCTCTCATGCTTACTTCTGATAACAAAGAGGGGAGACAGCTCCAAGAGTATAATGCATTTATACAGGAATATTAACAAAAGTGGACAATTCATTCTTTACTAAAAATGTTATTGTGTTAACCCAAGTGGAGCGTAGCTAATGGAAATTACTAGTTCAGCTCACATCTGAAAACCATGGTTGGCTATCATCAGCTGTGATAAGAGGGAAGGAGCTAGCATTCATTTAAATGCCGAATTTCGGAAACGCTTTAAATCCATCTGTGCCCTGGGCTTCTGGTTACACCACTGCTTCTGTGCACCCACAGAGCTATACAGTCTTCACGTCATCCACACAAGTTTGGGTTCAATTCTGGGGGTTTCCAGGTGGATTTCACTGCTCACATTTCACTCTAGGTTCACTACGTTTGGGGACTAGTGTGACAAAGGCCAGGCAAAATTCTGCTGTTTCATTCATCTGGGAGAGTCGGCTGTTTCACATGGCACACTACTGGATCCAGATGGACACACCTCCCTGCCGTGTCCTCAGCTCCCAGGTTCACCTTGGAAAGTATTTGCTCTACGTGAAACATTAGCAGGGCTAGCACCACGCCAGCCCTGCTGCCCACTCCTGCCAGGACAAGGGGGCACAGGCTCCTGACCCACAGGTGATGGGCAGCAGCTACGCCAAGGCTGAGGGATTTACTGAACTGGGACCCCGTGCTTCACATGGCTGCGTTTGTGCATCAGTGCTTACCCACCGTGCAGAGAACAAGCAACTAAAGCATCGTTTTTTCCACCTCCCCAGCAAGTCAAACCTTGCTGCATTTCATTTCAGCTCTCCTGGGCAAATACATGTTACCAATAGCTGCAGCCAGTGAATAAATATTAATAAAGCGTTTAATTGGAATCTTATTGAAAAGCACTTTCACTGGCACAGCCAGGAAGAGCCCCCTCGAACAAATGCCGCCTGCTTGCCAAGTACAACATAGGCAGAACCGTAATTAGAGGCTATGGTACGCACATGTGCAAACATCACTGCTCAAGCATGAGCTTTTCAAAGCATGTATTTAACAGACCGCGACAATATGGGGCTTCTACCTAATTTTCCTTTCCCTGGCCTTGTTTTTGAGCAGGTGCTGATTATTTCTCCTCTTCAGAGGCAGAACTCCCAGTTCACAAGCTGAGCTGCCTTCTTTATAGAGTTGGAGCAGGCTCTAGCTGGAAAGGTAGGATTTCTCCCTGCAGGACTGCCTAACCACCACTGGACTAAGTGCAGCAGTCCCATGGCCCCAGCATTCACAGCCAGGAGCCCAGGCTTCTCTCCAGAAATGGGGATTTCACTTCCAGTTGAGGTAGGTGGTTGTGGCTCTTGTCCTTACTTAACTGAGGCAAAAAGAGGCTCGGCTCCTTAACCCATGTCCTCTTAAGTCCATCTCTGTATTTTGCACTCCAAGTTCTGTGCACTACCACTTACTTCAGCAGTGAGTTTGAACCTGTGTGCCTTTCTTGCTCAGATGCCTTTTGCAAGTTTAAGGGGAAAAAAAAGCTCTGCTGAAGGTGAAGTGAAAATTCCTCGACTTCAGTGGACCAAGGCAACCACAGCCGCATGGAGGACTCTGATCACATTGCAACAATCTGTATTGTTGTTTTACCCAGGCTGTACAGCAGCAAGTGCCTCTCAGAATACTTGGTTTTATGTGTGGCGACTACAGCCTTTGTAAGAGCTAAGGGTGGGATTTAACCACCTTCCCAGTCACATTAACTATATGCCTTTATGCTACTTTTTCTAGTCCTTAATAATTTCCCCTGTAATCCTTTATTAAGGCTCAGTGAAGGAAAAGACTTGGACACTTTAGTCCACACTTGATTGACGTGCTTTGCTGTAAATCCATCTGTTTATTTGCTCAGAAGAAACCCTTGAACTAAGATTCTGGCTGGCATAAGAATTCATCAGAACATTTCCTCAGAGGGCACATCGGGGTGGAAATGTGAAGGATATGCTCCTCAGCAACCAGGGGACTTCGTACTGGGTGGGGAAGATGGCTTTTTGTTGAGTAGTCATTGCTGAAAGTGAATGGTAGTTTGTGATATGTGAAAAGAAAATCCATCTGGATAAACTAATGTCTTCATTTTTGAAATTCATTTCATTTTGTGACCTGAAGTCTCTTCTTTCAGCTGACAGCCACTGAGGTTTTTGAATGATCAAATCTTTGCATGCAAATACTCATTCTTACTGGAATCACTCAAAGGACTTTTCCAAATCCATTTACTCTTTTATAACCTGGCTCCTAGTAATGTATTCAAGCTAGTATTGACAACATTTCAGTCATACAGGCAGATGAGTAATAAGGCCGTATGACTTCGGGAACAAAAAAAAAATCACTGAGTGGTAAACAATACAAATTTAAGGCAGTCATTCAGCACAAGATCTGGAAGTGTCAGAAAAGCTAACCAGGCAGTGCGTAAGTGTGTGAACTGGCAAGTAAAAAGGACACAAGAGTAAGTCTAACTTCCCAGGAAGCCAGTGCATCTAGTTTCTTCATTAGCAATGCCCAAAGCACATCTGACTGCTCCATTAATGCCACCTGCTGGTAAACTGCAAGATCTTGTTCCTCTGTGGTGACGGGAAGGGAAGGGACCTACTGGGCAGCCCCTGTGAGGACCCTAAGGATCCCACCCCTGTATTCGTATTACAGAAGTGTTCAATGAAGATCTACCAGATCATTCACATCCATATGTAACACCAAGCTCTAGCACTGCTGGAAAGATCAGCTGTGCACTAAGTACATTTTTTTTTTCTTAAACTAAAACATTGAGACAAAAGAAAAATATTTCTGAAACAAAAAAAAAAAAAGAAAGGTTCAAAAATCTTTCAGTAGTGTCTTCCTGAATGGTATTAAAATGCCTAATTCTACAAATGTAAAACAACCGAACACATGAAGATGTGCTACACGTGGGAAACGTCTCTGGACTTTTTGGAGCTTTCAGGAGCAGCAGAATTTCCAGCTGATGGTTCTTCTCCATATTATCGATTTGTTGATTTTTACATTCCTGTTGTAGGAGAGCTTTGATGACTACAGCAACAGGTCAGACATGCTCTTCAACTGATGAAGCTAAGCTGATTAATACACGTTGAAGACCAGATCATTATTTTTAGTTAATTTGACTTGGTATTGTCCTAATTCAAACTCTGATTTCCATTTGCTCATGAACATGACTTGCTGCTAAACGCACTCAATTAAGAGTTGCTCAAGTTGTTGTGTTGGATCAACGTTTCACATTTCTGAGTCCATTTTTGACTAAAGAAGCTAACTTTCTCCTTAGAAGGGCAGAAAAAGGGTATGTTACAGTTTTACAGTTGTTCTCCATCACAGAAATGAGGAAGAGAGAGTTTGTGTTTTCCCTGCACAAATCAGCTTTCTTTGTACACAAACACCACTAATTACCTTCTCTTCATGCCTGAATATCAGAAAATTATCTATATTTAGCAGACTCAATGTAGCATTAGGAGTAGGATAAGGCTTCAGAGCAAGACACAAGTGTCTTCTTCAGAAGAATCCAGCATTTCTCAAAGTTCGATACTATCAATACATTCACTTACAGAAGAGAATGAATTTGATTAAAACTTCTGACACTCTTTCAATCTCATGGATTCTCAGCATGTCTCTTTCAGAGGACAACATGAAGACTTGTGTTCTATTTAAGTTACTCATTCTACTGATACTACTTTTCAACCTCATACTCAAGCATGGCGGATAAATGACACATCTTCATCATGTTGTATTCCTACTCCTTCCCCAGGTTCTTTTAGTGTCATAAAAAAAAGAAAATACAGAGGGAAGGGCGGAGTGCATCCAGGAAATGCAACAGGGATGCGTGAAATGAAGAGCTACCCCAGGACTGGTGGGAGAGCAAACCACTGACTAAATGCTAGTTGTTTCCCAACTTGGAAAACAATATAAATGGGGCTTGATAGAAGAAGATGTGATGCATGCATTAAGATCAAGAGTACAAGTTCTATAAGAGGAGAGACGTTCTGCAGCTGACTGCTCCTCCATCCAGTCCTAAATACACAGTGATTCCATCTCTAAGATACCTCACGCACAGAGGACCAGCTATCAGTGCAAGGCACCCTGCACTACTATATTCTGAGAAGAGCCTTCAGACTCCAGCATGGAATTATTTGTGTGATTTACAAGGCTGTGTTTTAGGGTAACAGTTTTAGTGCAGTTTTAATCAAAACCCAGACTGCCAGACAGTGGAGAACATTCCAGCTGAACCTAAAGTGAAAGCTGCCAATAGGATAAAAAAAGCAATTCCCTGAAATTTTTTTGATCACAGGTTTTCTGTTAAAACTGTGCAGTATGCACCAGTGATATGTTACACCAGACTGCGCTGGGTTATTTTTCCCTGAATCCATCAGTGTTCACATTGTCAGGAAACAGACTGAGCACAGCTGTGAGATCAGTACATCCCCTCGTCTTGAGTGACAGGTAAAACCCATGTTACAGGAGGGGAAGAACAGCCCTCATTCTCATTCTAGAACTCACCAAGTCAGTTTTAGTTAGAAGTACTGTAATTATCCACTTTGCAATAGATAATTATCAGTGTTTCTAATTAAAGATAATTACAAAGTCCTGTACCTATCTGAGATAACCTTTGCATCAAAATAAGATATGGCCCACACTTCCTCTCTTGTGTTGCATAGTCATGCAGGTTAAGAGCACACCAAAAATATTTAATCTCTAGCCAGCTATACCAAAGGCAGAGGTACAAACCTACACCAAAAGGATACCCCCTCTAAAGCTTATTTCACTCCAGGAACTAGAATATATACATTAACTTGGGTCATGTAAGCAGAACCTACAAGGAAAGTGTGCCAGGATGGTTGCTGTCAAGCATTTTGTAGTAGAAAGGTCCAAGACTCTGCGTAACAGACTATGTGACTCCCCATCAGAATTGCTCATGTCCTGTTTATAATTTTTTCATATTTTTAATGACTTATTTGTCCCATCAGTTGGTCTGCTAAAAAAGTTGTGGATCCAATAGTTCCCCATTTCCTTTCCCTATGCCATTTCAGCAAATAGCTTTTCATCGTGTCCCATGACACCTTCTGAAAATACTTCTAGTGTCTTGAGACAAGAGAACCCACAGCAGTGCGAGCTATAGGGTCCTGCCACCACAACAACCACGGGGAGATATCCCTGAAAGAGCAATCATTGTGAGCAGCACATGCATCAAGATGGTCAATCTGGTCAGCACATGAATAATGGATCACACAGGCACCCAATTCTCCTTCTGCCTGCTGGTATGCAGGCCAGGATTACCACACCACCAATTTAGTGACAGCAAAGTCAAAAGAGATTTTACAGAGATCACCAGCTACATAAATGAAGTTTTGACCACAGGAGCCAAGCCTATTTCAACAAATTTATGGCTACTGCTTTGAGTAATAGATCATCTGAGTACTGGTAGTACAGGCATTTCATCTTTATCCCCTTCACAACGGTTCCTACTGCCCTGAGCCAGCCTTCTTTCTGAGACGAACCTTTCACCAGGTGCCTTCTAGCTTGGCCAGGTGGCCAACCATATCCCAAGCAGAGAAATCCCAGGCAATCACTTTCCCAAACAACCCCAAACTTCAGGGTACAAGCGGAAGCGGCCATGTCAGAGAACAATCTGTGCATCTGTCAGCATAAAAATTACATAGAGAATTATGCGATCAGAACAAGAGCTGTGCTTTCCAACCAACAATTTATTCTTCGTTCTCTGACTGGCCTGTCCCCAGGGCTGATCATTTTGAAGGTTTTACACTCAGGATGAACTTTACCATGTCTGCTTACAGCCGTTCCTTCACTTTCTACATAGTTTCCCTCCTTGCTTCAGCACAGCAGCAGGAAGAGACAGCGACTGCTTCCAGACTGTGGCAGAGGAAGGGAACAGCAAGCTGTGATGAAGGACCTGGGTGGGAGGTATAGCCAGGGCAGCAGGGGGACCAAGCCTCCCAGGGCTGGGAAAGCAAGTGTTTTCCATCATGTGCTGCTCCCAACTCCTGGCTTCAGTTCTAGCCTGAGCCCTCCACAGCCTTGTGACTTCAGCTGGGGACAAGAGCTAAAGCAGCCACTACATGACAGCAAAGGGTAAAGCGTCTGCCAGAGCAGCTGAGCAAATTACGAGGAAGTTCAAATCAGTGTTTAGGACGACATCTTTAGCATAAATTCACGCTACTGAATCTTGCAGTGGATCCATAAATCCGTCATGTTTCAGAAGAACTTATAAAAGTCGTATTCCTGAAGTAGCTGTCCTTTTCTGAAACAAGATGTTTAGTAGTGCAAAATCAAGCACTGCTTACCTTTGCCACGAGTATGTCAGGTATACGTGGTGTGGTGCAGTCAGTATTGCCTTGCCAGAACTCACTCCAAGATGGGAGAGCAATACATAGCCATGGATGAATTGTATTAAAAGTAAGGAGCATAACTGGTCTGTGACTAATTAAGAGCATTTACTGATGGTAACAGTACAAACAGCATTAAGCTTTGCCCTTTTGGTTGGTACAGGTTTTCAGATGAATGATACAGGGTGTGGGATGCACAGACAAGCTAAATGGATGTTCTTACAGCACAGCATAGTTCAAGTACAACGTATCTCCCGTATTTAACAGATGTAACACTGGGAGTATTAGTTTCTCACACCAGCTGTCATTTACACTAACTGCTGTTCCTAAGGAGCTCAGCATAAGCACAGCAAAGACCCAAACCAGAACCCTTCTCCCCACTGGTTACCACAGGTTCAAACACAGCGGCTGCCCAAATGAAGTGGCTATAGCATAAAAGGGAGCACCCGCTTTCATTTTAGGGGGTAATGAAACAGCAAGAAATGCTTTTCTGAGTTGAGATGAGAAACTCACTGAGAGTGAGCGTATGTGTGTGCTTAAATACAAAGAAGCTGTTAGCCTAAAGGATGAACCACATGAACTCCACAAGTTGGCAGAAGATTTACAGAGAGGCAAAGCTGCCAATTTACAGAGATCACCTCCTGGGGCATGCAGTCTACAGCAGTTATAATTTCTGAAAGAAACTGTGGGAGTGCTATTAGAGGGAAGTGTCATTTCGAGTATAGGAACAAAATGCAAGAAATTATACTTGAATATCTAGGTTTGCTGATGGCTGATGTCTCTGCTGGTCAATACAAATGCATTTTGGAAGAAATAATGGTACTTAAAATGCTAAAGTAAAGACCGATAATAACAGCAAGGAGATGCAAATCGTTCACCTTCTGAGGGGCATGATATAGCTGCCACTGACACAGGGTATAATCCCTCCCCTCCCTGCTTCCAAGGGAAGCTGAGCGTGACAATCTCTTGCTGGTTTTTGGAGGAGAGCCATGCTGAGCCTGGTGGGCCGTGAAGACCCTCATTGAGGTCACAGCAGTTTTTGCAGATGCCACGTCACAACTGCAGTCATTTGCACTTCCATTTTCTTTCCAGTCTCCCCTGCAACCAGAGCTCCGCAGTGCACAGAACAGAGCCCAGATCACTTTCAAGGCAGAAATACCAGGCTAGGAACAGGAAGCTCACTGTATCAGTCCACCACCAGCACTGCCCAGCAAGACATGCAGCAGGCTGCCGGTCACAAACAGAAGCCTACAGATACAGCTGTGCTGCTCCAATTCAAGCAGCTCCTGCCTCTGGAACTGACCTGGGGCAGGTCAAACAGGGCTTCCAAACCTGAAGCCATATACTACTTAGTACTTGTGGGATGGAGAACAATAAAGGACTGAACTAATCCTTTCATTCTTTGACAATGAACACAGCTGTGATCTCCAGGTTTTCTAGAAGCAAATGCTTCTGCTCTCCAAGCTGACCCTTGAACAAAACAGCAAATACCCCCTCTGCCCACCCTCCCCCATGTATTTTGTTAGCCTGCTCAGCTGCTTTCAGCTGTGGAGCAAAGCCTGTGCTGAAGGTCTCTGAAGGTCTTTGGAGCAGTATCTGAAGAAGCAAGAGCCCCATTAACATCACGTACTCGGAGAAGCTCAGTTAGCAGAGGCACACGGTATGTTCCCAGGCATGTTATACATCAGGCTTCTGTGGGTTCTGGAAGAGGAGATTTATGTTTAACCTCTTGTTTCCCCTACTGGCCTTTGATATATTCCACTTGCTGGTAAATGGGTAATACAGACAGGGCATGGCCACTGTCAGCTCCAGTCAAATTATGCAGGAAAAATAGTCTGCCTTTTCCTGAGAGAGCAACACATCCTCCGATCTGAGGGGAGAGAAAATTTGGAATGACAGATTTGTCTCAGTCAGATAATACGGAGGCACATCTCTTAAATGAGCCTAGATGTGCCTCTGGGAAAATGAGAGGGCACAACTGGAGTAGCTGTAGGCAGATAAGGTCACTAGTAGCTCTGTACCTCCCTCTTTACTCACTGAAGATAGGTTTCCTGGCTCTGTATTAACTCCCCAAAAGTCTGAAATTATGTGGATTGAACTGTTACAACCAACCTTACCAGAAACAGCTCTCATTCTTAGACAAGCGGAGGACTCCTCTCCCCTTCCTGTATCACCTCAAACAGCAATCCTATGGTGCTTGGAGAAGTAGCTGTTTTCACTTAAACTGGTCCCTGACAGTTCCTGTGCTCTCATTAAGAGCATGTTTATGTTCACAGTGGGATGGGGACCTCCTCATTTGGCAGGTTAATGCACTCTAAAGACCTTTTTAAATCAAGATTGCATGTTTTCTTATTCAACTCTCAATCCCACAGGGGGTTTTCTGTTACCAGCCTGTTAACAGTGGTCTGGATCAAAATAATGTGGTGCCTGCAGCCAGATGGTCTGGCAGGAGGATTTCTGTCAGCTTACCCAGCAGTCTTCTGTGGTGTGAGGACTTCACTTACGGACTGCAGTCACAGGAGGGAATGTTACTCTGCTGTCTAAGGGTATGCATCTTCAGGTAGGATACAGGTTAGGTAACACTGACACCACTGCATATTTCCAGGTTCTACCTCTACAGCAGGAGTGTTGCATCAGTTTATCTTGAGCTCTGTTATGCTTAGGGTGTATCTACAAACCAAACCAAGTACACTGCAGTGATGTCTGAACTAGTAGCTATCACCCACAGGCCAAAGCCAGAAGCCAAGTAACTGCATTAGCATGGAGCTGGGCCTGAAATTAAGCCTTAATGATTGCTAGCAGCTCACCTTACCATTGGGGTCATCTCCAGCTTGAGCCAGAGGTGAGCAAATATCTTGCTTTTGCAGTGCTCTGGAAACCACTGTAGATGGTTTCCATCTGGGAAAGGAGGTTTCCAGCTGGGAAAGGAGGTTTCCTAGCTTAGGGGTTCCTCAAACCATAAGCATGCAGAGAACCCTCAGTAGAAGGGGCTCACCCTGAGCTGTCTGCACCAAGTGCTGCAGCAAAACCTCTGGGGTTGGAGAAGAGAAGTTTGGCTGAGCAGCTGAAAAGCCCTGCAGTCCAGATGCAGGCTTGTTCCCTTAACACTGAAAGGTCAGGCCAGCACAAAGTTATGCTCTCTGTCTCACTGCTTTCAACCCACTTTTAATATTCTGAGAACTCCAGGCCTCTGGAAAAAAAAAAAAAAATCAGAAATGACTTGATCTGAGAGTACGATGTCCAATCTTTGCTGGCCTCTGGGCAACACTACTGAGCCAGTAAGTGATAAACTGTTGCTGCATGTGACAAAATGCTTTCTCTGCCTTTTAACCTCAGAGATAGCACCAGCAGTGGCTTCCTATGGGTGGGAGCTGGAAGGAAGACTGTGGCTTTGTTTGGTGCAAGTCTTTTGACAGCTGTTCTCCTCCCAGGTGTGATCCAACAGTGAAAACATACACCCTTACTGCTTTGGTTTTTATATTTGGGAATCAAGAGCAGGAAGGTTAAAGTTAACTTTTGCTCTGGACCATGGCTGCACCCTGTTACTGATGCAGAATATATTTACAGGGCAATCTTGATGAGACTACAAGTAGCTCTTTTACACCACTGTAATTTACAGAGGAGGAGGATCATCCGTAAAGGAGTCAGCCAGGGACAAAGTATTTTTCATGAAGCAGTTACGAAAAATGTACTGTAGCTTGGGAGGGAAAAAACCCTCCAGAAGCGTGAAACTATGTTCCAGTTCCTGCTGCCTTTCCTGCTTCATTCCCAAGGCTCACACCAGCCAGGCTAACAGTCCTTCCCCTACCTACCAGTAAATAAGCCTCCAGGTAACAAGGCAAAGTGTTGCAACTGAGTACATTGTCAGAATTGATTCCTCCCAGCCCTGATGTTGACTTCTTGACTTTACTTTATTCATTTAGTGCCTATGACTATTACAGCAGAATTACTATGTGTATTCTCCTTTGATCTAAACATCTCTACATAATGGCGAATTTAGACTACTTGATGGGGGAAGAAGAAAAGAACAGCAAATAATTTCATTCTTACAAAAGAATCTATTTGCAGGAGAACAGAGCTGGAAAATTACTGCCATTTTACTGTTTTGTTTGAATAATTTTCTGTAGGAGAATTTTAAATGCCTTGTGTATCAGTAAGGGGCAGCTGCTCCTTTTCCCAGATGGGTATTCTGGTATGAGGCACTGATACAATTTGGAAGATGGACTATTGACTGTTGTGAAATGATGCTGAAAATGATGCAATCAATTTAATTCTCTAATGGCCTAAGGAAAGGAGGGAAAACTTTCTGGGCATTGTTTGACCTGCCTTATGAGAGGTTGAAAATCCTGTTCTGAGTAATCAGAAGATGGATCTCATTTTATACATTTTTTTTTCATTCAGAAGCCAAAGGAAGAACTGAATCTCAATTTATAATTCTAGTTCCTTCCACTATTACTCGGAATGAATGGAGAACACAGCTTCTGTTCCAAAAACTAAAATGCTTCAAGCCTTTAGATGACCTTCAGGAGAACTGCAAGATAGCCGTCAAAACTTTTCTGGTTCAATTAGAAGGCCAGCTTGCCTATAAAAGTATGGGACTGGGATTCAGGATATTTGTATTCAGTTCCCAGTGCCACTACAGGTTTCTTGAGCAGGTCATTTAGCCTCATTAGAACTTGCTCCACTCTAAGCACATTCTACTGCTTTAACTGCAAATTATGCAAGTAGTGGCGTACCTAACTCTGTGTACCTGTAGCAGCTGGGGACCAGTCATAGCTGCACTCCAGTGCAATGTGGTATTACCGACATAAAGATACCAAACAAGCTCCTCCCAGTTGGAGCACCCAACCTGGATATTTCTCCCACTCTTCCACCAGCAGTCACGGCTGAATGTGCAGTGAGATGCTCTGAACAAAGCAGCAGGCTTTCAGCTTTAGGAATCTTCCTTCTGCATGAGGCCACACAAGGAAAAAGCCCAGGACGCAATGCAACCTTGCTGGTTCACTCTGCCTCCCCTGCATCCATCACATGCTCCCTTTATAACAAGCCTTCAGGATAAACAATACCTCAACATTTTTGATTAAATGCTTTTCAAGCTCAAAGTCCCCAGCAAGCAAGCTAGTTTGGTCTGTGATATCGCATTATACAAAAAGAATGATTGATTGAAACAAACCTTTTCCCTTTTCACTCCACAGCTATTTCCACGAGTATTTTGATTCTGGCAAGAAGTATGACATTATTGATTTGCTTCTGCACTGCTTGGTCTGGAGCCTCATCTGCAAAAGCATTATTCTTTATTGCTTCAATAATTTCACTGAGTGCAGAGAACTCCATTGTATTTTTTTTTACTTAGCGTTTAGTGATTCTTTAAATTTTTTATGTGCTCTGAAGCTGAGTACCAGCCATTTGCAGAAATGCACTGGAAGGTAACCAGAAATTCAGATGTCTCCTTAGACATGGAACTACTACTCCTGCTGATCCAGAGCTCGCCACAAGAGGTTTTTTGCTTAGTCTGGGCACTGACAGCACATGGCATTCATGCAAGATTTTAAGTGATAAGAATGACTGGGAAGGGAAAGGAACTGATTCTGAACTCAGGACAGCACCACCTCCTGCACTGAAATGGCTCCTGGTCAGTAGAGGAAAAGTTTGATGCCTGAGCCAGACCCACAGCAGATCCTGGCAATGGGTCACTAAAAGCACGTTCATTCTCACCCTTTCCTTTTCAAACCCCTCTATTCATAGTGCTGAATGCAAAGAAAATTCCAGACCACTGAAGATGAAATCATACCTTGTCCATACATTGTTGGCAGATTTACAACTCTGAAACTGCCCAGGTAGCCTCTGGACACATGCTGGGGACATTAAAACCAGAGCCCAACAGGCTCAGAAAACGGGTGCGAGGAGGACCATTAGCAGGGCTCCACAAAGTCAAGCTAACAGGCACTGATCCTGAAGACCACTTCCACATGGAAGAAGCTAACAGACTCTGACACCGTGCTCAGAAGCATGCTGGGTGCCCCAAGCAGAGACACAGCTGTAGCCCACTCAAACTGAGGGAAGCCCACGAAGGCAAATACGGCATGGTGTGACCTGAAGCAGGAGTCTGGTGAATTTGTCAAAGGGCCAAGACCTACTGGGAGAACTCTGCCTTTTCCTCACAGGCTGCTGCCTCGTGTGTCAGCCACATGCTGCAACCCAGCTTGCAGGCTGAGGGCCAAAAACAATTACAGTAAGACAGAAAACCTCCCACTCTCATTAGAGACATGAATGAGCTGTGATCTTCACATTATGGAGCATTTTTAAGTTTTCAGGATAGTGCAACATACAGAGTTATTTAGCAGCCTGAAAAGGTCATATCTACTCTGCCTCCCACCACTGTTTACAGAGCACAGTAGGCAAATGCAATAGGTCATGTATTTTCATTTTGTAGATTTCAGGGAGAAATAGAAATTAGAAAAAAACATACTTGCAAAATAACACAACTGTGAATGGGACAAGCAGACAGCCAATGCATCCTCTTTCATATTTAAGTTCCCTTTCACTGGTCTTAAGGGGGAAACACGGAACATTTTCCATATCTGAGGAATCAGACTCAAGCCTTGAACACTGAGCTGAGAACAAATCCCTGAACTAAGATTTCATTATACAACAGCCACCCAGAAGCCATTTTGCACCTCAGTCTTTGCTTTATGACCTAAGAGATTAACAACTTCATACGAGGTGTCAGGCAGTGAGTTTGTAAAACCTAAACCCCAAAGCTTCTCTTTGTCAAGATGCTAACTTGTCTGTTTTGGACAGCAAAGGGTGTTTAAGAAAAAGACAGTATTATACCCTGAGATATTGCACTACGACACTTTAAAGATATATAGGGTTATAACAGATTGTGTGGTAATTTTCCCATGCAGAGGATAAATATCAGTGTTTAGAGGAAGGAGAGTACTATAAAATGTGCAATGCTGCAAGCATATATTGAAACTCAATATATAAAATCTTTTTCCTCTCTCTCCAAGCAGCTGAATGATCTGATATAACACAGCTGACTTACTCCAGTCACCAAGGCCCTGCAATGCATGTCCATGCAGAGCAGAGGCAGAAATTAGTCCTAATAACCAATCCTACTCACTGCTGGGAATGCTTCACTAATCACCTCCTTCTTCACTTCAAGAATAAACTATTTTTTCAGAGCAATGGAAATTCCACCCCAAAGCTTCAAGCAAGCAACTTTTCCATGAAGACAAAGACCTGATCCTGCTCGAATGTGCAGAGCCAGGATTGCCAGCACAGCTCTGCTCCCCCAGCAGGGCTCTGCTGAACCACTAGCTGTAAAAACACCCACAGATGTGCTGCTGAAAGGTTCAGGGCAAAGCTACATGAAAACAGTTCTGGTCTGTCCAAGTGAAAACTGGGTCCCACTGAAGTAAATGGAACTCCTCCTTTCTATGTAAGTCAAGAATTAGGCTCAGAATTAATCTTGTCATGCTTTCAAGACTGTTCCGGTGCATACTTCTTTGGTCATGCATTTTTTGACCTTATTTAAGAGACTTTTCAGTAGTTCTAATCTGCACATCTGTTCAACACAACAACAGGGCAATCACAAAAAGCAATTCAAAATGATATTCTGGTATTTAGGACTGACAGCTTCTTGCAGGTGACAGCTGTTTTGCCACATTGCCAACTACACAGCAAGCTTCATATCCAAGTGATATGACGAAAGGAAATGGCCTCAAGTCGTGCCAGGAGAGGTTTAGGTTGGATATTAGGAGAAATTTCTTTCCTGAAAGGGTTGTGCAGCACTGGAAAAGGCTGCCCAGGGAACTGGCTGAGTCACCATCCCTGAAGGTCTTCAAGAAACATGTAGATATAGAACCTTATAGCATGGTTTAGTAGTGGAATTAAGTACTAGGTTAAAGGTTGGACTAAATGATCTTGGAGGTCTTTTCCAACCTGAACAACTCTGTAAGTCTGTATTACACCCACAAAGAAAGTGTGGTGTAGCCCCAACAGGGCACAGTGCGAGCTCATCTCACCTCTAGCACTGCAAGCTCCATGGCACATTTTCCTCACATACCAGCACCTCCATGCTTCTGGACGCAGCTAGCATGCCCTTTCTTCCAGACACGTTTGCCACATACAGCATCACTCCAGACACCACTGGGAGAAACTGAAAGTGGGGAGGGAGGTCATGACGTTATTTTTGTCTTTTTTATCCCTTTATAATTTTATCCTAAGCCTTTAGTTTAAGGTGTACACTTATTTCAGGGAAATCGGGGATAGTTTTAAACTTGAAAAACCAAAACCCTGCATTTCTATTTCAGCACCTAATGCAAACTCCGCTGATAACAGCAGGATATTAACTGCCATTCTGCAGGACATCAGCCAACCCCAGACTAAGGGGGAGATGACATTGCCTGTACTTTTGCTGTGTCTAGTACCAATGAGACCAAACCAAGAAGTCAGCATGCACTCTGGCTCATGGCTGCTCTTCAATTCAACAGCCTACTAACACCTGCGCAGCTTTATACCCTCTCTTCTGATTGTAACCCGCAGCAGAGTCCATGCTATTACAGTAAGTGGCTTTCCTGTCCCCAGCCCTGCTTATATTGTTTTGAATTACGAACTTTAAGACTATGTCTCCACCGACTGATTGAATCTTTCTTTGCTGGGTGAGCTCTGGCTTTTAATTTTGTATCAGAAACAAATTAAGTCTTTAACCTGTAATGAATACAGCAAGTTTACTGAACAACTCTAAGAGGCTTTTCTTTAGGAAGTTTTTAGAGCAAATTCCGTAGTAAGTAAACTGGTAGAGTTCCTGTGAAATACTAAACATTTCATACTTGCATCATTTCAGTAACACCAGTTATTACAGAAGTAAGTTTTTTAAGCTCAGAGGTCAGTTTGAAGGGTTACATGATGCTCAGGCATTGT
Source organism: Aythya fuligula (assembly GCF_009819795.1). NCBI lineage: Eukaryota > Metazoa > Chordata > Aves > Anseriformes > Anatidae > Aythya > Aythya fuligula. The sequence goes on from NC_045573.1 coordinate 8,268,796, forward strand.
GATGCTTCCAAATCCAATTTCATATTCCCTTTTCTGCCCCCTGCCAAAAGTCTCACCTACCAATTGCTCATTCCTCACTACCTTTAATAAAACTAGTTACTTTTAATACAGAAGCCTTAGATTTCAGTGAGCAGATTTACCAGCCTGTTTTCTCCAGACAGTCCTGCTTGTTCATTTTTCACCTCCAGAGTAAATGTCACATAAGTCCATCAGAAGAACAGCAGCTCTTAATTTTTTTTTGACACCTAGATGACTATTTTTAAGAGGGTCTACTTTCACAAGTTCATTTCATTCCCACTGCATTTCTGCTTTTATTTACAAGTATAACACAAACCCTTTCTGCCTGTTTTATCTGACTGTCATTTTGTTAGGAAGAGGTGCCAAGTGCTACATTTTCCATGACTAAGTATTTAAGTCTGCATAAAGTCTGCATTTCAGTTAGCCACACATTGGTCAACCCAGACAGAACCCCAATTTTTTAAATGGTCCCCATTAAAAACAAACAAACATACAAAAACCACAGGAAACCTCCAAACTGCACTAACACAGCACTGAGCATTTTGACTGCAGGGTGCTGTGGGAGCTGGTATAGCTTTTTTTTTCCATTTGGACTTGAAATTAAGTAAGAGTACCTGGGCCGTTGATCACAACTCTTCACAGTTAATGATACTGTGGTGATCTGGAATGTGTAACAAATAAGACAGAGCATTGTGGACAACAGAATTTGGCCCCAGAATATAGTGAATTATTTTAGACTATTTCCTATGTTTCTTTCCTCCAACAAGTTTTCCAAGGGCTTGAAACAATTTAGCTTTTTTTTTAAGTTGGCACCAGAAGATTTCTATGCTTTCCATAAACAACTTACATGTATTCACAGCACATTTAATTAAGTAGACTTGGTTAGTGTTACACCTCATCTACTGAAGTCTGACTCTGTTTGTGAAGGAATATAGATGTGGTGAATGATCAGACTCAATTTTCTATGAAATTCGAATTTTATTTTCAGAGATTAGTGCTGATTCACATAGAAACATCTGAAAATGTAATTACTATGTGCTTGTTAATATTTTTAAATTCAAGAGCTTCATCCATGCTGAAAAACAGCCAGAGAAGCCATTCAAGACAGGGACTATGAATTTTCTGATAGAAACTTGACTATCTGCTGAGCACAGACCCAGTTCCTATTGGGAAGGAACCAAAAAAATAAGAAAGGTAGCCCTAAATGAAGTCAATGAATATTACAGGCACTCAGAACCATTCACAATGGGATCTTTGTGATCCAACTCTAATGTAAAGATACTGAAGATGTTCCGAGTTACTGCTCTAAGTAGCTTCTGCATGAGCCTTAACATCAGCACGGTATCAGCGGAACCACGACATGGAGTTTCACACTACTTCTGAGAAAGCAGGAGCCGCCTGCTAGCAGCATCATGCCTGCATCATGCCCAGTTTTAATGATGGACTTCAGATATTCTATGGTATCCCATAACATAAATAGATCAAAGCATGATAATTATTGTTAAACAGCTGTTTTCATAACAATTTATTTCCTTGTCAAGGCAAATTAAGGTAAGTTCCCAGTACTATTACCAGTAGTTTAGCTCTGTGCTCATTAGGAGTCATTTTCCTTAATGCTTTCCCTGCTTACTGTGAAATTCACTGCTCCTTGAGACTTTCTCCATCATCTCACCTCTGCAGTTGATATCAACAAAATCCTTGCAGTCATCTTTGTGTTTAAATGCTGTGTTAAAGATGCCCTGCAACCGGAGCCCCACACGTCATTAAAAGCACTGACGCTGCACATATTCTGCTCTTCAGAAACGAGACTGGAGGACACAGCCCTAGGAGGCTTTTGTTTGCCTCTGTTGCCCTTCCACCCTCCCTGTTTCATTTAAAGACAATCTCTTATTACGCAGCCTTTTGATATCTCGGCATATTCCAACATGGGATCAAAACCAAAACCAATACAGAAATACAAACCATTAATTGATAATTAAGAAGGATGACCAATCAAAGCCTAGCACTAGATCTCTCGTGACTAAAAAAGTACAGGAGGGTAATTAATGGGAGACTACAACATTATTACAACACTAAAGCAGCACAATCATGTGGGAATACTGAATTCCCCTGATTATGAGAGTAATTCAAAAGCCAGCCTGCAAAGGCATCATCCAGTGAATGGGGCTGCAGATATAAGTTATGCTGAAAATCTGGAGAGTAGTAAAACCTCTTCATTCATTTCATTATCCTCTTTTCCCCTGCATTGCATCCCTTCCCCAGTACAGATCGTCTGTCAGTTGTGTGGCAAAATGCACGTCCTTTTCCATTTAAACGGACTACTCTTCCAGCTAGCTCTCTGGTAAGAGAACGGTCTTCACACAAAGGTGCAGCAGCATGACATCTTGCCAAAAGAGAAGTCAACAAGAGAAAATGGTCAGTTGACATTCCCAGGCCAACAATTTAGAGATATTTTTATTATCCTTTGTCTACAAATTAATCTGTAAAATGGAGCCGCAAGCTCTACAAAGATACTTCTAAGCAAATCCAAGTTGAAATAATAAAAGAGGTTGAATCAAATCACTGTTTTGAAAGGGTTAGAAAAAATTGCACCTGAGCTGCAAAATGAAGATAAAGTACTAAAATGTCAGCTGGACTGGGAGATTTCCTTCTTTGCAAAATTAAGTAACTGTAGGCTTCAATGAATTTTTAAGTGACTAAGCTTGGCCTGCTTCAATACACTTCTGCCTTTCTAACTGTACCTCTGTACTTAGCTATTTCCAGAAGGCCATAAAACATGTCCGAAGTAGGATGAGAAGCAGCAGCTATTTGAGAAGTCAGTGCTTGCAATAAATAATTAGAATTCTGAAAGGAAAAATCAAGGAAGTAAAAAGCTTCCTATGCAACAAGTCTACTCCTACCATACACAGAGTTATTTCCACCCCCTATTCCAAATATAGTTATATCCTGCCTAAATAAAAGCTTTCATTTCAGAGGGTCATTAGCTGCCAAGGGCAAGAAGGCTGCTTGCAGACTTATGCAGGAGCCATAGGCTAACGAGCTAGTGGTGCTATGTTAGATCTGGTGTCCATGAACACCCGTCTACAAGGAAGCTGCAGCTGGAAGCCAGTGCTGTGGTAATGACTGGGGCACTGTAGCCAGGACTTATTGCTACTGCTACATGAAATGTCCCCACTTGTCAAGGCCAACTTTTTACACGCAAAAATTCTTCATTCCATTGACAAGCTCAGTATCAGTCCCCTCCTCTCTGTACAACTACCCCCAACAGCTAGAAAAGGGTATTTTTCTCTTTTGTTTCAGAAGCATAATTAACATGGCACAGAAATCAAATAATCATCTACACAGTAATAAATGAGATAAAGTATTTTCTTTTAACTATTTTATTTATCTGACATATTAGAATGTAGGTTATAGGTCTCTAACTATGAGCTGAAGAAAAGCAACAGAAGCCAGGTTTTGCAAGTAGCATTGCCATATATAGCAAGGCTTTGCATACATATTTGCAATCAGTGATCTACATTTTCCACACATACAGACTTTGGTAAAATCAGGGCCTACATAATTTCAGAAACAGGCTGCAACATCCACTTAATTACTGATATATCAAACAATGTTGAGTAAATTTTAGGATGATCTTATTTTCTAACAGCATTGTATGAAAAATACATGCTCTTTCTAACGGGAGAGCAAAGCAGAATCATCAGTTTATTTTGAAGTTTAGTAGCATTGCAGTATATTCCCAAAAACCCATGTTTGCATCAGATCAAACATACCACACTTTAGGTTGGCATTTAATACAGATATTTGTAGCCTGCAGGAATAATAAATGAAACTAATTAAGTTTAATAATTCAAGAGAACCTGGCATGCCTGATTGCTACATAAATGCTAATTATCTTTCTCTTCTTCCAGTACCCCCCGCCTCCCCAATATAAAGTTATTCTGAAAATATCAAACAAATGTGTTAAGAAAAAAAGTAGCAATGGCAAGGAACTTCCAACACACAAAACATCCTGGGTCAGGTTTGCAGCTGATGCAAACTTGAATAAAATCCTACAGATTTTGCAAGAGCAATGGCTGTTTCCATGAGGAGTCAGCTTAGTGAAAGATTTATTTTTCTTATATGTCCTCACATTGGAACAGGACCTGAAAATCCACCTTAGACACCTTACTAAATCCAAGTCAAGAGCTACAATGCAGCAGAGACTTCAACTACCGATATCTTTACGATTTAGTTCACGTGTGTTTGCACACAGTAACTTTTAATGATCTCCTTCCTCTGCTGAAGTAAGTAGAAGAACATAAGAAAGCATGAGTATTTCTAAAGAACCACCTTTCTCCTTTCCCATATCTCCCTGTTAGGACTATTACCAAAAACACGAATACAAATAAGTATGTAAAGCCTCTTAGACTGATGGATGTGCAATTCATCTGTTAACTGAAGTTAAAATTGAGAGAAGACTTTGTCAACAGAAGCACTATACACAAGAAGGAAAACATGCATGTGAAGATTTTGCCTTGGACACAAGTCATGTACTGTGCAGCACTTCAGACTAGTAGTTACCCATGCAAGACACATTTTGCAGGTTATTTCTTAAAATTAAGAAAAGAAACAATTGCAGCTGCACCCATTCATTTTGTTCCAAAATCCACTCCCAGACAATGCTCTTTCACCAAGGTGAAGAGTTAACGAAAATACTCTAACACATGATTAATTTCCATTGCAGTACAGTGAAAATCTTTAGAGCCAGAGGTTGACTTAGATTACCTTGCTAACTAATAAAGAGAGCTTTGTACAGGTTTTTAATTAGGTCGCCTAAAGCTCATTCTTCCTTCATTATTTATGATTCTTCTCCACAGTGTAATTACCACCAACACACACCATGTGCTAGTGAGAAGCAGAGCCATTTCCTCCTCCTGCTCAGGCATTTGTACCTAATGGTAATTGTATAAAGAGATTTTGCACGTGCAGACATCACCTGCGCTCTTTTTTCAAACCTCTTTTCCTGGGACATCTACAAAACACTCACTAGGCAGACTGCTGAGGCTGCCTTGCGTAGCTATTAACCACAGCATTTCTTTTCACTGTCCATATCCATCTTGCATTCCTAGTTCAATAGAATCTCTTCCAGTCAAGGCTATTTTCTCCTGTACAGTGCCTACCATACCGGGCCTTGAACAACAGTGATTCTCAGCAGCATCATTAATGACACCATTTTTAATTTGTATTAAGAGATTTATAACATGTCTGGTAGAACAACAGTTGCTCCCATATTCACGTTTAAAATTACAGGAGGAAGTAGGTTTCACATGCACACAGTGCGGGACACAGAGAGGGCTGCATGAAGAAAGTGAATTATTTACATGTTTAGCATTACCCACTTCAGCTGAGTTGCCTTTGCCCACTAAGTCCCAAGTCTGCTCATTTACTACGACCACTGGGGAGACTGAATTAAGCCGGCAAACACCAAAGCTTGTGCTAGACGCACGCCTCACAGAGGACAGGTGAGAGGCACTGGGGAGCAGGCTGGGGGGAACAGTGCTGTGACATGCAAAAGAGGTATCAAAGCCAGGCAGCTCAGCTTGAATCTCATGCCGTCATTACTTCTTGGCAAAGACAGCTACTGAATACAGGCAAGTAGAATCTAAGTCTGCATGCCACTAAAGTTTATTTCCCAGGCTAAAAGGCTTGTTTGCCAAGTCTTCAATTATTGCAATCACTGTTTATCCCAGAGCAGAGGCTCCACATTCTTCCCAGTACTCAGATTTGGGGGAGTTTGTGGGACAGGCACTGACATTTAATGTTTTACCTCACTGTAGCTCTGCTGTGCAGATTTCTTCCTTTTCCTTAGCTGTGCCCAGAGAGAGCATTTAAGGCCAGCAATTACATATGCACAGCACATCTTCTTTCTATTGTGTACTATGCTTTTTCAAAGTTTAATAAGCCTCTGAAAAAAATGAGCATTCCTGTTCAGTTGCATTTGGGTGTAATGGAGATTTTTTTTATTTTTTGCAGGGGTTGAATTAATTCACTCTAGCACCCTGCCTATGCAGATATAGTGCTACCTCTATCCCCGCACATGGAAAAAACAATTTGTGGCATCATTGATTTGCATTGTAGCATCCCTGAAAGCCCTGTCACTGACTAAGCAACACCTTCGTATCCAAACAACTCAAGAAGAACATCTCCAGCCAATGAAGGGAAGTTTTTACTTTTACTTTTTAATCTTTGGTTTGGGGACAAAGCTTATTAGCTTCAGGAATGACTTTCCTCCATGTACTTTACATAGTGCTAACCATAAGAAAAACTGATGCTAGTCCACAGAAAAATAAAGTCCAGCGGGGGAAAAAAAAGAAAAAAGAAAAAAAAAAAAGAACAACAACAAATACCATATTTGCTTCTTGCTTTAAAGCTTAGAAAAGTGTGGAGAAGGCAGGCAGGAAGGCTGGCTATTTGACTAACATGTCATATGGAACAACAGCTTCCCAGTAGGGATGCACAGGGTTGATTTTCTGCTCATATACACTGGCATGTGAGGACCCTGCTGAAGGAGGGAGGAAGGACACTGCCACAGGGCCATTTCTTTGCAGCACGGACACTAAGAAAGAACTGGGGCTTATGAGCCCCACACAGCAGCTTCATAGCTACAGTGAAAATATACACGTACTTCATGGCTTCTCTGTCACATACCCACACTCACGGTCCCACCCAGCATTCTCAAGACTCTGGCTATCTACAACTGAAGTAATTATCCAAGGGGACATAGGTACAGGACAAGTCAGTAAAACATGTCTACTTTGACACGTGGCTACCTCTTTTGTCCAGATGAGCATACTTAGGTAAACTGTGACTAAAATTGGACAGCAGAGAGGTCAGGGTGCAGGATGGCCAGCAACACAGAAGACTCTGGTTTCAAGAAATGCCAAGTGTTGCTAGAAATGACCCCCATCACTCAAGACAGCTTTTTCCCAGATGTAAATGATGTAACTCCCAAATGATTCTCGTTAACATTTTGGTTATTTGCCTTTTGTGAAACTCCAACATACAGCTTTCATTGCTAGAACAGTGTCAGATCTTAATGTGGAAGGTTTTATGTTTCTACAGGTAATTACTCAGCAGAAGTTTGGATTCAAGACCGAAGTCTTCAAAATATGCTATCTCCCCAGAGCATGGAATGCATCAGTGGGACTGTAACAAGAAGCTGCTCTGCTTAAGCCTGATACGCTAGAGCCTAAATTCTTGTTACAGGTACTTAAACCACATTGCAGGCACACTTCAAAGGAACAGAAAGGAAGACAGTTAACACAAGATTGTATAAGCCCTTGAGATACCTTCTGTTTTGTTCTCCTCATGAAGGGCACCAGTCTAGAGTTTCTGATGACCAGTGAATCCTTCCTTCCTCACTGAGCTAACTAACACAGAAGTCTGCACATGCCTGCCCACAACTCTGTAAAACAGGAAAGAAGCATTTGCCCTTCTGAACCCCATGGACATGCAATGCACAGTATGTTCTTGCCTTAATTATTCAGCCATGTGCTTGCAGGGCTCCTGGCAATTCCTGTAATTGCCGTTAGTTGATTTACATGTCATATTTTGAGCTCTAGAGATAAGAGCAGAAGTTGCCTGCAGGTTTGAATCCTTTCGGAACCATTGTATATCATGGCAGGGAAGGTAGATGAAACAGTTCAATGACAACAGAACAGCAGGAAGAAAGTTCCCTCCAGTAGTACTGCAGCTTCTGTTACATACATCAATGACTAATTTGGACTACTGTAGCTTCACCTAGGCCAATACATTTGCATTGGGAAGAAAAATTATGCCAGTGTCTACACTAAGGCCTGTTCCCTGCTTGTTGTAGAAACTTGTGCCTTTTAAATATAGATTGGTGAATTCAAAGTAAGCACGAGGAATATTGATATTCTCAGCCAGCCAACAATGAGACAGATTCCAATAGCATTACTGGCAGGTTTCTGACAGTCTGTTACTTCAGTGGTGCTACTGGATGAAGCATGTACCACTCAGCACAAGTCTACCCAGCATTAGTTATTCACCCATTACATTATGTGAAGGACCATCCTTTAAACCGCCAAAGGCATATTCAAAAGGCAATACATATGCAGAGTTATGGGTATGATTCTGCCAAATACTGGCACACAGCTTTCACTCCCTATTCAGGATATCTTCTGTAATATCTGCTTAACTTTAAAGACATGCTTAAGTCTTAAAGAAGTTAGAATTAAAGGCCATTCTTTGAATAGCACATCCTTCTGTCTAGCATATCCATTAGATGAGAGCTCTAGTACTTACCAACAATGCATGCTATTACTTATTGACTCACCAAAAAGAAGTTCCTTCAATACCTCTTCATGCAAATTTTAATCATTTATTCAACATTAAACCTTTCATTAGGCTGTTCCTAGGAAGCAGGGTGAAGAGGCCATTAGTAATACAGTAATAGACCCAAACCCTGTTAGAAAAATGACACTTTCACTTCGGTAGACTGACATATACTGATGTAGTTAATATAATTCTTACGTTCTAAGTACAAAAAGATACTGCACTGGGTTTTGTAACACCCTTGATGATTGTTCATCAGAGCTGTAATTTGTACGTGTATGCTACAGTTAAAACTGTACAGCAGTGTCTATGAGAAAGTTTGCTGTTTACAGTAATGAGTATGTGACACTTTCATTTTTGCTACTATGAAATTTTTGTCAGAAAAAAATTCATCGCTCATTTGCATCTAGTGCAGGGCAACAGACATTTCTTAATTTCATTTAAGAGTATGCTGAGGCAACTCCTAGAACAATGCGTTTGCAGTACTGAAACACTGAACAAGCAGATGAACCATAGTAACAACTGCTTGTATTAATTACATACCAAGTTGACAGGCAGAGAACTGGACTCATTGAATGCACACACGAACCTGTAGTATCTAGCACACGCCAACCTGTAGTATCTCGCAATAAGCCTGCCAGAAGCATAAACAATGCTGTTCCCTGGGGTATTGCAAACTGCTATCCCTTTACATTTTTCTTCCAACAAACTTGTGCAGACTCCAAGGTACAAGATGGGCTGCAGAGAAATCAAGTAATATAACCATCATAAGCAAGAAAGGTGGCAAGCAGGAACAGTGATGAAAAGAGGAAAAATACTATTACATGCAAGTTGTCAAAAGAGTGATCAGAAAACAGATTTTAGACACTATGTGGAAAAAACTGAGCTAAAGATTAAAAGAGTACCACGGCTAGACCTTGATGACT